>NC_084970.1:13771319-14445593 GCF_963691925.1 Scomber scombrus
ATTCAGAGAATTTAATCCTGGCACTGAGAGATAGTGACACAAAGAAACTAAGACAAAATACACTTTTCATATGTTTCCAGCTCATAATATTCCTTTTCTGTCTCTTTGTCTAGCTGCCAATTCTGGAGAGACAGGGCATAACGCATGTTGTGTGTGTCCGCCAAGACATTGAAGCCAATTTTATCAAACCTAATTTCCCTCATACATTTAGGTAAGGTGAGAACTCATCAAATCTGTGTCACTGGAGTGTTTAAAATGACATTCAGGTAACATTGCTGCAATTTTTGTTTTTTGTCTAAAAAAAAAACAACTGACTTTTGTGTTTAAAAAAATAAAGAAGTGAACTCTTGCCAACCTTTGAACTTGGTGTTTTTGCAGATACCTTGTGTTAGATATTGCTGACAATCCAGTGGAAAATATAATAAGATTTTTCCCTTCGGTGAGTTACAAAGCAGGCTTTTTACTTCCTTTTTAGCAGGCATTGCATTTAACACAAGGTGTGGCATTTCCATTGTGTCTGATGTCCTGTATTGAATTTTCCTCCTAACAGACTAAAGAATTTATTGATAGCTGCCTAACAACAGGAAGGTAAGGATGCGGTTATCATTTTTTCAATCACTTTGAATATGAGAGATATAAAATAAGTCTTTTAACAACAGTCTTTTGGTTGGCTCTTTTAGGAAAGGTACTGGTTCACGGGAATGCAGGGATATCAAGAAGGTAAGGGTTGTTTGATATCATTTCATACTGAAACTCATGTGAATAGTATAACATTCACAATCCTTGGATACTGTATCTTTAATTTTCTTGACATTCAGAGCAGAAGAGCACAAATTACAGTGAATATAAACTATTTATTAATTTATTCTTTCAGTGCTGCCTTAGTGATTGCATACCCTTATGGAAACATTTGGGATGAAATACAGGTGAGTTTTTTTCCCCCTTCATCTCAAATGATTGCTTTCTGTTGGACCCTCAGGGAGAACACCAATATAAATGTTCTAATGTGTTAAATGAATGATTGATTTAGATGCACAATCATATTTTTTCCCTCTTTTGCACCAGTATCTGACAAGCATGTATGATCCCACATGTACATTTTGAGTTTAGCTTGTGTCACTAATATGCAAAGCGGTGTAAAATTCTCAGTTTAACTTTCTTTAGCATTTGTTACAGCTGAAGTGATAATGTTACTATTTGCTGTGTATATCAGTGGTTGTTAATCTTCTGCCATGTTAACTCTAGAGATGCATTCAGCCACGTACAAGAGAGGAGGTTCTGCATTAACCCCAATGTCGGCTTTGTGCTTCAGCTACAGGTAAGGGTGGTTTTACTTGGATTTGGTAGCATCTAGTGGTGAATTCTTATTAATCAACAAGACACATTCCCGTTACTGAAAATAAATGCACAACTAACCTGTTAATCAACACAATATCCCACTGTGAGCTCTTTGACCTTAAATTGCAAGGAAGCCTCTGTATCACTAACAGGCCACAGTCAAATCCGCAGCATCTGTTCAACCACCACAGTTACTCTCACTTTTGTCTGCTTTTTACAAACATATGTGGAATTTGTGGAATTTGGTCTTTTCACGATATTGTAGCAGATCATGCCTCCAGTGGCATGTGATCATCTTTTGTGGGAACACTGAAGAAACAATTTTAATATCTTTAATAATAATATACCACCTCTGCAGTTTTTTTCCAGCTTGGGCCTCTATTGGCCACATTAAGTAAACCACTTACTATTATGACATAGGATAAATTATCATCTCTTTTGACATTAGATATTGCATACATATTTCATTTTAAATCTGGTGGATGCAAATGCTTCATCTTGTTCACAATATCCTGAGTAGACTCAATGGAGATATTCTCAAATTAGGCAGGATGTGTTGCTCACATGCTGGGGATACCACTGACTGACTTTATTTTTGGTGTATATGTCTTGGGATATTTTGTTGTCACGTTGACGACAACAAAAAATGGAGCATTCATTTGATACAAATGAGGCAAATTGAGGATTGCTGGATATAATCAAAAGCTACAACATCTCATTTTTAGACTATGTTGAGGTAGAGTTTGAATCATGGAGAACATGTGCAGTGATAAACACTTTATAGCAACACGTACTGTGTGGGTGACTGCATATTGACACATATTTTAACTACTCAATTCTTCTGTTTGTTTCCTAGGAGTATGAAGCGATCTACCTAGCCAAACTGACCATTAAGATGATGTCACCGATGCAGTTGGGCAGGTCCTTCTCCTTACAAGCCGGGATGCCAGGTTTGTACATAATGTGCCCAGTCCTGCACATTGCACAGTCACACCCATTTACTCAGATCGTGTGACTTTGTCATTGGACCAGCATAAAAATAATGATGTGCAGAGTTTTCACATTTCTCACATCTTGTGATGAATGCTTACAAGTGAAAGACAGAAACAGATGCTCACGTTCAGACCCTCGAGTACTTGCTCATTCTTCCCTTGATACTAATTTTGCTCTCCCTGAATGTTGCTATTGTCATGCATTAGAGACTGAAATGTTTCAGTTATTAAACGTGTTGAAAATGGTTAAAAGCATCATCAGATTTAGTTGTTTTTGTCCATGTCCACATTCCTTCACAGGAAGCCGTAAACGCAGCCTGGAGGAAGACGAGGACTTTGGAGCAATGCAGGTCACAGCAGCGCAGAACGGATGAGCTTTGCTGATATAGCCGTGTGGCACAGTGCACTCTTCTTCTTTCTTTTTTTTTTACATTTTTAATGGGATTAAAAATGTAAATATTTGAACTTTTTCTAACGGGAAGGGATGAGGGTGGGATGGGGAGGACCACTCATGTCTGAGACATGCAGTTCTGAAGGGAAATTGGGCCAATTTGATAACTTTTTTTTTTTTTCTTGAGCTGTATGCACTGATGATTG
This sequence comes from Scomber scombrus, assembly GCF_963691925.1. Classification (NCBI taxonomy): domain Eukaryota; kingdom Metazoa; phylum Chordata; class Actinopteri; order Scombriformes; family Scombridae; genus Scomber; species Scomber scombrus. The sequence continues at coordinate 13,774,247 of NC_084970.1, forward strand.
AGATTTTTTGCAGTTTTATAGTATTTAAAGCATTTTGCATTTGCAGCGGGACAGTATTGCAATAATGCACTTTCGATACTTGAATTTGTGTGGACGACCAGAAGGGGGCAGTCGGCAAAAGGGAAAGTAGCCAGGATGTCACCCAGTGGAGGACATGAGAAGAGAAGTAGCTAATGCCTTTATTTTGGGAGTAATAGGATTATGGACTAATATCAAGCTTAATGTTGGATAGTAAGGAATGGAAAAATAACAACTCAACGCATAATAAAAACAAGTCTGACTGAGTCCTACTGAGCTGTGTGTTTACATCATGATGTAATTCTGTTTTTCACCTCAAATTTTTCTTATCAACATGCTGTTATTATTTGACACATTTTACAGTCACGTAAATATGATGGTTCTTTTTTCTAACATTTTTCTGGAGTTCTTGCTGTATATGTCAGTAACTCAATAAAAAACAGCTATTGACATGCACTCTTTACTAATGTACTTTATGAGTTTTAGGGACAGAATGTCACCCAGCAGGCTGAAAACCATAAGAACTCATTTAAAACAAATGTGCAATCACTGAAAATATAATCATCAAATCTAGAAATGCAGGTAACCCACCACTGTAGTATATTTTATTTGACTATTACATGTTTGGAAATAAATTGCATTTAATAGGTGCCCCTGTTCTCCTGACAGCACAATTAAAAAAACCAAACTACAAAAACTTAAATATGAATTAACTTATAAAACTCATTTCATACCCATTACAAAATGTTTCTTTCCTTCTATCCAAATTTAACCGATCATCCAGATATAAAACTTCCAGAATCTTCCATAAAATTTCATACCACTACTTCACAAAATATAATCTTTTTGTTCACTTTAAATATACATTATAACAGTCTTGGCTTAACAGTTATGCTTCATGTCTTGTATATGACCCTTCATCTTAATTATCCAGCAGCACTGCCAGATCAAGAAAAGTTTTATGATACAACTTTTCACCAAAAAAACCCAAAATGAATGTCCCAATCATATTTAAAGAAAAAAAAATAAAGATGCTTTTCTTTGGTGACTTGCCCTTGACAATCAATGCAATCTGTATGAATAAATTTGAATCAGGGCGCACTTACACTAGGGCCAGTTGTTCCGTACCGTGCTGAAGCACGGAAGTCCCCCATCCCCCACTGGCCCGCACTCACATTACCTCAAACCCAAGTGTAATCAAGCACGGTAGCCTCCGACACATACGTTGCGCAAAAACATAGGCAGACAGTTTACTCTCATAAAACATGCACAGGTGTGTGTTTGCGTGCTGTGCGCCTGTAAAACACAACACAGCCGATCAATTAACACAACGCACTATGATTAAAAAGTGCAAGCTTGTTCTACTGAGTCATGCCGGTGTAGTATGCAGTACTAGATACTTGTGTAAAAAAGACTAGTAAAAGCAGACGTACTGATTCAACTCTTTACGCCAGTAAAAGTAAGACTTAGTCTTTTATGAGGGTCACAGTCACAGACAATAAACTTAGCATTTCATAATTGTGGTAGCAGCGGTGCAACAGATGTAATGAAGTCCACGCAGCACGCTGGATGAAAGCTAATATTAAGCCTATTCATTATAATGTCGATGGACATAAATTGAGAAATTTTGCCTTAATGATAAAATAATACACAAAAAATGGTTGTATTGGGAACCCATATATGCATAATGTATCCGCGTTGCATTTAGTGTTGCTTGAAATGACCAGGGCTCAGCTAGTGTTGCCTTTTAAAAATTGTTGATTTCCAGGGATTCCCTGGAAAATTGGCTTCTTTTCCCAGGATTTAAAATGTCTTATTTTCGGGGAAAATATTAATCCCTAGTGCGCATGCGTGACCAAGTGTACCGTGCTCAAGCGTACCGTGCCAGGGAAGTGTACCGTACTCAAGCACGGTACACTTGCACTCACTCTAGCCAAATAATCCGGATTTTAGGGGGCAAACGTGCTTGGGCACGGTACGATTGCCTAGTGTGAGTGACCCCTCATTCTGTGATCTACATTAAATCCATCAAGCATAGTTGTTATTGGAGTAAACTTGAGCTGTCATCTATTGTACATTTTTTCAATTGTTTAGATGCTTTTGTAATTTAACTTCATTTGGTATCATCTTGATTTCTCAAGCAGTTATATTTACTACAGCTGCAGGTATAATTTGTATTTTCTCTGTCAGAACACAGCAGTTGACTAATTCACAATGTAACAAAAATTGGCGCTTTTCCACTATACAGTTCTAGCACGACTCGACTCGTTTTTTTTGCATTTCCATCAGGGATAGTACCTGGTACTTTTTTAGTACCTGTTCTGGTGAGGTTCCAAGCGAGCCGAGCCGATACTAAATGTGACGTAAACAGACTGCCGGCCACTGATTGGTCAGAAAAAGTTGTGGCTGGACGAGTCATGAGCTGTCCCACACAAGAATCAAACCCGGCATTTTTAAATACAACATTTTAAATGCAACAGCGTTAAAGTCATTCGGCAATTTTCTTGGTTTGTGTGTGACAAAAAGCCCCATACAGCAGCAAGTACACCGCTGCCTCAATGTGCTCCATTGTTTATGTGTTTTGTGTCGCGGAGCCGTGCTATGACAACCCCGCCCACGTTGAGTAGGTACTTTTTTGTAATGGAAAAGGTCGAGTCGAGCCGAGTAGTGCTAGAACTGTATAGTGGAAAAGCGCCAAAAGTAAGACATTACATTTACAGTATCTGACATTGCTTTCTTCCGATGGTTGGGGAAGAGGACAGCAGAGCTCCACCTTGGTGAGATAGCCTTGGTTACCAAAGGGGCGGAGAGCTTCAACATATTTTTATGTTTACTAAAGTGCTCTGAAATCCAGATGAGTATACAGGAACTGTTTGACAGACATAATCCAAACCACAAACTGATCCTTGGGCAGCTCTCCAAGTTCTTAAGACACTTTTGTCAATGCGAGTTCTGATGTCAGTGGGTGTATAAAGGTGTGGTCCATGTCCTCAAAACTGCGATTTAAAACCGCTTTTGTCCTCAGTCGAAGAACCGGCACTGCATGTATGCCTCATCCGAAGTGTTATAGCCAAACTTTTGGTAGAAAGCCACATTTTTGGGTGCACATTCCAGTGTGATCTTATAGCAATTCAGTTTTTTGCTGAGAAGAGTGAGTGTTGAAACTAACCTACAGGGAGAAGAGAGAGAAAGGAAGAAATCAGCACAAATCACAAGAAGTCACTGCTTCAAATAATTTCATGTCTGTGTTGGGAATTTAGGAGCTTACATAAGGTCCCACTTGTTAGAATTAAAAACGAGCTATAACAAAATGTCTTTGTTTTAGGCTCACACAAGTCTACTCACAGTTTACCCAGCTGCTTCCCCCTGCACACGTCACTGACTACTACCTCCTCCACCCGGCCTCTCTGCAAACAAAACAGAATAAAGAGGGTCTTCATTTCAGGCTGTTGAGTAATATAATTAATTTCAATCAATTTCAGTATCAATACATATGTATGTTTACCGTGCAATATTATAAAACGATCAATGTAACTTCCTTTTTCTTTTTTTTTTGGTTTATGGTGGTGAACTTATAATTACCCTGCTACCTAATAAACACCATATTAATGAGTAACTACTTTATGGGATTTGTCTTCTCAAAAGAACATGGAGAGAAATTACAGTTGCATTCATTGTTAAATACACACAAACTACCAGCTGGAATGTAATATACCTTAGCACACGAGTGAATGAATTTGTGCTCTGTGATCAACGTGGCAGTGGCAACAATCTGTCTCAGTTCTGTGTCTTCCACCACCACTACGTAGTAGTCTCCTGTCTTCTTCATATGCTCAAACTTCTCTGAAAGCCAACAGACAAAAACATCTTTGTTGATCTGTATTTATATTGGTTTGTATTTAACATTTTGTTTTTAATGGAACTGTTAAATGGTAAATGCTCTAAATCTCAGTTTTGTCTTTTATCAAATTAGCACCATGCAACCATAACTTACTTGTGAACTGCTCCTGTGGGACTTCACCTGCCTGAGTTAGTTGAGATAAAACCTTGAAGAATCCTGCAACACAAAAACAACACAAGTGTAAATGAAGATGATTAGAGTTTTTTTATTGTGAATTCTTGATTTCCTCCTGACAGCTTTTGTGGTCATGTTTTTATCTTCACATTCTGTCAAAAAATATATGTACTGGAATATGTTAGTCGTCCTGTCTATAACTCACCCCTGCTGTAGTCTGCCACACAGAGCGGCCTGAGCACCAGGCCTTCCCCTGGGCTGGAGGGGGAGATGTGAGGAGAGAAGGACACAGTGTTGCTACTCCAGTCCAGCTCCTGAAGCAGGGAGGGCTCAAAAAGCGGAGTCTCATCCTGCTGCATTCCACAATCTCTGCCAAGGAAACACACAGGCGGATAGACAGGTAAGATCACCGGCGCATACACATATAAATGAAAGCAAACTACTGAAAGTATGACACAGGGAAGATTGTATCTGTACAGTGAGGTAATAATGTCCTCAACCTGGATCGGGAGTGCCCTTGTTCTTATAGTCACACAGAACTTTGACCTGACAAATACAAATTCACTTCATTAAAAGTTAACTGCCATAATTCATTGGTTGACATGCAGGGGCTCACCCACATATGAATCATGATGCAACCCCGCCTTAAAAAACAGTGTATTATGGTGTTGCAATTCTTAACCATTCATTAACGATTTTCTTTCCAGGATATAGTCCGGGTCCAACCAGGAGATGTAATGTGACAAGGTAACATAGTGCTGCTGTTAATACAGGATGGTTTGTAACACATGAACCTGGCCAAAGTTGCATCCGCATGCAGCATAACACAATTACAATTCACTGCTGTTATCACTTCCCCGATCACCAAGCCACACAAATAAGAATAAAACTTTGTGAAGAATACAACTGTTTCATTTCATATGTATTTAGTTTAAACAGAAAAGGGTTAAGGGGGGAATAGGAATAGGGGGGGGATATTTATTTTTTCATGTCTCTTCAGATAAAGCCTAGACATTGAAACTATGGTGAAGGAGGTCAGTTATGTCATGTTGCTGGTTTGGTGTCAATATGAAAATCCACAGATCATTTTCACTGTTTATTTTTGCTGAGAACCGCGCAAAGGAAACAGGCTCAGCATAGACACCGTAGATGACGCATGACTGCCCAACCTGTGAACAGGTAGGAAAGAAGAGCAAGGCAAACGGCGGGTAAGCGGTGTGGCTCGAATAGTCCCGACGTCTGGTCTACACAACACACACATACTCTATTACAAATGACAGAGGTCTGCTAAAAATACGCGCCAAGTCTACTTTTGACCCGAGACAGAGTAGCTCGAGTCGGCCACGAAGTCAGACACAGGAACGGCATAGAGCACCCGGTCAATTTTCAAAATAAAACACCCTGTGCCAACGAGGGACATGAGTCTATCCGAAAATACTTAGCTGGCACATTTACATATTTGTCAGGTGTGTCAGAGAGCGAGAAACGAGCACACACCCACACACACAGGTGGAGGCTTGGGCTATAGGTTAGCCTAGGCCACTCAAATGTCAAACTGATAAGATTATTACGAATCCATGACAAAGAGCAGCGAAAGAGCTGAAAAATGAGCCCCTGGTGTAAGCAACCAGGCCCCTACTCGCGCGAAGTTTGACAACTAGCAAAGCTTCCGTATCCAAACTATCACTTTTCTTTATCTGAAAGTATTGAAAAAAACAGAATCATTATTTATGTGTCCCTTAACTTTCCCACTCCGGGTCGGAGGCTAACTTCAGTGTCATGGTAACGGTTGGTTTCACATATAACGTCCAGTAACCGAGGTAACGTTAGCCATATAACTTCATTATGTAAAAGTATTTCCTCTTGTCTCGTAAAAGATACATGAGATTGCCTTCAGTCACTCAAGCAAACTTTTAGCGGCCCAGCTAGCGTCAGAGCTCTCATTAACTTGTCACTTTACTTTAAATATTTAGCCTTCCATGCTAAGCAGTTAGCCGGATAGCTATACTACTCACCGGTAAAACACCACGCACAAACAGAAGGTCCAGCTGAATTTCCCAGAGTGAGATAACGTACTGTGACAGTCGTTTTATGGTCTGTCTTTCAGTGAGGTTGGGCTTCATCATCTGTCTGAACAGCGTCGGCGTTTTCTGCTGCTGTTTCCGCCTTGTAGCTGATGTGAGTCACACATGCGCAGTCGCGTCCGCCATCGTGGGCCATCTTGGACAGCTACTTACGGCAACACCACTTGGACAAACTACTGTTATAGGTTGGATAGATGTATTTCATACACGTTTCAGCAGTTGGATGCGAGTCCGCGCAAAGTATAGAAACAATAAAAGTTCAACACAAGTTTGTTCCATGTGTATGTAACCGAGGAAGTATTAATACACGAGCCGTTTTTCGCGCATGCGCAATGTCGGTACTCAACTTCGCATGTGTGATTCACATCGGGTAGCGACCATAGGTAGGCTGACCAAACGTCCTCTTTTCCCCGGACATGTCCACTTTTTACGTCCCGTCCGGGGCGTTCGGGTTTTTTTTATTAATTGATGATAATGTCCGGTTTTCCTTCTGTGTGTGTATATGTGTGTGCCCCCTGTACCCCGGTTGTCATTGTTTGGGTTAGCGTGTGTGACGTAATCCCCGAGAGGTTGCCCTGTGTCCAAAACTCACAACAAGAAAGCAGCAGACACCGGCGGTGCAGCTGAAGCGTTCAAGATGCCAAAGCGCAAATGCACGTTCACAGATGAACTGCGAAAAAAAATCCCAGTTTACTACCCGGTCGGGACTGGCTGAGTGCACCGTGTGCGAAGCTGGTACATATGTGTCTGTGTCCAATAAAGGTGCCGGGGACCTCACAGTTCATATGGACACGGAGAAACATGAAAAAGCAGTGCGAAGTGAGAGTAGTTCAGCAAAGTTGACTGAGTTCTTTGTGAAACCCGGAAAAACAGAGGATGCTGTAAATGCAGCGGAGGGTGCGTTGGCATTTCATACTGTGAAACACCACCACAGCTACAGGTTTTTCTAATACAGAAGAGGTATTATTTAGAACATTATTTCATATCATTTATTTGTCCACTGAGACTTGAAAAGAGAGTTATTATTTTACAAGTTGATTTTTCTAACACAGAAGAGACATTATTTCTATCATTATTTTATTCCAGAGATTCTACATTTATTTTACATTTTTATATATATATATTTTACAATTGAGGCATAATAAAGAAAGTTCAGTTACCTATGGGAAGCCTATCTGAATTTTGTCTTTGGGAGATATTATTTTGTAATATATCAAAATATTCTATCCATACATATAAACTTTAAATATATTAAAATTATAAGGAATCTTTGAGTAAACTGCGAGTATCATTTAAGTAGGCTATCTCGTGACCGGGCTGAGTGTCCTCTTTTTTGGAAATCAAAATATGGTCACCACATCGGGTGACGTGGCAGAGATGCTCGAGGTGATACTGTTCTACTGGAAAATGATGTTCACTCACAACTTCACACCGCATAGCTCCACCTTGTGGAACAATAGTCTGTCAAAGAAGATGTCCAAAATGGTAAACATAATTTTAAAATATCATATACATACGAATAAATGGAAGAACAGCAAACCCTCCATAGTCTGTTAAAAATGAAATCAAAAACTACATGACATCTTTAAAGGTACTTACGGAAGAAAAACAGTCCATAAATGATTTATATGAAATTATGTCAAAGTCTCTTGTTCTTTAAGTTACAATCCTGTTTTGTTTTAATACGCTTAAAGCATTTTTGTTAAAATGTCAACCCCTATGTTTATGTACTTTTATTTTGTTTATTATTTTTGTCATGTTATCTTGTCCTGTTGCTAATTGCAAATGTTGTTTGTTGAGATGTATACAATGATTCTACAAGCTTAAATGGAAATTTATATGTATACATATACTTTTATGGGTTGTAGGCTTGTAATGTTTCAGTATGCAAGTTAAATGTTTCCTCCAAGGAGTTTTGTAAATTGAAATGTGAAATAAAGTTGGAAAAAAAAAAAGATGCTCGAGGTGACAGGTGCGGCCAAGTGACGCCAGACAACTAGTCCCTGTATGTATTATATGCTCTGCCTCTATATTTACATGTATTGAAAATTTATAGATTTGCCTTTGTTATTTTAGTAAAATATCTTTTTACCGTACTTAACAAAATCCATTCCCCAATATATAAAGAGTGTCTGTTTTGTGAAATGTATATTTTAGTTTATAAGTGGCTAAATATAACAATTATTTCCTTCTCGTATAACTCAGTCCAGCACAAATACATTTATTGGCCTAATAAACTCAAAGGTCAAGAGTACTGGATATTTACACAACCTATTAGGCTGGGTTCTCCAACAGTATTGATTTTAGGAAGGGTATTAGCAGGTGCACAGCAGTATCTGTGTTTGAAAAATAGAGACTGGAGGGTTTTTCCATCTACACAAAAACAAACAAACAAAAAAAACAAGCAAGAGTCCATTCAGTGTTTTGTTAAAAAGCTGTAGAAGCTCTGTTTATTGAGTGAGTCTTTTGTATTAACATATTTTACAAAAACTAGATTTACAGAAATTATCCATAACTGAACCATTCTTGATTTAGGCACAAAATACAGGAAAGCTCAGTCCAAAAAGTTTTTCAGTTTTGATTAAATAATGGTTATGAAAGATAAGCCATGAATATGAAAATATATCATGGATTTTAAACGTTGTTAAATAACTGAATGTCAAACTGAGAATGAAAACTGTCGGATTTCTCTTTTTACATTTTGACTAATTGAAATCTAAATCCTATATTGTATCTTCTTACAACACCCCCAAACAAAGTTTGAGCATTAAAGTAACACACAGTAAAGATCACAACACTTCAGCTTTGAGTGGAAGTTTGTGGGCTGTTCTTTGGGATAAAGTGAAAGGATACAAAAGCACTTGCTAGATTCATGCACATCTCTCCTTGCACTGTAATCACAAGAAATCAAACACTTATAATACAGTCTCCATCTTTGTGTCCGTTGATATGTCTCAACCAGCTACAGATTCAGTGAAATTTGTATACCCCCCAAAAAACTTCATAGGCCGGGTCAATGCTGCACATTGCCGTACATTATTGAAATAAGATCTTTGAGCAGAGAATGATTATGTTCCTCACTGGTATGATTTTTCAATTAGAACTCCTCAATGTGAGCAGAAAAAGGCCGCACAAAAAAACCCAAAAAAATTCTCCATTAAGATTCTCAGTCATCCAGTTCAAAGAATATATAGAAGTATTATGTCGAAAGCAACTGGATTCAATGTTAATACTTGACAATGTTTTGCTTCTCATGCCAGACGTTTCATCACTACTACTGGAATGAGTGGCAAAGACAGTCCAGTGAGTCCAGCTGCCGCAAATGTAACTATTTCTATAAACCCTAAACATTTGTAAATGTTGGAAACTGATGACCTAGGACTCCAATACTAATGTATTCCCAGTAGAAAACAATGTTTTCTTATTCAGAAAGAAGTGCTCATGAGCAGAGGGTAATTTAAGAAAAGACTGAGAGGATGAGACCCATTGTACTTGAACAGAACATAATACGTCCCCTTTGTTGCCCTCACATCTCAAGGGAACATTATTAGAGAACAAAAATGTACATGCCCACCCCCCTTGTTAAATAACAAAATGCTAACTGTTTGCCATGGGTGATATTACATAAATACAGCACCCACATGGGTCAAAAACACTTTGTTTGCAGCATTATTTTGATCGAACATTCATGTTTGACAGAAAGGCTGAAAACAATACTAAAGTGACGTTCTCTTACTCCAATGTAAGAAGTAAAAATGTGTTGTCATTTTGCCTATGCTTAATTCACAGTTGAAACTCATAAAATAATAAAACACAAATACATCAGATGAGTTTCTCCATCCACAAGAAAGAGCTTCCCCCCACAAGTAAAACAAATGGAAAAAAAAGTCACATAAAAGGAAAAACAAATAAGGACGCAAAATAACTTTACTAACAGCGAAAACTTTAAACCCCTCTGATAAAAGACTTGAATCTTATGAATGCAAAGCATGCTCATTTTTGACAGCCAGTCCTTATCATTGCTTACTCTCTACTGAAGCTGGTGGTTGCAATGTGTGGCACGTAAATAGAGGGCACTGCAACCTTGCATTTCTTGACTTGCACTCATTGATTTATGTAATGCTCCAGGTAGTCAGGCTGGAATCAGTAATGCAGAGAACGTTCACAATTGCTCCATCTTATTATTTAGGCAGCCCAAAACAGTCCAAGGCCATGTTTGCGATGTGTTTTAATTATTGTTTTGAATAGGTGATGACCACTGACTGTACACCAAATGGGGGAAGATTTAAAAATCTCTGTCGTGCCTCTTGGGAAGATGACATGGTAGACTCTTTTGCTAATGCCAATCTGTGTATCAGGGTGCAGGGTCTTGTTGCAAGCGTCTCTCTGCAGCTGCTGCCATGGTTCTACGTCTCAGCACAGTAGAGTCTAATTCTGGGACCATGTCCTCCTCCAGTCCAGGCAAATCCTCATCCTGATCCTCTGGACTCTTGTTTAGATATCTCCTACAAATAACCAAAGACAAACATTTAAAAAGGTGTGATCATAGCAACAGAAAGTGAAAGATATTGGGAAAACACACCCAGAAATGAACACAAACCACAAAAAAGAATACAAAAATATATATAAGCAAGACAAAAAACAATTCCTGTTGAATATAAAACACATCAGAGCACCCTTATCTATTAGGCAGAAAACTTCAACTGGCATTGTACCAACCTGCGTGCATGCTGGATCATTTCCTCTTTCCTCTGCTTTAACATCTTCTGCCTCTCCTCAGCCGACTTAGAGAAACGACCACCTCTGACCTCCATGTTGTCTGGCTCACCGAGGCTTTCCTCAGCTGCTCCACTGGGCCCTGCCTGCTCTCCCTCTGGTCCAGCGGCCCCCTGTAAAGGGGAGCGCTCAATTGCCTGAAGAATGAACACAACCATAGTATCAAAATGACAGATTGTTATATCCGCCCGGCTTAAGCCCAGGGGGATCATGCCTTTGGTAGTATGTGTGTGCATATGCCTGTGTGTATCTGTCCTGAGCTCATCTTGCATACTACTGGACCCATCAGCCTAATATTTTTGGTGCATTTATGACTGTATGTTTAAGAAACTCTCTTGGTTGTGGTGATTTACAATATTTGAAAAAAGTGTTTATAACACTATTCCCTATGAGTGTTACTAAAAAAAAATCCCACATTTCACAGGCACCAATTGAAAAAAGAAAAAAAAATATACACATGAACCCTCAATTTAACAAACCTGTGTAGGGAAAGGCACCTGGATGCGTCCCTCCAGGATGTTGTCAGTGGTGACCTCCACAGAGCGGGTCAGCTGCAGGTCCTGCATTACCAGGTAGGAGGGCACCTGTGGGAACATCTCCTGGATCTGATGGGCCTGATGACATGAAGGTATGTCAAAATCAAACAGAGCAATAAGAAAAGGATTTAGAGAAAGACAGTTTGATAAGGAAAAGAGCAGAATATAATTAGTAGAAGTTCACATAAGAAGTTTTATAATATAAGCAAGTCTCAAACGTATACTATTAGTAAATGAGGAGTACAAAACTGTTTGTACAAAGCTTTTTGCTTAAATATACATGCCATTTTCTGTAACAACCTGTTTCTGCTAAATGTCTTGGTTAAATAAAGAGTTATCACTAAGTCAACAGACATTTACGAGGAATACAAATACCATATGAGCAACATGATGAAATTCAGAGCATTTGGACCATGTTACACACACACAGGCTATAGTCCGAGGGAACTGACACTGGCTACTACTAAACTCCAAGCAATGTCTAGAGTCTAGACAAAACTATTCCATTTCTGCCGTCAAATTGATATCATCGCATCATCTCAGAAAAAAAAACAAGAATTTCATCAGCTGTAAACACAAACTCACCATGGCCATGAGCTGAGAGTTGTTGGCTTGAGCGATCCCTAAGATATTGGTAGTATGCATCACTTCCACTGAGAAGCTGGGCAGCCAGCTGGCAATACGGGATCCTGTTGAAAAATTCATGGATATAATTCATTATCAGGAACAGACTCTGTGTAAAGTAACTCTGCCTTTAGACTGTCTTCAGATTTGCAATAGACTTACCATCAAAGTGGAAGAAATGGTTGTGTTGGTTGATATGTGGTCTAGCATCAGCAGCAGCTCCTACAGGACCAATGTTGTCTTCCAAGCCCCCACCCTGCTGCTGGCCTCTCGTCTGGCTGCTGCTGTCCCCACTGATGTTCAGGGATGTACGACATGTGGGACAGGAGGTGTCCTGCTCTAGCCAGGAGCGCAAACAAGAGCTGGAAATTCACAATGACACACATTCACACACACACACATAAGTTACAAATGTTATGTCAAATTATATTATATTGATGATATTATATGGTTATCATTATATATTAATATTTATATCATTTGTGCTGGGTGCTTCTTAGGCTGCCCTTTTTTTTCTTCTTTGGCTTAACTTGTGCTCAGACTCATACTGTAAATGCCTTGTGAATTTCAAACAGTAAAATGCAGGATGTTGGGCAACAACCAAACAAATTATACTGAATTCAAGCACAGCATGTTTAGCTATCTAGTTTCTGGGAAGGAAAGATAAACTCGTACTTGACTGTAGAGATGACTACAAGTTACAGGTCAAGGGCACATCTAAATCCGTCCCTGTGTACACTGAATTATGCATATAAACAACTCTTGCTGAATGATAAAACCACTCTTTACTTGTGGAAGAGGTGACCGCAGGGAAGTTTGCGTGCTGTCAACATGGTATCCCAACAGATGGCACAATCATCATCATTAGCTGCCAATTCCTCTGCAGTAGCAACAGCAAATCTGCATGAGAAAGTTAACATTACATACAATGGTGAACAAGTAAAGATTGGATGGCAACGAGTAGAAATAACAGATCTTTCATTAGAAACAACAAAAGAGCCCCACACCCGCAATTACCTGGCTTCCATGTTGTTGATGACACGAAGGTAGTTCTTGTGTCTGCGGACGCGGCGTTGGACCTCATGAAAGAGATACCGCAACTGCATGAAGATGACCAAGCTTGCCATGGACAGCCAGATGTTACCAAAAAGCTAGTGAGAGAAATATTATGGACAGAAAAATGTGGAAGTTTAGGAAAAAGAAACAGGAACAGACTTCATTCTTATAACAACACATGCCTGCCTACACCTGTCCACTCTGTGTCTTACCAGCATGTGGATATGGTGCATGAGATCCAAAAAGAGCATAGCCAGTTCCATGATGAAGTCTGTGTAGTAGACATAGGTTCCCTTACTCTCCCATGTCCCTGGGTGGTTCAGATCCCACAGATGGATGGAGTACCTGAGGGCGGAAACAGAGTTCTTTAAGGCCATGAAACACAGGTTAGATTTAGCATGGTGGCTGATGTAGCCCTCTTTTTGAATGAGAATTGGAAAACTAAATAAATAAATGAAACGAAGATAATGCTAAAAGTATATATGGTACAATAACAGCAGAAAGAGATAGCAAAACATTGACAAAAGGAACTAAATCTATCTGGATAAACATAATGAAAGAGTAGTGGAAATAGTGCTTTGCTGCTTAGCTCTTTATCTGTGTAATTACAAAAGCCAAACATAAACTGAGGTAACAATGTAAAATATATACATTTTTTACTTAAAAAGTCAAGTTAGTCGGCACAAAAAATATTTTGCCATGTACAAAGCAACATGATTGCACCTGAAAAAGTTTAAAACATTAGACTAAGTGTCTATGAGTGCCTCTGCTGATAAGAGCTGTTTCTGCTGTTTGTACAATCCTAACCACTCTCTGTGGGACAAAGGAGGCCTTCACATTGACGCTAATGAAACCAGAGGAAAACAAATGGCATTGCTAACATTAGCCCCTGATTCTAAATCTGCAGAGGCGATGTCATCTGTGCTGCTGCGGTGTGTGCACATGTATGCATGCCTTAAGGAAGCTTTAAAGGGACTTACCGCATAATGACATGCCCTGTGCGTACAGTCACCAGCAGACACTAAAGACAGAAGTACACATATTAACATGATATAGTTCTTGCAGTCTAATTTCCATATAAACCAATGCCAAATGTGACATTACAGTTGTGGCTTAAATAGTTAATATCTGACATAAATTATAAAGAATTGTGTTGTTATTTAAATGATAACATGATTGTTTGTGTGGTAAATCTTTTAAAATATGCATATCCCTTTAAAAGACAGTCTGCCTCCAAAAAAGCAACATCATTATTATTATTTAGCTTTTTTCTTGCTATAATGGCTAATTTTCTGCTGTAAAAAAGGCATGTCGTGTACAACATGGTGGACAAGTACAACCACTCAAAGTGAGTGTTCACAAAGACAGCAGTGATACAGCTAAATATAATCACTCACTGAAAAAAATTTCATGCAATGGAGGAACTTCATCGAACATGACTTGGCATTCCCTGCATGGTTTGAGAATGCAGTGCATCTTGAGTCTTTGTTGTTACCCAAAAAAAGTAATAATGCTGCGCACATAATATATCAAGAATATGAACCAGGATGCAGTAAGAACCAGAACTGATGAGAAAAACTGAAATCACAAAATCAATTTAAACCATTTGAGCCCCATTAAACACATTAGCTATTAAATAAAATTATACAACTTTAGGAAATACTAAGAGCTAAGAGAGAATGATAAAAAAAAGAGTCCATAATCATATGTGGTGCACAGTTGTCAAAATGCTTCTTTTTCTTTCTTTACAAAGCAAGCCTCCATTTTTATACAATTGTAGTTCCAGGATCTCACCTCGGCTGCCATAAAGGAGAGAGTGTGCATGCCATGAGAAGCTCCCAGCAGACCACAAACCACAGCCAGGCCACAGCAGTCCAGTAGCAGGGAAACCAGCAGACACAGCACTCGCACATGACTGTTCATGGGAGTGGAGGGGGAGAATGACAGCTGTAACAGAGAAAATGTAAGTTAGAAGTGGATTGTGCCTCACTCAAAGTGTCTCTTTCTTGGTCTTCTAGGAGAGCTTATGTTAGTTCAGGATCGGTTGCTCATGTGGCCCTGGCAACAAATAAAGTTGATTATTTGGGATCTTAAAGTGGACTTAT
This sequence comes from Scomber scombrus, assembly GCF_963691925.1. Taxonomy (NCBI): domain Eukaryota; kingdom Metazoa; phylum Chordata; class Actinopteri; order Scombriformes; family Scombridae; genus Scomber; species Scomber scombrus. The sequence goes on from NC_084970.1 coordinate 13,789,461, forward strand.
GTAGGTAAATCATTTAGAGTATTTCACTATAATGCTCATCACTGTGAGTGAGAATTACATTTTTCATAATAGTGAAAAACCTGGCAAGAAGATGACAACATCTGGATGCAAATGTTAAGAAAATTGAATAGCAAAAGCTAAATAAAAAAAGAAATACATTTTAAAAAGGGAGAATACTGTTTAAAAAAACAAAAAAAACAAAAACACTAAATGTGTTCATTTTACAAGAGCATAAACCACTAATGTCCCCACACCTATCCATGCTCTAAATGGAAAACTAATTGACACAGTACAGCACTATAAATACTTAGGATTTATGTTAGACAGCAGATTGTCCTACAGAACTCAACTAAAAATTCAAATTGGATTCTTGTATGAGAGCAGAGCTTGTTTCTCTTTTCAAGACATAAAACAAATAAGGCTGAAGAACAATAGTAATAATAAATCTACTTTGTACATCTGCTCACAGACAGGCAATCATGCACTACTGGCCGCTGAAATAAGAATGTTTCAGTATTGGACTCAATTAGGGCCGGGACTCGATTAAAAAAAATTAATCTAATTAATTAGAGGCTTTATAATAAATTAATCGTATTTTAACCGCATATAAATATTTGACCTGAGAACAGTGAGAAGTAATTTTTTTTACATGGATTTTTAGTATCATTGAATAATGAATGAATACATAAGCTTAAGCAACACAAATATTGTTTATTTTTGTTCAAGTCCAACAGACCAGTGCAATTTCTGCCATTAAGTGTAGCAATAGCATATTTAGAAATATAGTACATTTCAGAAATTAGCTAGCTACCACACTAGCGTCCATGCTAGCTGCTATATGTTTTGCATTGAGGTGATACTTGAGGCTCGATGTGCTGCGGTGATATGCGAATTCCTTGTTGCATAGCTTGCACACAACCATGCTCTTATCCACACTCCCATCCACGGGGCCAACCAAAGCGGTCTCATCAGCTACTTTCATGTTCACTGTGGTTTGTTGTTGTCTGAACTACGCTTGTTAGAAAGCCCACATTGTTTTGAGTGATATTTACCTGTTTATAGTCTGTTTGCATTATAGGTTTCATTTGTCCTACGTTATTGAATGCAGCTGAGTTTTACCAACGTTCTTGAACGCACCACACCTGTGCAATTCTCCTTCTCCATGCGCTAGAGAGCTGACGTTTTTTCCCTTGCCTTTTTGCATCTTGCATCCTTATTGCCCTGATTTCCTGCTGTGTGTGAATGTATAAGGACCACAGCTGTAATAAAGCAGATAACTCCGTACATCTGTATCCGTGTTCTTTAATCGGGACACACTCACCATACCTTGCCACTCTAAACCAGTTAACTTCCTGGAGACCCCCACTATCTCCTTTTTAAAGCTAGTTGGTGCTCCAGTATAATCGGTCCGCCTGAAACTCATCCAGTGAGAAACGTTCCGCGGTGCAAAAATAAGTGTGATTAAAATGCGTCCATTTTTTTAACGCGGTAATTATTGTGTAATTAATTAATCTTAATTAACGCGTTAAAGTCCCGGCCCTAAACTCAATATCACATTCAAAGGACAATTCTACTGTAGCAACTGGGAGCATGAATCAAACTTTACACAACTCGTTTAAATCATAAACCCCTCACACACAACCCCTTTAAATCCATGTATGCGTAAAACACTGCTTTGGTCTATTAACTGACAGTTAACTCTGTCTGGTGTATAGAATACATCTAAGGACCTTATTACAAACATTAAAACAGCTCAGATGAAAAAAATAAAAGGAGATTTTATCAATTCTATGATACGTAAATACCACAAGTTTTCCCCCACACACTGACAACATGTTAAACCTATCATCATGAGCAGATTAATCTGGATGTGTGATCTTCACCCCAAAGCTAGAACCCACAGAAATAGGGACACATGAAGGAAGACAGCTGTGCTAACACAACCGACAGACTTAACCGTTCAACGAACTAAGAACAAAGAAATACACACATGCACATGTATAGTCAAAGCTGAGAGACCGATACAAAGTCAAACAGACAAATATAAAGCCATGTGTAGCACAAGATGTTCATATTCACACGCTAAAAGGTAAATATTTTACAGTAGAGCACACAGAAATAACCTTCTGATACATTAATACAGTCAGGCATTACATCACCATAACAACTTAGTGTCCATTTTAAATGTCATTGCTTGCAAGGAGGTGACTATTATGATATTTAGTTCTCTCCAACGTGCAAAAGCACAATCTGATACAGGGACGTTTCAATGTAGCGCCTGAAACTGTATCAGTGGCCTAACATGCCACTAAGTACTATTAATAGATCCAGAGCTTAAAAGAGTACAGTCACTCCCAGACTTTTGGGGACATTCACCACACCTTTAAAAAGACCCCTTTATAAAATATGAAGGTGCATTCATCAGGTGTCATCAAATGCCAGACTTTTTTCTACCTTACATTTTCTCTCAGTCCTTATGAAAAAAACAAGACCACCAAGAATGAAGATCTAGACCTATCATGTTTCCTGTATAGACTAAAAATGAACAGGTTTCATACAAGGTTGTTTAGATTATCTAGTAAACTCTATAGTGACTCATTACAAATAAATATAAGCGTTATAGCAATAATAACATTTGGTGCAAATGTTACATTTTTCCCAATAAGCCCTAGAGTTATTTGTGTTTGTTGTGATGATCCCTTTACTTGCTCAGTGACATACTGGTAATTTCCAGCGTCCTCAAGTGTTACTCAAATTTCATTACATCTCCTACTTGGATGAACTTAAGAATGGTAATGTGGTATTCACTTTGGAACTGACATTAGTGAAGTATTGTGTAGCCTACTGTAACAACTACGAGCTAAAAGACCTTGGAGGCTCTACAACCAAAAAGCAAATGATAACCATGACAACAGTGTCCTTTTCTTGACTTCAGGAGTTTCCTTTCATGGAGGACAAGCTTCTAAAAGAGTCTCATGGTCTGTCGCTTAAAATGACCAAACTCTAAATCATCTTTACATTTAGTGACCCATCCAGCAATATTATGTGTTTAAGGCTGCAACTAACAATTAATGTCATTATCGATTCTGTTGTTTTCTAGATTAATCGATTAGTTGTCTGATTGCTTGTTATGGTCTAAAAATTATGAAAAATATATATTGCTACTTTCTAAAGCCCAAGATCACGTCCTCAGATGTCTTGATTTAACCAAAAGACATTCAGTTTAATGTCACAGAGGACTAAAGAAACCAGAAAATATAGCTTCCAGGTAGCTGTAATCAGAAATTTTATTTTTTTGTTCTTTATATAAAAACAGATGAATCAATGATCAAAATGGTGAAATAATTATTAATTTATTGGTTGACAACAAATCAATTAATTGCTGCAGTGGCACATATATTTCAGATATATTCAAATTGATTAATTTTTATACAACCCATGAAAGATTCTAGACATTTGTTTTGTATTGTAAGCCGGTTGGTTGGTCTGGTCCAATATCATTAGCCGATAAAAGCAGATTCATAATGCTGATAATTTAGTACGCTTGGTTTATTGTCCAACCCTAGATTACCATGCAAGGTCAACCTAAACAAAAATCTGGCTTTTGGATACAAGAAGAGGTTCAAAAGGGGGGGAAAAAGTTGGTGTAGTTTATAATACTTACATATTCAAATCTGTCCTTGCAGAGCTGCACCATGAGGTGAAGAAAGACCAGGGCAGAGAACCACAAACACCACATGACCACCTCCTCCACTGTCTGTACGTTCAGTACGCCAAAGATGAAAATGAATTTGTAGAATATGAAGTTCCAAAACTTATCTTTTAGGTGCTGGGGGGGGGGGGGGGAGAGAAAACAAGATGAAGACAATGTTGGGTGGGCTCCCGATGGACATTTAATTTGGGCCTTTTTTAGGGAGGCTAAAATGTGAATAAAAAGTGGAAGCATTCATGTTCAGGTCTTACCTGCTTCTCACTGACTCTAAGTGGGCCAAACACCACATACTGAATCATTTTAGCGATCAGCATCAACGAGCAGCAGAAGGTGTTGACTAACACCTAGAGAGACACAAAAGAATAGCATGACAATAAATGTTTTGGTAATGACAACATCAACATCATATCAAGAAATGCAAAGTCCTATACTGAAAGACACTCACCCATACAAAAAGACTGTCAGTGACCAAGTACCACAAAACAGTGGTTGCCAATTCTGTGTTACTAATATCATTGTTTAGATGTTCAAGGTCCACTTCAGAGGGGGCTGGTGTGTCATCAGTTTCCAGGGCCCCAAATCCAGGGTCAGTCACAGTAGTGTAGGCGCTGAAGATGCTGCCAGCAAGCAAAGCCACACTCAGTGCTGTGTACGTCTGCAGGCTGGGCCAGGGAAACCTCTCCAGAAACAGCAGAGGCATCACTCTTAGCTTGTGAAAACGGTGTTAGTCCCGATCCAACAACTCAACAAACCTGTTAGGGCAGAAGTTTGTTAGCTAATATTGTCCAAACTTGACTAACCTCAGCGTAAACATAACAAACACTGCGTTGATTATAGAGGTTGTTTACTTGGGTTAATAACCAAGTGTTATGTGACATCGGGATGATTTGGAAATAAGTTAGCCAGCTGGGACACGACTTCGAGAGTTTTTTGGTAGTTTCCAGGATGTTAGCTGTCTATTCTCAGCTTCCTAGCGAGGCTAACTTAACGATAGCTCAATATAGTTGGTGAAGATGCAAATTACTCACGCATTATACTATTTAGCTCAATGTAATGATTACAATACACATATAAAAGGTAAAAACTGTAGGCCACCGACCAAACTGGCTAGTTCAGCTAACGCTAAATGAAAGCTCACGCCCCTAACATTAGCCATTTACCTGCCTACGTTTCCTAACACTGAGCTAGCTTTCAGGTTAGCTCATATTAGCTACGTAGCTAGCCACTATTAGCCACCAGTAGACACCAACCGCGTATTAAACCGGCACTTACTGCTTCTCAAAATATCTGTTATACTCAATATCCAGCGTCCCCTGTTGTATACAGTGGTGTACTTTTAATGCTGTTGCATGGCGAACATCGTAATTGACAACATCGTCTTGTTTATTTCACCGAGGAGGCAGCAGGCTGGGGGAGGCTTCCTCTGTTGCGCACTGTAACAACGTCATCGTTACAACTTTAAAGTCATAGTGATGAAAAATATCCTTTCATATTTTTCTGCACAGACAACGAACAATAAATGATCTAAAATATATGTTTTTTCTTGAATATGTAACGTTAATTAAAGCTTTATGGAAACTATGTGGGTGACCCTCTCAGTGTTTTTAATCACCTGACCTGCATCAGACTGCTTCTCTGCTTGTTCATACATGCATGAATCTATGAGGGGCCGTCAGGGACATAATTCAGAATTCCCTCTCACATACACATATGAAACCAAAAATACTCACATACTATACTGAAATTCATACACAGATACAAGTGAAATGCTTTCACATACACAACTGAAATGCTCTCACACAAACAACTGAAAAATTATATGCTTACACACAGTACTGAAACACTCACACACACTACTGAAACACTCTTACACACTACTGAAATGCTCTCACACACACTACTGAAACGCTCTCAGTATGTATACACAGTATACATATTGTCGTCATCAGAGTTTCATAACTCTTTCAAATGCGACAACAATCGGGCAGCAACTAACTGCTGCTAACCGGTGACATGCTGGACATCGCTATTCACCTCCTGCCAGCGTAGCACGTCACTACCCACAGCAGCTCCAGTCAGGAGAGGAGGCACACTGCGTTATTAAGCGCAGCAGTGCTTCAGCACATGGACATCATCACAAGAAAAAGAAGGTAATTATAAATTGTTGGGAGTTTTGAATTTACTTTAGATAACGTTACATTTCAGTATCTGAATACTTGTGTAATTGCAGCCGTTTTTTGAATTTATTTTGAAATTCATGCTTTTATTTTGAAATGATACAAACCAGAAGCGGTTCCTGTTAGCTCCGTAAACTTCACACTTAGACTGAAGAGCACCTGTAGCAGACTAGCAGTGGTATTACCTTGCAAGTTTGTTTTATCTTTTTTATTATCACTCCAAGTTTTGTGGTGTTTGCTACAGCTATGTGAACGTGGTTTATGTTGAAGATTTGTCAAATACTGCAGTTGCAAATTGCAATATGATTTGCGGTAAGTGTGCGATAAGTTTTACATTAATTTTCTTTGTAAAACATAACATGATTATGGGGTGATTTTTTGCAGGGATCTATAATATACAAAGATGTTTTCTTAGTCTGTAGAATATGATGAGTAGGCCTGGACATCTCTGTAGCACTATTTTTAATAATAATATTAAAGTAATATTTAATTTAAAATAGTACTTTGAAACAAATTTTGTCTTCAACAAATATTACACTTACTGTGATTGTGATTACATTTTAATTTAGCCCCATAGATATCTGTCTTCTGATGCATAATGGTACAGATTTGCATGATGCTCTACTGCTGTGATCCATGGCAGCATGTCTTAACTTGCACTGGCTGTTTTCATTTAGTCTAATGGTTACATTCTTATTTCAGAACTACGTCACAGCAGCACGGCAACCATGGCATGAGTGGTCAAGATGGAGGCTGAAATATGTTTATTAGGAACCTAGTTAAATTCTGAAAAATAAATACAATTGTTTTGTATTCTTCTTACAGATTCTGTGACGGACTGAAAAGTTCTGTGGTTCTGTAGAAAATTTGAAGGCCCGAAGTTCCTGCGGTGGAAACAGGGCTATTCAGACAGCTTTTGCTATGAGCCAAGCACACTGACTGCTGACCAGGTGGATGATCCCTTCAGCATTAGTCTGTTCCCAGAAAGGAGCAACAAGAGAGCTGCTGAGATGGTGGTTTCCTTCTGGAGAGACTATCTCTGCATAAGATAATTGAAAGTACAACGTACAGGAAACTGATGCATCAATTTATATATTAATACTACTATTTTTTTGTTTTATTTAAAAACAAAACATACATATATTAGAAAATGACTGAAGCCATCAACACAACCATGAAAGACCATCCACCACCTAACCAGCTTGTGGTTGCTGTCAAAATGCCTGCAAGGAGATATTACAGGAAAAAAATCACACAAAAAAAAAAATCCTCTTCATTGTCTCTTAGCTCAAAGAATAAAGTTTGGATTTGAGACACAACTATTATAGGTCAAACATGCATTGTGGTTTAAACCTCCTGTTGTGGTTTTCGTTTATAAAGCATAAAGTATAAATTATCTCCCAACTTCATTCTAATTTATTACCACAGGTTTTACACATATTTTTGGTCAATTATGGTCAACAGACCTCATTTAAATGAAACTATACCTCATTTTTGAGTTAACGCCTGTTGTCATCCTAGAAGAAGTCTTCCTTTTTAACTAAAATTGTCATATTCACCACTGAATTGTTATATTTCACAATATTATGAGAGGGTTTCAGTTGTATATGTGAGAGCGTTTCAGTAGTGTGCGTGAGAGTGTTTCAGTAGTGTGTGTGAGAGCGTTTCAGTAGTGTGTGAGAGAGCGTTTCAGTAGTGTGTGTGAGTACGTTTCAGTAATGGGTAAGAGCGTTTCAGTAGTGTGTGTGAGAGCGTTTCAGTAGTGTGTATGAGAGCATTTCAGTAGTGTGTGTGAGAGCGTTTCAGTAGTGTGTGTGAGGGCGTTTCAATAGTGTGTGTGAGAGCGTTTCAGTAGTGTGTAAGAGCGTTTCAGTAGTGTGTGTGAGAGCGTTTCAGTAGTGTGTGTGAGAGCGTTTCAGTACTGTGTGTGAGAGCATTTCAGTACCGTGTGTGAGAGCATTTCAGTAGTGTGTGAGAGGTAATTCTGAATTATGTCCCTAACGGCCCCTCATATGATTCTTCCAGTAACTGACTGAACTGAATTACATGCACTTACACTTATGTATACTTGTATACATAGATATGCTGACTCAAGTAACTAAGGAGACGCTACTTTAGAGGAATATGAATATTATGTTATACTGCACTTGTTGCTTTAGTTAAGTATTAAAGGACCCAACTGTGACCTGATCTCTTCCACTGCTGGTCAGCTTTTTCGTGCTGCTGAAGAATGTAGGTTACTGTAGTACAGTAGTCCTTCAATAAATATCATCAATTACCTTTTTCCCCACAACAGATAATTAGGGCCCGAGCACTGACCAGTGTGAAAATATTGTTATTGCCCGGATTATCATTATTATTATTATTTACGTCCTTAGTCTCCGTAATGAATTGCTTTTTTACATACATACCTCAAAACTCATGAAATTTCATATGCCTGGGGTTGCTGTATTTCTACATTCAAAAACGTAGCTGTTTCCAACTTTGGAACAATCAGATTTAAATGAGCTCCACATGGTGTGTCTTTTGCACATCATAAACATGACTTATGATTGGTGGCTGTGCGTGTCATTTAGTGGCTGTTTTCTACCTTCACATAGTGGACACAGACAGTGACAATTAACCCCATCACACAAAGTTCAATTAAAGGCGCAGGAGCAAAGACATCTACATGCCAGCTGTGACCGCCCTGCGACTTCGACATGCACCGACATGCATGTACGGCACGTATCGTGGTGTGGGGGCACACTGGGAAGTGTGAGGGCCCGTAGACGCTGCTTGCAACTTTAATTTGACTTGTAATTGCCGGAAAGACACAGCTTGGATAACATTAATGGTTGTATGTGTTGTAGGTCCAGTGCTTTTATTATGCATGCTGTCTCGCTTACTGGGACACTTAAAATGGATGTAGCTGATACATTTACAATACATAGTTACACCTGTGACTTTGCTGCCTTGATAAGTCAAGATGCCTGCTGTGAGTGGTTTAGGACTTAAAAGAGAGATGTGGATGAAATTGTTGGGTTGATATATTAGATTTCTTTATCTATTTCTATCTATTTTTCAGTGCCTTGTCTTATTTTGTTCTGATGGACTATTACTCCACTGCTCACCCTGAAATGATTACATATCTGTCAAGTTAACTTTTTTTTTCACTCAACATTAAATTACATAAATAAGACTTGAAAAAAGTGCCACAGCAAATGTTTTTGTCAGCCATCAAAGGCAGAACACCTGCTGTGACGTCACTAACAGGGTTGTGGGCTGATAGGAAACATGCTTGGAGGTTTCACATCTCAGAAAGCAGTGCAGGGGCAACTTGTGATTCAGTGTTGATTTCCTCTTTAATAGGCACAGCGAAAGTGCAGTGAAAGGTTTGTAAATCATTCAGTAGTCTGTTTTAGCCATATACTCAGCTACCCAGGGAAATTCATAAATAACTTGAATAAATTAGGTTTAAATTTATTTTTCAGAAAAGCAAACAGCATTCCAGTGTAAATAATGTACAATGTGAACAATAGCCTAGACGGAGCTCACAGACACAAATTTCTGCCCTAAAGAACAGACATCATCAAAATGAAAGTGAAAGTATAAACAGCTTTTATGCCTTAATCTTTAATCTTTACCTAAATGAATGGGAAATCACAGGGAAAACACTTCACACATATTCAAATCAATTTTATGTTTTTTCTCAATTTGCTAAATGCATTGCGACTGTGAATATGGAGCATTATCAGCAATGGCATAAGACATTGGCAGGAAGTGGTCACCCAGTCACCTTTGTCCTTGCTATTTTTATTTGTGGTATTTGTCTTACAGTGCAAAGGAAGGAGCTTATTAGAAGTATACCAATACTTAAAACATCCTTCGAACATTTCCTTTCACAAAGTTAAAGACAATGTAGGACAATAGGTTGTTCAACATACTGTATTTTATATAAATTATTCCATTCAGCATACTGGGATCAGGAGTTGTTCTGACTGTGTCAGTTATGGTTACATGATATGGTAATAATTAACCATTCAAATAGTTGCCATCCATGCAATAGTTGGAGTTTACAAGTCCAAAATGAAGGTGTGTGAGAGTGTTATGAATGCAAATGTAAAGGTTGTAATGTATGCATTCTGGAGTAGGAGTTGGCAGAAATGGAAGAGACACTAGATGACAACCTTCATAAAACTACTAAAGTAAAACAGCACATTCTGTCAGGATACTGAGACATCAGTGAAGCCCGTGATTTGGATTAGATAGAAACTTTATAAGGGAAACGTGAAAGATCTTTGACTTCTTGACTTCTTGCCATTGAATCATTGCAAGGCAATCAAATCTATTTATGTACTTAGATGTTCTGATCTATTCTGTTTTCTAAAAGACAGTGTTATTAAACCGAAAGCTCCAGACATCCCTTGAATACCTCCAGCTCACAAAACAACCTGCAATAGGCTTAATTAGGTGTTTCCAATAGGTTGACACGTTTCCTGGGCTTGTCCTTCCCGATAGTGATTGACATGTGATACATCCAAAAATCACACTGAAGTCTCATTTGACTCTCAACTGGTCCTGTGAGAAACCATCTTCCTGTTCAATTTATCCATAAAGGGAAGTTAAGACTTGCTTGTACAGCATTTTTTTTCTCTTCATGCAGACACCTGTGTCAGCATACACTTGCATCATGAATCACTCAACTGAGCTTTCTTCTGTAGACAATATGGATCTTAAAGAGTTCGATGGTGGGACAGCAGTGGCTTGTGTCATCCTGGGCCCATCCTTCCTGATTGGGGCTCCTGGGAACCTGCTGGCGATCTGGAATATCCTGAGACACGCCAAGCAGCGCTCCCACACTTTGGTGCTTCTTCTGCACTTGGCAGCTGCAGATCTGCTGGTCCTCATCACCCTGCCTCTGTGGATCTACTCTCTGGTGTACACCTGGGTGTTTGGAGAGACATTCTGCAAAGTCTTAGTGTACATTGTCATTGTGTGCATGTTCAGCAGCATCTTCTTCATCATCCTTATGAGTGTGGAGCGTTATCTAGCCATTTGTCACCCATTTTTGATGATGTGTGGGAATATCACAAGCTATATGAACCATTGTCCTGTGTTTTTATGGCTCCTTGTTTTGCTTCTAGGACTGTCTTCATTACTGATCCAGCCTTTGGATGAAACTGATGGAGCTGATCAGTGCTTTTACAGGGAGTATAGCTCTGCGACCCAAGCAATCATCCTTTTATGCCTGGAGACACTGGGAGGCTTTGTTGTCCCTTTTATCATTCTTAGTATATGTTACTGTCTAGTAGCTGCGCAGCTCAGAAAAATGGATTTCAAATCCAAACAGAAATCTATGGTTCTTGTCCACGCTGTGGTGATAGCCTTTGCTCTGTGCTGGTTGCCTTACCATATTATCAACATTGCTGATCTGGGTTGCATCTTAGTGACAGGCACAGAACATGAGTGTTATACGTATTCTTTGCAAGGAATTTACGAGGGAGTCTCGAGGAATCCAGCCTGGTCAAGCTGTTCCAGGAAATGGCCACTCAGACTAACAAACTCAGGGAGCTGGTAATACAACATCAGATCGGCAAGAGGGCAGCAAATACACAGGTAGAGCTGATGTCTTTGTGAAAACAAAAGTGAAATATTGAAACAGTGCTGAGGTGAAAATGTAAATAAAGTAAACAAAAGGAACAGGGAGGCAAATAAATCTTGTTTATTCTCACTCAGCTTTACCTCAGTGAAATACTTACAAAAACCTTTTATGTTGTAAAATAGTTGTGACAACAGAGATTTAGTTATGTGTTACAATTCATATCATTCACACACCGTTCCTTCCCACCCTTGTTTCATTTTACCTTGGATGTCAATGCAAGTAAATGTATGATCATTATGGTATTGTTATGCTGATAATAAGCTATTGTTGTAGTTTAAAATATTGAGAAGTTTAAAATGTTTTGCTTCAGTATTGTGTGTTGTGTTTTGTAGATGATATAGACCTGTAACAATTAGATTAATCAACCAGTCAATCTACAGAAAATTTATCTTTTAACACTTTTGATAATCAGTTTATTGTATAAGTCAACATTTGATGGTTACAGCATCTCACATGTGACATTTCTTTGCTTTTAATTGTCTAACATTATTTTAAATGGACTATTTATCCGTTGTTAATTGTCGGGCTGACAAAAAAAGCAATGTGAATGCAATACTTTGGTTTCTCATAAATTAGGACAGATGTTTTTCACTGTTTGGTGACCTTTTCTAGACCAAATGATTTATCAAAAAAGACATGACAGATAAATCAATAATGGAAATAGTTATTTGTTGTGGCCCTATGTTATTTTATCAGTGTTGATTAAAACTTGGTATTGTGTAACATGTGATTTATGTGATTTATTATTTCTTGTCTTTCTGTGTCTGCCTTCACAAAACTTGTAAACAGTTAAATAGCATTCACCCCAAAAAGATTCATCTCCTGGAACAAAGGGTTAGGGTTATTATTATGTTCTTCCAGGTTCCTAAAAGTGCCTCTTTTCATAATAGATCTTTGACCCTCTGTGAATATAGTAAAATCAAATTTAATTTTCACAATTTCAGCCATTTTGACTTTGAAGTACCTTAATGATAAGAATGTTGATGGACAATCCCATTTCAGTTTATTTAAAGAATTTAAAACCTGGAAATTGCACATTTTGTTCTTTTTCCATCTAACATGAATTCACAGTTTGATATAAGTTCCACAAATTTTCTTCAGATGCATATGTTCATTAAATTTCCTGGTAACATTATTGTATGCATTATGTTGTCATTCATTTATTCTACTTGGTAGATATTTCTTTAACTTATTTTAATTCATTTTCCAAACCACTCAGTTTTTACCCTAAACTATAACCTGAGATGAAAAATGAACTCATGGAGCATGTATGAATCACCTCCCTGACTCTCAAATAGCCATGTGAGGAAACCACGTCTATTCTTAAAGGGAAGTAAAGACTTGCTTGTACAGCACTTTGTTTTTCTTTTAATGCAGACACCACTGTCAGCACATACACTTGCACCATGAACCACTCAGCTGAGCTGTCTTCTTCAGAGGAAATGGCTCCTGAGGAGTTTGACGGTGGGACAGCAGTGGCTTGTGTGATCCTGGGTCTATCCTTCCTGGTTGGGGCTCCGGGGAACCTGTTGGTGATCTGGACTATCCTGAGACATGTCAAGCAGCGTTCCCACACTGTGGTGCTCATCCTGCATCTGTCTATTGCAGACCTGCTCGTTCTTATCACCCTGCCTTTGTGGATCTACTCCCTGGCCCAATCATGGGTGTTTGGGGAAGCCTCCTGCAAAGCCATGGTGTACATGATCAACGCCTGTATGTACAGCAGCGTATTTTTCATTACTCTCATGAGTGTGGAGCGTTTTGTTGCGGTGCGTTATCCCTTTGCCTCAGCTGACTGGAAGAGGAAAAAAGCACTGAGTAAAGTACTGCTGGCCTTGTGGACTGCAGCCTTCTTGTTCAGCATACCTGTCATCCCAACCCAGATTGTAGGTAATGATTCTGGTGAGGAGCATTGTCTGTACAGGCTGTACACCTCGCCGACCCAGGAGTGGGTGTGTGTGCTGCTCGAGACACTGGTTGGCTATGTCTTACCCTTCTCCATCCTAGTGGTCTGCTACGGCTGCCTGTGCAGCCGGATTACTCAGATGACCTTCAAGTCCAAGCGCAAGTCTACAGTCCTGATCGCCAGTGTGGTCGTGGTGTTTGCCATTTGTTGGACGCCTCATCACATAGGAAATATCCTCTCACTCATCATCCTGGCCCTTGAGGACTCCCCCAATGTAGCAGAGAGGTTGGAGAGTGCCAGGGTTACCATGACCTTCATCGCTGGAGCCATGGTCTTCATCAGCAGCACTGTTAACCCCCTTCTCTACATGTTTGCAGCTCGCTCCTTCCGGAGCTCCCTGCGGGACACCGGCATCCAGAAGCTCTTCCGCCATATCTCCAGCACCTCCCCAGGTGAGGGCAACAGAGAGTTGACCTTTGTGTCCAAGAGACAGAGCAATCAGACCAACAGTTCTCAGTGTGTTACTGAATCAAAAGACCAAATGGACATATTAATAAAAATGTGTGAAAATAACCCATCCTAATACTGAAAATCAATTGTGTTTGCATGTATATATACAGTATATTCTTGTGTAAATTGTATGTATTTTTGGTTTTATTGAGAATATTATTTTGTATCAAATTACAACACAGATGAATGTGATGTCAGAGTTTATCTGTGAGGTATTTGTTCAAGTCTGTAAAATGTGTTTTTTTAAAGATGATAATACATAATCTATTTATAAATATATCTACTTTACTCTTACTTTACAACATATAGTGTTGATAAGTTGTACAACAAATAATAACATGCACAAGACATGTCTCCATGAAAGGTTTTTGTAAAAATACAGTTGATGCCAAAAAAGAGAATTTGGATATATTTGGTTATTGACTGTTCTCTAGATCAAGTGTGGGTATGTATTATTAGAGAGAGCACAGTATGTCGAACCTACTATTTAGATTTAGTGGTATATATGATCTATACTTTCGTGTCATTGTCTGTCATGATGGAAATGAGACTGTTTCAATCTTGCTGTTGATTGTGGAATCATTAAGTCAGCTAAAAAAACTAAAAAAAATATGTTCAACTCACAGAATGCATTTTTGTATCTTTTATAAAATGTTTAAAAAATACTACTGCTGTAAAATGTTTTTCACCCATGACAAATTAGCTATGGTAACAATTGTCTTGGTTATCTCACTACAGACAACAGTCATGCTTTCAACTTCCTCTCGATGGGAAGATTGCAAAATGAAAAGCTGCGTGTTCCCTCTGTTGAGCAGCAAAAAGCGGAATTATGTCTTAATGTTTGTCACAGTCTTATAAAACTCAAATCTGCACATGTAAGCGAGAGAGTTTCGTGTCAGCTTATTCGCTGATATTTTTAAATGCATAAGTCAGTAAGGTATTTATCAAATACTACTATCATGGCATACTGAGTTTGCATGTTGCCATATAAACACAATAGTCTTCAGTAATTGACACAACCTGTAGAAAAGCAGTATCAGCACTTTCAACTACAAGTGATTATTTCACTTTTCCATTGAATGGCTTAATTCTTTTTTTTATATATCCACGCACATCTTTTATCATCATTGCCTGGCTTCCTATTCCTTACAAACATTTATGATCTGAGTGTTGACACTGAAGATTTGCACTGGACCCTTTGAGGTTTTAGTGTCATGTTATGCTCAAAAGCATTTGCGGAAGAAAAACAAACTATTCCAGCAGACTATTTTCATACATCTCACAAATTTGACCCAATGTTTAATCCATGAATGGATCACTGTGAATGGATCTTGTGACAATACGAGAATTTGACAGAGTAATTCCCAAGTGGGTTCCTAATAGGTGTGCTGCTGCTAACATTCCACTTTTTGGCAGACAGTGTTATGGATTATCACACAATACTTTGTAATTTGTGGTTATGTTTGTTTCTTTTAACATATATGTTATACCATTAACTACTATCACATTGCCATAGCTATGCAATCGATTTGAATGTATGTGCATGTAGGTCTTAATATGCATAGGCAAGGCAGTTCAAATGTCCAGCAGTCTTAAAAATCTAGAAGAAATGTCCATAGAGTTGACATTCCCACGGTATGTCATTTATATGTCGTATGTTAAATACTAGGAGATGGCTCATTGTGATAATGATTCAGAGTATTGAATAAATGCATTGTGACACTGCAGTTCACCTTGTTGAAGACTTTGCATGTTAGTGACTAACTCACTAAGTGGAAAATTACAGAGAGCAAAGGGTGTGACAAAAAAATTACGTGTCAGACGAGATCACACAAGAAACCATAGCTGACTCTGGGACATGCTAAACTTCTCACAGAATGAGGAAGCACTGTGTATATGAGACAACATCAGCAATGTGGTATGAGCTAAATGTGCCCACTGCCTTTCATAATGCGTATATTCAAACAAAAGGCTTATTAACTTTTTCAAAGTCATATGCTCTATTAACACATTGTCTTTTATGGTTATTGAATGGGTTTTAGATTTTGTTAAATATTTTAAAATGTGGTAAATATATGAATATATTGAGGAATAGAAAATGAACCACAAACTTGAAAAGGCCATTTAGAATAGTTTATATCAGTAACATGCCGCTTTGTTATATTCACCCAAAAGAAAATATGATGTAAATGTATTTGAGAAAAGCAATAAATACTTCTCCTTACATGAAGATGTGCATATTGATAACATTATCTTGCAATGTAAATCGGCAATTTTCTGCATTTAGAAAACTGTAATCAATTATTTGTCAAAGCCCTAGCTAGGATGAGACCTGTTAAGAGGATAATTGAACCACAAATCTTAGCCTGAAGTTCACTGAGAAGTTTTGGTTGTCATTTTTGCTTCTACCTCAGGGGATGAACTGCAAATATCTCACACAATGCATAAAGTAACCACTTGCGGTTGCACCAAAGCAAGTTTTTACGGGTACAGTGGTGGATTGCAGTGGCTGCTACCTCAATTGTACAACTTTTACAAATTACACCTGTTGAAATGAGGACTAAGGTTATCAGTATAGTGCCACAGACAGACAACATGTGTAAATATGCCATAAGTGATGTCATGAAGATACATTTTTTTTTTGCTATTGTTGTGGTGGTAGAATGTCATTATGTGTCTAGGATTTCAGTCTAAGTATTTGCCAGTGTGTCCTTCACTACTCAGATTGGTTCAGCTGAGAAGAGACACTGGGAATTACTTTTAAGATTGGGGGTTTTAAATGAGTGAAGGGAGGTGAAGAGACAAAACCATTGAAATTCACTAATGCTCACAGTGAGCAGAGATGGGAGTTTCAGGAGCAACAAAACATGGTATTCTGGGAACAGTGCCAAAGACTAGAGAAACCTCCACCAGGCTAGTAAGGACCTGTGAAAACTCTATGTTGTATTGTTTCTCCTTTGAAATGCCTTTTTTTCTATATGAAGGCTGCTGTCTCTCTCTCTCTCTCTCTCTCTCTCTCTCTCTCTCTCTCTCTCTCTCTCTCTCTCTCTCTCTCTCTCTCTCTCTCTCTCTCTCACACCCACACCCACACACACACACACACACACGTGTGTACAGTGGCCCTAGTTATGCACCATATAGAGTGAGTGTAACAAATTGTTTTACAGGAATGACAAAGGATTACTAGAGAAAACAAAGAAGATATACTGAATGAATGTGTGTGTGCTGATTCCACTGTACCTCATTTGTTTCTGACTATATTGTTTTTCTCTGTCTTTGCTCCCTTCCCTTCCTTCTTTAATTTCCTTCTAACTCTTACCCCAAACTGTCACCCTGTTAACAAAACTATAGAAACTTTGCCAGGTAGATTTAATTTAAAAGGCAAATCGTCCGAATGGCAGTACTATCTCTTGCAACTTCAAACTCTTGGTGAATATTACCTTTATGTAGTGCAGACGTACAATATTGTATGAGCATCATATCAGTGGTCAGTGTCCTGACCATCATAGTTTTTCCTACATGCAAGTTCTGTCAAAAAGTATTTACAATCAATAGAAGATGGAGAAGTAGTCACACACGCAGTAGCCTACTATAAACATGCAAAAAATATTTTGTGCAAAATTTTTACTGATCCTTTACGTTGTACAGCAGTCAAAAACGTGGGACAAGAGTTTAAGGGCAGGCAACACATATTAATAGGCTACAGAAATGTCACGTTTCACTCCCACACATCAGTTCAATATTTTCAGAAACTCTGATTTCAACTCTTTTTTAGAAAATCATGTACACACTGTCACATTTCTGAAGACAATTCTTTGACAGAGATTTAATTTTAGCATGGTTGAACTAATATAAGACTTCTTTGGATGGGAACATAAAACATAAAAAACTTGCGCCATAAATGCAGGCGTCTATGTGAGAGTGGCACATTCAGCATTTCATTTATTCTTCTGTATCACTTCGAAATACACAGTATATGCCTCGTGGAGGTATCACAGCTCTGTTTTGTGAGACTGCTTGCTGATTCAACCGTCCTGACCAATGAGATTACAGCACACACCCGAACGTCCCGCCCTCACCTTTGCAAACCAGTCAATCGGCGACGCCTCTGGGAGTCAGAGGCCGAGCCACACAGGTAACTCAGAAAAAAATAGAAGGGGGAGGGAAAAAAACTCCAGGGCTTGTTATGGAGTGCGTGTGAAAGAAACACGGATTTCCACCCTTCTCTACCAGTTAAACCAGTATCTCTGGATAGAGCACACTCAAGTACTTCAACAGGTAGAGTTTCTGACCGCAAAACTCTTTCGTAGCTCTTCTGAAAATAATCCCCCCCTTCTCTCTCTCTGTCTCTCCCTCCGTTTACCTCAATTGAGTTTCCAGACCTTTTGTTCGCTCTTCTTATCACTTGGAAAAAGGTGAACCCTCGTGTTATTTTTATTTTGAATCTTTGCTTTAATTGTAGTTTTTACCCTT
Organism: Scomber scombrus; assembly: GCF_963691925.1. NCBI lineage: Eukaryota > Metazoa > Chordata > Actinopteri > Scombriformes > Scombridae > Scomber > Scomber scombrus. The sequence continues at coordinate 13,807,883 of NC_084970.1, forward strand.
GTGGTCCCTGATGGCTTCGCACAGTGATACTCTGGTGGTGTTCTTTGGGGCAACAGCTGGTGCAAATGGGGGTAAACTGGGTTCGGATGAGAGGGAAATAATTCTCTTGGTGTGGCAAATTGTGGATCTACATGAGAAAAAGGTACGGACCTTTCTGACCCGCTCGTTGTACGGTTTCTTATTTACCTTGTGGCACAGTGTCTACCTGTAGTGGAACAATATATTGTATGACATTTAAACCAACATGGTGTGTGCTCTCTGCTGAAACCGTCTGTAGCCTGCTTTTCTCTCACGTTAGCTTAGCGCCGCATCAATCCTCTTGTCTTGTTAGCTCACCTTTTTACAGGTGTGCGACCAATTTTTTTTAAACAAGCAGGTGAAGGAGTGTAATTTCACCAAATGGAGAGTACACACACCTTTTTGGTTTGGCATGTCAGCTTCTCCATATATGAACAACGCTTTATTGACAATTAAAAGCTCTGTGCAACTACATTGTCAACTGTTTGTTTGACTTTATCAAGAGTTTATTTCCTGAATGTTGGGGTTGTAGTTTGTTAATTTTTCCACGCTGTATTCTGCGCCATGAAATGCTGAATCCTTCCGCAGGTGGGGAAGCTTCATAGATGTCTTGTCAAGCCTGATACTTTGGAGCTGACAGACCAGTGTAAAGAAGAGACTGGGCTGACTCTGGACGACCTTATCAAAGCTGAACCCTTGGACAAAGCTCTGCAACAGGTGAGTCTCTCAGGATATTTCATAATGAGGGGGGGATGTCAATCACCAAGGTGAATCTTTAAATGTTTTTTCCACTAAGGAACCTTTGACTTAAAAAAGGCCTTTTCACACCAAGTTTGAAATCCCTCACTGGGGCTCTTAATTCATACAGTACATACATGATGAGAAATTCCCAAGCTAATTAATTTGAGACAACTTTCCACAGTTTTTTCGCCCAGAGCGAGATGTGACATGACAAGTCTGACTTGGTATTAAGCTGAGGAGTGTCAAATTTCCCTGTTGACCTTTTAAGAAAAATCGTCTTCCACCTGGTTGAGATATGTCATTGGCTTTGCCCTGACGGTTTAACTGTGCTGACAGTTTGTTAAAGCTCAGGAGCCGGGGGGGGGGGGGGGGGGGGGGGTAGAAGAGCCCGGGGTGTGTGGAGATAAGAGTCGTCGCAGGTCTAGTCTTGTCTTGGCCTGATGCACGCTGAAGACATCTGGAAGGCGGAATGTTTACCTGGGACCGCACCTCTGTTTTAGGCTGGAGGACAGAGAGGAGGGGAGGCTTTCAGATCTTGGGCCTCATCCACAGCAGCTTGTTACAGCACTTCTTTATGACCAGGACATGAATTTGTTCTCTGGTTTCCCTCCTGTCAGTAGGTGTGTTTTGACAAAAGCGCTTATGTTGCCAAACATGTTTTTCAGCCATCCTTGCAGGATTGTTTGCACCCGGTGCACCTCTCCCACCCCTCCAGTATTTTGTAGTTTTAAAAACCACCAGTCATTATCATGTTGGAGCAGTGTGTTAGGGCTGATATTATTGCTGCTGTGTTCTGAATACCATGTATTCATACGAAGAGTGGTTGGGGTAGTCTGTTAAAAATGGGGTTGCATTCTTTTAAATTCTCTCTCAGGTTTTATAGCAATGAAGCAGCCATAGTTATGTCACTCAAACAAGAGACTTAACATTTCATGTGAGTCTAACTACTGAAGTATTTTGTGCCTCAAACAGGCCTGGTAAGACTTCAGTTCCACTGGAGGTTAGTTTGTGTGCTGAACCTTCAAATATTAACCTAAGCAATCAGTTGGTTCTTTTCATGGCTTTGTCTCTCGGTTACTCTCTCTTACTATGGGCCATTCTAAGTTTGATTTTTATTCTTGTTGAAGCACGAAAGAAAACGAAAATGGCCATTTTTCTAGATAATTTGGCTGTTGCTGTTTTTTTTTTTTTTTAGATGAAGTAGCCATTCCAGCATATTCAGTGATAGACAGGAGGAAATAAGCAGCAGCCTCTTATTGGTGGGCTTGTATTGACCTGTGTGGCCAGAGCCCCCGAGGGCATCTGTTAGTTTTTCTTTGGTGAAAGATTTATAAAGGAATAGATTAGGGCTTTAACACTTGACTTTTTTGCAAACTGCCAGCTACATTTCATGATGTTATTGTGAGTGTGTAACATTCAGTAGGATAAGCTCCTGGTACACTTGAACTTCAATGTGTAAATATTTTGGCAGTTTTACATGTTCGAAATGGAGCCACTGTGTGTTTTTCCATTAAAGTTAGTCAGTTCGCAGTTTGCCTACTCAGTATATGTAGGCATCTTTTTCATGATGCTTTGCCCTCCACACAGACTGATCCAGAACAAAGTAAGACAAGTGTAAACACTGACCCCTGTATGAAATACTATAAATGAGCTAATCTTAAATTATACAAGAGACATGAGCGTATGATGTTCAGCAAACATAATTCCATAGTTTACAATAGTTCTGCCATCAGTGAGTTGAAAAATAACATCTCTGGAACGATTGTTTCTGATTTCAGCACACTTTTAGGAATAAAAAAAACCCCCTTGTATTAATACCAACAAACCCCACCTCCACAATATTAACATTTTATTTGAGTAAATAACCTGATTTCCTCACATCCAGTTGAGTCTTCAGACCTTCAGCATGAGGGCTCCATCAGAGCAGATCGATGTGTAATGATGATACTATAGACAACATGTGATTACTTGTGTGTGCATTTTATGACTTCATCTGTGGTACTTTTATCACAATATGATGTGAACTTGTCACACTTGCGGTGCAGTGTGGGATTCTGGGATTGGGCTGGTGTAGTGGTAGTCAGGCTGTTGCTACACAGGGTTTGTTTTAGTCTGGGACATTGACGGCATGTCACGGCCTGTGTGGAGTTGCATCTGATGTGTGGATTGACACACTTTGTTGTTGTTGTTGTCATTATTATCATTGTGGAACTGTAACTGTGGATTCTTTTACTCACCACACCGTTTTTTAAAAACCATTTTAGATCACATCCAGAAATGCTGACTTTTGGTTTTGACTTTTTAGTTATAAACATTTTGTGCTTGATTATAAAAGTAGTCATATTTTGATATGACTTAAAATGTTGAGTCACATCCTACAGTAATTCACCCAACCTGGATTTTAAGGCTATGCCAACAGGCTGCATGAAGATGACATGCAAAAATGACTTTGATTTGGTTCAGCTCAAGCGTATGATGATGATGATTGCGTTATTGCAGCTCACCATTAACACTCTCACATTGCTGCTGGGTGTGTCTAAAGATTCCTAAGACCAAACTGTCAAATTAATCCCACTATAAAAGGCAGGTCTTAAAAGAGTTTTGGTCTTGAGTTTTGTGCCTGTCGCTGCAATGACTACATTTGCATAAACACCGGAGACATCAAGTTAAGACATGAAGTTGGAGAATATACTTACATGCAGTGCAATAACCTGATTACTTTAAAGTAACCTCTCCAGGCGTGTCTCCATTAACCTTGTAAGTGTATTAAAGATTAATGTTATGCAAGAAAACGTGGAGGTATATGACACTGTAGCCTGCAGAGATTTCTTTGGAGACTGATAGTACAGTGAGTGAACAGGCTCTGCAGTGGGAGACATGTTTTCCTGACTTTTGTACCTTATACTGTTCACACTGGTAACTGTTTTTTTTCCATTGGTTTGTTTCAGATGAAGTTCTAGATCGACCTTTATTTAAGCTGTTTTGGTCTTTCCTTTACCTTATCCAACTGTGTGTTTCCAGTGCTTGGTCTTGTGATATGCAATTTCTAAACCTTTTTTATAAAATGAGTTAAACATGCACAAATGGCCAAAGAATAAAATAGTGACACTTGAATTGTTGTAAAAATGTTAACCCCATCACACACAATTTTGTCTGTGTTTGTTTTTCCCCAGTTTCAAATTTCCATCCTGAATGTAAGCAATGCTACAACTCTTGATGCGTCACAAATTGTGCTATGGTGGCAGTGTGTGTTTTCACTTTAGGCTCCTTGAACAGCTAGGGACTGGCCTGACACTCCTTGCTGCTCTTATCAGAGTTTGCTTCAGTCACCACCACCCTACCTCACCTCTGCATACAAACAGTCCAGCTCCACTGGAGAACAAACTCTGATAGGACCATGTTCAAAGGCCACCTCCTCCCCCTCATCTGTGGAAATGCCTTTTATGGGGTATAGTCAGACCAAAAGTTATTTTTAAGAGGAACTATTGTGAGAAATACGTGTGAAGGCTGAAATAATTCTGAGAAACTGATGGTAATTTTGCATTAAACAAACGTCAGTGTCTTCTAATAGTAAGATAACATTGTCATATAGAAAGTGTGACCTGGCTGTCACATCCTATCTGGTAATCTGGAGTAGCCAATTTGTGGCCTCAGAGCCAAGTGTGCCAGTAAGGCATGACAAAAATGTGTGTATCATTGAGTTAAAAGCATTATCTGCTAAAATAGTGGTAGATTTGCACTTTAATCTTTTCTAGCAGCAAGTTGCAAAAATTACAGAACAAAAGAGCAAGAATAATGGGTGGATATGTTTTTATGTGACACGTTTCACATTAACCGTCCTTTCATGTTAAGGAGTCTGTGTTTTTTTTCTGTGAACTGTTCTTGATGTTGCCATGTCCACCAATCTGTTGTCAGTTCAAGATTTGTCTTCTGTTCAGCTTGTTTGCTCAGTTTAACTTGTGGGTTTTGACACAGAAGAGAAAGGGAGAGGGTGTGTCGTTACCTCTTCCAGAACATTTACTTTTCTCAGTAATCCGGCTTTAGTAATTGTGCAAGGTGGAGCTGCATGCACAGCTATGAGCAAACATTAGTATTGTAATGACTGTAAACATGAAATTGTGCCGTATGGCTATGCTTAAGATGTACCTCTGAATGAATCCATGTAATGTAACATCATTTTGGATTTTAGTATTTATTGTGAGAAAAATGAAAGCTTCAGGTATTACAATACATACAACCTCTCAAAAACAAAACAAAAACACAGTCCATGCATAGAAAATGGTCTTGCCTCATTCATTGAGTGAGCATATTCAACTGGAGGCAGCATGTGGGGTATTCTTTTAAAAGTCTTTTGCCTGTTATTTTTACACACATCTTTATTGTAACATAATCAAGAAGTCATTCACATTTGGTACTAGGATGTCAACCAATGCGGATCCTTTTATTTATATATGACCCTGTCAATTAATAACCCCTGAATAAGATCTGGGTCACCACACCTACACTGTAATCTCACATATTGAATTGCTCTTAGTGTCCATGCTGCACAGTACAGTTCATGCTGCAAGGGACATATTTTAACTTAATACTACTGTAGTACAGGCCGTAACCTCCTCTGAGTGAGTCTTGCATTTCCAAGTGCTGTCACTTCTTTCTTATCATGGTTTGATTTCCTGACGTGTAGCCTGCACATATAAGGCTGTTTGATGCTGTTTGGCAGTTGACTCAAAAACCCCAGATATTAGAGCTTCCCACCAACATCTGAACCTGTGTCTCATGTGAATGTGTATCTCCTGTGCCCTCACAATGACCCTCAATACTGCAGAGAAATGTACCAGGTAAAATGAAGGGGAACCTGTTTGAACTTGTTTTAAAGTATGGTATTAATTGAGTTGGGGTTAGCTCTGTTTTTCCTCACTTTTTCATAACAGCACAGATAAGTTAAGATCAGACAGATAAGCACAGAATCACAACAATAATTTTCACATAAAGTTCAATGAATAGTGATTTTATAGTTCTACTGGGGTTCATGGGCCCCAATGAAACTCTACAGTAAATACCCCGAGGCATTTTTGTCAGGTTTTATTTTTTGCTTTTTTGTCCATCTACCCCAAATTACTTAAATATAACCCTGAAGCATTTGTTCCTTTGTCAGCAGCTGGTTGGCGCTGCCAAATAGCCCTGCACTTCCCTCTGACTGTTGGGGAGCATGTTCAAACACGAAGCTGTAATACTCTCACTGTCTGAAGATCTGTCATATAGAGCCAGTGGCCATGTGAAACTTCTGCCTCTGTCAGTCACAGGGATTTTGGTGGTCTCACATGCAGACAGACTAATTTTTTCTCTCACAGACTGAGACTTTGAGGATTCATGGAAGAATAGGCAGTAAACAAACCCAAAACCTTAACTTTCTGAATTGGCCAATGACATACGCAAAACAGTCTCCATCTTGCATTTTAACATTGAGCAGCAAGTGAATACAAGTGATAACAATGACTTCAAAAGATTTCAATTTTTTTGCAAAGTAATATTTGTGGCATTTTAAGTAATGAATACTAACTCGCGGTATCCCAAATACTCTGTATGAACAACAAGAAGTGTATTTCAGAGGGTTAGGGTTAGTTCCATTGCACAGTACGGTGATCGGTGCTATGTGAAAGGGTTACAAGTACTGCCTTTAAAGACTTGTCATCAAAAAATCTGAAGAAAATTATTCAAAGCATTTCAGAAATGCAGCACTGTGACCTTGGATGTCATTAGCCTCAGTTTATGTTGATATTGAAGTGATGTTGACAGTTAAATGCTGCCAACAGGTTGACACAACACAAGGAATGGGGCTCATTGCGTGTTGGTAGTTCTAAATAAAACGTGCTTATGTGGGAGGCGCTGGTATTTAGTTTTGGGTGTTGTAGCATCAGAGTTTACACAAAGTGGAGATGGACAGGTTGAACTTGTATGGGTCGTTTTTCCTCTTGTCTGACTGCGTCTGTTGGTCATGATCCTGATAAGTGGTGTGATCATTCCTCTCTTTTTGTGTGCCCCAACCCCCCCTCACTAGGCAAACACTAAAACCTGTTAAACAAGCCTTGTTCCTGATGAGAAACGCACACAGACAGTCCAATGTAAAAACACAACACCACCTTCACTTTTCTCTTATACAGTATTGAGAGAAAGAGAGGTTAACTGTAGATGTGCATGGAAAAGATGTGTGGGGTTAAATGAATTAAATACGTAGAAATGAATGAGGGGAGAAAAATTACAATAAATGATTATGTGACAATAATAATGACAAAATGGCAAAAAGTGTGTATGGGTGTTAGTGTTTGTATATGTGTGTGAATATAAATGGATATTATTTGTTTGTGTCTGTTGTGGCACTAAAGCTCACCGGCTACTCAAGAGATTTAAGAAGTTTTGAATGCTTTTCATTGAATTGGTCACTAGTTCTGTTAGAAGATTGAACCACTGTGAGAGGATTAATTGTTTTCTGTTTTCCCAATTTGGTAAAAAATAGTTTTTTTGGTGATAGTTAGGGCTTTAAGTAGAGGTGTTGTGATTTGTTTCTGTGATATGTCAAGTATGTCTAAGCGTCCTAGTATGCACAGTGAGGGGGAAAGAGGGATGCTGCATCTACAGTGATGACTGACATTTGGAAATGTATTTATGTCCAGAAATTTTGCACCAGAGTGCATGGAAGTACTGGTCGGTTGTGTTAAGGGTACAGTGTGTGCGTATGTCTGATCTGGCAAGTCCCATTATGTCTAGTTTTATGCAATATACATGCTGTGAATGACTTCCTTCAATTTGGTGCCTATCATGGGTGATTTGTTAACAAGAAAGTCTGGGTTGGGTGTATGTGAGCGAGATGACATAGTGAAGTTTACTATTTCATTGACTTTCCAAAAGGCTGGCACATTTGTGGCTATAACAGTGTTATCAAAGCAGCATTTAAACAGTGTTGCTAAGACAGGGTGTACCCTTTATTACTATTTCATGGTATTCATTTGTTTTATATCGAGCCATGAGTAGTGATGATGATGATGATGATGATGGGTTTTGTGGATACTTTCAGTGCCATCTGTCCTTCAGTGTCCAGTGTGTTCACTGTGTTTTTGTCACTTTTCACATAGTGGATGGTGTTTGCACATCAGGTATTTGAACCAAATTTGACCCATATATTCTCATGTCACAAAATGTTTGTAAATTACTGAGAGTGGGGGAAGCTTAAAAAATTATTTCATTAGATGAATTGGGTATGTTCAGATTCAGTATTGATAGTCCTGTTTTCTTGTGATCGGGGGAATTTCTTTGATTGTTAGATATTGTAACAATTTCCATATTGAACTTTAAAAAAAATCCTTTTTCTCTGTTTCATCGTGCAGTTCCAGCAATCGGTGTCATCAGAAGTAAAATGTCTCGGCAGGAGTTCTTACACGCTGTGTGTCAACAGTCCCCTTATCATTCGACAGACCCTCCACCCCGAGGCTTCCAAAAAGGTAACTCATGTTTCTTCTTGTGTCTAGTTTGGAAAAGAGAATTAATTCCTTTGATAACTAAAAAAGTTTCCAGGTGTTTTTTGTTGTTGTTGCTAATTGCTGATAATTAACATGTCATGCTGTGCCTTGAAATACCAGAAACCCTACTAAACCAACTAGTTGTCTTTCATGGCTCCAGTGAACATGCCTTATGTTAGTGTTACCTTTTAATAAGTCATGAATTTCTTTTGAACTGTGTTCCTGGTTACGACTCTGACACTAGATTATGTAAACATGTACATACCCCTTTCTTCCAAATTCTCTCTTTGTCACCTCTTTGTCTTGTTAGCTTTTTGGTGCATCTGATATCATTATCTGCCGTGCTGCCATACTAAATCCTTTGTTTTTTTTCTATTCCTTTTAGAATCTCGTCCTTCCTGCATGTTTCTTTTCATTTGTGGACGTGACAAAAGAGTTTCACAAGTGCTGCCCCAATGCCGGCCCTGTGCAGAAGCTCACACTCCCCTCCATGCTGGAATGTATCCATTGCTAGCCTGTACATGTTGTTGTGTGACATTCACTTGAACTGCATCTGTAGTCACATCATGTTAATTCTGTATGCTACAAATACTCTTTTTAACTGTGTTTTTAATATAGATATATAGTTAAAAATGTACAGACTAATTTCTTTGCCAGTTCAGTTCAGTAAAAGGATGTAGACACAAATCACTAACAGCCAAAATCATCAACTAGTAGTACAAAGTTAGAATAACGGACAAGTAACACCGAACCACATCCTTGACTATGCATGCAGATGTCAGTCTTCCTGCTGAGTCAGAGCAGTTGATGGGGGTGAAAGAGGTGAGGAGCATGGTGCAGCTGACACTCTGCATCCTGGCTGAGCCGCACAGTAAGTAACCGCCAGACTTTGTACCTAAAATGAGTAGACGCAGAATGCCTACAAGCTTTTGTGCAGTAGCTGTCAGTAGCTGGCCCTAAACTCTGAAATACCTGTGCAGAGAAACCAGAAAAATACCTGGCCAATATGACGATCAGTGCACTGTTATCAAAAGCTCGTAGTGTATGTTAATCTACTTTGACTACCAACATTTTGGGTTTACATAATCAGCACTGTGACCGTGTCGTTGCTGTGTCTGACAGCCTGTCTGTCATATTTTTTAATTTTATGGAAACTGGAGCAAAGCAAAACACTTTTAACAAGAAAGAAGAGCTTTACATATCTATTTGATGTTTTTCACTGTAACCAGTTCTTGAAAAGGTGTTTTTAAAAGCAGCAAATCCACTTATTGTGTGAGATTACCATTACATGGTCTCATGCAGTACTATAGATGACTTGAAGGATGTCACAGTGCAAATAAGTCAGTATCTGATACTTTTCATCTTGACTGCGTCAGTCCCCTCTGGCCTTTCCCCCTAAATAACAGCCAAGTAGTCTTGTGTGTGATAAGCAAGAGGAATGCACAGTGTTCACTGCTCAAGAAAGAGAACTTTGTTTTGGACACATTTAACCATTTCCTTTTTTTTATTTTGCTTTTTCAGATCACACATTTTCCTGTGTTGAAACAGTGAAATACAAGTTTGATTCTGGCACATGGTATGTATGAACTTTTCAATAGATATACATCTTTGCGCATGCTCCTGTCACACCTGTTTGAGAGGACTGTTGTTTACAGACTAAAACCCCCTCAGTCGTGTTCAAACTTCAGGGCCCTTAGCATTGATTACAGCAACAAGGACACCACAAGTGTGTTATTAAAGCTGTCCAACTTTGCCATCAAGTACTTACCTGACTATCTAGTAGCAGAGCACCAAATCCTGCTCTTCTCAGACAGCCAAAAGCCCATCACCTTGACAACCCCCTGACATTTAATCATGGGAGTGTGTTACTGTGTTAAGCACTTACTGTGAGTGGCCTCTGTGTCTACAATCTGTGGACATTTTGTTCACATATAACAAATAGGCTGCATCTATTCTTTTTTTGTATCTGTGGAGATGTTAATAATATTGTGGAATATTATGTGCTAGTAATTGTTCCTTTCTCACTACTGTCAGAATTAATGTTTTTCGCACATGGTGTTTGTTGCAGCAGTAAGACCGAGCCGGTCGACAGTGAGACAGTCATCAGAGCACGGGGGCTTCCATGGCAGTCCTCAGACCAGGACATTGCTCGCTTCTTTAAAGGCCTCAATATTGCCAGGTATGTTGCACTTTATGGACATTTTCCAACAGCTTTGTTACTCCATTAAACTTTATTGAGCTTCTGTTACAGAAGAATGTTGTACACAGGGATATAAAGAGCAGATTTGTTGCATTTCTTTTATTTTTAAAATGGCTAGTGGTTTTTCATTGTTTTTGCAAAATTTGTTTTGAAATTTACAATGTTTGTAGGTCACATAAAACACTTTTCTTTCTTCTTTAAATACACAATGGAACCCCCAAAGGTCTGAATTAATTTTTAAAATTTTGTGTTTAAAGGTACTAATCATTTTTTATACTTAAGAGTGGAATAATCAACTCAGTAAAACTATTAAAAGCTCTTATTACAATATGTGGGTACTCTTCTATTATATTCAGTCCTTTTTTAAACATGGCAACAGGTGTGATCTTGTTAAAATGTCAAATAATCACAAACATTTTTGAAAATATTAACTGATGCTGGGTATCCCTGTTGAACCCCCTTTCAGTGACTATACTGTCATGAAGTAGGAGTGTGAATCTGGAGGTAGAGGGGAAGTTTCAGTTTTATACTTGGTTGTAGCTCATATCCTTATTTACTCTCATTGCGATGCATGTACCTATGCTCCTATGTTTCAGAGGTGGTGTTGCCCTGTGTCTCAACGCTCAGGGCAGGAGGAACGGCGAAGCCTTAGTTCGCTTCATCAACTCAGAACACAGGGACCTGGCGCTGGAGCGCCACAAGCACCACATGGGCAGCCGCTACATTGAGGTTAATCTCAGAATTTACCTCTTGTTCACTCATGTAACCAGGTTTTAATCATGATAGTTCAGTTTTGTTTATTTTAAACATGCTTAGCTGAACACTAGTTCCCTGTTTGTAAGACCTTCAACTGTGAGTCTGTAAAAATTTCTTCTAACTAAACGATCCATAAACCACCTCAGGGCCAGATTACAGTGACTAGTGAAGGTTCAAAAGCATTTCTGATGAGTTATTTAAATAATCAGGCTCAATATCAGTTAAAAGCTATGGCCCAGGTGTTTCAGTGCTGTGTTTTTACTGCTGTTTTTATTTTGTTTATTATAGTGAAAATCTGGCTTTTGTCACTTTTAGTTTAAATGTGATATCTCTGTTAGTTTATGGTTAAATCCATTTTCCATCTTTTCAGGTCTACAAGGCCACAGGAGAGGAATTCCTCAAGATTGCTGGAGGTCAGATTTCAGATTTTTTCCCCCACTGTATGTATTAGTCATTGTGAACAGCTTTCTGTTAGTATGTGGCACCATTTTTATTTATTTTATTTTATTTCTGAGGAAAAACAAAACCTTTCCACATCTGTAAAAGAGCAGCTCTTTAATGACTGGACTTATTTGTGGCCTGGCTCTCTCTCTCCTATTACCTGTGTCTTTCCCTCATCCCAGCAACTCTCCAGCGGCTTATCTTAGACTAATGAAAGACGCTTTGTGAGAAGCTTCCCCCTCCCTTCCTTACCTTCTCGTCCCCAGCCCAACTCTCTGAGGCCAGTTGGAGAGAGATTCTACTCTTGGCTAACAGGAGCTCACCTGTTCAGTTCAGCCTCGAGCTCCTCTCCCCTGTGGGAGAGGGGGCTGATGGCTGGTGAAAGGGCCGGCTCATTGATGATACAAAGGGGGTGTGAAGACACAAAGGCAGGGCACAGGGCCTCTGGACCATAGACAGGCAGCTGGCAGTTACACAGAACGGAGATAACTGACAAAGAAATACAGTCACTCATAGAAGATAACTTACAGTGGCTGCCAGTTTGACTGTGGACTTTACTCAGATGAGTTAAGATCAATACAGATTGACAGCACATTGGACTTTAAGCAAATAGTGCAAGCAGACAAGACATAGCTACATATTGAGAGAAATAATAGCAGTTCATAGTAGACATGTTAACAAAATGTGTATTCCAAAAACGTTAAGTGCACCAAAGAAAGGAAGACAGATTTCATAATCTACATTTTTCATTTTAATTTAAGGATTTGTTTGACCTTTTAACATTCAATACAAATAATCAGTATGAACCCTGAATGTCCTGTTTAGTAGTAGAAGAAACAGAGACACTAATCATAGTTCTGTTCAGATAAAGATTATTGCTGGTTAGTTTATAATACTGTTTTACCTGGGCTGTAACATTTAAACAATGAGCCACTTTATATTATTATATATATATATAGTATTGTTTGTTCCGTTCACCAAAATCACAAGCAAATCTTGTGATCAGTAATCAAAATGCAATTCTTTATCTGACTGGAGATGTAGTTTAATTTGCTTCATCAACTGGATACTTTCTACATGCAAAAAATGAAGTTGAAATAAAACTGCACTCAGCCTGACACTGTGAGCAAGGACAAAGTGTGAGATAGAAGACTTTTTGCTTTTACATCCCCTGTTTGCATGGTCATGAAGGTTTATATCCTCTCAGTTTTTGCAAGTCAAACCTCAAACGGATTTATCTTGAACTATGGAAGTCTAAAGAGAACATGGTTCATGTGATCAGTCCTGTGCACATACCGTTGCGCAAAGCCATTGTTACAAATTGGTTACAAACCAGCCTGTATGAACACTTTTTTGCTGCAGTCTGCCACTCTGCTGCCTAACCACTGGATGGTGACACTATAACATTTATGACTTGGTTCACTTGGTACTTTTTACAGAGGATGGAAGTGGTCACATCTTGCAATGGTAAAATAATGAAACCTGTTGATCTTAGAACTAAAAACTGAAAATATTTGTGGTGCAGACCCAAAAAAAGTCCCAGAATTGCAGCTCTAGTGTTTCATCATCAAGTTATTTGTTTGTAATATCTGGTTACAGTTCCTCATCAGATTTTCCTGTAAATACAACTATTTCATGATAAATACAGATAAAATACTATAAGAATAGATATATTCCTGAGGGAGAATGTTATACATATTGCCCACTCCACTCCAGTCCAAACTGATGAGCAACACTGGGATTGTCTTATTTGCTCATTAGCTGATGCCAGGTGTTTGACCGTTGCTGTCCTCTGACACCAGGTACATCCAATGAGGTGGCCCAGTTCCTGTCCAAAGAGAACCAGGTGATTGTCCGTATGCGAGGATTGCCATTCACCGCCACACACCAAGAAGTGCTGGCCTTCCTCGGTCCCGAGAGTCCAGTCACAGATGGTGCCGAGGGTCTGCTATTCGTCAAGTACCCTGACGGACGACCCACTGGTGATGCCTTTGTGCTCTTTTCTTGTGAAGAGTACGCCCAGAACGCCCTGAAGAGGCACAAGCAGATCCTGGGGAAGCGGTATATCGAGCTATTTCGGAGTACTGCGGCTGAGGTGCAACAGGTAAAGGTTTTAACTGGCTGGACTGAAAAAGTCTTGTAGCTGTAAGTTTTATAACAACCACAGATTTCAACAACAGTGGTCTACTATTTGAAATGGATGTCCTGTAAGAAAGCTAGAGGCTGTGGATGTGGATTCTGGAGCAGGCAGTGGTCCTTTAAATAAAATAATTGACTTTAACCCCCCATGTTTGGCAGCACTAAGTGTGCTGAGAAAGCTGAGTGCTTGGTAGCTGATGCTTTGCTCAGGCAACAACAAATTCCTCCTTCAGGGGTCAATAAAAGACAGGACAGTTACGTAGATTGGATACATACAGTCGTGTGTGTTCTTCCTGTTTCAAAAGAGCATTGAGACTTATTAATAAAAGGAGGGGAACTTGTGGTTTCGGCTTTCTATTTGAGACACAAACACACATGCCCATGTTTTTCTTAGTACTTTTTGTTGCGAAACAAACTAATCGCTATAAAAATCTGTGCATTTAATTTATTTATTACATTTTTTTGCAATTTAAGACTCTTGAGAAAGACACAGCCATCATTGGTAAATCAAAAAGGTTCCTTTTTTATAAGTGACAAAAATCAACATTGGCTGAGGTCCACATTTGGGGTCCACAGCCTCTGCTTCCCGTGCCAGAAACATTTCCCAAGAACTGATGTCATGACAACGTAGAGAAGTGAGCAAACACAGTATAAGAAATATGTGACGAAAAATCATTTCACAATGTATATGTTTTTAATCATCCTGGAAAGCTGCTTTAAACTTGTTTTCCTTCTCATTTGATCTTGTAGAATTTATTCAGTAATTGCAGTCATTACTGACACTGCAAAAATTGAGGTTTCATGTGAAGTTTGGTGTCAAATATACTTTGTTGACAATGTCTCATTAGAGTGTTTGACTCTAGAGTGTAAACATTACAAAAACTAACAGTAATATTTTTAAGTTCATCATTGCCATTCCTCTTTTGTGTTTGCCAGGTCCTGAACCGCTATATGTCCACACCACTGATCTCCACACTGCCCCCTTCACCCATCGTGCCTGTCCCTGTCCTCGCCTCTCCTTCCTTCCTTTCATCAGCCAGCAGCACTCGTGACTGTGTCCGCCTCCGTGGTCTACCTTACACTGCCGGAATTGAAGATATCCTGGAGTTCATGGGAGAGCACACTGTTGACATCAAACCCCACGGAGTCCACATGGTCCTCAACCAACAGGTCAGACTCGTGGAACACACACGTACATGTGAAGCTGCAGCTTTTAAAACTAAACATGGTAGGACAGAAAAAATCTCAACTCTGGGAGTGTTTGAGGTTAATCTGCTGTATGATTCCTGTTGTCCAAATATAGCAAAAATTTGAATGCAACATTTATTATAAAACGAAAATTGGATACTCAACCAAGACTAAGACCAGATCTATGATTTTTTTGCAAAGAGCTCTGTTTCGGATTGTATGATAAATACAAAAATAATAATGTGATAATCAGTGTTTACTAGCCCCTAACCAGGGATATCTTGTTTTTAAAATCAAATACTAAATGTTGTGTTAATCCCACTGGTTAAAATGTTTTAATTAATTAATTAGTTATACATTATTATATATATTATATAAAGTATTTAATATCTCTATCCTTGACAGATTTTGTTAGAATATAACTTGATATCGCCACATATTTTACAGTAATAATGTCAGAGAAATGTATTTGTTTTTAACTGTTTGTAATGTCCCTTTTCTTCGTCTCTCCTCTCTGCAGGGTAGACCCTCCGGTGATGCCTTCATCCAGATGAAATCACCCGACAGGGCATTTATGGTGTCCCAGAAGTGCCATAAAAAGACAATGAAGGACCGTTACGTGGAGGTGTTCCAGTGCTCCACAGAGGAGATGAGCATCGTTCTGATGGGAGGAACCCTGAACCGCAGCGGACTCTCCCCTCCACCCTGCAAACTTCCCTGTAAGATAATGAAGTCACCATCTTTTGATTATGCTGATAATTAATAATTGAAACAAATCAGTGTTTAAATCAGTGGGGTTTTTTATCTGTTGGGACACAGAAATGCTGCCTGATAAAGTACACACAGTTTTTTAAGGCTTTTTTTAGTTTTCATGGGGGAGGCATTTTAAGCCTTCAGAAGAGAGAGAGAGAGAGGAACAGGATATGTCATGTAACAGAGGAATAAACAAACAATATAAAGCTGTTACTCTTCCTCTGGAACAAGGATGGTAGTTTCGACTGGACTGAATGCAACTCACACTCTGTACTTTGCTCCGTGCTGCTCATATCTGCCTTTAGTGCTGGAGATTAGATTGGCAGCCATGAGACAGCACTTTCATTTTACTGTTTAGTACTTTACTTTTCAGTGTTTTTCTTCTTAATAGTCACTGATCAACTTCTCTTTTCACCTTAGACTCATGAAATAGTTGTCTGAGAAATGTGTTTATGATTTATCACCTGTATCTACATTAGAATTAGATTAAAGGTTAAAAAAAATCACCCTGACTAACCTGGAAACAATACAACATCAGCAGTGTTGTGTGTCACTGTGTTCCCTGGTTAGTGCTGAGGGTGACTACAGTCGCCCATAGCATCAAGCTGATAGTGGCTGTTTGTATATAAATACATCTGTACTGTCATGTGTTTGTTTACATTGTAAATATGACAGCCTGAAGGCCACAGTGAGCTTTGTAAATAAAATATCTGACTGCCATGCAGAAGACTTTAAAGTTGAATGTGTTGTTTAAAGGAAAAATCTGTAGGTTTTTGCTTTTGGTTGAGACATAAGTAGAGTGTTTAACCACTCCATCAAAATCACCTGTTTGACAGTGAAATTCAAGATGAATTTTTGAAGTTCTTATTACCTGGACTCTCTTTCTTGTACTAAATGTCCATTAAATCTTCCAGAAATACCTTACAGAGACTACAATTTTGCGATGGATTGTAGTAATGTAATGTTTGCTCACATGTACTTAAAACTAAGAGTTTCGGGTTCCACTGGGGTTTTGTACAGAGTTTTTGACATTTTGAAATGGAAATGCTGCATGTTTAAGCTATTCATATCATTCCTAATAGACTTCACAGCTGATAGGACGGCACTTGTGCTCTTAACAGGCATGTAAATGACTAGATTTTGTCAATATTTCTGTCTCCTTCTGTAGGTCTGTCTCCCCCAACAGCCTACGCTGCCTTCCCCACCCCACCTGCCCTTCTCTCAGAGGCTGCCCTCTACCAGCCCCCCCTGCTGGCTGCTCCCAGACCTCATCAAACCACCACACACAGCCCCGCTCATGCTCTGGCTTATTACCCCCCTCAGCCACATCTGTATATGAACATGAACATGAACTACACCGCTTATTACCCCAGGTTAGTGCCTCAGCAGCCACAGCTCAGTGGAAAAGAAATACGACACACAAGTGACACGTTCGCTTTGGCTGTTCCTCCCCTTCATTCACCTTGGCTCTCTTGTTCTCTCACTCTTCATCTCCTCTGTCTGCTATCCTTTCCCTCCAGCCCCCCAGTTTCTCCCTCCACAGTTAGCTACTTTGCAGCTCCACCTGGAGCAGTAGCAGCAGCAGTGGCAGCTCAACCCCACCCTGCTGCAGCCGCCTCTCCTGTGCTGCCCCAGCCTGGTGCCCTGGTCAGGATGCAGGGCCTGCCCTATAATACTGGAGTCAAGGACATCCTCAGCTTCTTCCAGGGATACCAGGTCAGTACTTCTGCAGATCTAGAAGCTGCCATGTATCAGTTAATAGGTGTTTGCAGGGATGAAGCCATCACCCAAAGCCTTTATATCACCCACTTGATAATGTAAGTGTATTTAAATGCTGACCAAGTTAACCAATGTCAGTGTTTTAATCATATTTTGTTGATTGTGAATTCTTCCCAAAGTCTGCTACTCCACATGAAGACATTTCTAGTAAAAAAAAAAAACAACACAGAACTTTTCCCCTTGCATCCAGTGATGCTTTTTATTGCTGAATCATACCACAGCAGTATTCAATTAAGAGACATGTGCGCACTTGTCGCCCCACCCCCTTATGTTTTTTTGTTTTTTGCTGCCAGGCCAAATTAGGTGGAACCCTCTGAAGCAGGTATGAACCCTGACAGGTGTGACTTTAGATGAGGAGGGAGATGAAAAGGGGTGGGGTTTGAGGTGGAGGGGTTGTTGTTTGCACAGAGTTTGGGTTCTGCTTTTGGTTTTTATGCCTCATAACATTTAGTACTGCTACAACCCATATATTATGAAGTGTGTGTCTAAGAAAGTTAAGTTTTCTCACTTTCTTAGACACACACTTCATAATATATGGGGGGCATAGCCAGCAGCAAATTCACACCAAAAACTTATTTTGAGTTGCAAACTGGAGACCTTTACATGCCGAAGGATAATTGCGTGGAGGGGGGGGGGGGGGTGACGCTGACGCTGACGCTGACGCTGACGCTGATGCTGACGCTGACGCTGACGCTGACGCTGACTCCACTTCTGACTGTTGGCTGAACTAGAGTAATTATATCCTTAATGGAGTGAGTTTGTGTTTCCTGGCTGCAGTAGGGTCTCTCACACTGGCCCTGGGTGAGAAAAGAATTCCCACAGCAGCACTGGTGTCCTTTAACCTTACAGTCCCACACTTAATCAATCTGCCTGACTCCTTTCCCCACTTATTTCTTCAGTTTTACTCAGAATATTTACAGCAACAAGAAGGTTCTCACAACCAGTATGCTGTCATTTGCTAATGATGAAACAGAATAATGAAAACGTAACATAAAATAATGATAGTAGCAAAAATATTGATGATAATTACAGAATATATTACATCAATAAGGGACAGGGTGAATAAAAGGAAAAATACAAGAGGAAAAAAGAAAGGAAAAAAGTAAATAATGATCGAGAGTTAGTGGTGTTAGTCAGTGGGAGACTCTACCATAAGGACTATGTAGAGGTTTCATCTCACAATATGTATGCACTCTGTGTGGTTCACATGAAGCCTGGACAGCCGTGTGTGTCTGTCTGTGTCTGTGTCATTGGTTTGGTGCATTAGTCAGAGTGTAAACTTCTGCATCTAATAATGTGTACTGACCTGTGTAAATCATCGTGGAGGCTCCCACCCCTGACTGTCCGTTCATTATCATGCTGTCTGTAGTATGCCCCTGATGAGTACAGCGGTGTGGTTCAGATGAACGAACAGGCCAGGAGTCTGATTCAGCCCAAAGAATGGCTTTGTCTTTAGGGACTCACCCCAAGGTAAGAAGAGCCTCCAGACCAGAGAACCAGAATGGACAGAAAGGGCATTTCCTGGACTATCATTAGGTTGTTTAGGCAATGAACTGCTGAGTTGGTGTTTTTCAGGTCAAGATGTCTAGAAGTCAAGCTTAAATTTGGGCTAAATTTGATCAAAGGTTGAAAACATTTCTAAATGTTTAGTTATATTTAAAAATCATTTAATGACAATTTAATAGTTTGGGGATGTGCTCTATATCAATGATATTTTAACGTCCAAACCAGCACAGTGTTTACTGCCTGACTAGTCAATTACCAAATCTCAGAAGTTTTGCCAAGAAAACGGTTTAATTTGGTTATTACATAATGTGTTGCAATCTACATATTACAGAAACATTGTAGTTTTCTAAATATGTCCAGCATGAAATTTCACAGATTATTGTGTCCACTATGGACAATTTGTGGGTCTCAAATTGCCACTGCAGTGGAGAAATGTTTATCTTATGAGAACCTAGCACTGTAACATGACCCGTCATCAACATAGCTACCAGATTATACATAAACAGGACCAATCTGAACAGGAATGCCCATTCTAGCCATTGCGGTTCTGAACTCCTGATCCGGCATGTCAGCCTGCCTGCTTCCCAGCCGAGTCTGCCTCATAAACTTCATCAGTCTGTCTCTCCTGGTAGGACTGATAGGAGTGCTGATTCTGGATTCCTGACCGACACTTTAAATATGGTGTACGCAGAATTAATGATATATCAGAGACACTTACTATTAATGTGTAGTTATTTCAGTCCTGTGAAATGACGTTATTATCAGTTCAGTTCAGTGCAGTACAAGGGTTTTGCTGTAATAAAAGGAAAATGCAATGATCCAGTTCAGAGTTAGTGTTCATTTCAGTGCATCTTTTTCAGTATATGTTAAGATTTGTTATATTAGGAAGATGTTATTAATAGATGTCTGTGTACGGACATCTATTAATGACATATGATCAACAGCAGGGACAAATCATCCTGTGGAGGGCTCACAGTCTGTGGGTTTTTCCTTCAAACCAAGAAACAGTGTACATAATTTCACTGCCTAAACTTGAACTTGAGGAGGAATTAAACAGTTAATTCACTCAGGTGTCCTGGTTGGAATGAGTTGCCTGCAGACTGCTGACACATGACAACCCATCCCTGATCTACAGCGATGGTGAAAACTATTTGTCTGCTTGTCCCCAGACAGAACTGAGACCTTCACACACCACTTTTGAGTAGTGATTAAGTGGTATACAACTTATTTAATATATTCATCGTCAATTACAACATTTAGTATGATGCAAACATGTTTCTTGATTTCCGTCGTTCATGTTGTTTTACCAAATTACTCTAACAATTGATAAAGCACTAAACATTGTATACTTTCAAATTGCTTCTGCTATCATACATATTGATTTAGGAACACTGACGACATAATGACTGCAGTATTAGTTGGTCTTAATTCAGCATTTCTACATTAAATTACTTTATGACTCAATCATTTCCATTGGGCATCATCCTGTGCGCAATATCAGACTAACACTGTCTACCTCTGTCATGCTCTGAAATGTGATTCTCTAACATGGAATGGAGTCTACTCATCGAGTTGTTTTGTATCAGCATGTCTTTCTTTTTTTGATGCAATACTTGGTTGCATGCAAACTAATGGTATATTAATGTCCCTGTTCTGTGGGTGTCCGATTCTGTGGGAACAGCATGTACTCTGCTTTTCCTCTTCAAGCTCTGCCCATTAATCTTTTTTTTCCTCCAACCTACCTGGACCAGTTTGACAAGACCAGTTTTCTCATGGCGTTGTTCCTCCTCAGCTTTATGGGCTCCCCCTGGTGTTTTCATGGTGCCGCTGCATGAAATGGAAGCGATAATTATTTTCTTTTCTTTGTTTTTGTCTTTCTTTTTTTATCTATTTTTTTTGTAGCTCCAGCCAGATGCCGTTCTCATTTTGTACAACTTCAGTGGCCAATGCAGCGGTGAGGCCTTGATCACTTTCCCCAGTGAGGAGATGGCTAGGCGGGCCGTAGCTGAACGCTCCAACCATCCCTTCTACGGCCAGCAGGTCCACTTGGTCTTCTGTAACTGACCACTAGTCCTTCATCTCTCTCCGTCACCCTCAATTTAACCTCCCACAGAAGAGCTCTCCAGCTCCACCTCTACAGCAACATTTTTTGCTTTCCCATCAGAACAGGTTCCAGTACATCTCAGCACTACAGAAAGCGGCTATTGAAACTCTCCCTCCTCCATGATCTGCCATAATGCTGGCCCTGACACTCCTGAAGCCGCTGTTGGAGTTCGGTATTGTTGCCATGTCAGCTTCACGATCCAGCTCCTCAGGTGAAGCAGCTGAGGTCATTCATGCGGGGCTCATGTTTTTGTGGATGTTTTTCGTAGCATCACTGTGTATCTGCTCTTACTGTAATAGCTGGTTGTTGAGACGAGATGGTGCGGAGCCTGGAATAGCCCATGTCAGTGGCTCTGCACAGCCACATCTACATGTATATTTATACACTCTATATTCAGTATGTGTCCCTCATAAAACTGTACAGATGTTCATCCTGAAATGCTTGACGCTGCTTCCACCTTACAAGCATTCTTCTGCACATGATCTTTTCTGATATTTCTGAAGTTTGACTTTTTACCACTACAAGATGTTTTTTTTTCTCCTTTGTGATCCTTTGTGTTAGCGCTATGCAAACACAGCTGTGTGTATGTTTATGCACAATGTTTATTGATTTAATGGCGTCCAGCAGTGTAGTGGTGCCATTTAAAAGAGAAAAAAAAGCCATAAAGACTTCGAGTACTGAAAACAAAGAGGCAATTTGAGACTGTTCTTCTGAATTTGAACTAGCATTGAGCTGCAGGGACTGTTGGTTAAAGAGCAATATCACAGATGTGCCACCTAATTTTGTATTTTTGTTCTTCTGTAAAAAGCATTTATGTTTGACGAATGTCATCTGTCTTCAAGCACTACAGATTTATTTTTGCTCTAATCAAAGCATTAAGGAACAGAGCATCTTTAACAGAGTAGCCTAATGAATTGATTCTATTTTTACCTATCCTATTTCCTTAAGAATTGGAGATTTTGTTAATAAATGTATAAGACCTGAGGCATGTCCTGATGCCTTTTGTAATTATCGACCTCAACTACTGTATCTTCTGTTCTTATTTCCAGACTCTTTATAGTGGTCAGTCTGTAGCGTGCTTTGATTTCTGCTTTTGAACAGAGTACTATGTAAAGCTTTTCCTGTGACAGGCCTGCTGACAGCTGGCTGAATTTGTTTCGTAATAACTGTGCCTACACTACCCAGAGTGCAATACTGGCCCAGATATTGTTTTTGTTTGAAACTGGTATGAATTTAGAAAAATGTGTATGACTGTAAACAATAAAAATATTGACAATGAGTCGTGTTTCATTTGGTGTCATTCAACGTGACTTAATGTAATGTGAATTTAAACATTCTGATAGGTCTGTCATCAAGTGCCCTGATGAGGGGTCGACCATTAGCCCCAACATCCCTGGTTCACATCTGGCTGAGAAGTTTTGTTGTATGTCATTCCCCCATTTTTTTGTTTCCTCATTTCCTGCCAGCTCTCTACTGTCATTGAATAAGGGCATCCTATATTAATTATTGCTTATTAGGAGGTGAGTTTTACACCCACACATACAATGAAAGGCATATTGTCAGTGAACACAATTCAACTATTTCTGTATCTCTTCCAAAGCATCCTTGAATGTATTTACGAAGAGTTGGTCTAACGTTGATGCATGTGCTTTACATGGAACAAAAAGCAATCATCTATAACTACAACTATTTTCTACAGTTGGGAAAGAAACAGCAGATTTTGTATTACTAACATGGAAATAAGTGACACAAAGCCATGGTTGAGTTTTCTGTTTTATTGATATACACTACTTTAGAGCCTACGGTATGATGCAAGGTATTCCCTTTGAATAACTTCAAAAAGCACTGCAGTCTTAAAAATTACAAAACATTTTAACATACAAAATATACAAGAAATGACAATACAAGGCTCGGTAAACATCAGCTAAACCTGTATTTCCCTTTTATTTTACAAAACATTTCATATAATATATATCTATATCTATATTTATATAGATATAGATATATACATATATTCAACACTCATACATGTCCCCAACCTCCTTTAGGAATGACATCCATTTCAAAGTATCAAAAATAGAGTTGTACAGTCTCTGTTGCTTTACCATAATGTAAAATGGGAACATATTGTTCGGTCTTTGGTTGTGACTGAAGAAGACGGCAGCCAGAGTTTACTGTGAATGCTGGTTTTGTTTTTGTTTTTTTTGTTGACAAGTCTTTCAAGCTGCAAAACCAGCTTTATATTCAAATATCCATCTCCCTTCTCGCACCCAACCTTCAATGTCCACACTGTGCCCCCCTCCCAAAAAAACAAACAAAAAATAATAATAGTTACTGACTTATGTCTTAGTCATGGACAAAAAAGAAAATCATCAACCCAGAACAGCATACAGACACACTGACAAATTGGTTGTCAAACAAGAGTTAAGGCATCCTAATAGTTTACATAGTGACATACTCTCACTATCTGAATGTTTATTTTTTTCTTTCCGCTCTGTGAAGTTCATAAGCAATATTACATTTATAATCTCATTTTGTCATATTTAAATGTTGTATCTCACATTTGCCGCTGTTACAGTTTGCATAGCCTAAATACACGTGTGCTTCTGTTGTTGAAAATAGGACTCTCAAAATTCTCGTCTTCTGTACAGAATATTTGGTACAAACACCATCCACACACACACACACACACATACACACATACACATACACATACACATACACATACACATACACATACACACACACATACACACACACATACACACACACATACACATACACACACAGACACACACACAGACACACACACAGACACACACACACACACACACACACACACACACACACACACACACACACATACACACACACACACACACACACACAGACACACACACACACACACACAGACACACACACACACACACACACACACACACACACACACACACACACAAAACCTATTAAGATGCTTGCACTGCGTCCTTGACAAGGCAGATTGGCTGATGGACAAATTCCGGATGCTAACACAAATCAATCAAGCATCTACAACAAGTCTACAGTCTACTTCTATAGGCATCGAGGTCTTTTTTGTCTTTTTTTCTCATTTTAAAGGCATCAGGCAGAACTTTAATGCATAGCAGAATCATTTTCACCTGGAAACTGACCTAAAACCGTCATAAGCAACATTCCTTCAGCTCTCACATGCAGGAGCATAAGGCAAACAAGCCAATGGAAATCTTCCAACCAGAATGACACAAACACACCTAAAAACACGTCACTGGGCCAACTTTCCTTGAGACTCTGTTATTGCTGCCATACAGGCACTGCATATCTGTCAGAATAGGACAAATACATCAATACATCCTCGTCTCTGATTGTGAACAGTGAACATTGATTACTGCAAAAAGGGGATGTGGAAAGTCCTGTTACATCCCAATGTGTGTGTGTGTGTGTTTGTGTGTGTGTGGGTGGGTGGGGGGGGCAATACGTAAGTGTAGCTGAAATGTATTGAAATGTATTGAAAACACTTTTAAACTATTTGTCAGATTATTTCCCAGTGCACGTCACCTAGGCTGGTGGCTGTCGGGAAATAGAAGGCACACAAGGGCCCCTGGGAGATTTGGGGGGTTATTGCATGAGAATTGAAGAGGCACAGAGTTGTCTGTCTCTGTAGATCAATAAAAACACTTCTTTGTAACATAGAATTAACGGGGCGTCTTCACATATATCTTTGAATGAAAATGATCAGGAGGGCCGTCTCAGTCCTGAATCCTGCACGTCCCACTTGCATCTAAACCACGAGGATTCATGAAATCCCGTCCACATGACCCAAGTCACTCATCTGTTTCCTTAAAAAAAAGTCAAACTCAAAGCCAGCTGTGCAAAACAACAACAAAAAGCTTTTGCTACCATTCAAAGCTGCTAAATGTTAATAAGGCATTTGTTCAACTTGAAGAAGATAAAGAAGCACAGTAGAAGGAGCACAAACAGATAAAAGAGAGGAGAGAAGAGAAGAGAGCAAGTTCATGTACAGATATCTACACGGCTGCAAGGTTACTAAAAGTTGTGGAATGTTGCAGGTTGCGGATCCCAGACCAGCACCAGAGGAGCGTCTCCTCCTTGCCAGGACAATGCGCTCCAGACCTGAATGGTTTTTAAATTTAAAGGGGGAAAAAAACAAGGAGTGGACAGTGACTTCATCACTGAGCCATGAACGAAAAAACAGGGAGATGATGTTTTTTTTTCTGTGTTAGCATGACAGGAAAGTTCACTCTAAACTTTTCTGAAAGATTTTACTGAAAATTTAGATTCTGATCATTCAGGAGGGTTTGATTTGAATTTGGTACACACTTTTACAAACCCACTGCTTATTAAATGACCACAGAGTAGTGAAACAACCTTTTTCTCGCTATCTGTGAGAGCACTGTGCACTCCTTAGTCTCTCCTAATCCTACATGTCTCGAGAGGTCTTCATTCATGAAGGTCAATGCTGGTGAGAAGGGGGAGGACAATACACTGTTGAATTGTCTCCGCTACAAAAAACGTTATTCAAAACATGAGCGCTCCAGACTCACAGAGAGAGCTGATTGGTCAGGAAGACAGCAGTGCTTTTAGGCGTCACCTATAAGGTTGTGAGTCCCATCTTAACATGTGAGCACAGGCCTGAGAACTAACAGACAGCTCTAATCAGCGGAGAGAGAGAAAGCAACATGGAATTCTCCTGCTCGCTTTTCAATTTCATTTGCGTGAAGTTGTGAAATTTGGTTCTATATCTCTACAAAAGATGTTCCGCTTTGTAAAGAGACAAA
Source organism: Scomber scombrus (assembly GCF_963691925.1). Classification (NCBI taxonomy): domain Eukaryota; kingdom Metazoa; phylum Chordata; class Actinopteri; order Scombriformes; family Scombridae; genus Scomber; species Scomber scombrus. Next base: position 13,833,836 of record NC_084970.1, read on the forward strand.
TGCGGGCGTCGTCTTGTCAGGTTGTGTGGGGGTCTAGCAGATCCACTTTTACAGAATCTCAAACTGTATTCTGTCTTCAGACCACAGTCTATTCTCTTCCTACCCTCTTGTCACGTTACACAGGACCAGGACCTGGAGCGCGGTCTGTGACACAGCCGTGGTGGGAGTACAGAGCTGGAAGGGGCAGCCGGCCTGAGTGAGGGCTGAGCTACGACTGGTTCTGTGCTGACGGAGGACCGTGAGCACTGGGGGACTGGGACATGTCTCTGCCGATGATCTCATTCACTGTGAGGAGGAAAGCAAACAGAAAAAAAACTCATTAGTATTTATTCAGAGCAGAAATTCTTGCATCTTTACTCTGTGGCCGCACATAGAAATGTGGCTAGATGGAGATTCACGTTTCTGGCCAGCAGAGGGCAGTCGTGTTCCACACTTGAGTTTCTCACGAAACTAAAAGATCAAACTGACAAAAGCTCAAGGTAGAAAAAATTCAAACAGATTGGCAAACCCAAAGGTCGTAAGGTCAGGCTCTGACATGAGACATAATCACTCCTGACAGAAGAACTGAGAGAAACTATTCCATTAAATCACTCAAATTTTACCACATCAACGCCCACAAACACAGTCCTGCACGGCCGGCCAACCAGCAGTCTGACTGTTACTTCATTAAAGCTTTAATGGTAGCTGAGTAAATGTCCTCAGGCCTGTTAGTGAGGTTTGTAAGAATGACAAAAGAGTTGTGTAAATCCAATCCATTGTTAAAACATGTTGTCGAGCCCGGCAAGGCGTTCAGGCACAGCAAGGTTAATTACTCCAGCAAGTCTGTAAGAGCCTGATTTTAAATAAATAACAGATAGCACTTTTTCTGCTTTCAGCCAGCGTGCGTGATTGTTTTACATCTGCTGCCTCAATTCACTACTCACACCGGGACCACAAGAAACACAGCAGCAGCCAGTAAAAACTGCAGCCATGAAGTAAATCAAATACTTTGACGAGGTGAAGACGACACAAGGACGTAGAGAGAGAGAGAGCGAGAGAGAGAGAGAGAGAGAGAGAGAGAAAGCGAGCATGAAAAAGGGAAGATTTTCCTGTTTGTTTGGAATTCACGGAAAATGTGATGTGAATGGGTTTTTTTTCTTCCCTCAGTAGCAACAGTATTTGTACCATGACTTCTTCATATGCTTTCCGTTTGTGTTTTAAAAGGTGCTGATCATGGGTCAGAAAGACGGAGTGCAGCAATCAGGCTGGGCAGACTGGTTTGGGTGCAGCAGAGACCTCTGGCCCAGTTTAAAAGTGGGAGTTTCATGAGCAAGACGTGTCTGTGCATGACAGTCAAAATGCAGCTCTTCTGCTCTCCATCTTCCTCCGTCCAGTTGTGCAACTGTACTCTAAAATCATACATTCCCCTCAGCTACGATAAACAAATGTGTTACTGTAAGTCAATCTTTTTTTCTTTTTACAAAGGTGGCAGGAGAGTGACTCAAACATGAGCAAGAAACCGAGACCTGCTTCATGAGAAAAATGAAAATGGATTGAAATTCTGATGAACTATTTAAATTTGATGACACACAGAGTGAACTCTGTAAAATGAAAACAAAAGTTACAATTAACGAAACACAACCTTGCTCAATTCAGTTAAATATTTGCGGCCTTGCATTTAAATCTGCTTCACATTATCGTTGCTTCCTCCTCAGACTACAGGACGCTCTACGGCGTTTTTTTCCTGTGTGTTGACTGCATGTTTCACCGTTGTTTGGTTTACACTTGTAATTTTGAGCCTCGTTAAACGTTCTGTTGTTTTATTTGTGTTTTCTGCTGCTTGCTTTTGTGTCTGGCCACCATCACTCACATCATCCTGTTAGCGTGGGAGGCTCTTCCTTTCCCATGTCAACCATGCTCACACACATACATACTCACACTACCACCACATACTTCTGAGACTACACTGTGACTATCAAAGCAAACATTGCCTTTGTGTGTGTATGTATATATAAAACACTGAGGTATAATACACAACAGTTGGGCCACTTTATCAATTGTTACATTAGTTCCATCTGTGAAATAATACTGTGATGGAGGACGACAGATTTCCTTTAAAGGGCACGACCTTACAAAACACAAATGGTGCAACGGTGCTAAGAATAAACAACATCTTACAGCTGTTAAAGGATCATCAGACAAGAAGAGAAACTAACTATATGGATGTAATAAAAACAGCACATGCCAGACTCCACACTGACATAGCTGAGACATGTTTTACACTTCACTCAACACTTTGCACACTGTAAGTCAAACACTACATAGTAGTTCACCGGCCTCCTGCACAGCTCAAATATTGTGTGGTAAACTCTGTCACTTTGTTGATTGATGGGAGAGAATCTGCTCTATCACCACAGGAATATGAGCAACATGGTGAGAAGTGCGACAGACCGACATCAAGTGGGCGTCTGCAGAAACATTTTACTTTCCGCTGTACTGATCAGATTGTTGCAGAGGCAAACGTTAACCTATCAACTGATGAATATGTGAGGAGAGGCACCGAGGGCAACTTGCATAAAACTATCTGGAAAAAAACACGACTTTATCGAGTGCAACATTACACTGATTCCCCGTAATATGATTCACTCAATTTTTTAAAAAGGCGGAAGAGGGTTCCCGATCTGACACAAACTCTTTTTTTGTTTTTGCGAGGCTTCACTCTCAATATTACAGCTGCGCTCTGAGTAAATCTTAACGATTTGATGATGAAGAAAAAAGAACTTTCAAGGTGAATTTCAATCTCAGTCTCAGAGCAAACTTAAAACCTTAAGTCACTAATACCCGCTCATCTATTTTTTCCATCACATTTTTCAGCTGCTCCATAAGGAAAGTTATTTTCCTTTGTGTTCGCTATAAACTGCACATTTATAAGATTAACCTCAATGTTCCTCTCAAAGGGAAAATATAGAATAGAAAGCCTTTATTGTCATTGTACAAGAATATACAATGAGATTTGGAGTGCTACATCTGAAACAAATGCTCAGTAGCCAACAACACAAACAATAAAAACAACCAGTAGGACAGACAACATAAACAATCACACAAGGGGGAATAAATAGTTTAAGAAAAGGTGTCAAAAAAACTAGAGACTGGTGTAAAAAATGAAATAAATAGTATTAAAACCACAGAACAAGTTTTGATTCAATCACTGGACAAAAAAAGGGAGAGTTACAAATATATTACACAACTGAAGGTTTGTTTTCTCATATCAATGTTCAGTAGAGAATCTATGCTTCAGATACAATCATTCAATTTGTAAAAGGAGCTCCACACATCAATAATCCAGAAGTGAAAGAGAGGTATGAGTCGAGCGCAGCCTCTGACGAGTTTCATTTGCTGATAGTGTTCTCTCAGATTTACTGGTATGGTTCATGACAGGGCAGCAGAAAGATGATTCAATGCAGTCCGCTGTAGTAAAAGTGGCTCTAAATGGCTCAGCCGTAGGGAGATCCTCTGCAGATGACTGGGAGGGGGGCTCCCTCGTCAAAATATACATCTACAGTCAGCCGACTGCTGCTACTACTACTGCTGCTGCTGCTGCTGCTCTAAAGTAGGCTTAATTCAGATGGTTGCTTCTCCTATGTGCTGATGACTTTAATCCTTCCTGCAATTCATTTCTTTTTGAAAAGGGATTTTAAAAAAACACCTAATTAAAAGAGTGCACGCTAACATTCATTTTCATCTCTAACCATTCATTCCTGCCCATTCAAAATCAGTTCAAATCTGAGTAGAAATACCAACTCTTCTCCTCAAATCCATCAACTATGCTACATGATTTAAAACATTGCTTTGGGAGTGTCCTGCAGCCATCAGTCAGTGCTGAACATTTCCTTTATAACACTTGTTAATTGTGTTTCTTTCAGAAGAAGAATGATACATTTTCATATGCTAATGTTCTTTCTTTTCTGAGTGCCAGAGAAACTTCCGCCTCTCTGTGCTGGGGAACAAGGGGAAGATTTAAAACACTGTGTACTAGACTAGTTACCGTAATCTGTTGAATTAATCACCTCTGTTGACTGGCAGTGGGCCTCAGAAAGAGTCAAGAATGAGCAGGATTTATCACACTTAAATGTGCCAGAGAAAGATATAACACATTGCACCCTTAAAAACATATCAATATGTGGCAAACAATGTCACATAGTCACTGTTTTTACAGCTTTTCAAGATAAATTGTTACACTAGAGACAGAACTAATACTAACAAATTTAACATATGTTGAATAAAAATGGAATCAGGAGATTCTTTAAACTCCTAAAACTTTCCCAGATGAGTTTCACATCTAGCAGGAGACCACTGTGTTTGGGTAATTCTGTGTCTCTGTTTCTAACATGCATGTCAAATGAAATGCATTAAAGAGATTTCCATAATGCAAAACACAAGTGATGGACATTCAGTACGATAAACATGTCTACTGTCGAAATGGAAAATGGGTAATTATCATAACCCTCTGTGACACATTCAAAAAAGTTCCCCGACCCAAGCATAAAAACATTACTCTGGCAGAGCAGCTTAAGCAAATAACTCAGAGATTGACTGAATCTTTGCTCCAGCAAATGAAGACAACATGCCACAATGGAAAACATTTGTGCAAAGGGAACAGAAAGAGGCAAGACTTGGTTTGCCTGCAAAAGGGAATATCAAAGCACACAATTTCCACTTGCAGCGCCCTGTAATGACATGAACACAGTATGAGAAAAAAACAGTGAAGCAAAAGATCCACTGAGCAATCACACTCATAGGAAATAGATGGTCAGTTGATGGAACATGTAATGAAATCTTCCAGGTCTACTCAGTAAAGCTCTGCTTCACCACTTTATCGCCCGCTGCCGCTGCTCTTTGCTCTTTTCTGTTGTATTCTAATTTCACTTGAGTGAGTGAGCGTGTGTGAGTGTGGGTGAGGGTACAGAGTGCACCGGAGAGGCTCGTTTAAAAGTCAGTTTCTCAAAGTCACTCATCAATCACCAGTGGATTTCCCATTTGATCTGACTGTAAGTGATTCACAAGACTCCTCCCACCTTTGATGGAGGGCCGCAGAGTAGTAGCTACACTCAGCAGATGACCACAGGACCCGGCTTCATGAAGGAAACCACTGGAGCCTAAGTGGTCTCTCAGGGACATCGACAAAACCCTATACAATGCTTAATAGTAGTTACTGTTGGACTTAATGGCAGAGAGCAAAGGGTTTTTTCCCTGTTTCATAAGGACAATGTACTACAGTAGGGGCAACTAACAACTATTTTAATTATTGATTAATCTGTCAATTACTTTGTTTTAAAATAATCTGAACGGTTCAGTCTATAAAATGTGAAAAAAACCCCAAAACAAAACAGAAATGTTGTTAAAATCTCGTAAAAAAGTTAAATCCTTACAATTGTGAAGGATTTCTGCTTTAAAAATGACATTAATAATTCATTGATTATCAATAAAAGTTGCTGATTAATTTTCTGCCTGTAAACTAAAGGTCTGCAACTAAACAGCAACATGTTCAGGTGACTCACCCAAAAAAACTGTGACACACACACTTGCGTGCACACATTTCAGCAGCTCAACATTTACTAACGGGAGTGAAAGCTACTTTACTGCCTCTGTCAAGTCCTCACATGCGCGCGCAAATCAACACCGACAATCAGGAAGAGCAATGACAGCAGCCAACAAAATGCAGCAAACTAAATCTAGGTAAAACTCATGTGATTATTAATGCACAGACTCATAATTTTAGGTATGTTCACAAACACAAACTAAAACTCAGTATGTTGTTATCCTGACAAGAGGGAATTCTAGGCTTCTGTCTAAAGAAAAGAGGCTGCACTGGCACCATATCCACACACTAGCCTTCAACATTTGCCAAGCTCTCTGCATTACACTTTCTAAGACCTTAATTATATGGAAAGATGACACAGAAAGTCCGTTTCCACTTGTTTCAGGGGAAAAGACCAGCAAATGTTTGCCATTGTTTTTAACGAGCAGCAGCGTTTGATTGAAATGTATTTTCTTTCCACTGTTGTTTTTTCCTGCCGTCCAATCAGGAGTTCTGTGTTACTACTCTGTTATGGTTGGTTAATGGCAGCACGAAGCCTCTGACTGAGAGGTCCCATACACACACACACACACACACACACGGATGATTTATTTCTGGTTGCTTCATACAAATAATCATAATTAAAAGAAGCAGATATATTTACATTTCTCTGTGGATATGTACACGTTTCATGTAAAAAAAAAAAACAGAAGTTAACAATTATGAAAAATCCTGTTAACTTAAGTCAAAGGCTTTCTCTTCAATGGCTTTTATTTCCACTGTTGTGGAATTATGGCTGTTGATCTTTCTGAGTGAAACTTAATGAGACCTCTGCTCTTTTATAGTACAAAAAATATTACAAAGTTCTAATGAATTTTTCAGGTCTTTCAAAGAAAAAAAAAAAAGTGAATCAAGATAATTGATAACGGTAGCCAAAAAAAGGTTGTTTCCAAGTCTAATTTCATGAATAATTTCATTTGGGATACAAATCGTATTTCTTGCCACCTGTCAAGGGTAAATCCAATATGCACTGGCGCTTTATCCCTTGTCTAGTTGGCCAATTATGGAGAAAAATATCCAAGTCTTTTTTGGACCTCATTTATCTTACTCATTAATGTCTCTCATTCAGGAAACATACAGTTAAAGTGTGGGCAAAGAGCAGCCGCCCATGAGCTGAAGGAGACTTAAAACTGAGCAGACTGGGATGATGCTGTTGATTCTCACAGGGGTTAGCAGCACTGACAAGACTCTAATAACAAACGGTTACTTGTTTTGATGGTGAAAATGTTTCTTATGGATCTTGTTAGATAAAAGTTTGACTATGAAGGATTCAAATGTGATGATATCATAATTAAAAACAATATATGTGAGGAACTATTGAGCTGTATATGGGAAATATTTTTAGCACCAGCTGCTGGAAGCTTTAGTAAAGACAGAAAAACAGAGCAATAAAAACACATTTAAAAGATGTGTTCACTGCACGGACACTGTCTTGTGTATTTGGTTACATACACAATACAAGGGATAATGTGTGTCACTCTGTGTGTGTACATTTGTGTCATTACTGCGTCACTGTCTCTCAAGGAGTGCAGGCAGCCGTCCTCTGCCTATTATTAACCCTCAAAACTGTGCTCGCAGTGTGAGACAGCTGTGCATTTGGGCAGGGCAGGACGAACAAAAGAGTGGGTTTTGTTTTGAACACACTGCTCGCTCTACCGACACTAACTGCTTACACGCACACATAGACACATATACACACACACACACACACACACACACACGTGCTCTCCCTTCCCATCCACGCTCTGTAAACATAGCGATCGTCACATGCTGATTAATTTGTTAAATGCATGACTCGGCAGCACAAGAGATTCAGATTGTGTCACCATGACTGCTGTAATCGTCCCATTCTTCAAGCCACTACTTTGTTGACGGAGTAGCCAAACAAACAAGTGTAACCAGGGTTTGGCAAATCTGGCTGAGAGTCACAGCGAGGACTAACGAGAGACATTTAGAGTGTTATAACTTCTACGACTATAACCTGTGTTTGTTTTTTTGTTGAAGTGCTTACACACCGTGGTCTCTACACCGAATGTACTGAACAGTGACCGTGGAAAACCTCTTCTGGATAATATTTCATAATGGCAGCACCAAACTTTACTCTGCTCTGTTTTGATTCAGACATCAAAGCAGTAGAAATATACAAAGCTGCACATTTTAGTGACACTGAGTTATGTCCTGTGCTGCCTTGTTGAGAGTTCAGGCTTTGCTTTTCCAGTTCATTGCCTCTGCACAACTCTTTTTCCTTTTTTTATTGCACAACCTAATAAAAATAAATCCTTACTGTCGGCAGGCTGTAATATCAAACCAGCCATTTAATATAAACATACATATTCTACCATTATTTTTGGATTGATTCCAATATACTTTAAATGAGAATATACTGTAAGTAGAAAAAAGGCAGTAAATTATCCAGTGTACGCTTTACTTTAATCTCAGATACCAAGTATATTTCAGATCGAATGTCTCAGCTGAGTGATCCTGCCGTGGGATTGGACCCTGAACTTGTCGATCCATCTGTCTGTCAGTCTGTCTTTATCACCTCCTGTGTGTCCTGCATCGCACACACACACCCATACACCCAAAAACACACGCGCACACTCACACAAACTCACACGTCTACAACATCAAACAGATACACACACACACACACACAATACACTATTTCTCTCTGTCTTTCTCTCGCTATCTCTCTCACACACACACACACACACACACACACACACACACACACACACACACACACACACACACACACACACACACACACACACACACACACACACACACACACACACACACACACAACAAAACACACATCTCAAGCATGCTTTGGTGTGCGTCACGAGGGCCATCTGCTTGCTAACCAGAGCAGTTTTCGACACGCTCACATTCAGATTCCCTCTCATGCCACTTAAACAAGTCTGTGATACTACTGCAATAATTCATTTCATGTATGAACAAATGATATTGACCATTTTTCTCAAGAAAATTGAATGTTTTAAGAAAAAAGGACTTGATGCTACGTCTAAACTAGCAGGAAAAACAGTGGAGGATGAGAAAAAATATAACAGCTGTCAAAGGAGTAACATAATGATGGCAGCTTGTTACTTAACTGTAGATCAGAGGGTTGATTTGCTTATTCTAGCCGCATTAATCATGCAGTCAGCCATAGTGCTTATATACACTCCTTAAAATTTTAATTATGCATAATCGCTTTAGAGCATCATTCTGGATTATTTTTGTGTGCATAAACAGATTTAACTATTTAAAAACAGCAAGCATATAGTCGTGAATGTACGCTACTCTGTATATATTTTTTGCCTTTGTGTCCATCCTGATCCGTCTGTCACAAACAGATTCACTGGGGTGAATGTGATCTACTTAAGAGTGTGCTGCGACCTCTTAAAACGCAGAGCTGGGTGAAGCTCCACGTTGCTTCAAAACATGGCCTACAGAGCTGGGCTGGCACAGAAAGCTATTTTTAGCCACAGGCTCAGAGTTTGAGCTTACATTCCCAGCTGAACCGTGTCACTCACAAACTTTTCTCACACTTTTTTGAAAAAAGTGCGATCGCAGCCAGCTACTGTAGTTCCAGAGTGGCTGTTTGTCTGTCTGGAGACATTTTTCTGTGAGTAAATACCTTTTATGTGTGCATGAGTATGCATATAAACAGGACTGTAAACAGGACAAAGAGAAAAAGATGAAAAGCTTCGTCATCAGGCTATTTTTCAAGGATTACATGTTTTATTGTGTGTAAGTGTGTGTATGCATAAGTATTACACACTTATGAGCCTCACTGATTGCTGGTTTTCACACATGACTTATTGACAATGGCTCTGTGTTAATTAGGCTGACCCTTGCTAGCACACAATATCACACCTCCCCGACACAGCCTCACCAGGCTATTTATTAACCCCAAACCTTTTGGACCTTCATCTGAATATGGCACTGAGGTTAACAAAACCAGGTGAGACTCTGAATGGCAGATAAGGAGGTGGATGATTTAGAGCAATTTAGAGACACATATTTTAGGTAAAGAAGTAGAGTTCATGGATGAGATAACAAAAGCTGCTAAATGCATGTGCTGACTTCACGGTCAATTGTTAAGTCAACAAGTTCTCCTGAGCATCCTAATTAGAGTTGTTAACGCACGTACGCACACTCTCACACACACAGGATGTAATTACTGCAGCAGCACAAAAGTGTAGTCTCTGTGCTCCGGCTACAGTCTCGGTGACTGTGCTTTGCAAGTAGCACAAAATGATGCAATCCTCTCGCTCTCTCCAGTCCCAAGTAGCCAAAAAAAAACAAAGTGTAATTAATCTCCAATCTGCTGCCAGAGACACAGAAGCTTAGCGGTTTACAATTAGACACTTTCATATGATACTATTGTTATCAGTCCTATTGTGTCTATGTTACCCAATACTTAGTCACAGGACCCCTCAGTAATGAACCTGTGTACACGACTGTGCGCTGCAGTGACAGATGAAACGTTATCACTATAATCAGGCATCAAGGTTTCAGACCCTTGAAAATACAACTGGTGCTCTGTATTGTTTTACATCATCAGATACAAATTTATCTTGCGCGTCACATATTCTAGGGTAAATTTAATCCCTCAGCGGTCCCTTGTTTTAGACTGAAAATGAGATTGATCACAGATGGGTGTGCTCTAAATATCTCATGTAAAAGGACAGGGTGAGGAGGGAAAATGTGATAATGAGAGCAGAAAGGCTGGACTGATAGAAAATTGGAGAAAGAGTCAGGTCAAAAAAAGACACACACACACACACACACACACACACACACACACACACATATAGACACAAAGAGCAGCAAAGACACACATAAATGAAAAGAAAAGAAACTATAGAAAACAAAGTGAAAAGTAGATGGAGGAAGGATGGGTTTCTAATTAATGTATTTTTCTGAGGGCCATCAGTTGTTTTGCCACCAACAGGGTCAACTTCTGAGGGCTTTGCCTTTGCTGTGTGACTGTCTCTGTTAGCTTCAGCTTAAAATAAACTAATCTCTCTGTGGACATACTGTGCTCTTTTCTGTATTTTCATGTACTGACCAATCATAACAGAGATGGCAGGTAGTTCTACACTGCCTGATGACATTTATCTCAGTGTTTTTACTGCTTGTTAAAGACGTCAGGTGGGTACTGAGCATGAGAAGATAAATCCAAAACAATGTGTAGTTGCAGATGTAAATATGATAAATATCTCACCATCATCCAGTGTGATGTCCTGCAGGCCAATGGAGCGGAAAGTGGGCTCCCTATCCTCCGGTTCCTGTTTGATGTTCAGCCTCTCCCCGTCTGAGGGGAAGGGCCGCTGTGGGCTTAGAGGGTGAACCAAAGGCCCTGCTGCTACCGGGGACAGGCTGACCATGACAGGGCTTGTGGCCTGGGGAGAAGGCTGTCCTGAATGCTGCTGTTGGAGGGGCCCGAGAGGACTGCCGCCTGAGGTGGGGGAGGATGAGGTGGGAGACTGGTAGGGCAGCGAGTGGAGCTGAGGGGAGGAAGGCCCAGAGTGGGGAGAGGGGATCATCCGTGGAGGAGGGGCGCTGGATGGTGTGGGGCAGGAGGCTGACCTTTGACTTACCGGGTGGTAGCCCATGGCCCTCTGCAGCTGGGTGGGGTGCTGCCCTACAAGTGGGTGGCCACCGGGAGAGGGCATCTGGGTGGGATTTGGGGAACAGTGGAAACCTCCAAGTGTATGAAGGTGTGGGGATGAGGGGGCGAGCAGGGGTTGCTGGCTCTGGGGAGATCCAACAATGGGGTTGGTGGCTGAAGAGGAGGGAGCTGATGGTGAGGAGCAAGGGGAGCTGGGGTACATCATCCCCATGGTCATCGGGTGTGACGCTGCACTGGGGCTCTGCTGAAAGGGTATCCTCTCATAGCCCTGAGGAGGAAAGTTGGACTGGCTGTTGAAGGGCAGGCTATGGCCGTGACTCTGGCTGTGCTGCATAGGCTGGTAGGAGGGCCTGGAAGGAGCAGGAGCAGAGCTCGGGTGGAACGTCATGTGGCAATCTGCAGGGGGGTGGTGCAAACTGTGACCCTGGAGGTGAGGCAGGTGCTGGAAAGACGGGGAGCCCAGGGAGGGGCAAGGGGCCTGCAGGGGTAGCAGGCCAGGTCCGGAGCCCGTGGCCAGGCCGTGAGGGGAGCTGGACAGAAGGTTGTCCGATGGGTGGCCCTGCTCAGGAGAAGGCAGCTGGGTGCGCACCAGACTGGCAGCATGTGCCAGGGGCATGGACATAGGGGGTACTGCAGCAAGGTCCAGCTCTTCTCTGTGCTCCTGTTTTACCATGACTAAAAGGAGAGTATTCAAAGAGAAAGGAAGGAAGAAAGATGTGACAAAAGAGGAAAGACAGAATGAAAGAGAAAAACCACACTGTCAGTTAGGTCTATCATACCCATACACTACAACAAAAACGACAAATGAAGCACACATAATTTATACAATTGTCAAGTCAATGCATTGCAACACCAACAGTGTCAGTGCTATTTTTACTCCAGGTACATTAGTCTTGTGACTTTTACCAGCTAAAAAAAATGCAGACGCTGTTTCAGGTTTTTCCACAATCTCAACCTCCAAAAATTTACCTCAGGTTTTAAAGTTGAAAAATGTTTAAATGAAGCCTGCAAAACTAAACCACTCAAAGAGGTGAGCTTAGTCTCTGAAATGTATGGATTATGAAATGAGTCTATTTCCAGATGAAAAAAAGCCTTTCAAAATACAAGTGACATTTTGATAGCAAATGGGGCCATTCCCTTTACCGTGACAGCTCACAGCACTGCTATGCCAATCGGTAACCTATTTCCCAATCTGCTGCCTTGTGACAGTGAGTTTTATTTTTATCCAGCTCGGAATCAGAGGGAGAGCATATGTTGTCAGTCTGGGTACCATCATGTGAAATGCTATGTGGGAAGAGGAGCTGAATGCCCCCCAGCCCAGATCAGACCAACAGAACAAACGAGTTTGCTGATCGTGCCCTCTTCTCACCCCATCATGCCTCTGGGATTGAGAGGCAAGGGGCACCAAAAGGCCAAATTTGTTTTATTCTGACTGGAGCTAGAGGGATGTCAAGGGTAAGGGAAGGGTAACGTACTGTATATTTAAAATATTTTCTGTCAGGGTGCTTTCATTATTCTACCTGATACAAATGCAGCCACAAAACTGAGAATACCCATGAAAGGTTTAGTAAATAATCTGAAAAATACTGATGCTTGTTTGCATATAAATACATATGAAGATAAAAAGCAAGAGCAAAGGCCTTTTTTCCAGTTTTCAGTGTAAATATATTGTGATACTAACATATCAACAATTTTTTTCCTCACTGTTTTCTGAGAATTAATCCTTAAATTAGGCCACGGCCTCTGCAGCCTAGCCCAAGATCAAACATGTAACATGACTGATTGGAAGAGCAGATTTCTTTTTTTTTTTTAAACCACAATAAAGCAGGCGGAGTCCGTGGTGACATTAGTGGTGTCAGCACACCAGCTTGACTGACAGAGCAGGGTTACTATGCTCTGCTTTCATTGGCTGATCTAATTCGTCAACGGGGAAAACAGGAACTGCTCGCCGAGTGGGCGTGCTTGCAAACAGAAAGGCCGGGTGGGTGGAGGGGCAAGGCAGCTTATACTCACACACACACATACACACACTATTGTGGTAAAACTCGGGGTTTGGATATGTTGCACATATCAGCAATGCTCACATGTCAATATATTCCGCCAACGGTGTTTTCAGTTTGACTGGCTTCAAGAGGAAAAAAACATTAACAATATCAAATAATAAAGAGGAATTTTGCTTTAATTAAAAAAACACTGGGGAAACTTTAGGATAAAAATATCATGAACATTGAGTTTCCTTGCTGCTAAAATAATTATATCAAACCACAACTCATGGTTAATAGATGGCAAGAATTTCCTGGATAGCAAAAGATTTGCATAATAAAACCCCATGCAAATATAGTACAGAGTAAAAAGTACAAAAACAGGTTGGCTTGGGTGCTGGAGGAGGCTTTACAAAATAAACAGTTGGCAGGTGTTAATGTTATTGTTAGTGGAAGAGCCCCCTCTAAACCACAGCAATGCTTTCTTTGGAGAGAGAAAGAGAGAAATGGGGTTAGTGAAGCCTCTGTAGAGAAGTGTGCAAAACAAAGAGCATGTTATAACTGTATCTGCTATCATTACCATTTGGGGATTAACTACTGCAGAAGGCAATACAAAGGAATGCAAAGTAAAGCTAAAGAGCATCACTTTGGTTAAATGTGAGTAAAAGGAGTCGCAGGGAATTTACAAAATATTATTGTGCCTAGTTTTGTTCCCTCAGGAAAGTTTTAAATTGATTTCTAAAACCATTCCGTTGTCTTAAATTCACTCTAAAAGTCATAAAAACCTGTCATCTCACCTGAAAGGTAAGTGAAGCGTTGCGATTGGCTCCTTTTCCGCTTGCCATTGCAGACATAAAAGTGCACCTGCACAGCTGAGCCCACAGTCTTACTGTGGTAAGGAGGAACCTCCACCACAATACACGACTACAAAAAAATGTTTAACATTAATTGGATACACTTATTACCAATAAAACACAGCACCATTTGCATACACGAAAAGGCAAAAACTAGTACAAAAATGTACAACAAAAAAGTGTATTTAAGTGTAAATATGAAAGGCAAAGTGGAGAACAACTGATATGTAAATAAATGGCTACTTACTCCTTGAGTTTTCTCACGGATTATTTTTGCCTCCACTTCCCATTGTGGACGTCCATCTACAAGAAATGAATAAAACCAAAATAAAACAGGTTATATGCATAAACCAGTGTATTCCTGTTGCCATAAACAGGCAAAGACACCTATAAAACAATTTAAGAATCTTAAGTGTATCTGAAACCCTTATTAGATAGTCTAGTTACCATTAGTTACCTCAAATTAAACCATGTACATTCACATTTAGACCATTATATTAAAAAAGACTGAAATAACTTTTTTAGAGCAGTCTCAGGAAAAGTCAACAGAGTGATGTCTGGCTTTTCAATGAAGAGTTGACTGAGAGCTCCATAAGTGCAAACTTGTGATGTAGAGTTGTGGTGTACAGTTTTTTCATATCTTCACAAATCTGCCAGTTTTTGGATGAACACAACCTAAATTATTTAGCCCGGCAACTTCAAAATGCAGTTAAAACAGGGAGAAAAACAACATCATTTTAGTGGAGTGAAAAACAAAATTAATCTAATTTGAATTGATAACAATCACACAAGTGGTCATAAACCCAGGCTGCACATTATCACTAATGACTACAGCTTTAAAATGTAAACCCTTTTGAAGTGTAGTGTGATATTTATCAAAGTAACTTTCTCCATCTGGTGTGGTTCTCTCTCTTTTCCTAAAGATGATGTCAGTGAACAGTGCTTTCTCAAACAGACAGGGCTTAAGAACCACAAGAGGCTTCAGAAAGCACACGATTTCAATTTGTTCTGGGGAACCAAGAGACATCAAAATGATGTCATTTTTAAAGGCTCAGAAGCCCCATAATCTTAGCAGCTATTAAATAGTAATCAAATGTCCAAATATCCTGCTGTTTGTCTTGCCTGGCTAAAATTATGGAGAGAGTAGTGGAATTGTATTTATTTTAAAATGCCTTCACACACTGCCAGGTTT
The DNA here is from genome assembly GCF_963691925.1 of Scomber scombrus. Classification (NCBI taxonomy): domain Eukaryota; kingdom Metazoa; phylum Chordata; class Actinopteri; order Scombriformes; family Scombridae; genus Scomber; species Scomber scombrus. Next base: position 13,849,125 of record NC_084970.1, read on the forward strand.
CTGGCCAGAAAACATCCTCTCCAGTTTTCCTATGAAGGATCTAATTATTTGGCCAGACATCTTAGGAGCAGCTGCTTGAAGGGAAGCAGTTGGGGTGAAAACACTGACAGGCTTGCCGTGTGGCTGGAAGAAATCACAGTCATCACAACATTGAGAAGAATAAAAACTTATTTGACAACCAAGTTAACACCAAATAGCTTCTGAGCTGAGGCAAATTTAGTCAACTGTTTCGTGGCGCTCACATGGTGCAAGTATACTCTGCACCTGCATGGCCTCTTCCTCAAAACCCAAAGGATTCCCCCAAGTACCACTTTAAGGCATCTGCAGCATGTCTGCAGAGAGGACTGGCCTATATGCGCATTCTAACAAAGTGAGCACTCAACTATAAGCCCTGTAACATTTAAACTATTCAGTTTTCTACCAAAATCCACCCTTTACTGTAGCTTTAAGATGCCGATTAACCTGTTGTGATCTAACCCTAACATTAATGTACTCGAAGCCTTTGTTGTAGTAATCCATGTGCACATTAGGCAGTCATAACCCTATTGAGGTTCTCTCTGTTGTGAAGGAAGAGCTTAACTTGTGGATGACAGAGAGTCGTTTTTTCCAATGAGCAAATGACCTTGAACGTCTTTGCAGCTGACAGCAGTGCATTATTGCAGTGCGGCTTGTTGACATTCAACAGGCAGGAGCAAGGGCCCCACATGCTCTGTCAGACAACAAGCACCAACAGGAACCTCACACCACGTTAAGACAATGAGTCGGATCATCCAGATACTCTACGCACCCCGGTCAGAGGGGAAAAGAACAAAAACAAAGAGGGTGATTACTGTTTGTGTTGTAACAGGGTTTGAAATCTTTGCAAAAAAATCCACAGTTGTTTGCTTTTTACAACAGGAACAACACAATAACTGTAAAGTACACATGTTGTAGCCTTAAAAGTCCAGTCATTTATATAAAAATGTATCCTTGTAAAGTTGAAATATTACCAAATTATGGGCCTGTTTTAAACTCCAAGTCAACACGACTCTTCATCTGGTTCAGGGTTTTTACTCCGTAACGCACGCACGCACGCACGCACGCACGCACGCACGCACGCACGCACGAACACACACACAGCCCCGCCCGCAGTGAAACAGAGGAGAGCTGCAGACTGTTTATTTATGTTATTTACCTAACTTATGTGCACTTGTTTCATTTCAGCTCAGCGCGAGACTCTACTACATTTCCCTGTCAGTTATAGTCATGCTGTGTCTCTCTCCTCCCCTCTGTTTCACCGCAGGTGGAGCTGCCCCTCCGCACACATATGAAGCTCAGCGGAGCAGAAGAGGAACGGTTGAAGTAGTTGAGTTGACGAAAACACTCATAATGTTACTGTTCCTCAGTTGTTGGTTAACTTGGCCTACTTTGGAGCCACTGTGTTCGAAATGATCGCTGTGTCTGTGATTTTTTGCACCATCTGTTGTTGTGAATATATATTGACATTTAAAAGTAACTCCAATATACTGACCCCACTTTTTCCAAATGCATTACCAAGAAAAAAAAAACATCTTATATTCGTACCAATATGTCACTAATCTCATTTTTAAACGATGTATATATATACACATAATAATTGTATGTATAACCTCCATTAAACAAAAATAATGTTTGAACTATTTTATATATAAATACTGTGATAGTAACTCCTCTGGCCCAATAAGTAAATAAGTACATTTTTTAACTTTCTCTTTCTAAGGGTATATAACAGGACAGTGCTAAAAGCATTAAGAAACAAGAGAAAGTGAGAAAAACACCAAGGTCTTCACAGAAATTAAAAATGTCTTAGTAAAGATTCTCCACTGTGTGGGCTTGTAGCATATCATCCACTTTCCATGAGAATGAAATAAATATGTACTTTGATAGTTTGTACAAACGTAGCAAAACAAAATATTTTTATTTTTCAAAATAGGATCTGACATGAACAACTAGGATCTGTTTCTGTTTATATTTAAGTAATCTATAGTACCATCCCATACTGTCTGTGTACTAGCAACAACAGGCCAGTCTCTCTGCTTCTTCATGAATCTACTAATGTCTTTCAATTATGAAAGATGATGGAAAAATATCTGTCACTGACTCTTTCTTCCTTTTCTTCCATTCCCATACTTACTTCAATCAGTGGCTTTCTGCACTAAAGCAGGCAGATTAGTCATGATGAGGGGGATCATTTAAACAAACCTAATCAACATCATCATCCCCCCGCCCAACCATTCATATTCTTTCAGTCTGCTTCCACAGTCCACTGCTTTTATGCACCATGGGGCCCTGCTTTCCTTCTTACCCAGGATGCACCACGCTGATATTTCCATTTGCTGTAGTGTTATAATAAAGACGTGACCATCAGTGAGTTGCTTCAACCGTGGTACTTTTCTATGCCATGCTTCACCTGATACACCTCAAAGAGCTAAAGACATTCCACCGGGCTACTTTTTTTCCCTCTAGTAAATCTTAGAGAATGGCTCTCACTCACAAAAACAACACCACTCAACTTGCTGCCATGTGTGAACTTGATTTTGCGGCTCTACATCACAAAGGTACCTCAGGCAGGCACGGACTGGCTCAACGAATGTTCTCTTTTTAAAATTTCCATCTCAGGGAACAGCCATTACATGTGTTTTGATTACAGAGTGGCGCACAAAGGAGAGAAAAAATAATATATAAAAAGGCGAGTGACTTAAAAGAAACTACATGATCTTTTTCATCTAGGCATTTGTCAAATAGAGTAGTTTTAGGAAAAGAGCAACACATTCCTCCGAACAGACTCATTCTACATCAATCCTGAACCCTGAGCTCGGCGGAGTGATCCCTCACATAGCTTCCCAACAGCAAACACCGTTATGGATGCAGCATCTTGCCAATGAATGCCTAGATTCACAATTACATGTAATTGCGAGAAACAAAGCATGTATTGCTTTTGTGTAATTATTATAAAATGTATTATATCACCATATTGTTCTGTCCCATCGAGTGTCTGTGTGTGTTCTTTAGCTAGCAATGGCATGAAATTATTATCACAAGAATGAATACAAATAAAAATGTTTTCATTTTCTTAAAGGCAGTGTGTAAACCTAACAGTAAAAAAAAATGATGCTTTTACATTTTTGTGAAATATATAACTATATATAGCAGTTTGATCTTGATATATAAAAGTAATTAGTGCAGCATTTGCCGTTTTAGAGTTTGTAAACATTTTGCATAAGACCATACAAGCAACACTATTATTACATTATCATAAATACTAAACAATGAGGTTGGGTCTGCTATTCACCAAACAAACTTTTGTTGCATTTCTATATCACAGGAGACCAGATTTATATTTTCTTCCAGTTGCACTGTGAACTGAACAGACTGTCTAACAGTGGACACAAGTACAACAGGTCACTGTACATGCTATTAATTAATTTAATTAATCACTCTCAAACACACAGACACATATTTTCTCTCTATAGAGTTTAGTGATTAATTTGTACATTCTATTATTGACGTCAGACTCACTCTGTATGGATAAGGAAGCAAACTGTTAGCATACACAGGGTGGTACATGCGCTCAGTTTCTGATTCACAACTTTTTCAGTTCTTAAATACAATTTCAAATTGACTCAATGCAACACTGAGGAATATGATTGTCTCCCTCTAAAACATTTTACTCATGGTGGCTTCTCTAAGAAAGTCTATCTGACAACCATGAAATACGATTTCTTACACATGTAATTGGCACAAGCTGTTTTTGGAGTGGTGATTCTACGCTGCTGTGCAGACACAACTCTTACCAGGGCCTTTCTCCAGGAAGATGACCTTGGACTCTGGGAAGAAGTTTGACCCAGTGATGGCCATCTCTTCTCCCCCACTGACCAGACAGCTGCTCAGGCTGGATTTCTCCACCTGGGGCAGCTCTTGAGCTGAACGCTGGGCTGGGAGAGATGCAGCAGGGGTTGCAGAGAAAAGAGGACGATTATTTGCTCATTCATACTGCAGTTAATTTTTCAGTGCAGACTGTATACGGTGTATGTACTGTAAGTGGACAAACTAATAGCAACACCTTATAATATCGAGCAATCCAATTGTGTGTGTGGACATGTGCATGTGCTGCTAGTGTGTGAAGCTTCTTAGGTAACTGCTCAGCTAAAAGGGAACAGGCATATTTACTTTTTAAACATTTATCAGATGTTCTTATCTAAAGTGACTTTCAATAAGTGCAAACAGTAGATTAAATCAACATCCTAAATCAGCAAGTAAAAAGTGAGTCTGTGTGTGCACTGGTCTGTGTGTGTTTGAATGTGTGTTTTTCTGAATGAATATGTTGGTGTCCATGTGTATGAGAGAGAGAGAGAGAGAGAGAGAGAGAGAGAGAGAGAGAGAGAGAGAGAGAGAGAGAGAGAGAGAGAGAGAGAGAGAGAGAGAGAGAGAGAGAGAGAGAGAGAGAGAGAGAGAGAGAGAGAGAGAGAGAGAGAGAGAGAGAGAGAGAGAGAGAGAGAGACACTCAGGCTTGACACTCACAGCACTCTACAGGAATGGAGGCAGCCTGCAGCGACAGCACCTTCCCATTGGGTTGAGGGATGTGAACTCTGAACACCACACGGACCCGTGTGTTCTTTCTTCCTATATCCGTCTCCCCTTTCCGCAGCTCAATGTCTGAGTTCCGTAGCTTAAGGATGCCAGCACAGTCAATACTGCAAGGTACAGGGAAAATAGTTGGCTCCACAGAGCTCCATAACGATGGCAATCATCTAAAAAATATTTAAGCAGTGAAGTGCCCAGGAGTGATAAAACCAACCACAAGCCCAGCAGGGCATTGGCAATGGGAGGAAAATGAAGTGTTAAATCACAAATTAAAAATGCCTGTGAATATAATTTATTACAACAGTAGATGAGAAAATGCCTACCAAATCCCTTCCTATAAATGAAACCAGACCTTATATAAATATAATCTTTCAGGTGATGCAGAATCATAAATAGTTGCATAAAGTTTTCTCTACTCCATGGGAAACCTTCACATTTTCCTTCTGTGCTCGACACCTTTGTTGGTTTAAATTAATCTGAAAAATCCCCTTTGGCCCATGTTACAACCCTTTATGATCATAAATGTGTTTTTTTCATTCGGCGGGGTTTCCTTCATGGTGGTAAGCTCATAACTAAGTAATGTAAACCTGAAGTGCTTCTGACACCTACCTGGCTGACATGTTGTTTTCGGGCAGGAGAGGAATTTCGAGAACTTTGGTGCTGGAGATCAAAACTTCTTGGCTGGCCGTGGCTACGGTTTTCCCGGTGATCCTGTGCACCTGGTAGAAGGCGTGCGGCCTCAAGTAACGGTCATCTGCTGTTCCAATGAACATCTGCAGGTTGACAGGCTTCTCACTGTAGCCAATGAGCTGAGACATGACAGAGAGATAGAAAAACAGAATAAAAACAGATGTGAGCTCTTGAGATCCAGATGAGAGGTGTGAACAAAGGAATACTCTATTCATTTCCACTGCCTTCGGAAGGCCACCTTTTTTGGAGGGAATCTAAATGTCAGGTTGAGGGTGTTGTGATATTTCTGGCAGGGCCAATGGAGATTCATCTGGCGCTTTGGCCTCCAACCAGTTTGAACCTGATGTTTTCAACTAATAGACCTATAATTTTTTCCCCTTGCTCGCCTGCCCCTCAACAGGATTCCGTACAGGACACTGTTACTTCCAAAATCCTTACCAAAACCTTGAAACCTGGTCAATCGTTCCAAGAAAAAACTAATTTGAGTGTAGCTAGAGTGGCTACCACAGAAAAGATTAGTAAAAGAAAGCAAGGACACTGAATTGGCTTTAAGAGATTATGAGATTATGAACAGGCAGTGTAATATACAATTATACCAATTAATAAAAACATTGATAAATATATGCTACAAGTCAATTCATTGTTTTAAGTTGTTAAAATAAAGTAAAATAATAAAGATAGACAGAAATATGAAATAGAACTGAGTTTATGTGCTGTAGGTAATGTTAAATATAACATAACAGTATACAATAGGCATCTTTCACATGACCCAAGACTCATTCTGTGAGGTCTTGCGCATATAAAAAGCCTTTTAATGGTTACACTGTGGTTAAACGGGGGGAGGGGGAAATTGCCAGTAAAAATGTCAATGGCCTTTTTTTAAAACCAGTGGCTCATGCGTGCCATCCTGGTTGGCATGGGGCAGTGAGCTGCCTTCTATATTAGCCCCTGAGAGCTGGCACCCCGCTTTCACTCAGACAGGTGAGTTAAGATCTTCAGTGAAGGAAAAGTGTTGTGCGTCAGGTATAGACAAGGGAAGATGGAAAGGAAAGCAGGACCTTTCCTCCTCAGGGGCAGAGAACAAACACAGAGGCCACACAATCCCACTACTGTTGTAATGTTGTACTTGGCAGACTCCGTGACGGCAGGATGGTACTTCCCCCCCCCACTGCCCTCATAGCCCACACCTCCAGCTCAGATGGAGGACAGACCATTCAGGTTAACAGAGAAGAACAAGGCCTTTCATTGCTGCTTCACCTCAGGAACTGCCAAGCCTCAACCTCACCACAGCTGGCTACTGACCCTTTCCTCTCTTTAGGTTTGCTGCACACACTGCTGTGTCAATGTTTAGTACAACAGTGTGGTGGGTGGAAGGAGAGAAAATGGGTGTAGTTTGGGATCTGTCATGTGCTGTTCCAAAACCAGCTGAAATGAAAAGGCTTAAATTGGTCACAATCAGGCTCTGGAAACATACGTGCCTGAGAAAAAACAGTGAGCAGGTGATAGCAGAGAAATGCATGGTAGGTATCATAATATTAACTTTCTCTGAAGCCAATTAGTAAACTACATTGGTTTGCAGTAGTATTATTAAACTTAACTTATTTCGAGCTTTGGTAAAAGGTGTGTTGGAATCTGTGTTCATAAAAACAGCTGTCTTTACATTTACTAGGGGAGTGCTCACTTTTGTATTTCCCCCTCTCTCGCTCACTACTTCTGAGGCAGTGAATGAAGTCGAGGTATGGGGGCAGCTAGGTTGAAACAAGCTGTGGAAAATATGAAATATGCTGCTGTGTTTACAGCAGGTTTTGTGAGAGGACGAGCCTCCAGAGGCACATGCTCAGTAGGCAGTGTGATGGAGCTTAAATCTCCATAAAGTTATCCTGTTCTGAGCTCAATAAAAACCTTGCAACTAAAGGTTTTGCTATTGAATTCAAGGAGCGATGACAAGACGAAGAAAATGAATTCAAGGGAATGACAACATTTCTGGAAAGAAAAAAAGCTCACCACTACTGCCAACAAGTTTTTGAGTAGATGAACAACTGTTGCTTTAACCTCACTTCAGTATGAATAACTTTTGTACACAGGGGGCAGTGAGGAAAAATGTTTTCAAAAAGCAAAAATACATTTCTCTGCAGTGCATCCTCTACTTCCAGTGTAGCTATCCCAGTGTCCCAGGTTGATTTGGAGCACAAAAGCCAAAGGCTGAGCTCAAGCATGGGCTGCTAAGTGAAAGCCCAGGCTGGCGTAACTAATGCAGATTCAGGGTGAGCTGAGGAAAAAGTAATTCAACTCGTGGACCCGCCCAGTTCAGACAAGTCATATCACTTGATGTTTATCTGCCAACTGAGTGAAGATAAGTAGTGTCTGCAGACACTTGGTTAAAGAAAAATGGCACTGGCACACCATGCAAAAATAAAACAGCAAGGGTTGCACAGAAAAAATATTTTATTTCTCATTGTTATACTATTTTAAAAAATGAAACACAGAACTTATTTCACACTAGACAGGGTAAGACTTAACTGACTGGTGATTTGGAGATTCTAGATTTTCAAGATATCCCTACAACTTTTACTTGACCATAAATCTCTTGAAAGCACAGCTGGAAACTGCAGTTAGTTTATCCCTCAAATCTATGAACCTTTCTCGTTTTACAGACCTCATTCACAGTAGTCTGAAGTCAAATTGTTACTCTTCCACTGCAAATGCTGTGTTATATCAGTTGGTATGTTGTTGGGTGCCACTAAATCAGTGAACTGAATTTCCAGCTCCTACACTTTGTTTTGAAGAAAAAAAATCCCGTCTCCTCCACCACATCCTCTGAATGCATTTCAACTGCTCAGTGATGGAGTCATGTCTGAGTTTGAGTGAATGACTAAACGGATCAGTCATTCAGGTTGTTTTTGGGTGTGTCTGTGCGTTGTATACAAGCTTGAGCTTGCTGTTGATGCTTGCAGTGCAGAGGGTGCTGCAGCAGACATTGCATGACATTTCTGGGAGACTGACCACAGGGATGATGACCAGTGAAGGCAGCTTCCAGCTTGCACAAAACCGCATGTGAACTCTACATGCACAGACAGCATAGATTTCTGAAATCAAATGTCTAAAGTTGAACTGACAGCGACAGCAAATGGTTGCTTTCATCACCCATGTCAAACTGGAATCGACCTACCGAAACATTAAAAACGACCGTATGTTCCACACAAAAAATTTATTCGGAAGTAAGTTGCACCAGGGAAACATGAGGCCCCTATAATGGGTTCATCTTTGGAAGCCACATTGGATCTTAAGAACCACATGAAAGTATAGATCTTGCTAGTAACAAGCTAATAGGTAATTATGCATCCCAGTCTGAATGGATCCACGGCTGTAAATGACACCACCATTCAGGATTCAAAGAAACACAGAGTCACAGGGATCAACAGTTCTGTGGCTTTATGTTCCTTGTTTTATGATCATGTCTGCACACTGGGGAAGTGAGCACAGACGGGTAGCGTTTGCATGTGTATGTGTGCATGCAATAGTGCGCACTGTATGTGTGTGTCCATAAATGAGGGTATGTTTATTTGCAGCACCATGTGTGTTCCAGACAGTATAAAATGAGTTAACAGTGTCTGGGGAAATGTGCATGTGTGAGAGGATAGACGGATGTAAAAAAACAACAACACTGGGAACATGTAATCTGAATGTAAGAATACTACTAAAAGCACAGATATTGGTGTTAAAAAATACAGAGCTAATATCAAAAATATTATCCATCACCTTAAATTGCTGAGGTTAAAAATGTTTAAGGTTTTAGAAAGTTGATTTTTTTTCAGTTTATCCACTTTGAACTGTCCCTATGAAACAGAAAATCCCCTCTTTTTTTTCTTTCCTTCTATTTGCCCTCTTCTTCCCTGCATCTTTCTATATCCTCTCCTTTCTCCGTCTCTGCACATGAGGGATTTGGTGTGGAGCCAGAGTGTTGACAAACATACACTTAGCAGGCCAGGGGTTCTTTCCAAATCAAATAATCAACCAGGAAAACCTGATTAGAGGGCCAGAAAGAAAGGGCTCACTTCAGCAGTCCCAGTGAATAGACACTCCGGCCAAACAGAAACATACCGCACAGCCAGGCTAATTTAATCACCCTGCCACATTCACAAATGTTTCTAAAAACACAATTATTTTCTGTTTTGCTTTTCCTTGATTCAATTCAGTTTGACTAATTTAGGAAAAAATACATCAACCGTATGAATATAAACTGTAAAAAGTAGCAAAACTGATTCAGACAACGATAATTTAACACATGAAAGCCTTAAACTGTGGCGCTAGTTCAAAGAATAACATTTACTTTAACAACAAGAGCTCAAGTACTGATACACGGTACTGGTACATGGGGGATGAAAACTAAACATGGAAAAAACATGTCAGCTCAGGTGAGAAGTTGTTAATAGCAATGTTCCAAAGAAAAGGACCCAACAATACAACTATTAATTATTTTTCATTGATCTTTTTCAACCTTTCCAACATCAACATGTTTTTACATCTCTACAATATAATGAGCTCCTCAAAAAACAGTCCTTACACACTTTAGGGGATCTATTTGCACCTTCAGATCAGAAAATGAGTAAAGCACCACCTGCAAACAGCAGGACATGTAAACAAGCACACATGGATAGTACCATGGTCTTGGCGAAGGAGGCTTCTCGGCAGTGAAATGCACACGACACACACCCTTGACTTGTTTGACATTCCTGAGTCACCCCTCCGCCACCCCCTAAATCTATGCTTGAGTGTGAAATACCACAGGAGGGTGGTCTCTGCACTTTTAACTCCTCACCTTTCTGCCTGACCAGAGTGCACTGGGCCTTGCTGGTCAGTCAGCAAGTAACTGGGGTCTGATAGAGATCGGTTCTTATATTAAACGACACTGACATTAACACCAGTCACATGTCCCCAGGGCCTGTGCTTGTTGAAGCCTGTAACTAACTCACCGCTGCTATTGCTGACTGTGGATCGAGTTTAGGATGAACTCCCTAAAAAAAAACTGGATTACGGTTACATACTCACCTCCCACTAAATAAAGTCCCCATTTATTTTTGGCCTTCATCTGTTCCTCTGGTCCAGTAATAAGGCTAGCAAGCTGTCTGGAAAAACGTCTCCCATCACTACATACACACATAAACAGATTTGAAGTTTTGTTTAATAAGATGTTTATACGGGCAAAGATGAGAATATCATCTACTTACTGCTGCAAAAAACACGGCCTCTCCACACATACCAACTACCTGCAAATATTACTGAAGCCATTCATTTTGTTTTTTCATCTCATTTTATTGTCTTCTTTGTGCTTTTATTTCCTCTTTCCTGTACACTTTATCTCTTACCATCTCCCATCCTGTCTTTCCTTCCTCCTCTCATCTCTCCTCACTCCTTTTCCCTTTGTCACTCTCTTCTCTCAGTCTCTGTCCTCGCCTCTCACCTACCTCAGCTCTAGCCCACTACCGTAACTCGACACTTTCTCACAGCGAGCGCCTGACTCTGCCAAGTTGTTTCCCTGTGTTGCTCTGCTGTTGCCATGGTGAGAGTCTCTATGTGTGTGTGCAGGAGTGTGTGTGTATATGAGCGACAGGCTACGTAGACTCAAACTGGTGTACACTGCAGCCGTGTAGCTTGTGTCGGAGAGAGGAGGGTGTGTGTGTGTGTGTGTGTGCGTGTTAGAATGTGTGGATTTAAGCACACTGACTTTGGTGTAAACTGTGCTCCTTGGAAAGGTTTGCGTGTGTGTGTGTGTGTGTGTGTGTGTGTGTGTGTGTGTGTGTGTGTGTGTGTGTGTGTGTGTGTGTGTGTGTGTGTGTGTGTGTGTGGATTAAATGTGTATGCGGCAGATGTAGAAACAGGAGCAATGGTGGTCAAGGTCACGACTGGGACCATTTTATCTGGCAGTGGTTTCCCTACTGTGGCACCACGACCTGGGATCTATGGACACACACACACACACACTGTTTGCCCAGCACACTAGGGAGGGCAGAGAGAGCCAGGGGGCCGGTTGACTGTTTGTTTAAACAAGGTCAATACATATGCGCGCACACACACACACACACACACACACACACACACACACACACACACACACACACACACACACACACACACACACACACACACACACACACACACACACACACACACACACACACACACACACACACACACACACACACACACACTGTGCACTGTATACTGCATGAGGGCTGTATATGGCCTTGCTAGACTGGTCCAAGCTCAATTCCTCTTATTCCCCATTCTATCCTCCCCCACTCTCTCACTCTCACTCTCTCACTCACACACACACACACCTCTCTTTCTCTTTCTCCCCCTCTCACTGACTGTTTTCTCACTGTGCGCTAAGCCTGATTACAACAAATGAGAGCCAAGCTTCCAACATGTTTACATCAAATACAGCCCTGGGGCAAAGCAACACTAGCTCCAGCCAGTTCACACAGTGCAAACCGCATGGCTCTGCCTTGTTGTCTGTTTGTCCCTCAATGATGGCAGCTAGTCTATTGAGAGAGAGTCAGCAGAGTGGAAGAGAGAGAGCTGTCAAGGTATGGCAGAAGCTTCACGGCAGAACGAAGCAAGAGAGAAATGGATAAAGATAGATGGAGTAAGAGGTTAGAGTCACTGGAAATGTGTGAGCGAATGAGAGAGATAGACAGAGAGACAGTGAGCAAGGGGGTCCTGGCCTTGCATTTAAGAACTGGGATCTATCAATCAAAATCATCCAAGCCAATGGATATATAAGGCGGTCTTAAACTGCTTTGTCATATTCTCTTTTAAATCCTTGTTACTAGAGATCATGGCTTCATTAAGATTTATCAACTGTGGCAACACGTTTACAGATGGCCATGATATGTTTTTTCAACTGTTTGTTTTTTCTCTCTTTTTTTTGTCCTGACTTGTGTTTGTGTGCACTGGTTTTGTGTTTATGTGCTGTGTATTGTATGTTTGAGTGAGTGTGATTGTTTCTTCACTATCTAACAGCCTTTTTCTGTTGTGTCTGCCTTCCTAATGCGTAGCCCAGCAGGTAATACCAGAGGGGCTCCTTATATTTGTGTGGGTGCAGCAGCACTCAATTAAGCTGGTTAAATACGCACAAAGATACCTCAGCCAGCCAGAGAGGCTTTGGACTTAAATGTCTCCTAGCAACAGGTGTACCGATTATGGTCTGCAGCTAGCCCCAGAGGAATTGCTAAAACAGCCAGTCAGCCAGGCACAGACGTAGCCATCCTGCGAAGTATTATTCTAAAAAACAGCAGGTGGTCAACAATATTGGAACATATTAAGAACTATTTGGATCTTGCATCATGTTTCAAACAACTTCAAACATTTCCTAACACTGCTAGTTTTGAAGAATGCTATATATTCAGTATGGTTATATATTATATGGTGGATGCTTTACAGGTTTTTTGCAAAACATATTATATTCTACAAATTACCTTTCAAGCTTTCAATCACCAGAAGGTGCAGATATTTTTGGCAACCAGTAGACGAAGATGAGTAAGACATTTGTTGCAGGGTTTCTATTTTGTTGTGCTTCACAATTGAAAAAAGTGGATGTAGTTAAACTACAAAAGAAGTTCACCAACAACATGGACAATGCTGCGCTTTCTTTGCATAGGAATACTCTGCATTCCTCACAGAACCCAGTGCTATAAATCATGCCTGTCAAAATGATTCAATGTAAATACTGTCATACTCTGTGGCCTCAGTTTGTCTGGCTACCGTGCATACAGACAAGAAAGGAGCTGACTATTAATGACCAAGGCTTTATGAAACCCCTACCTCTCTTTAGATCAATGATCAACAGTTGGTTAACACCCTCATGTCTTTCAGACCAAGTTGGTGTCAAACTGCAAACATGCTGAAGTGCCATGTTTTAGTCCCTGAGTGAGTAAACTCTATTAGCTGTGTTAGTTATTGCTAAGAATAACGTACAATGCAATATACTTCTTGAAATGTCACAAAATAACACAAGTGGCAGAGTACACACAAAGCACTAGCTCACAACACCAGCTTGTTAGACCACATGGCCATAAACTAAATCAAAACAATTTTGACTTTAGCTCTACAATAAGATTTCTGGAGTGTTTCATTTACTTTGTAGTTTCTTTGCCTTTGCTTCTTTATAGCTCCTACATCCTGTGTCTGGGGCCCAAAACCGCAGGTTAGAAATCACTGACCTAAAACTGCTTTTCAACTGAGGCATTAAATTGAACACAGACATGCAGAAAAATTAACACAAACAGTTTATAGAGACAAAATGATTGAGAGTCACTCAATGAGCGACAATCTAAAGAATCTAACTAGATGTCCTAAACATTTCCTTTATTTTAGGTCTAAAGTAAACTGGAATATAATTCAAAAGTTCCTTGCCAAAAAAGAGACTGAACAACATAAGGCCAAACCTGGATTACGAAAAGAGAACCAAACACATGGTCTGCAATACAGTAACTTGTCAGATAAAAAAGTATTTTGTTACTGTGAGCCAGTAATCCACCTGTTTGATGAGTATTTGGAGTTTCAAAGTGGACTATAAACACCCTTTCAAAACTGCAATCCACCAATGATGGCCTTCTTGACATGGCCTTCAAGACCAGAAACATCAACAGTGACATTGATGTATTATTTAAAACCAGAGCAGCGGTGGTAACAGGACAATCAACCAACATCTCCATAGTCGAAGGCAAGGAGTCCAAGAAGAGCCTTTCAACTACTATCATGGACAAACATGCAGCTGAACCATAGCTGCAGTTTAATCTACACAAAGTTGTTGGTGACAAAGGTGCTGATCCCCTGGACAGGTGGACAGTTAATGAGGTCTGAGCAAACTGATGAAAAATAATTCAAGCACAGGAGGAAACCTGGTTACATGCCACAGAGCGGCCCTCAAGCCATATGGATAAGCTTATTTACCACCTGGCAAGTGTAAAGATGCACAGGCGAGATCAGATGGTTGGTTTATGAATATTTCTACTGGCCACCATCACACCATCTACCAACCTTTATCCAGCCGTAGTCCACGCAGAAGGCTTGTATTCTACTACGTTGCAAAAATCTGCATGCATTTTATTGCATGTAAGAGAACATAATCCTGATTGATGCTGTCACCTATGATTCTCTTGGTCTGTTTTTTTGACACTTGAAGATATACATTGGCCTTCCCTGCTGCTGTGGGCCCAACCTGCTCCAGCTCTTTATTGCAGTATGTGAACTCTTGGTCCCGGAATACAGATTTACAGAAATCCTACTTTCCAGACTTCTGACATACTGTACGAAGAAACTAAATGTATCCAGAGATTAACAGATACAGCCTCACTGCTCTTTTCCTCAGTCATTGTCTTGTTTTTCTGTTGACGCAGCAGCTCAGTGGTGCATTGATCTGGGGAACGGCGTAGACACGAAAGGGAAGTCATCACCATGTCCAGATGGCAGCTATGGCGTCATCTGGTGACATCACGCCACCAGAGTCAAGACCCAAGGAGAATGAGAAGTCCCGCAGGGCACAGGGGACTGAGAAGTACAATCTGTAGTGGGGCCAGTTGCTGCAGTATCTTAGTATTTTAAATAGATAAATTAAACCTTGGAAGTAAAAATGTACTTTGTATGCCTTCAATAGCATAAAAATAAAATCATCAATACAGCGGCCAAATAGTCATTCACTCAAATTAGACCTTTGCGGCACCAACACATCTGTTTTATTATTCCTTTCACTCTACACTAATGTTTGCTATCATATCAAGAAAAGCTCCTTTTTTAAATGGTGCCCACCAAAGTTTTTAATTTTTGTAACTACATACTCAAATTCTATGGCAGAATAACTGCGATCACACATGCTGGCACCAGAGTCGCTCTGACCCCTGGGAATAGCTTGCTTCACACCTACAGTACAGTGCACCTGGGAAACATGATATGTGCAAGCTTGTTAACGGTTTCAAGTGCTCTGACCCCCTTACAACCAATATATACTGGGTCACAACAGTGTCTGAATGACTTCTAGTTTGTCCACAATAACATCTCAAGAGTACAGCGAAAACAAATGTACTTCTGTGTGTTTTTGTTGTTGTTGTTTATGCTTTTTAGGATCGATTTTAACATAGGTCGACCTTATATCCAACATGTTATTGCGTGTTCAAACAATAACACAGAGCATAATGAGTGTGTGTTTTTAAGTAAATGTGTTTCTGTAAAAACAATAATGACATCATGGGGTAAAGACATGACCTTTCAATATGGTACTTTTTTGCACAGTGCATGAAAAAGAGCATCAGAAGACTAGCAATAGAGGAGTGGGTGTTTAGTAAACAGAGACTGACTGTTAGACCTGCTGGACAAGTGCTGATACTATATATTACATACTACATCACATAGCACGAGCAGATGTTAATTTTATGTTGTCCTTTTTTTTAGTCTCGACTGGAAGTCTGGACACAAAGGTGGGTTGTGTGAAGACTGAAATGTATTCTAAAATTATACTGGAAGCAACTGTTGACATGTTTTAAGAGTATTACATTTTCTTTAAAAGGTAAGTAATGTTAATTACTTGATAATTCTAGATCAAAAATGTACAGTTTTATTTCAATAAAATATCTACATTGAAAACTGCTACTATGTAGAATTGAAACAAAGGATGAGGGTTAGGTACATTAGCCGAATACAGTTTGATTTCTTAGATACAAAACAAAACACTTAATTTAACTCAATTTAAAGCACCCGCAAATGCACCCCTAACTCCGCTGCCAAGCAAACTCCGCCTTCACATTATAATAAAACTGACTGCACTGACAGTCAGGGCTGAGTGTGTAGTTACCGTAGACCAGTCTCCAGCTGGGCATTGCCTCGTCTGACCTAAGATATATGGGCTCTATTCACTAGCTATTGCAAGGAAACTGCTACAGCCAAACAATTCCCTCTCGGCATGAGGAATGAGGGCAAGCATGGCAAACGCTCTGCTGAAAAAAATTTGACCACTAAATTATGCATCGTCACATATGGCAGGATAGAATCTTCGTCTCGCTGAGGTTGAAATGGTTAATGATTGGCCTGGAGGGAGCCTGCATGACTGAATGAATGTATAAGAACATAGTAACAACCACAGTACAATAGTAGTGTGAGCTTCCTTGTTTTAATGTGAGGATATTTTGTGCCCACAGCTGTTACAATGTTGTATCTTAATTGTTAACTATATCTTGTATATATTTTGCATGATGAGCATTGACTGAGTTAGCCTGAGGACTAACATACTTCTTGATTAGTCCTGAGAAATGACAACACATGTTGCTCACACCCAATAACAACAAACTACAAAATATAATAAATACAGAATCCATTGACTTCCAGTACGTTTTTTACATTTTACTACTGATAGAACATATTTTTCCTACTTTTTCCACATGGGGTGTTACTGTAGTTGAGTTTGGACACACCTTCCCATTCCAATGAATGAGAAAATGTGTCCAAAGTTTTGACTGGTACTGCATAATGTATACATATAAATATAAAACTGATAGCTTAAGAGGATCAGTTCAACATTTCAAAAATAGAAAAGGAAAATGTTACAGGAACAATTATAACATTAATAGAACAGATGCAGATGTGCAATATACACTAAATTGGACTGTATGTAGTGACCCTGTATGGCTGATAGGACAGCTGAGTGAGCCGTCAGCCTGATCCCGACCATTGTTGGGTTCCACAACAATGGTCATGGCCTAGCTCTACGGCTCTACCTTAATCATACGCACAAAGGAAGCTTGTCACTGCAGCCCTGAATTTTTAATGGGACTGACATCGTCTGCTATTGCTCTCTCTCCATCTTTCTCTCTATGTCTCCGGGAGGGAAAAGCGTCCCGGCTCTATGTAGGATCAGCTCGTCTCTCGCAGGTGCTATCAAATGACAGAACAGCTGACCAGGCAGACAGCTCTGTTGTCAACAGGTTGACTGACAGTCTCTCTGTGGGACAGGATCCATGTGACAATCCACACATGCAAATACGTAAAATAAAACCCTAAATATAATGCTCACTCACAACAATCAGCAGATGTTCCAGCTTTATGACTGTAAAATTACTAATTTAGTCCTGTGACACAGCCTTAGTCTTCGTCTAATAACTAGTGATACATTACTGGTGTCGCAAGCATCGTGGGAGGAAGACGAGAATATTTCAACAGGATACTGCAACTTTGGAGGAGGCAGAAGCTGTTCCATTCGATTTTTTAATCTTTTAAATACTGATATCTGGGGCGCGAAGGTGGTCGAGTGGTTAGAGCGCATGCCACATACGCAGCTGACCCTGGTTCGAATTCCAGCCGGAGGTCCTTTGCTCCATGTCACACCACCCTCTCTCTCTCCTGTTTCATGTCTGTCTACTGTTAAATAAAGGCGTCTGTGCCGAAAAAATCTTTTTAAAATTTTAAAAAAAAAATACTGATATCTGTACTTGAAGTGTGAAGAGGGTTTCCACGTAAACTGTGAGGGCTCAATTTTTCAGTCAAAAGCAGAAGGCAATCCCTGCTACGAAGAGAACTCGCAGGAAGTGGTTGCTAAATTCAGCAAATACGTTTGGCTCAGCCTATTTCTCTTTCTTTCATGTTCGATTTCATCACTGGAAGCTGCGTGAGTTGACATCTTGGCTATGTGGTTACCGCAGTGGGACCTAGATGATACGTGCTCAGTGCACAGGGTTGACCTGAACTAAAACGTGGCGAGCATAATGTTAACATAGAGGGTAAATCAGTCATGAACTCAGAGGGAAATATAATCCTCAGTATGGTGGAGACATCAGTGCTTTTACTTTGTTTAACGGAGCAAAATACCAAGTGTATGTGTTGTAATTGGAGCTTTTGGTCATTTTTAAGTGCAATATGTCAGGGCAAATGTTTTTCACCAAGCTTGTTAGTCTTTTGGTCTTTCAGCTTTAAACTACAGAAAAGTGAGGGTTTATGTCAGTGCTGATGGCTGAGAAGCCTTAAGTGCCCCAAGTGTGTGGTTAAATGCCAAAATATGTTACCTTGACGACTGGGTGGCCACCTGATGATGCTTTGACAGCTCCTCGGCTGCCCTCAGTCTCATAGTGTGCTCGATGGTGGGCTTTGGGTTGAAGCTCTATCTTCAGATCATACTGGCCAAACTGACTTGGCAGCGGCCAATCTAGAGGAGGAAGCGAGGAGGTCCTGAGGAGGGAATATCACATATATAAACAAAAAGGAAGAGTATAGTACAACTTTGTTATGAAACTAAACTATGATGTGCTCAAAGATTAATTGAAAGCATTCAGCGGAAATGTCTGAGGTGGTGGTAATTAGTGAGTGTAAATATGAACAACCTGTCCTGAAGATGACCTGAGTAGGATGGGGCAGAATCTAATCAGTGATGTGATAAAAATTTCCCTCATAAAATCTGTTGGCTGCCCACACCTTCACATTTTCCATCTATCAACTTATTCGGTACAGATATTCTAATCCCTCTGATATCTCTTACTATACTTCATGGCAGATGACAAAAAGCTGTCTAAAGTCCGAAAAGTAAAAAAAAAAAAAAAAGAAAACAGGTGGTTTTCCCCTTTCATGGTCTGAGACAGATGTGGGTATAATATGCCGTCTACTCACCACCAGACAGTGAATCACTGGAATGTCCACATACAATAATCTTGTTCTTAAACATAATGTGTGTAATAGGTCATGTTAAGACTTTAAGGGTGAATCATTTTCTACGGGGGACTTTTCTTTGTGTGTCTTAACCTGTATTCTCTGCGTGGCTCAGGGAATGGATGGTAGCATGAGTGTATGTCAGTGAGTGAGTAAATTAGTGTGTTTCTGTGTGTATGCTGTAAGTTTATACTTGATGTGCAGTGCACCACAGGGGCTGGCAGTATGTGTTTTTCCTCCCTGCCTCTTTCTTTTTTCTTTTTTTATCTGTGGAGGCCACAATCATATTTGAACAGCTGCACTCGAAAATAAAACACTCAATGGCCTTCTCCACAGAGAAACTGTGTCTCCTCATCTGAGTCCATTAGATCAGTTTATCCTCAAAACACTTCGTAAAACACTGCCATTGACCATTACCATCAACCAAGCCTTAAAATGTTCTACTTGTTGTTGTATTCATGGTTGTTGTTGTTGATTATTATTTATTTAATATTATTAATGTACAATCCACTAAAATTGAATATATTACAGACTACAGCGTGTCATGTTCAAACTCCCAAAAAAAGTTAATCTGGACCATGATGTATTTCAGTGGAGATGTATCTAAAATAAACCATTTACATCAATTGTCTGTGTAATATGGCACAATATAAAACTCTAAGTTTACTTAAGTTTAGTTTGCATTTTTTTCTTCTATTTAGTTATCATAGTACCTTTTTACTTTTGTCGTGCTCTGTAATATCTACACTGTAATAAAGCTATTAAATTTGATAAGCTTAATGCGTTGTTATGCAAGACGCTATGTAAAACCTTGTCACATCTTGACAATGCACATAATTAATTATTCACCAGCGAACAAGGCCGCTGTAAGGCTGCACATACAATATGCGTTTCATCCAGGTGTTCTTGTCTGGCAGCAGTTACAATGTGCTGTTGTTTTTGAGCACAGCAGTATGCAATCATACAATAAACTGTGTGTGTGTGTCTCTCTGTATCTGCACACTAGCAGTATGTCCATGAATTTGTGTGTGTGTCTGTATTTATATGGCTGTGTATGTTAGGCATGAGTGGGTGAAATGGCACTGTACTGTGGCAGCTGCTAGTATGTGTTGTTTCATGGGCCAAGCAGAAACTACACACTGATCTCTACCTCAGTGATGATCACTGTATGGTCTTTGTGCACACTGTCACATGGTGGCATAAACTTTTATTTGGCTCTTTCCGAGACCATACAAGCTTCTCGCATACAAGCATAGTGAGTATACACTGCATGACAGAAAAAAATGATTTTTAGGGGGAAAGTTTGTAACGTTTTAGCCAGCATAGCCGACTCCTTTAATTCTTCCCTGTCCAAATGCCTGTCAAGTACTGGCTTACGTGCAGACCAATCTGATCAGTCTGAATTAAAGACATGTGAGTTAGGCTTTCAGTGGAGTCATTTCACTTCATAAACTGCCTAACAGAATGGCACCAAAAATCTAAATCTAAAGGAAAGACCGAATTTTGGAATCAAAAGACAAGTTCCTGATATTTTCTAGACTTTTGTGCAGCTCAGTGTAGCTTTGTGGTTAGAAATCTAACTGAGCTACCTACTGCAAATACTCCTACCACATATGGCATGGAAACCACTTAAGGTTTTAACGTATAACTTAAAGAATAACCAGTCAGGTTGAGCAAATTACATGCAATGATAGTTGTCTATTTTCAAGAAAATACCTATTTTGGTTTATAGCGTATGGTAATCATGTGCTGAGCAATTGCCATAATGGATGTATAGTCTGTTATGATATGTTGTAATTTTAAAACCAAGAGTTGCTCTAATTCTAATAATAAAAAAAGTAAGATTTTCAAACAAGGTTTTCACCTGATGGCAGCTCTGTCTAAGATTTAACCTTTATGTTTTCCTCCCTGGCAGCCTGACATAACCACCCAGGAAGTGCGGCTTTGCATGGCTGCTACGGTAACAGGAGTAGAAGAGGACAGAGGAAATACGAGCTACGTGACGGAGCAGAGCGGGAGCCACAGCCTATGGACTGACATCACATAACCTTTCTCAAATGTCTAAGTCATAGTGTGTCATTCCCACAACCTAGTCTTGTCTATAGTCTCCATCATCACACTCGTATCCTTTCCTTAAAATGACAAATTACATGATAATTTTGCATCTACAAAATTTAGTCACATTTTAAATAACAAAGAAATGGCATGTTGACTAATTTTCTTCTGCAATATACACCTTATAATATATATCAAACACTTTTTTGTTTTCTTTTTGTTTATAAAAGCTCATTAAAATACTTTTTCAACCAGTGGATCTTCACTGGTAGTCTCATGGTGTATCAGTAGGTGTATATAAAACTTCCAACCAGTAATACCATCAGATTTTTGAACAGTTCCCTCAGCTGCTGCCATCGAGTATAACTGTATTTAAGTTAAATTGGGAAAGTACTAATATTTCATTAATTCAATCCAGTGACGAAGTGTACTGACTGAAGTGTACATATTGTATTGACACAATGTAATACTGGCCTTTTTACTGACTCATAAGAGTGCCATTTATATATCAATATAAGGGAGGATGCTGTGAGAAAACACTCATTTCTGTCAAAGAAAGTGTCTGAAAATCTCCCCAATATCCCAACCACTCTGACCCAATCCCACCCATTTCACCTGGACCATGTGTTCAAAACTACACTAACACACATGTGCATGCACAGACAACCCAGTGACCTCCTATCTCGTGGCAGACAGGAGCTCACACCACCCGACTCTCTGGTGTAGAAGTCACATCTGACAACGGAAATTTATGTTAGGCCATCGTAAGCAACTGTTGAAGGTTTGAGCAGCTTTAGCAAGAATGATAATAGCAAAACACACCGCTTCAATTTGGCAACATGACGTGACAAGACGTGACCTTCATATTAAAACTTAAAACAAATTGTGTGGCTATCACATTATTTTGGACATTATTCTGTTACTGTCTTGATGAGGAAATTACACTTTCCTTTTACTTACACTAGAAGAGCAACGATGAAAAGAAGTTGACTCATCATAGAGATGACCCTGTTATTGTCTAGAGGGTATTTAGGTCTATGTTAGCATGCATGTGTGTTATGTCTATGCATGTGTTTGTTTATTTATGTATATATGTGTGTATGTGTGTGCGTGTGTGTGGTGGCCCCCTTGCCATATGTGCCCTGTGCTGATTTACAGTGCTAGGGGCCAGTGCACACAAACAAGGTCTTCATCTGCTTCACACATTGGAGAACAGACAGCAGACTCGTCTCCTAAAAAAAAAAACTGCATCGTGAGCCTTTGATTGCACCCATCACTCTTTAAGTGTTTTTGGAAGAGCTGGTGTGTGTTCTGTATGTGTTTCCCTCCACACACTAATAAACTTGGCATCACTGTATGGTTTAACTGTGTGTGACTTATACTGCTGATACAAAGCTCAAAGCTCCCGTTACTGAACATTGATCTTTTCCATCAACATGTCTATTATTTATCTTACGTGCTATTTGATGCTAATTTACTGCACTGCCCAGTTTATATTTCTCTCCAAGATCAAAAAGGGTTTTCAATCTTTATGACAGCTTACAACACTCTCTTGACAAAATGTCCCATATCAAGTGGTGACCGCATTAATCATTCACAAAAATACTGATAACAAGGCAGTTATCTCAACACCACCATTTTTTTGGGTCATAAGTTAAAAACATTTTAAGCTAAACCATCCATCAAGACAATATTCCATATTCCATAAAACTAGCTAAAACTAAAGTGTTTCTCAAATTCAAACAGGAAGTAGAATACAACAAACAGATTGCAACAGAGAGGAATAGGTTGAGAAATTAGACCCTGCTGACATTTGTAAAGATAAAACATCAGAATTTTCCAAACACTTCCTCTCGCACTGAGTTTTCATCATCTGCATGAATCATTTGTTTGAGCTGTTTTAGTTTTAGCTGTTTGACTGCAAAACAGTGAAGTGTGGGGCTGGATTTGAAACTTAAAAATGAGTAAACTTACCTGAATATAGGTGTATGACCAGGCTTGGGTTTATTCCATGAGAAATGGGAGGGCACAGAGAGGAACTGTTCCCCAGGCCCGTCCTTCTTCAGGCTGTGCATGGCCTCATCTGAAGGAGAGTCTAGATTAGGGGACATATTCCCTTGGTCATCTAGCCCCAGGTCACCTTTCCCAGTCTGCATAGCTGTTCTGTCTTGTGAGGTCTTCCTGGTCTTAGATGGGATGTCTGCTTCAGATGGGCAGCACTGGAAGGGCGACATGCCTACAGAGGGACTACCAGCCCAGGTGTCCTCTGTCACGCTGCCCCTGGGTGAAGGTCCTGGCGTGGGTGTGGGTGAGTGATGTGGTGACACAGAGCCTGGGTAACAGATGTCGGCACTAGAGTGGCGCCTCTTCCCGCAGGGTGATGTGGGACGTGAGGAGGGCCTGGAAGGTGGCCGTGGGCTAAGCCAATTTTCATCAGTGACACTGGTGCGTGGCGAGTGGCAGGGAGACTGTCGGGGTGACAGGCTGATGGAGTGGGAGTGGTGGATGAAGGCGGGGTGATGGTGCTGCCAGTGGGGCTGTTCCTCCAAAACCCCACCACCGGTTTGAGGGGAGGCACAGCCTGGAGAAGTAAGTGGGGAGCCCAGGGTGAAGCGGGCAGCAGCTTCGTTTAGCTCG
This sequence comes from Scomber scombrus, assembly GCF_963691925.1. NCBI lineage: Eukaryota > Metazoa > Chordata > Actinopteri > Scombriformes > Scombridae > Scomber > Scomber scombrus. The sequence goes on from NC_084970.1 coordinate 13,872,795, forward strand.
GAGTCAACATCGTCATATACGTGTGAGAAGGATTCACAGGAAGATGCGTCAGAGAACCAGCTCCTAGAGGAGAGGCTGCTGCACGGGCTGGGGCTGAGCGAAGAGTCCCGGTATGAGTGGTCCAGGCGTAAATACAGGTGGTCTCTGGACAAGGGTCTGTCGCTGTGGTAGTCCCCATCAGGGCCATTTGCCCTCAGATCTTCCTCGTTGCCATCCATCTCCTGCTGGCAGCTAGGGGAGATAGAGGTGATCTGAATACTGGGGCACTCAAAGGCTTTTGGTGCCTCCACGGGAGCAGAGGGCAGCAGGGGGGAGGTGCCATACTTGTGTTGTGCCTCATAGCTCGGGGGCTCAGATCCTGGTTTGTGTGACTGAAGGCGTGGGGAAGTGCTGATGACTTGGGAGTGGGACTGCATGCCATGACGAGGCAGGCCAATAGACTGGTGGTTAGTAACCATAGACTGGGACTGGCCCACATTTAGGATATAGAACGATGTGTTGTCATCAGGCTCCAGATCTAGGAGATGAAAAGGAAGAGGAGATTAAGATACAGCCACCGTCTTGAGATCTCATATGATTCCAAGGAATGGAGTGACACATCTAGGGTTGTGTTTATGCAGATCAGGCAAAAACAATACTAGGCTTCTAACCAACACATTAGCTTTTTGCATCTAAAACATCACAAGTATAACAGGCAAGAAAGGATTAATGACATAATCTCCACACTATGTCAGAAAAACTCCCTCCAGCTCTTACACATTGCAGTTTGCAAGCATTAAGACAGCGACACATCTGTCTGCTGTCATGATTCTTCAATTCAGCAAACCAGATCCCGACTAAAGCAATGATTATGATAAACCCATTATTTAATGATATTTACAGAGCATATTTAAGATGGATATTACAGTTTGTGTTGCAGTATTACAGTATTTGTGTCTTATGACTGTGCCCTAGAGCAGTTTCAGCCTCAGATAAGTGGTCTAAGATCTCCTCCTAACTCATTAAACAGTTTATTAAAAAAGAAAAAAAGGATCAGATGTGATTTGCCATTACTGAAGTTTGGCCTAACTCCACTTGCTGATATTACATTCCTCCAACTAATAATTCATCCTCCTCCAGCCTTTATGTCACATAGCACTGCACCACACCAGAGCTGCACTTGAGCCTCTGGTCAGCAAAATTGTGAAAAAATAATTTGGTCACAGACCCATGTGCAGTTGTGGCCTGAGTTTGCACTGGCGATTGAGCCCAGTTTCAGGAAATTAGAGGCAAGAGTGTTGCTGGGTAGCAGGCAGTCATACAGGCATTGTTCCAAGAGGGATAACCGATGAACAGCACTACTCAGGAAACAAATTCACACAACGGTGCGTGCTGTCGGCTGTCATCACAGCTAGCGCCGGCAGGCTATTTATACCAAAGGTCATCCGGCACAGGCAGCATGTACACACACAAATATACACACCCACACACAAATAAATAGACAAGAGCCCATTGTCCGTATTGGCTCTACTCTGTTAGAGGTTATTGATAAACTTCCACTGGATGTGCTCTCTGCTGCTACAACTGAGACCACTGCAATAAATTCACATGCAGAGAAATGTTCACATTTGAAAAGTAGATATTGAGAATTTTTAACATAAAACAATAATGTGTCAAAAAACATCAGTATTGCTTCACTTCACAAGTACACATTTCATTTGCAATAAATAAAACTTTTAGTTGTACTTTATGAATTGTGTATTAACAGGGGCAACAGTCCCTAACCAAGAATAAACATTTAAACAGAAAACTCAACACAAAACAAAGCAAGCATCAGTTTTTCTGTCCTGTCTTTGGCCTCCTGAGCAATGATGAACACAACTTTTACTTTATTGTGATAGGAAAAGACAAAAATGATTAATATTCTTCAGAACATTACAAAAATGAGAGTATTCATAAAACATCTAGCCTAGCTAAAAACCACAGTGTAGCCTGTACAGGATAAGGTTGAGAAATCATTACACAACACTTCCCCATATTCCTAAATATAAGAGACATTTTGCATTTTGTTACATTTAACATTTAAGTTATTCTCACAAAATGCAAAACTTTTTTTGAAGCACAAACAAATAATAATAATAATTAAAGCCGCAAGCGGCGATGGCGGGCCCTCGCTCACCCATGCCACCGCGGGGCCTGAGGCATGGCGGGGCTGTGGCATGAAGCAGAAAGTGAGAAAAAACCTGGAAGGAGGCCAAAAATGCAATGTTTCGTTCATCCAGTAGGGGGCAGTCACAGGTAGTTACACATATGGTCTGGTGTGGTCTGGTGTGTTCAGGGCGGCCACTCATCAGTCATGTGAAGTTTGGAGTGAATTGGACAAAGCATGAAGGAGTTATGAGAGATTGATGGTTCATCCACCAGGGGGCAGTAGAGTGTAACAAAACACAAGCGGTTGCGTTCAGGGTGGGACAGTGATTACACATGTGAAGTTTTGTGGAAATCGCACAATGATGATGTAAAATATGGCACTTCCTGTTTCCACTAGGGGGCGACACGAGTGAGATCGCCTATGAGCGAATGGAGACGTTGAGGTCGGCACCCTGGACCTGTGTACCAATTTTCATGATGATACGAGTTCAATAAAGCCATCAAAAAGCCAAACGTATTTTCATGGCGAGGAATTGATGGTCGCCGCGTCGCCACACGGACGCCATTACTCGTAGCTTCACAGTCTTCATAATGTAGCTTCACCAACTGGTTCTGAATGAAGTTGATGGGGCAAAGTATGTAATTTTAATGAATCTTAGTTAACTTCCTGTTACCACCGGGGGGCGCTATGAGTTACGTGGGAAGTTAATATATCGGGACGTTCAGGGCGGAGCCATCATCATGTCCAGCAAGTTTGAAGCTGATTGGATGAAGTATGTGGGCGTGAGAGCCACTCGTATGTACATGGCGAGCACGCCAAAGTTAGTTGAGCCCTGGCAGACACGCCCTTTGACCTACGGATGCGCAGAGCACAACTTAAGCTCAGCTAGGTCTGGAGATGTTGCGTACCTAATTTGAACTTGATCGGGCGAACGCTGTGGGAGGAGTTAATTTTAGGCGGGAAAAATCTAAACCAAAATGGCCGACTTCCTGTTGGGTTGAGGTCATGAGGTGAAGAGGCTTTTTTGCATATGTGGGTATAATACATATGTGTACCGAATTTTGTGAGCATAGGACAAAGTTAGCAAAATTCCCTATGGGCATTTTTGGACTTTGTAGGGGGCGCTATTCCGCCATTCTGCGTCGACCATGTGCGACCACCCAAAAATATCGAATTTCGGATGAGGCCGGACGTCCGTGCAAAAGTATAAGCATTTTCGCATTTGGGAAAGGGGCGAAATTGGGGCACGAAATGTCGGAAGAATAATAATAATAATAATAAACATTACAATTTCAATAGGGCTTTCGCCAGGCGACTTGCAGCCGCCGCTCGGGCCCTAATAATAATAATAATGCAGAATATAAACTTATGAGTTAGTCAAGTTCCTGTATTTATTTATTTCAGCTTAAACTGATGAATACATAACAGGAATCATACAGTTTTGTCAAATCAGACACTAGGGTATAGAAGTCTGTAAAAAGGATTTGGAAAAGGAGTGTGTTTCTATGGGCCCTTTAACGTAGGAATGTTGCACCAATATCCCGCCGTTCTGTGCAAAAGGTATGAACAGGAATGTTCTTCCACCAATAAAGTGGTACGACTGTGTAAAAAGGACAGCCGGCATGGCGGGACAACACACACTAGACACTGACATCACACCTATCTGAAATCACACGGGGCGGCATTATGGCAGCTATGATTGGTTGTGTGTTAAATAAAAGCCAAGCCGGCATAATGACGGGTCTTCTTTACAGCAATATTGCAGTATCTCAGTATAAAAAGGACTTATGTTTCTGTCCTCACTCTCTCTCTAACAGCAGCAACAGCAGCAGTGGCGACAAGCTCTTTATTTATAGCTGCTCAGCTTCGCACTGGCCCTGCCTGCCTGTCACAAGACCCAGCAGTGGATCGTCTGACGACAGCATCTGACTGACTGACAGGGAGCAAGAGAAGGACAACAGAGTGGAGAGGAAGAGAATAAGGCAGTGAGGAAAGGAAAAAGCTGCAAATTGCTTCACTCAATGATAGCCTGAATGGAAAGATAACATGAACAGAGAATGAACAGAGGCAGATAAAAGGACAGAAAAAGTGAGGGAGAAACAGAAAGCAGCAGTTAAAACAGACACACTTTAAGTACGGGAAGCATCACCGTCTTCTAATAGAGCACACTGCCAAACACTGTTAACACGCTTACAGAAAACATCACCTCTAATTAATCTTCCATCCAAATTATTTATCGCTGTTTAAGTCTTGTCTAGTTTGCAAAATGCTCCCTATCTAGATAACAATGATAACACAAACCCATCTCATGAGTGTCCTTCCTTCTTCCTCAATAAATAAAAAAATCAAAAGCAATATCTGCAAAAAAACTAACAATTACAATTTTAAAAAAGTAGAAAAAAGGGGGAGCACACTGCATTATTTTTTCTCGCTAAAAGCCCACATACTAAAGACTGAGTTAGAGAGAAATAAATTAAAATTAAAATTAAATAAAATATCTGTGCATTATAATAGAGATCCTCTCTCTTAAGAGTTTATATATTTCTTGAAAAACCCTCCCCTGCTGTTGAGTGCATGTTTACATTTTGTCCTCATTGAGATGCTTTTCTAAATGGGTGAAATGCGCAAACCGTCAATCCGCCACAGGATTTGACTTAATTAGCAGCGTCTGATGAGCTGTTGTTGCTAACATCACGTATCCCAAGAGAGGACAGATATTAAGGGAAATTATTCTGAAAGAAGCACAGGCGTTTGATTATGTTAAACAACCCAGCAACAGTCTGTCTTTATTACTATACAGAAAACCATTAGCAGCATGAACTTATTATGCTGTTGTAGAGGTGTCCACAGTGAGGACATTAATGTGGTTTAATTTTGTTTTCACAGTGAAATGTCAGTCTTAACTGATTAAAACTCTTTATAGACGCTTAAAGCTTCCAAATGGGCAAAAATGGGGGAGTTATCCACATTGGACTCAACACAATGAATGGCAGAATGTGTAGTACGAGAGAAGATCATTTTAATTTCAGCAGATATAGCTGTAATTGGCAGTGTAAAATCAGTATTCAAACAACCTAGAGACTAACTGAACTGCTGCTTTAATTAATTAGGTGCTAATTACACACACAAATTGAATGAAAGTCACAGTAAAATTTGCCCAGTGCCTTAACGTTGGTAAATCTATTTATCTATTTAGATACAGATTTTTCTTTTTCTGTGGCCTGATATGTGCACTGTGTTGTTTTATTGAGAAACTCGCTTAAAGGGTTGGTTGATTACAACTGGATAAGATAGCTAAATCATTGGCTGATTGGTAGCCAATCTGTTCAAAACATCTTACAGTATGACTAAAAAACAAAACAACAAGAAAGTTTCAATTGCTGCATCATACTGAGTTCAATTTTGTCTTTGTCATGTTATTTGATATAATGTTGTCTCTTTGTTCTTTCTATGTTGCCTCAAGTTAGGGTAAATGCCACAAAAAGTCCATCTACTCTTCTACTTTTGCTCATTTGTACCCATCATAACACATGTTGGAGACAGTTTAGTTGTAGTGTTGCTCAGATGAGGGTCAGAAGGGGGTTGTTACCTGGCCCACAGCCCTCTCCCTGCCCCAAGATAAGATTAGCCTGCTACCTAAAACCCTCCAGAGTGAGGAAAGGGGTGGGTGGTGGGAAACCCCCCTGTCAGAGCCAAATCCCAGTCACCTTAAGTAAGGAGGTCATGGAGGAGAGAGGAGATGAGAGGACATGGGAGGAGAGGAGAGGAGAGGAGAGGAGAGGAGAGGAGAGGAGAGGAGAGGTACTGTTGTTTTATCAATGGCCTTGGATGTAAAGCCCCTGCACTGTTCCTGAAAGCACAGTGCGTCACACACTCCTCAAGTGTCCATACATCAGACAGCCAATCCGGTTAAATAAAGATCTCTAAGAGGCTTTGCTGTACCAAAGCTAATAATAGCGCCGCCTCACTGGGAGATGTTTCAGTGAAGCACGGATTGCTAGATGTTTGTGAAACACTGCAAAGACAGTTGTGTTCTCATGGTAACCACAGGGAACGGACTGACCCATTGGTGATGGTCGCATCCACTTTGGCTCCTTGACACAAAGCTCAACAGACCTCTGGCTGACTGTAACACTGCCTGGGAATTGTCGCTTAGGGGATAAGCCGCAGAGACTTTGTTCCTCCCTCCTCCTACTCTCACTGCACACAAAGTGTGTCAGGATCCTGTGACCAGCAGTGACACACAGGCCCACATTCTGAGAAAGCCCAGTCTACTACTGAGGGAGGGAAGGATTTGTCTCTCCCAGAGAGGACGGCTCATTGCTGCTGCAGGTTCCTGCTGGTGCGCCCACGATCTTTCTGTCTATGTATGTGTATATGTGCATGTGTATGGGCATAGAAGTGTGGGTGGTGTACGAATATGTGTATGTTCCTGTGTGTCTGTGGTTGTGTCTCTGTGCCTTCCTGTGTCACATACTGTATAAGTATATGTGAGTGCATCTTAGTGTGTATATGTGTGAGTGTGTGTGTGTGTGTGTGTGTGTGTGTGTGTGTGTGTGTGTGTGTGTGTGTGCGTGCGCCTGTTTGTGTAAGTGCGTACACCCCAACACATATTACTGTCTAAGGTTACCCACTAGTCCCAACACCATGTGGTGCTGGAGCTAGAGGGTAACCTAAGCCAGGGTTCCCTTTGTGGTGGGAAAGCAGTCCGATTAGAACAGGCTCTGCTTACATCCCCTGTACAGAAGGCTTTGTGTTCAGCCCTGTCTCCGCTTTCAGCTCTTCTCTAGAGCTGCTGACCAACAGACCACAGCAACATTGTGCCAACACACCATGTACCATTATGGGATAAACGGCATAAAACTCAGATAATTAGTCATAACACATTTAGGGCTGCAACTAACTGTCATTTTCATTTGCAAATAATCTGTAGATTGTTTTCTCGATTAATCAGTTAGTTGTTTGGTCCATAAAATGTCAGAAAATGCTGGTTATTCTTGGACACATTTTCCCAAAGTGCAAGCTGAGGTCCTTGAATGTCTTCTTTTGTCCAGATTCATTCATCACCATTCATAGATCCATCAACCAATTATTGCAGCTCTAAACACAATTGAAAACAGTAAACAGTATTTTTGAATTATGTGGTCTGGACAACAAGTGCAAAATGAAAATGCTTTAAAAATGTTTCTTAAAGCATCTACATCTATGTTGTCCTTCTCACAGAAGACACACTTCTATATCTACAAATGTATCGGTCCACATAGAACTACGAGAGATACCGCATCTCATGGTTTTTGCAGATACAGATTACCAAACTGTTACCACTGCTGTTTGTCTCAAATATGAATATATAAACCTCACTGTGTGGAACTCTTTGAGATTATTTTTATGTAATGTAACTACATGGCAGTTGGTGGCATTGCGACTTAATGTTATTGATGGAGACGACCCTGAATGGTTATTATCACCTTGATGAAGAGTGTATACTTTTAACAAATCAAATAATTTACAATAACTCAGTAACAGTAACTTCAAATTTGAATCAAATAAAGCTCTTGTCTTTTTCTAAACCTTTTTAGAATTAAATAATTTATTTCACATTTTCAACATAGGGGTTCATATAGATATTTGCAGAGATTCCCAGCAGAGCCTTCAAAGGCAAATTTAATTCCTTCCCCCTGGGTTTTCCAAGAACTCTGCAGCTGGCTGGTTGCCGACATTTCTAAACACAGAGTTTGTGACGCACATGCAGACACTTATTGTACGGGTTGGCCTACACCTGTGGCTTTAAACCTTGCTGACTGGATTTGTGCCAAACCGACTGGTGATCCCTGTAAGTGCAGATGGTCAGGATTGTGTACATATAAAATTCAGTTAGAGCGATGAGAGAGAAATCCAAATGTTAGTGAGGATAAGACACACCAGATCTATCTACAGTCGTGAGGTACAGAGCACATTTACAGTAGAGTCCTGAGGTTTAGTTCTCAGTTTAATCTGGCATCAACAAAACCTTGTTATGGTCTTGTCCTGTAATGTTATGTTTGCCTTGCATCAAAAAGCCTTCCTGTCAGAGCAGACTCACCAGCCAGCATAGGCTTAACAATTGCAGTCTAAGCCAATGTTAACATATGCCTGCAGCTAAATTAAGCTCCTAATTAACCATCTCATGCCGAGATAACATTATGGGATAAATATAGAGTGCCAAGTAACCACCTGAACTAAATACCCACTAACGCACAAAGATCCCTTTCAAACACTATCACTAATTGCATTTAGGGTGCATTCAATTGGTACTCTGAAAAAGCAAAGGTTCATAAACTTGTTTTTAAATAATTCAACAGAAATATAATAGTAAAAACAAACACTGAAAGAGAGTAAAAGGAAGTTTTTAAAAAAGGCAAATAATTCAAAATTTGCTGATGAACTGCCCAGACTTGAGTTACAGTTTTTAAAGCTGCTAATGCTAGATCTAATTTTCAATCATTGTATTGGATGAAATCCGGTGACATCCAGCACTCAATATCAGACCAACACTGAATAACACAGGATAAAATTATATAAAGAATAAGAGGGGTTTTTGGGACACACAGCTCAATGTCATCAGAAATTAAATTCAGTGTGTGTGTGTGTGTGTGTGTGTGTGTGTGTGTGTGTGTGTGTGTGTGTGTGTGTGTGTGTGTGTGTGTGTGTGTGTGTGTGTTTCATATACCCCACAGGAAGTATCTAAAATAAGAAAAACGAAATGGACCCACGACAGAGCCCTGGGGGACCCGACAAAAGCTGAGTTAGCTGGAGCAGGAGGAGGCTCCTCCTCTCACTACACAGAATGACATATTTGACAGGTAAAACCAAACTGGAGCCACATCACTGACTGCAACAAAGCTTTAAATAATGTTGGTTAAAAAATTTTGTCTACCGCATCAGGAGTTAATGCCAACAAAAGGTTTGGGAAACCAAGTGAGCACAGCTGGATTTCTGCTGGGAAAAACTGGTTTATGGTTTTATATACATGTGCTCCACCAGGTTTCAAAGTTTTCTCATTCATGTGTTTGCATGACAAATTCAAGAACAGGTGAGGTACTGATATACAAGTAGCATGATTGGATGACAGAAAATATCATTACTCTGAGCTGTATTTAAAATAGTGTCAGTCACAGTACAATTAAACCTAAGTAGTTTTGAAAGCTGAACAACTACAAAACCTATGGGAAAACTAAAGAGCCTTTCAGCTGCAGCACTATATCACTCTTGCACTCATTAATACATTAAAATACTCAAAAAATATAGAAGGTTGGGGGTGTATCTGGTTACTAACCAGTTGCATGTTATTCTGCTGCATCTTAATGCATGCTCCAACTCTCCCCCTTAACTTGGTTTCTTCCAATAACCCAGTTTCATGTGTGCATGTAAACACAAAACTTGTTGGACAGTTCATGTATATCTTTGTTTTCAGTGAAGCAGGATGAGTAGAGAGCTACAGCACATTAGGAGATTGGCCTTCAAGGCGCACACAGGCGGCCTGATGGCCTGCAATAACCCAGAGCAGATAACATCAGAGGCTACTGATAGCAGGGGTGACATTTAAACAATCTGCCAGGGCTGACCGTGCATGTGCCTGAAAAAGTCAGCCAGGGAGAGAGAGAAAGAAAGAGAGAGGGGGGGACGGATAGGGAAACAGAGCTTTTGTGTGCCTGTATGTGTGAGAGAGAAGAGAAGTGGGAGAGACAGAGTGTGTGAGGGGGAGTTACAGAGCGGAGAGAAGTTGACATTTGCAAAGTATGGGTCTTAGAAAGCATAGTGAGACTACAGTATATGCACAAATGATGAAGTGTATTAACCAGTAACCTCCAACAAAGTTCATAACAAATCACGTAGATTATGAGGCTTTATGTTCCTGGTATACCTAAGCATCAACAAGATAATGCTAGGTATATAAATAAGTGTATATCTATATATATATATATATATATATATACACACCTGGGGATATCCCTAATGGACGATGAGACATATTCTCATATGTGGCTATAAGAAAGGCAGTCTCCTCAAGTGCAGGCTCCATGTGCTCTACTTGGGAGGATAGTCTCATAATGGTTGTGTTACTCTGTATCATGCTTGTAATCAGGTCAAAACAAAACAACAGAAAAAAAACTAGCAGGAAATAATCAAGGAGAAAACAGGAAGACAACAATTTCCCCTTCAAAAACATTATTGTAAGGTGTTTATATCCACAACAAAACCTAAACCAAGAAGCCCTTTCTATGAATCTTTTTTTACAGCTCTGCAAGTCATGTTTAACAAGATGACCCAATTCAGGTTTTAATCTTTTGAGTTTAATAACTACTATGTGCAACATTTACAAGTGTAAATAAATCACATTTTTAAATCACTTTTCAATACAGCCATACTGTTCACAATTGGTGTGTAATACCCTTTTCGCCCAGCTGTCATAGTCCACATGGTCCACATTCCAACTGTGACCCACGTAGTAGGGTCCACTCAACCACATGGGCCCCTGTTGGAATGTGGACTATCATCCTCTGTAAATCTAACTGGTGCATCACAAGTTTAAAAATGAATAATGAAGTCCTTGTGAACACTTCATTAAAAAATGTTAGAATAGTTTAGAATATGTCACATTTGATCAGCGGGCACATAATAGGAGTGGGACTACAAAAACTGCATGCGGTAGAGGTGCCAATACCCAGCATTAGCCTGACTGAAGTATGGCTTTGAGGGGTAGCCTAAAATAAAATGGGATTCAAACCACCCTAATCCCTGTGTAGCAAGCCGCACCTCATAGTAAAACAGGACTGGAGAGAGAAAGAAAAAAAAATGCAACTAGATGCAGGAGTTCAACAGCTTTCTCTCTGGTGTAATGCAGCCTCTGACATGTTGATACAGCGCAGCCAGCGGTAGCTTCAGTTACACTAAATTTAAACTAGACAGATGCCACACATAGTTACTCATGCCTCGCCCCAGGAAACAAACGTCTCATTCATCACACTGGGTGCTGGGACCCCTTTGGTTCAGTAAGGTTAGGGGGCACCCACATGGTGATCTGGCCCCACATGTGGACCTCATGCATGACTGTCTGACCGTCTTTTACATTTTATAAATAACATATAAGTCCATTAACTCTCTTTTTTCCACACATGCAACCTCCCATCTGTAACTATACACATTTACAAAGTGTATAGATAATTGATTGGGTAAATGCCAAACACCTCTGTCCTTGTTCTTCTTCCTTTAAAAAAAACAAAAAAACTTTAAATTCGTTTGTTTTTTGTTGGGGGGTTTTTTGGGTTGGTTTTGTTTTTTTTATATTTTCTCTTTTTTCTGTTTTTTATATAATATCTATTAGCATTAACAAAAAAAAAATATACAAGAAAACAAAAGTGCTAAGCTAACTACATTAGTGAAGTGGGCGTTCAGTGCAATGAATGCAAAAATAAAACATATCAGGAAAATTCAACATTTGACATTAAACATATTTTAACCTTAGACCTGTCACTAAATAAGCAAACAGTAACATTTTTGTATCTTCTGTTACTTTAGGGGAGGTTTAATATTATTTCTGAAAAAACTTAAGGACGGCTTGTACTCTAATGACAGCTGTTTGTTAGAGTTGTGGCTCCCACCCCTCAACCTAAAAGCCTAGACAGACACACGCACAAAACACACCTGGCTAGAGTCTGGGAGTGCCGACACACTCACCTGGCGATGTGGCACACAGCATTCTTCCACTCCTCTCCTCGTTAAGATCGCGCTAAGATCGAGTGCTTGAGCAGTAAAAAGTTGAAGGCAGCAGAGTGCAGACGTGCTGGGGCGAGAGGGGTTCTCCTGCACTAAGAGAGAACGAGTCACCAGAACCTGCCGCCTGCCCTCTGCCACTCTCTTTGGGAGCTCAAAATAGTCCACCATGAGAGCGATGTAATTTCAGTCTTTCCCACGACAAGGACTGAGAGGATTGTGCTCTACGTTCAGAGCAGCAGAGCAATGACAACAACATAGACAAGGGCAAAATAGCTTTCTCCACTTGCCACACTCAATATGATAATTTCATTATCATAACAAATGTGCTTTGATATGTCATCATATGGAAGCATTACAAAGGCAATCCCACAGGTGCAGGAAATGTCACTGCATATTAACAGGACCAAATCAAACCTGACTAGTTACTAAGTGGTTGTGGTGAGTGGTGGCATCTGGAGATTTCATTAGCCCAGATTAGTCTCTCTGATGTCACTGGTGGTCTCTTTCATATCTTGACAAAGCAGTGAGAGAGGAGAGAAACCTCCTTCGTCCTGAGTAGTGGGTCTACAATGCTCTGTTCTGTTATGGTGGCAACCGACAAACCACAAAAAAAAAAAAAAACTTCTTTCAATATATGAAATCAGAAAAAAAAGCTGTATGTGGAATGAATGCAACAACAAAAAAGAATGATCTAGAGAAGAAGTGTGAACAAAAATGCTGATCATGCTCCCCTTACCAGCAGCTACAGAGTGGAGTGTGCCCCCTCTCCTTTCATTCCAGGCTGCCATCTGAACCCCACATGGCATGTCTGGGCAGAGAGCCAGACACCTCCGCTATGGATCTACTACTCTGCCACCCATAAAGGGCACTTCTGCCTCCCTCCCCACCTCATACCACCTCTAACACCCAATGAGGCAACTGCTCGTGACCTGCATAACCTTAATTCACCAAAACCTATTTCTACCACTTCACAACAGACACTCTCTCAGAACGTGGGTAAGTGGTACTCCAAGAGCCCGAATGCATGTTGAAACATAAGATGGATGGTGTTATTTTCACAGTGGAGGGGAAATATGTTCTAGAATTAGTATGTACAACCAGGCTTTCCCTGTTTGATACTATAGATGAAAGCAAGTTGGAGGCTACTGTCTGCAGCAAGTGAAACCATCACACACAGGCGTGTAATACTGCCACTCTCAGTGCACTTTTTTCACAATGACAGTTAGCTGTAAGCTACAAAATAAAAATGCCCGCCGCTGACGGATGTTTACTCAAAACATAACAAATATACCATTTAACACATGGTTTTCCCTGCCTATGGAAATCTACAGCAGCTCTTGCAAGTGTTTTTTTGGCTGCCTAAAATGACAAATGAAAAAAACAAACAAACAAAAACCTCAACCATCTTGGAAAAAAGTGCTGCAGAAAATGAATGAAACAGGAGCAAGCAATGGTAACATGCTATTAATGGAAACTCAACACCAAATTTAGCTTTGGTTTTGAGTAGCGAGGTACTGTTATAGTCAGTTGATGAAGTTGCATTCATGAAAAAGGGCTTTGATGTACCCAAGATACTTTTAACAAAGTTTAACTGAAAACAAAATATGACAAAATGAATAAAACATACATTTTATTCCTCTTTGGGCGTCAAGTGTGCAGAGGCAGTGTTTATACTTTGATGGTTCTTAACTTTTTTTAATCGTTTTTATTGTAATTGTAATCACAAAAAAAAGCATTTTTCAAATTATTTAGATAATTTCTGATTTACAATTTCAGGCCTCACCCACATTTATTCAATTAAATGACTGATCACTTATTAAACCTCATCGTCTACAAATGTCAGAAAATGTTGAAAAGTGCTCGCAACAATTTCCCAGGGCTCAAAATGACTTCAAATTGCTTGTTTTTGTACCAACACATCAAAAGCAGATATGCTAAATATAAATATAATAGAGAACCAGTGAATGTTTTGTATTTTTCGCTGTAAATAGCTTAAATGATTAGTTGATATATCAGAAGCGACAATCACAATTGCTGTCAGTTTAATTTCTGACGATTGATTTATCAAGTGCCTAATGATTGCAGCACTGAGTTTCAGTCAATGAAATGTAATTTCTGGTGCACAATAGATTAAAAAATTACATTTAAAGTCAACAGCAACACAAAACGTCTCTGGTACTCAAGAAGATCCACAGACCTCAATCCAAACGGCTACCATCTACTGAATGAATAGTCACTATGAAAACTTTTGACAGACTATCCACAGTAAATGAAAAGACACTTTGCTGAAAAGTTTTTCAAATGTAATTTTCAATGCTTTGAAGGGCACAAATTACATTCCATTAATCTCGTTAGTATTTAGATGGGGCAAAAGTTTAGAGTGTATATCTGCAAAAAAAAAAAAAGAAATTATCTGTACAGCTAGATACTACTAGTGGTTGGGATAATACTTTCCAAACACCTTAATTGGCAAAAATCAGAAGTGCTGAATGCTGACACTCAGATACATTTTACAAACAAGATTTGGAGGCCTGACTGAAAATGTCAATGGAATGATGTAAATGGAGAACAGAAGCAGATTTTCAAGTACAAACGACTTAGAAGATACACTCGCTCAAGTTGAAAATGATACAATTTGAAATGACTGAACTGAAAGGTTTATGGAGTTGTATCATTTGATGATTTTACAGAAACATGGTCATAAGGTGAAGGGTCTATATGAAAAAAAGAGATGTTCCTGCTAAGTTTGTCTGAGCTGTCATGCAGAGTAGCTCCTTGTTATGAACATAAGTCAGGAGAACTCGTCCATTTGCTGTTTGTGGCCAAAAGACAAAAGCCACACCACACAAGAGGTCAAAACAAGCTAAAAATTCACCTCACTTTGAATCTAAATGCAGATTGCTGAAGTGAGACAAAACACCAGTGCTAAGATTTTGGTCAGCGCATCTACAGTTTTTTTTTGGTTTTCCACTTATGTGTAACATCGTCTTTTTGAATAACAAATTATCATTGCACAAGACATTTTTTTATTTGAACTACTTTTTAAACTACTTGCTTCTGCAGTAGCTTTAAAAAGTTGTTTAGTGTCTTATTGAGGTAAAAATGACAGTTGGGAGGGGACTATCTTCTCTGTGTTAAGCTAATATCAGCCAATAATTTTAGCACATTGATTTATCATTTTGGCTCTACTGCACACCCAAAAAAGTGTAATGACAAAACATCAGCAGTATTTAGCAACAATACCTCTGTAGCCGATCACATCTGATACATAATATGTATTCCACATTTTAATTGATATGACCACACCCAAATTCTGTACTAATTTGCTTTGTTAATAATTGTAAGTATTATTTAGCCTAACTTAACAGTCAGGTATTATAAAACCAGTTCATCAAGTGAACTATTTAGTTCATAATTGAGACCATCTCCTGAGGGGTATTTCATCAATGCAGCTACACTTGCCTGGAAAAGTCTTGTTCGAATTAACGTCAACTTTAAATACAGGTTGAAACTGTTCCACTAACACAATTAAACTATTACTAGTCAATGTTAACTCTAACCAGGCTTGAATAAGCATGTGTTATGCATGTGGACAGAGTACATCAGCAGCCCAGAACAGTCAATTGATGAAAACATGATACACTTTGCACAAAAAAGCAAAAACTCAGCACTGGAACAAACTCAGCTGATGAAATTATGCGAATAATATAAAGGAGTCATCACCAAAAACACTGCCAAAATTAAAAAGGTGAAGGAGATGGCCTGGCAGAACATTGTTGACCGAATAAATGCGTAAACTATACAGTTCTACTTGTGTGAGCAGTGGTGGCCTAAAGGTTAGAGAAGTGAGCGTATGATTAGAAAATCATTGGTTCGATCACATGGAGCAGCTGGATAAACCAGGGTGTGTGTGAAAAGCAGTGCAATCTCCCATATATTGTTTAATCATTATTTATTAATTAACATTTAGATCAATTACTGTGGCTATATTATCAATGTAGGTAACTTAGGAGAACCAACTCACCATTACCACCTATATAATCTACTCTTTGACAAATTGTTGTCTTCTTCAGATTGTCCATTTACAAGCATCACTGAAAATTTAAAATTAAGAAGTTGCAGTTGGAGATGATGGAACTGGAGAAGAATATAAGCACAGTGGAAACTGCTTATAGTGATCACATCTCTCCGGGTCAAACACACATAAATATAAAGCTATAATAGCTTCGCTATTAACTGCATTCTAAATTAAGGAGGCTTAAAATAATAGATGAAGTTTTCCTTTATGCAGTTTGATGGGATACTCCTCTGGATGTACACTAAAACAAATGCAAACAATACCAACATGTCACCAGGTATATTTGTCCTACTAAAGGTGCCTTTAGATGGTAATACAACAACAACAATCTTCTACATTTATTGCATGTCACACTGTGCAAGATGGCTGTAATAAAATCTTGGTCAGACTGTATGATATGAATTTGAGTCATGTCAAACTATAAGATGAACGCATGGTGAATCATAGTGCTGATATGATGTAAATAGAAAATAAGTATATGAAAACACGTCGTCATCAGTTCATGTGATCCATCTGTCCCCCTTTCGTTTGTTTTTTTTTTTCCCCTGTTGCCTTTACTCAAAAAGCCCACTCACGAAATGTCACACTGGCCAGTGTATTTTGTGTCATTTCATATCGTATTCTGATTGGTTGGTTGGTTTGTGGACGCAGGTCATAGCAGCTTTCACAATGGAAGGATTTGATCTTAAATTTCTGACCATATTCCCCTCAAGAATTGTCTCTACAGTCCAAAATCACCCAGTGGAAAGGGGACGGTTTTAATGATTATTTATCAGTGAATTTTTTTTGAATTTTGAATTATCCTATCTCACTCCTCACAGCTGATCCACAGAGGGATTTCTTCTTCTATTCAGCTGACACTGTACATAATGAGGGGAAAACCCTTACAGTACATTTGGCGATGTTTCTGAATAGAACGGTGGAATATTTCACCTCAAAGAGGTGACTGTTTCCTGAGCAACAAGAAAACACTCAGAGAGCGCAAGAGAAAGAAAAGACAGACACCCATACAACGAAAATAAAGAAGCGCAGACCAAAAAGACCAGAAAGTCAGTAAAATAACCAGTGGCTGCACTGAAAGCAAAACTGTAAACAAAACCAAAATTTACTAGTCAGCTCCATAAAAGAATAAGTTGAGGAGAAAATATTCAAAACAAAGATTATAGAGGAGATAGCTCACAAACCTCAGCATCAAACTCTCATAACAGCACCCTTTTCATAAAGTTACGTACACTATGATGACACATTATAACTTTTGGTGCAGCTGCTACAACAGATATAAAAAATATGGTACTGTTGATTTGTTTTTCTTTTGGGAGACATAACCTATCCTTTTTACAACACTTTACAACCCTTTACAACACAAGTCTGAAGAACTGGCTGCCTGGATACCGAAATGACAAAAATCATGGCCCAGTTTAAGCAACATGCAACAATACAATGCTTATTGGAGTAGAAACCTGTCACATATGCACAGTGGAGCTTCTCCAGGTTGTTACAAAAACAAGCCCTGACTTGAGCCTTGCCTTGAGAGAAGGAGACCAACTCAGGAGTGTGCAACTCCCTGTTAGTCTGGCTGTGTGATCCTGTATTACACTCCATTTATTAATTTGGACAGGCACCCCCCTTTTGGGCCAAGTTATACAGTCCGAACCAGATTAAAACCACTTGCACAGTGGTGCTTTTATTCCTACACTTATTCCAACTGAAGTTTTTCCCCTCGTACCATCTCCAAATCAAACTGCTTTTTTAATCTAAGGAAAATTTGATTTTGCAGATTGTGCAAGCCAAACCTTCATGGAGTCATTACTTTGCCAGAGTTTCATGAAAAGGACACAGCCAGAGCATTGACTGGTTCCAGTGGTTTCGGCCCAAAGACAGAAACAAATTAAGAATCTGAACAGACCGAGGTAAATGCCACAAATTCATCATTTTCTGGGTTCAAATCCAGCTCTCAACCTTTGTTAACTCACTCAGCCTTTGTACAAACATACATTCCCAAATATTAACTGAATAAATAACCTCAACCCGAAAAAGGCAACAACCTCTGTCATTCATATGATGCACTGTGAATTTCCAGCCACTTCAACTCATTAAAATGCTTAAACTGTTCTGCTTACTGCCGATGCTACTACTTTTGTGGATACACTGACTTTGAGATATTCAACTTCATCACTTCCATTTTATGGCTGCAACATTACATCATCTGGAAAAATGGTCTTGCACATCATTTTAGACACATATTTCTATAATTCAGTCTGAAATATATGGCACCTTGAGATGCTTTGGGATCTTGATTATATTTCAAAATGTCTGAATACGTGATGATGGATTTGCCAAATGCTCTGTGATGCTTCTGTACGCAAAGTTTCACAGTTAAGTAGAGCCGCAACTAATGATTAATTTCATTTTCTGTCAATTAATTTCTCAAATAATTGAATCCTATTATCTACAAAATATCAATTAATCAACTAATCATTGCAGCATTACAGTTTAATTTCCATTTACAATGTTTACAAAAGTCTAATCCATAATATCTGCTTTATCAAATAAGGTCAACAATTCTCCACATACCTTCTTTCCCCGCTATAAAGCTGATCACTTGTTTGTAATGTTGTTTTAATAACTTCATGATTTCTGTAATTAATAATTAATCAATAAACCCAGGCACTGCATAACCGATAAAGTTCTGTTCCTCTCTATGTTGGTTTTATTCTCAAGGATAGTATACTAAACGAAAAATAACATCCCCTGAGTGTGGTAACTTTGTAAGGCATAGTTTAGCCTGGGGGAGAAAGAGAGGGAACAGCATCATGCTGCAAAGACCCACGTTTAGGTTCAGCAGGTTTCAAGTTTTGGTATTGACATATTGTGACTTTAGTCTATTAATTTACCATCTAAAAAGGCAGATTACAAAAGATTTGTTCCAAGGTTAGGGGAGGTCTTTTTGTCTATAATGTTTGAAGCAACATGATTAGGAACAAATTCAGCATCAATAGTGGAGAACACATCATCACACATGGAAAAGTAATTTCAGTGGCAAAAATTCAAGGATTGGTTTAGTTTACAGATCAATACTACTACAAGACAACAAAGTCCTGCTCACTGACTTACTGCACTACCTACCACCTTGATAAAAAGTCAAACATTATCATCATTTATGACAGACGCACAGCATTAAAACTGCACCCAATAGGAAAATATTCCTGAGTATGTATGTATGTATTTAAGCCTGGTCCTTTTAAAATCTACTTTTGAGGTCATGGCTCCCTACACGAGAGAACCCACTGACCATAATTAGTGTTTAGGTTTACTTTTATTTTTTTTTTAAATATTATTTTTATCTGTGGCTTTTATTATTATAATATTAAATCTGTTCTTTTGAATACATGTTTTTCTCAATTAGACTTCATTTATTTTTGGACATGATGGAAGCATACTGTAGTTAACTGTGCATTAACACAGTTGTCTTTGCTGCTGAAATAAATATCTTTAGATGTGCAAATATCAACAATAATTAATATCTTGCGTTTTTTCCTAAATTGAGTCAATGCACTAACCCTAAGACTGTCCTACTTTTAACTCATTTTGTAAACAGCACCTGAATAAAAGTTGACAGTATTTACATGTGATGCTTTGCAGAAACGTGTCTCATTGACATTCAAGCTGTTCCCTCTCTCAGCCATACTACTGACACCACTGTATCAACCAAACTACTGTACATCTCTGCTGCACACTCCTGCCACACTTTTACACGGCGTCCACGGCAAAAGTGACGAGCTATCTGTTTTGCAGGACTTGTGGGACACATTTTAAAAGTTATACAGGAGTCTACACAATGCATGGCAATAACGAGTGGGCTAACATGCTAGCACGTCAAGCTAATGACAGCTGGTGTTGTGGACATTAGCTTGACGGACGCAATAAGAAAAGCGCGAGATATTGAACTTAAATATCTCCATTTCTTAAACAAAAAAAACCCTCTTGTTTGGGTCGGTTCCTCTTTCACATGGCAAACAGTATCAACTGTGGTCAAAAGTTGCCTGGGTAAATGAAGCAAGCGCTGAGTGAGCTAGGTGAGTAAGTTAACATTAGGTTACAACACATTGTGCCGTTAAGTTTAGTAGCGGTGCTTTGACTATGAAACATGCCACCGGGCACCGGGACACACACGGACCTGTGGGGCCTAGCGGCTGCTGCTGCTCGTCCTCTCCGAAGATCAGTCTGAAGTCCAGCTCCTCATTCCCGGGGCAGTTTGCAGTAGTCATCGGGGTTTGACAGCTCGGGTTTTACCCCGCCACTCGACCGTCGACCGCTGGAGCAATTTATGCTCTCCTAAAATGTCACAACATTTACCGACTGCCACGACGCCGAACTTCAACTTTTGTTCATTTAAGGTTAACTCGGGAGCTTCTGACCATACACGTAACCCGTGTATGTGTTCCCCCTCTCGTTTGACAAATCCAAAAAAAGAGTTGTCGGCTCCTCTCTTCCTCTGGCAGTTAAACTGGCGAAATTGTGGCTTCAACTTCAGAGAAAGTCGCCTGCCCCCCTCTGTGGCTCCTTCTCTCACTCTGTTGCTCTGCCTCCCGACTTAGTGAACGACAAAGCAGCGCTTTCCCTGTCAGTGTTTAATGTGCGTTTAACAAAGCCGATGAATTGTCGTAAAATAGTCCCTCTATCTCTATCTCCCTCCTGTCTGTTTCTCTCGTTCTCTCTGCGGAGCTCCTATCCCAACTTTTACTAAACCCCGCGTGACAAGCCAGCTCCAGCGGTGACGTCAGCAGACACAACACAACACAGGACAGACACACACACACATACACACACACACACATACACACAGCTCCTCGGCTATGGACTTAATAAACTGTTTATTAAAGACTCACCAGGTTGTCAGCCTAACGTATATTGTTTAATATATATTGTGACCAGAGTGACATTTTGGTGCATGTAAAGTAGAATAATGCACAGAGTAACCAGGAAACATGTAGCCTAAACATTAAAAAAAATCTATAATCATATTTTCAATTATGTGTAATTATTGTGTGCTTTCTTTATGAACTAAATGTATCATCATTTTTCTCTATCTAATTGATGTTCCATTCCCTTCCACCCACCACTAGATTATATCCACTTGTGCCTATCCCTCAGCCATGCCTCTTTGTGTAGTTCTAGTCCAAGCCAGGATTGGTAAGTATAATGACATTATGTGCTTTTTACCTTTTGAGCCTCAAGCCTGTCAGGACATGGGCCCATTAATTTCCAATCAGCTAATTTAGGCTTGTGAATGGGATGAATAGACATCTTGATCATGGGTTTTGGATCGTATTCAGGATGTAGGTGGTGCAACCTAAATGGTATTCCAAAATTAGTATCACTGAAAACATTCCCTTCATACCTGCATTTACAGGCCACTGTTTGTCCTGATTTTCGTCTGCTCAGATGGAGATTTTGCACAGTGCTTGACATCAAGTGGGACCCTGCAAGATACTACATACTAAGACATCCCACTAAAATGGTGACCAAAAGTGCAGTAATGTCATTTAGATAAACACAATATGAGCCAACCATTTGGAAATGGCCAGTCAAAGCGATGTGTGTAGTACACCTATATTTCAAATGAGCACTTTGTTCAATTTAAATCTGACAAGCCAATGAATAGTTTTCTCTTCATCCTTCACATTTATCTTAAGTATAATAATATAAAGAAAATTGTGATACCACACAAACTCCTCACAAACTGCGTCCTGTGCTGTACATTTCCAATCAGAAGAATGGCCTTGTTTGCATGGAGGGCTTGCACTGGTTTATTTTGATCACTTAATCATTTACTAAAGATAGGGAAAGAGTAAATCTGCAGCTCGAATAAAGCAATAGCAAATTGATCTGTGTATGGGCTGTTCCACTCCCTTTAACCCATGTGCCTCCATCTAGCCCATCAATCAACTCATATTAATCTTTGTTGGGTAAACAACACAGAGGCTGATGCACTCAGAGGCTTTAATGTCTTGTGGCTTTGATGCTGTTCTTGTCTGATAACATCTGTATTAGTATATTATTTCCTGCATTAGTTGTCATACATAACCAAACAACTTTTTTGTCTATAAAAGTAATACGTGAATTATGTATGTGTATGTTAATTCATATTTAACATATTCCATTAAAGATACTGAGGTTTGGTTGAGTTTGGTTGAGTTTGGTTGAGTTTGGTTGTTTGATGTGTCAGGTAAATGTGTGTTTCCGTGGTATGTTATGTTTTGTATTTCTCCCTTGTTTTGCTTTGTGGTTAAGATTATGAGTCTTTGTTTTGTTGATGTGGGCTATGTATATTGAATTTATTGAAAAATCTCAATAAAGTCTTATAATAAATTGCTTTCTGGGCAGCATATAGGCAGTAATTATTGTTGCAATGGCTTCCACTTGTATTACTCCCACACACACACTCACACATACACACACTTGCAGCTGATCTACTGCATCTGCCTCTATCAAGAAAGTTTTTAATTTTTCACCAAAGCTTTTTGCAACACTGATAAGTAGAGTTATAAAACATCTCAAGTTTTATCACGTGTATCACAACTACTTGTATTCATAGATCCATTAAAATGACATAACACAAGGTCGCCCATAAAGTTGGAATAATTTTGTTTTCAGACACATACCTCTTTTTATTTTCTATTTATACAGTATCAGTAATCAGTAATCACCTTTGACCAGGTGCAATGAGATTGATCAATACAATGTTAAGAATATATACACTTTATCTATCAAGAATAAATCACATTGTCACAATCATTTCATGAGAAGAAGTAAAAAATATTTTATTCCAACTTTATGGGCGACCGTGTATTTTGTTTCTTGTATGATCAATGTGTAATAAAAGAAACAAATGAGTACATTTATATATTCCTTTTGAGAACATAATAATGTCCATGTTTGTGTTTTACTATATTCATACATACAAAGTATTAAGAACAAAAAATCACCAAAGATCACTTACTGAAAAAAAAACCTCTGCAAGATGCATATTTTGATGTAAATCAATCCATTCTCAAGACAAATTGCATGCACAGCAGACAACACCCTCTTATTTTTCTGACACAGACTCACAACATGTACCTATGCTAGATGCATGTGGGCGTAAAGACAGGCGCTCGGCTCACAAATGCATCTGAAAGCATCAATATCACATTTCCTGTGGTCTTTATTTCCAAGCAAAAGCACAAAGTTGAACCCTTTTTGACTTGTATGCCATCTTCTGAGGTAATTCCTCCCCAACGGACAAGTTCAGCCTAACAGAAACTTTGTTTCCCACAAAATTGGTTGGTGTGATTATAATCTTCAATCAATACATTTTCAGTTTCCCTTCAAAACTTCACACCAAGTAATGCTATCCAGCCATTTCAGACTGCTATCCAGACTTAAAATAGGTCTGCATACTGTAGCTACAGATTAAACTACAAATTCAGTTAACATGTTTCACTAAAATGTTTTGCAAAAAGGAATGGGTAGAGATAGCACAGAAACACTTTACTCTGATAAGTGCATAGTTACATTACTTCAACATGACTTATAGTTACTTTGAAGACAACTCTGAGAAACAGTTGCATCTAATTACTGTAAATGTACCAGCATTTCCAGTACACATTCAGTGAAGCTCTCCATAAAGGAGACCATATAAATGTTTATGGCAAATCATTCCATGAGGCTTCCTTACAAGCAAAAAGAGAATCTAAACCATACTAAAAGGACTGTCCTTCTTATTAAGTCATCCACTTGTCAGCTACTCTGTGATTCTTGCCTTTTCTCAAAAAGAATGGAGTTCAATACATAAAAACCTGAAAGAACAGAATAAAAGTGAAGTTACTGGTGAAAAAAGTACAGGGACATTTAAGTTTTATCCTGCTCTGCTCAAATACAATAACTAGACTGAGTGTTAACAATGTGTATGAAGAGGTGACACAAACAAAGGTTTCGGTTGTAATGAACTTGATTTTTAAAAAATACTTAATTTCCTCACCCCACAGTCATCTTTGCCATAAATGGCATCTCATACAGTTTAATTATAAAGTGATCATATTACTTGGCAGTCACACTGACTGAACTTTCTCCTGTGCAGCAGACGTGTCTCCAGACCCACCCGAGTCTAATTCAGGTTACCTGCGTCTCTTATCTTCGCAGATGACCTTTGAAGGGAGAAGATAAAGAAAACAAATTGTGTGGGAGGCTGTAGATGTGGTTTGTGATATTATGTTCTTGTAAAAGAAAGTTATGGAGGAAAAAAAACAGCATCTGCCCCCACACTGGTCCTATTTTAGAGGTGTCACTCTTTCAAGGATTGGGGTTTGTACATGCTGCACAAATGCAACGTAGCACCTAGGCAACAGGCACGATACACACTAAATGTCAACAAATATCAAATTGCACAAAATCCTGTATCAGAATGTCAACTGATAAGTAATTATGGGCTCACTGGGAGAATGATGCTGTTTTGTAGAATAACATTTGTGATTTATGTAAATTCTCCAGCATTCAAAATGTAAAATGTGGAATATTTACTTGTATATGTCAGATTTCTGTAATTTATTTGTACATTTACAGTATATCTTCATTTTTGTGCAGTTTACAATAGACTGCCAATATTGTGGCAGAATGAAATGGTGAAAATATGCTAAATACAGTTCATATAATAAATAATGTTAGAGGGCCATGTAAAAGTATTGCAGACTTGAAAGACTTGAAGAAATACAAAGCCTTAATGTCACAACCCTGATTGGGATTTCAGGTGACTTGAACGCTTCCCTGTTGATTTATGCTGCCCTCTTTTGTTCATTCTGTAAAACTGAAATTGATGGAGTGAGTCCAGCAGTTGCCTCCAGTCTGTCAATCATAAACCTAGAGTCTGGACATTAGATGCAGAAGAAATGAGCTTATAAGATGTGTATTAAACAAATAGGTTTAGATATAATGTATTTTTATTATCTACACCAAGCTCAGTTCTCTCTTTCTCTTTCTTCCTCTGAAACATGCACCTAAGACTGTAGTATATAGGGATTCGGGCTATCACAGCATTGGTTTGGCCAACATGTGACAAACTGTCTATTGGTGAAAGTGTGCCTGATGTTCTGGACCTTCTGTAAATCAATCAGCGTGCTGATTCATTCAGCACATGGGAAGGGCTGTACATCAGCTGATGTACAATCAATGCTAGATGTGACAGCAGCACTGATGCAGACAGCTATTTTTCTTTTTTGATGCCTGGTATAAACACAACTGTCCTGTACAGAAAACAACATGATTGGAATATAAAATATATGAAGCAAAATACATGAATGAATCATTCATGTATCAGACTTCTGTCCCCCCTCTGGATGCATGCCTGGTGAGATTGGTCTACTTTTTATTAGTTTACACGGCCAGTGGCAAAGCAGCAATGCTGAATGCTACCCCGGGACAGGAATACAAATTACCTTTGGCAATGTAACAATTTTTTAGATTAATAAAGTGTGTTTTGTTCAGGCTCAGCCTTTGCTGATGAGGATTGACCAGAACTCAGAGTCACGTTGACAGTTATTGACAGTTGCCGTGGTGTCAATGAACTCTTTCTCACCCATGCCTAATCTATCACAATCTCTGACATGATTATACTGCAGGAAGTGCTGATTCACTCAGCTAGCGATCAGTTCATTGATTCACTGTTAGAACAGGCGTACCACAACTAACAGTCCCCAAATAAGGAGACAATACTTGTCCAAAGATGGTTAATTAGTCTTTCTTCAATTCAGACCATTGAGGAAATAATTAAGAAGTCATCAGGCTAAACAAAACATGTGTGCTTGGAGCATATTATAATACCCATTTTACATGTGTGTGTGTGTGTGTGTGTGTGTGTGTGTGTGGGGGGGGGGGGGGGGGTCCTATCAAGGATAAAGGTTTTAGCCTTTAAATGTAATCATGTTATAAGCCAAATTTCAGGCTGGATGCATGATCTGGAATAAAACCTCAGGCGTTTTCAAGAAATGCAAACATTAAGAAAAAATGTGATGATGTCCTGATAATGAAAACCTTTTCATTATAACCTGTTTATAAAAAATTGTTGCAGTGTAGCAACTCAGTGTGGCAATTAATTTGACTGTTCTCCAGTGTGTACTGTATATATATATAATCAAATTAATTGCTACATTGAGTTGCTACACTATGCATAATCTTTTTATAAACTGGTTATAATGACAAGGTTTCCATTATATCTTTGTTTGTAGAAAGACATTTCTAACTATGTGCTCTTTTCTTAGATAACATGGATTTATGGATGTGAAATTTCCCCAATAAAATTACAAAATAATTAAATGGTTGGTTTGGTGTCAAAATAATCTTAATTTTGTCCCAGAATGTCCCTGATGTACATTCATCAGTTGTGTCTTCTTTATTTTTTACAAAAAATCACATTAGTTATTGACATCCTCAAATCTTGAGACAAACTTTCAGTTTGTGAGTTTTAATATTTATTCCATTAACATAGAAGGTATGTACGTTCCAATTCCTGTAACTCTTGCCTCTTAGAGTGGCTGAAGGAAGGAGGTAATAGCACAGATCTGACAAATTTCTGAGAATTTGAGGTTCATCATTATGTAAGTCTGCAAGAAAGATTATGTACCTGTCAAATCCAATGTTACAAATATAGGGTTAAAAATATACGGATATATTCTTTCTGGTCATGTGCTAATTGTGCTCCCATTTTTTTTTTTTTCGTGGGGGAGATGTTGACAGAGGATACTTTACTGCTGTAAGAACCTATTGATTTTGTCTAATTATAATTTCATAGCAATATGCCATATAAGTCTCCCATATCCCTAAAGTATCATAGTAATAATATGTAGGCCCATTGTAAGCCTCCCATTTCCCTGAAGTGTCCTAAAGTTGTTTGTATGTAATATTAATTAAGTTAATGATGTTTATGTTTATTTTGATATTTTACTTTGCATCTTTATTGTGTTTTATCACTTGTGTTTTAAGATAAGCCCATAGTGGGTTTCTAATTTAATGATCCAGTTCAAATGAAATCAATTCAGGTGTTATTTACAGAGGATTGTTGGCTAAAAAGAGGGAGAACAGGATAAACTTATCTAAAGTGAGAAATAATATATTGGCATAATCTTAAATCTAAAGGTGCCCTTTTGCGTTATTTTTTCCAACCCGCATTTTGTGAAGATCCGCCCTACTCTGCCTCTGATTGGAGATGAGCCTCATCTCTAACCAACCCAATCAACAAAGGTAACGATATTAACCAATTAGAGCCATAGTAAGGCGGGTCCTCACGGAATGCGGGTAGGGTGAAATAAACCGGCTGATCTTCTACAAACATCATCACTTCACGCCCTTGTGACGTAATCAACGCTCGTCCAGTGAGCATGGCGATTCTGCGGATAAACATGCTGACACACTCACGATGTTTTTGGGATATATAGAGTGATTGTTGTTAAATAATCGCAACTGGTTTCATCTCCATGTTTTAGTCGTTCATTTGCGCTCTTGTTTTTGCTAACTCTGAGCTGCCAGCAGGCCTTTCCAGCAGCAACATGCAGTGTGTGAAGGTCGGACACTTTGCTTTAGTTGCGTCCAGAGCTCTCCGCTCCAGCAGGGTTTGCTGCCCAGGTGATATTAAAGTGTCGGCCTGCTGTCGGGTCCACTTCCCCGTCAGCCAAACTCGCTTTTGTCAAACAGTGGCCACAGTTATTCGTGTCCCTCAGCACATGCAGAAGCGCGTGGAGAACGTGAAGCAGACACGAGGCAAAAACAAGATCAACACCATCAAAGCTGGAAGACTCCTTATCCAGAGCAGGAACCCCGAGCTGAACCAGTCTGTGGGATACATCCTGGGGAAGTTCGAGGAGCCTGTTCTCTGCTCGAAAGGATGGAAACACAACAGATCACTCGGTGACCATTTCACCGTGAACAACATCAAGGCTGTTGCACCTTTCCTTGTTGAGGAGCATAAAGAGGATGCTGAGGGGAAAACGCCGGTGACGTTTGATAATCTGCGCATCTGCAAGGAGCTGGTGGAGACTTTGGACAGTATCAACATTACTAAACCCACTACTGTGCAACTGCAGACCATACCAAAGGTTATGAGAGGTCACAACATCCTTGTTGCAGCAGAGACTGGCAGTGGAAAAACACTGAGTTACCTCCTGCCTGTTGTTCACAAATTACAGACTGAAAGGGCGTCAGACATATCCGATGAAAGTGCAAAGATTCACACTGTGGTTCTTGTGCCCTCCAGAGAGCTAGCTGAGCAAGTGGCAGCTGTTTCTAAGACTGTGTGCGCTCCATTTGGCCTGCGGACAAGCACTGTGGGTGGTGGACGAGGTGTAGGACGGATCAAGATGGTCTTCAAGAGAGGTTCCCCAGACATTTTAGTGGCCACGCCAGGCGCTCTGGTCAAGGCCCTGCGGAGACGCTGCCTGGACATGAGTGAGCTTAGATTCTTGGTGGTAGACGAGGCTGACACCATGTTTGACCCCAGCTTTTCTGACATGTTAGAAAGCATCCTGCTCCAGTCGCACATTGCAAGTGATCCTAAAGAAACACAGGGCCCCGGCCATAAAGCCCAGCTGCTGGTTGTGGGGGCCACCTTCCCCGGTGGTGTCGGGGAAGTCCTCAGCAAGGTGACAGACCTTGGCAAAATGGTGGTTATCAAGAGTAAAATGCTGCACTTCCTCATGCCGCATGTCAAGCAGACATTCCTGAAGGTGAAGGGTGCTGACAAGGTCCTGGAGCTCCACCAAGCCTTGAAACTGCTTCAGCAGGAAAAAGGAGGAGGTGCTGCTGTGGTGTTCTGCAACAAGTCGGCCACTGTCAACTGGTTGGGGTACTCAATGGAGGAGATGGGGGTGCAGCACACACGTCTGCAAGGGGAGATGCCCGGTGCCTTGCGTGCGGGAATCTTCCGCTCCTTCCAGAAGGGCATGACAGATGTATTGATATGCACAGACATTGCCTCACGTGGCCTGGACACATCTCGGGTGCGCTTGGTTGTCAACTACGACTTCCCAGAATCTCACACAGACTACATCCACAGAGCAGGGCGGGTGGGAAGAGCAGGTGGGATTGTGGATGGGGAGGTGCTCAGCTTCGTCACTCACGCCTGGGATGTGGAGCTGGTGCAGAAAATTGAGACTGCTGCACGTAGGAGAACTAGTTTGCCTGGAATGGAATCTCAAATACATGAGCCAAAACCCAAAATAGCACAGAAAGAGGAGTAGAAGTGTTGTGTTTGTGTGTGTGGAAAGCAGCCTGCGGAGTTTGTTACTTTATGGGTGATGTTGGGTTGCCACACTCTGAATGTGAAAAACAGGTTTGATTTTTTTTTTTCAGCATGATTTGCACTAATTGCCCTAAACAGTGAAACTGAAGTTGACAGGTCACTACTCCGTTCATTCTTCCCAGTACTGTCACTTACCAAAATGACAAAAAGAGTTTTTTGAAAGATAAAATAAACCAGTTGTGCTTGATCCTGGTTTGGATAGAGATTCTATTATGATAGGGGTACATCAGTTTACACATTTCAAGCTGGAATAATATGATTGGGAGATTAATTGAAATTACATTGGGGTTTTTTCACGTAAAGGGGTTGAAATTGCTTAGCTTTAAGTGCTAATACATTCAAAGGACTAAAATACTGTAAAACAGTATTGGGGAAAATATGGAAAACACCCAGCGTGATCTTTTTATTTAAATGTAATGTACTGCTGCCATCATGAAGCAAATGTCAGTTGCCTTTATTTCCTGATGTAAATGTTTGTTTAAAGTAATGAGTCTGCTCATCAGTGCTGTATTTGGACTAAATATAGTGTTGTTGTTGTTATTATTATTATTATTACTAATCATCTGATGTAAAATTTATATTAAAATAGTTTCACTTCAAATTTGCATATTCTTTATACTTTTTTTTCATATTTAATTTGTCTTTATTTTTTCCTGCACTAAACTGAAAAGCACAGTAAATTGGACAAATATCTTATAGTTTGTTTGAGCTGTTGCCTAAACCATTTAGACATTTTAAATATGATTCAAGTTTCATAAACATTATGCTGTGGACAATTCCTGTCTGAAACTGCCATTCAATATCTCTCTTGAAATTTATGGAGACTCAACTTCATCTTCCATGATATGATTGTAAGTAGTGACCCATAATATTTTTCAGCATAGTAACATGCACTGAAAATGTTTGGCCACAAGAGGACGCCATTTGTCTTATTCCAGCATATGTGCCTTGATTGCTCTGCTGATTCTGCTGAGTGAAACATGTAAACAGATTTTTGTTCTTTTTTGATTAGGACAGGTTATTTGGCACATGGCCACAAATGGACTAGAAACAGTCAAAAGCCCACCGGCTAGTTTCTGAAACGTTTTATGAACTCCTGTACCTCCCTCTCATGTTTGCCGTACAGACACAATTTAAACAGCAGTAACCATGAATCTGGTTGAGTTGAACACAGGCCAAAACCTGACATCTCCACTGTTGATGTGGTAGGTCTGCTGCACTTGAAAGGATTTTTTCCCCTTCTTCCATGCTTGTGAGTGCTTGTTGAAAGGAAACCGCAAAAAAAGTGTAAACATGAAAATCTGCCAGAGTGAAGAAAATCTTTCAAGATCATATTTCAAAGGTAATAACTTTTCCTGTGACCCCGATGTTACGGAAACTAGTTCAACTGGGTGTTATTTTAATCATGATGTAAATAGTTTTCATGGATTATGCACATATCACAATAAATAATAATAATGCTCAAGTGATTGTGGAAGTGTAGAGATTATTGGAGCACACATATCTCAGCGTGAGGCAGACAGACAGACGTGTCAACGGCTCGGACAGTAACAAGGGGTTTCCATCAGAATGCCTGGAATTTAGCTGCGGTTGTCCTTCCCCGGCTGGGGTCAACATCTTTAAGCATGACCCCCCCCCCCCCCCCCCCTCTGCCCCCTCCAGGTTCACATTTCATCCAACTGTACCCTGACAACAAGGAGCTCAGTATCCACTTATAGCATGAGAAGAGGAATGCCCCCTTCCTCCACCCAACTGACCCCAGAAAAAAATGAAATGATCAAATACTCAAATTAAATATAAAATCTTAAGGGCCTCAAAGGTCCACTCCACTGACTTCACACATGATGTCCAGTGACTTCTACTCATCTGAATACTACACAGCCAGTAAAAACAGTTATTTAATGCCTTCTGTGGCTCTGGAGGGACTTTATCGAGGTTAAGGAAATAACCCCTGATGAGATCACAGTGATTTCATCAGGGTGGTACCAGCTTGGGATAATACTAAACAACAACTTAATAAACCGAGCCTGCATTACAAACTGGGGGTGTGAAGTTTGAAAGATGTGGGCATTTACCAGGCAGGGAGGTCCCACGCATTATGGGAAACATAAAGTCTGGATATATCAACCTCTGCTGCTTTGAATGTGATGAGTTTGTATTGTACAATGTAAGTGATGGAGGAAAATATCTAGCCTACAGTCCTTGTTTTTGGGGAAAGTTTATTTGAAGATAATATGAGGCCTTAGCTGTCTGAATTAATTAAATAAAGTGGATATCTTCTACAGTTTCAGTCTGGTTGGTTAAACAAAGCAAGGGAGAAGCCTAAAGATGACCTGAGGGCACCTGCTCCTCACTCCTAGCCTAACAGACAAACAAACAACATTTGTCGACTTC
The DNA here is from genome assembly GCF_963691925.1 of Scomber scombrus. Taxonomy (NCBI): domain Eukaryota; kingdom Metazoa; phylum Chordata; class Actinopteri; order Scombriformes; family Scombridae; genus Scomber; species Scomber scombrus. Next base: position 13,904,481 of record NC_084970.1, read on the forward strand.
CTCTCAAATATTTGAGCAGGTTGTGCATGTCTGGATGTCTTTCACAGGGATTCACCTTGATCTTTGTTTTTGACTTGGGACCAAAACATCACCCAGATTTGACATGATAGTCCCCTACAGGTGTTCATTAATAAAAATAAATAAATAAAATGCACCACTGCTATTGAAAAAAAACTGTTCAGGTGCATGTTCAGTCTTAAAAAGATCCCACATTAGAAAATGTTTTTTTTTTTTTTTTTTTTTTTTTTTTTTTTTAAATATGAACCCCCATGTGTAGTCCCAGTGGACAGCATAGGTGTTGGACTACAACGCGCTTGGTCCATTAATAATGACGCATTTCCTTTTGGACCCACGGTAGGATTATCTCCCCCCTCCCCATTTACACACACATGCACACAGAGAGAGACAGGGAGAGCCGCTGCTGCTGCTGCTCACACACTGTCCGTCCACTTGGAAATTTCCCTCAACGCGGAGGATATTTTACTGACTGTCGGCAAATGTGCATCTTCTCCGGGCTGACTGCTTGAAATGCCCCAGTAGAGGACCTGAAGGTAGGTGTGCTACCCTTTAATCGGCTTTATTCTGCTGCTCATCTTCCCCCCCGCAGCAGCAGCCGCAAGAAAATCTGTCTGACCTTCCTTCCGACCAAGCTTTATAATAACACTGCACGCCTCTTGTGTGAATTTGTGCGTGTGTGAGTGTACGTACGTACGTGTGTTTGTGTTTGTGTGCGTGTGTATCCCAGCCTCTCTGTGGCTGCACCGCATTTCAGCACCTCGGCTCGGGTTCTTTTGAATGGATCGCCGCTAAATTGTGTCTCAGAGGCTGCGATGCTCCTTTCAATCAACCAAACTTGTGGAGCCTTTTAAATGGTCGACTCTGGCATCGGTTGGTTGGTTTGTGGCGACTTTACAGACCACAGGGCTGCTGCTGCAAGGGGGGTGGGTGGAGGAGGGGGTGTCGCTTGGGTCGCCTGGTGAGGATCTTCTTTATTCTTCCCGTTTTTGGCAAAGCTCTTGTTTTTGGAGCTGCAGGACTCAGCCTGAGGCGCTAGTTGTGTGTGAGTGTGTGAGTGGGTGTGCGGAGTCAAACAGGCATGGAGAGTTCACGGATGGGGCTGCAAGTTAGATTGCACCAGTCAGGAGAAAACCAGCCTCCGCCATGTTAAGTTACCACCTCCAGTCAAGCTGCAACAATAATGTACCACAAGGAATTGTTTCCAACTTTTTTTTTCTCTCCTGATGCGAGAATGCAGCATCTCAAACACATGAAAGGGCGGCCACCTGTGCAAGCGTGGAGCCAGGTTGTGAATTTCCCAGTCAAGAAATTACAGCTTCACCATACAGTTGGACATTATACAGCTTGCAAGGAGGTTGGATGGTGGTGGTGGCGGGTGGGGGGTCTATGTTTTCAGGCGTGGGTGTTCATTCCCAGTGTGTTTTGTCCACGTCGAGGTGCATATGACTGCATTTTTCCCTGCACCCACACGCGCCTCACGGTTAAGGTGATAACTAGAACAGCGTGGGGGGGAAAAAAATCCAAACGCAAAGTGCGAAACATGTAATGTATGGATTCACCGCAGCAACAGCAGCTATCCATACATGTTATGTTTTCTGAAGATGTGAGCATGTCCGCCTGTGTCGGCACAGCTGCCACACCCCTTCATAGAAAGCCGAGGCACAGTCAATACCGATGATTTGCCTTGTATCATCATTGTAGGGTTACCTCCAAAAATAATATCTAATGTGTCCTGTGTGTCAGTGAGTTGACTGATCACTTGTGCGTGTGCCAAGTTTGCGCTCAAGGATCGATACTAGTATGGCAGTGAGTGGATCAGTCAGCAGCCAATGCATTTTCAGTGGTCCAGAGCACTAGTGTGGTGACTGTGAGCTGCTTAGGAGACAGACGTGATAGGGTCATATGAGCCACGGCACAGATGGAGCAGGAGATGCCTGAAATGTTTGATGTGCAACTGAGTTTCTCTGGCAGTTTAATGTGCAAAAGTAAATCGTCTCCTCTCTTCCCTTAACTCCCTTCCCTGCTCCCCTACTGGCTGCTTAGACCTTGGCTTGTCAGAAAAGAAAAAGACACATGGCCTTATAGGCTGCAAGCTCCAATGTGTGTGTATGTGTGTGTGTAATGCCTCATAAACGAGTGCTCTCCTCTGACTGGTTTTGTTACATATCCTCAAGCTATGTCCCAACACCAGTCTGGGTTTGAGATCCATTTGTGGCAGCATTTCTCATGGGAACGGTTGGCAGTATTATTAAATATCTTTCCCTCAATATAGAGGTGTGAAAAAAAGAGTGTCACTGATCTCCTCAAGTTGCACCACGTAAAAATCAAAATGGCAGATCTTGTCTTAATGAGCCAGGCCCCCTTTCTTTCTTCGGTGCTGATCAGTTATTCTGCCGCTTCATCTCCTGTGAAAATGTCATTTTCTCCTCCTGCCTCCTAGTTAACTGTTAGTATCAGCTGCTGCCACTAGTGTTTAGTATGCAGCTCGGCCACCCAGCGACAGCGCAGATCATTTATTAAACTGACCAAAGTCTATCTGGCTTCCCCGACATAAAAGCACCAATCAAAAGCTTTTTCATTATAAGAGCAACTGCTCTGACCTTTTGTGGAGAACGTGTTTAAGCACCAATCATGCTATTAGAATTTGGGACCTCATTTTCTCAAGCAGAGTCATCAGCAAATACACTCTTTTAATGTTTCGACTGTTCTAATATTTAGTGCTGATATCAGTGGAATGAAAGGAGTTGAAAGTGTTGTAAATTACATAAGTTATTCATGAGATGATGATTCTACTCCTTATGAACTTATGCCTTGCATGTGAGGGAGAAATTTCCATCTTTAAATGACTTTTAACAGAACTTTGTAGTGCATAGCGTGTTTTTGATTCACATGATAAAGCAAACAATTTTCTGACTAATTCTGACAGCCATGTTTGGTCTATAGCCTTGAGGGACTAATTATCAATGGTCGCGTGCCTCTGGCTTGTAAAGAGCTCCGAGGCCAATCTTATCTGGTAAAGCAGGGGTTACTCATCAGCAGCATATGGCTAATTTATTGATTTGTGCCCGTTTTTTTCTGCATGAAAACAGGCTTCGCTGTCACTGGTAACCACAGAGAGGAAATAATGAGCAACCCATAATGACATTTTAATCAGAGGGGGCACAATGTTAATGTGTGGGACCATGTGAGGGAATGCCTAGTTAAATGACATATGTTAAACTTTTAACATATTATTTGCACCGTTACAAACTAGCAGTAGGCATTGACCCTTGTTACAGTTAATGCAGCATGAACTGTGAAAAATCAGTTTCTATTCTGCTTGTTTCCCAGCGCAGCTCTCAGCTGATCACCTGGAATTCATTCTGTGTTTTTTTTAATGGATCTCAGGGCCTGAAACAAACGGGTTGCCAGGTTGGTAGCTAGGCATCAGTGACTGGTTGCCAAAATCTGGCAAGAATAATTGCCATCATTTTGGTCTGATTATGTACATTTAATAGATTAAATGCTTGTAAGGTACAGCACATTAATTAGCAGGTAAACATTAAAACGCTAAATAATGACCTTACGCAGGCATAATCACATGCTTTGGTTTGTCAGTCTCTGCAGTGAATGACGATTTGAATGGTTTTAAAATGTTCAGCTAGGATATACCATTTTTTTTGTATTCATGTTTTGAAGCGTTCCTCTTCTGTGATTTCAACCTTGTGTAACCATGATGCACCCTCAAGGATAAGATTACCTGCCTTCTCAGTTATACCACAAATAATGATTATTTTCATTTTCAATCAATCTGTCAGTTATTTTCTGAACTAATTGATTTGTTGTTTGGTCTATATACTGCCCCAACATAGTGAAAACTATTTTCTGGCTTCTTTAATCTTCTTTAAAACATTTTTGGTTGTGAACTGGTGGTTGGGACAAACAAAGGTATTTGAGGATGGCATCGTAGGCTTTGGTAAAGAGCGATTGGCATTTGTCACCATCTTTTGACATTTTATGGACCAAACAACTAATTGATTACTCGAGAAATGAATGGACAGAAAATAATCATCATTTGCCGCCCCACTGTCGAAGTTTTCTGTCACATTTGAGGGGGAGATAAAGGGTCTGAATGGAGGCTGAGGAAGGTCTGGCCTAGTTCAAGTTAACAATATCACAGAATTTCACACTTGGTTGTGACCAAGCCAAGGCATGCGTAACCTTAAACATAAGAGTCAAATCACAAGATTCCAAGGAGGACTTCCTCTAGAAAAAGGGGCCCCTGTGTCTGGCCCTACTAAGTGTATAATACTCGCTTAGTGTTTGATAGTTCCAGACAGAGAAAGCGTTGTATCACTTTCCATGCTCTGTGGTCTCGTATTAGAGAATTATAACTGGCAACATGCAACCAGCTCACAAAACATTCAACTGTCACAGGTTTGAGCCAAAGTTACATTTTGTAAAGATCAATGACCATGAAATAATTAGAAAATCCCATCAGCACTGAAGTGTGCAACCAAAGTTGTGATTGAGGATGTCATTGTTGGATGTATGAAGGAGAGGCTGCCTTATTGACACATACCATCTTTTTTGTTTTTTTTCCTCCACCTCCTACTGAGTTCTGGTTGCCTGCTTCCTACTCAATCCACTATCCAATGGAAATTGTCTCAGAAATAAGCCAGTACACTGGTTCCCTGCCAATAACATGAAGAACAATTTCTGCACAAGTGGCCTTTGCTAATTGCTTTTAAATTCTTAGCATGACTCGAGGATAGGAAACATTTGCAGTGTGGGTTTTTTTTTTCAGTCTATAATTAAACATGAAGTATGTTTCAGGAGGAGTAGTCTGTTTGAGCAACCAGTGCCTTGCAGCAGTCTCCATATGTGGTACTACACGCTGAGATGTAAGTCTGCAGACCCCCCAGTCTGGTTTAAAAATAAAAAAAAAATGTTTTTGTTAGGCTGAGCAGTATTGAGCAGCAGTGGTTGTCATAGTGACGGGGGGGATGAAGACTCATGCTGCCCACAACTTAGATGTTTTGAACATTTGGACTGGTACCCCAGTACAGTGAAATGCAAAATTAAGGTGGACATGGAGCACAATCATGACACTTTTCATGGACTGGGGTAGTTTTTTCATATTTATATTTCATAGAATTAAGCATGTTGTATGAGCTACCCTCATGAGTTAGCCAGTCATGTGGTGAAACAGGAGCTAAGAGTCCTGCCACCCAGTTGTGTGCTGTTGAGGACACTCAAGCTTACATTATGTGACATGAGAGTTTTAAATAGTGTGTGTGTGTATAATGTGTTGATCAGATGGTCAATTAAAAGATAATGCCAGGTTAAATATGGCGTGAAATGAAAATTGAAAGAGCCTTGTGTTGAAATGAGGTAAAGTCCCCCTGGTTAAGTTTGGCTTGTTGAAATGAATACCAGCTATTTCTGAATTTAAGTGTCTTCTTTATTAGCTTTCCTGAACAGTTTGTCATGGGGTCTGTTACAGCTGTTTGGCCATAAATATGTAAACACAAACTAAAATTGCCTAATTGTCTGCTGTTGATGTTAAAATGACCCTTGGTATTTAGTTTCCTCTCTTATTCAGGTAATTGTAATAATTATGTATAGTCTTTTCATTTGGTTCTGGTGGTGTTCTTTTATATTGTGCTAATATTGCACTAAAACCCTCAAATCTTTTTGGTGCTGATTTTTTTTTTTCACCTGAAGGATGAAACTGTTTAATTGTTTTGTCTTTCTCATTTGGACCCACTTTAACATACAACATTAGTGAGTTGTGTTCTGATCTTATTATTAAACATAATCAAATAATTCTCTGAGTCACACAAACATCTGTAAGATGGCTCAAATCCAATTTCAGTATAAAACTTCAGCTTGTCATGTATTTTGTTTTGGCCAAAAAGGAACTGTCATCTCGTCCCCCTGGCTGAGAGTGGACCTGCTCTGAAATGTGTTTCAGGTTGCAGCTGAGCTCTTCTGCTATTACTGGACTGCATCTCTGGCAGAAATCCCTGCTGCCATGGTTGCAACCTCAAGGCTCATGCCTCTTAGTCACCAGGGCAGAAATGTAACCTAATCAGGTGTCCGCTGCTGCCAGTACATAAGCACACCGCGCTGCGAACAGATGCGAGTGTAGATTGGCTGACTTGTACAGAACCACGTGTAGGCCAGGCACCCTTGTGAACCATCATACTATGTGACAGCCTGTATTTTTCACATTTTACATGGAATCCCTTATCAATCCTTATTTTGCCCCAGGCTGTAAAATTCCTTTACCACTTACTACTTCTCGGGAGCTATTTGATCTCGCCAAAGTTACCACAAAATGCAGTGGTTGCCTACTGGTTACAGAAGCATACCTATTACATGGAGATTGCAGGTTTACATTGCCAGACTGAGTCAGAAAGCCTGCAGTGAGGAAGTGAACTATGTATTACTCTTATCCACTACAACAAGTGCTCCAGATTCTACTAGTTGTCATTAATTCTGTCTTCATATCTGAGATGTGTTTGTAACTGATGAGAAAACATTATTTTATCCATGTTTAGAGGTATATTTCTATTGCAAGTTGTCTTTTTATTGAAGGTTGTAGTCTTAACATGCATTATGTGCCTAAGACCATGTGTAAACAGTAGTTAACAATCACAGTAAGAGAGGAGCAAATGAGATGAGTACCAAAGAAATATGAAAAAGGGGATAACCCAACGTTTTTATTTTAAAGATGAGCACAAGCAGGAAGATCCCTCAGCAGTTGGCTGTAACTATATCAAGTCCCTAAGTCATGAACAAATGGTGCTCTCATTACTCAACATGTTCCTTGTTTGTTGACAAATTTCAACATTTGTAGCACTCATCAAATTATTTTTGTCCCTGTGACGTTACGGTTTGTGGAAAATAATCCTGCGCTGGAATTCCCCTGGAAGTGAGTGCGGAGCAGCTCACAGCTTTGTTGAGCAGGGGTGAGTGAACATTCTGGGAGTGCTGGAAATGTATTCCACCCCTTCACTGCTCCTCAGCCCTCCTGCAGCCTGTGGGGCATCTATTCTTGGTTTTCCCATAAGGATAAATTCTTGCTCCAAATGTTTGGCTGCCAACTTGCATGGAGAGTAACCCCACTGTATAAGGCCACCCTGCTGGCAGGGGGGCTGAAATGGTCCCCAGTGTTGCAGAATAGAAAGGACGAATGTGAGGGTGATGGATAACTTGTTTGAGATTTACTTTCGCACTAATATCGTTTAGTCTTGACGGATTATTTTCCGGTTATTTGCTTGTTATTGTGAAATGTGTATTTTCCCTGGGCTTGGCACTTGATTGACCTTAGTCACTTATCAATAAATAGCTTGATGTTCTGGGTTAATCATTTACACCATAATATATCAAATCCTAACAAAGAAACAAGGTACCAGTGTCAAAATTGATGGCTTAAATTGATGTGACTCTGGCTATTTGCAGATATATAACCACAGAATTTAAAAGTTTACCACACTATGTTCAGGTGGGACTGTTCATTTCCAGCTAAATATAATAAGTGCTACTTATGTCCTTTAGTTAACTAATCACAATGCAGACAAGACTTAAAGGGGCACTTCACGTATTTTAATATCGACTTGTAAGAGACAAATGTTAAAAAATGGTCAAAATCTAAGCTGCAAAAGCTCAGGCCAGTATTATTATAATGTTATTTTCTCAGATTACAAACATTTTTCTCCAGAGCTGTGGAATATATTCTATTATATTATATTATATTATATTATATTATTATTATATACAACTCTTTTCAGTCTGTGTATTATTCTCCGTAACTTGTAAACTAATCTTCATGTGTAAAACCTGGGCTGAAACAATTCATGAATTGACAGAAAATTAAGAAGCAGGTCTTTTTATAGGTCCTTTATTTTAACAAAAAATACATTACTGGATCCAGCTTCTGTTTTATTTTAATGTAAACTGGAAATATTGGAGTTTGGTACTGTTGGTTGGGCAAAACAAGACATTTGAAGATATCATCTTGGACTTTTGGAACTTGTAATTGGTATTTTGTCATTATTATCTGACATTTATAGACCAAACAAATAAATTGTGCATGCATATATTGCATGCATGGATGTTAATCTAATTCATCTTCAAATCCCTCTGTCAGACATTACGTACAACTGCAAGATTCCCTTCCAAGATTTTTTAAATTCTCAGGAATTCTAATTTGTGTGTCAGGTAATAATATAAGTGAGGACTGAAAACAGTTGGTTAAAACTGTAAGTATTAAGTGTATTGTCCTGTGAAGAGATGGTTGAGCCAGATGTCAGCGTCTGCTGTGATCCCATACAGATTTGACATGACAGATCTGACAGATGCTCGCTGATTGTACTTTGCATCCATTTCCATTTGTGCCTCATTTGTCTTTCTCCCCCGAGATGATTTTGTCATAGACGGTATCAGGGTGCAAGATCCATGTTGACTAATATGGCTCCATCACACATAGTGACATCTAACCATACGTAGGTGAAAATGTTTAACCCACTTGGCACAATGGCAGGATGAAAGTCATCTCTCATTTCTCCTGTGATATAATACATTATTTCCTTTTTTTACCCACTACAAGAAAACAATTCTTTACTTCTCTTAACCTTGTGATGATCTACTTATTTCATTTAACTTTTGTGTTTAATGTGTCTCCCTCTCAAGCATAAAAACCTGACACTGCAACATTCTGCAGATGGATGACACCAGAAATAGCACTTTAAGTGGCTGTTAATGTATGACTGTTACACAATCATACTGTAAGTGCTCCTTGCCCTTGGCCGAAACCTTTCTGTCTGGAACACACTTGTTTGTACCCCCCACGCTGTCCCTCTCCTACCACCCTCCTGCAAGCCTCTGATGTTGCTTTTGGAGGTTGTAGAGTGAATAAAGCTATATAAGGGAAACCATTCTTTGTTTATTAGTTAAGGGAGAGTACATGGGAGAGCTGCCAGGCCTCTCAGAGTAGAAAACGGGGACAGAAAGAAGGAAGATGAAACACCACTCAAACAGAGTGTACTCTGCTATGTAGAGCTGTAAACATCGCCCCTTTTTGTATCTTATGAGCATGGCAGCTGGCTTACATTACGTGTGGAAAGCTTAGTGCTAACCAAGTGGCTGAAAATAGCCTTTTATTTGTGCACTGTGCCATGGGCAGTGCCCACTAATGCCACTAGCCACAAGCATACAGTGGTTATGTTAGCTTCACAATGACTTCCAGTCTGGTGGTCGCTGTCAGTAGAGTTATGAGCCGGGTGGAGACTGTTGGAGAGAGGCCATCCACCTGCTGCAGGCAGCCTGTCTTCTAGTATGACTTATAGTTTAGCAGCAGCAGCAGCAGTAGTAGTAGTAGAAGTAGTAGGTGTATCTTAGTTGTTTGATTCTCATGTAAGCTTTGTTGCTATTTAACAAGATCAGCTAATAAGACATTACAGCCACTACATTTGGGTAAGATGGTTGCTAGAGTATGTGCCAGTAATATTTTTGACCAAATACCTTTAAATATGAATATTGTGACAATATTGTAGTGATCACTATTGATGATTTCACAAAAATGTACACATATATTTAGTAACCATAAGTAATGTGAATGTAATGATTAAGTGGGAAAATGCAATAGAACAGCTAGAACTGTTTCATAAGTTAAGCAAATGACATCACTTTACTGTAATGCAGCTTTTAAAACCAGCAAAAACAGGACCATATTATGATATTCAAAACCTAATATCTAGGCTCATATCACGATATTGATATAATATTGATATATTGCTCAGCCCTAATTGAGGTTTGATTTTTGTAGGTGTCAGCTGTTAGATGGCTGTTAAGTAGTTCAAGGATGTACATGTGTAATTCTTAATTTGCAGTTTAAGGTGTTGGATTTCTACAATCTGCATTAGAAAACAATATGTTGAGTGGCACTCTGTCTCCAATGACACACTTTGTGAAATGTGTCCAAAGGAAAGACTTGGATTGCTTAAGAGATTTCAGAAAACAGAACTTCTATATGTCAGTAGGACACATTATATTAACTAACAAGGTTTAGGTGTATTAGGAGTATAGCTGTTGTTTGGGTGGTGGAACATTGTAGTTGAGGTGGTGCTAAGTCATGAGTTGCAATGCTCACATTTGGTTGTCATCTTTTTATAATCACCATGGCTGTGCAGTTTGCAGCTGAATTATACTGCTCAGTGAATGCACTCCACATGAACTGGATGCATAAGGACTTACCTTCAGCTTGTTGGCGCATTGCGTTGTGTGGGATTAATTAAAAGCATGGGATGTGATGATTCATAAGCACTATATGCTTATTTTCTGAGGTCGCTGTTTGCAAACAGTCGCATAATCTCTTCTGTTCCCAGCTGGAATTTAATTGAGATAATCCAATGTCAGTATTTTCTGCTTTGCCAATTTAAAACAAGATTGTTTACTGTAATCTTCTGAACTTTAAGTTTGTGTGTGCACAGTGTTTCATATTGACGTGTCTATGGGGAGCTTGTTCTCCAGCTGGCAACAAGACAAATGCTGCATTGTCAGATTCCTCTCTTTAGATGGACTCGGGCGTTTTGTCTTTTGGACTCGGTGTAGAATGCCAGCCTTGTCCTCAGTAGGGTTATCTCCCCAGAGCAGAGCACACCCTCAGGGGAAATTACTTGGAGGGGGGGGGGGCATCCCCACCTACTCCTCCACCTCCTTGACAACAGTATTGAATGATGTCTCTCCCTTTTAAGGACTGAGTTCCTTGTTTGTTACTGTTAAAGCAAGGCATCCTCTCTATTAGTTGGAATATTATCTCTGTTCGTAAGGCTGGTAGGCAAACACCAGGTGGGAAATTTATTGCTGGCTGCTCTTAAGTGAATGTTCATGGAGACACTGAGTGCTGATTTGAATTGGCAACATGCACTGCTAGGATGGTGGATTTAAATGGCAGTTACAAGTGGCAGATGGGGAAATGGGATTTTTGTTTTTGATCTGTTTTCCTCGCTGTCAAGTGCAGCTTGTTCCCTGATTGGAGCTTTGTGAACTGTGCTGCCAAGCCTTTTACTTTCATGCAGCTGCAGGAGCAGGTGAGCCCTCCTGAACAACCTGGCATCCCTACGTGCTTTGGACTGCCACGCATTCCTGAGCTTTCTTTGACCCTACAGGGCTGTTATTAAAGCTGGCTGTGCTTACATGAAGGAAAAATACACATTTTTATGGGAGTGGATGCAGAGGTGTCACTTGGCATGTTGTGTTTGGTATGGTGTTAATTCGCAGGTGGACACAAAGATTTGAAAGAAATTGTAAACATTTGTGGAAATATTCTTATTTGCTTTCTTGCTGACAGCTAGATGTGAAAGAAGATTGATACATCAAATGATGTAATGTGAAAGCCACACATGGTTTTCTGGACAACAACAAAACACTGTTTTGATTCGCTCTATGCTCTACGATCTATGTTATTTTTGGTCCCAGCAAGCATCAGTTAAAAACCCACTGTTGCTACCTGCTAGCACCAAACGAAAAACACCTTTAGCGAGTAGCTGGCTAACGTAGTGGGTTATTTAGTACCTAAAGAGACAGATATTTTCCCTTAGGAGGTGGTGGAGACCAAAAATGGAGCTAAAAAAAAGACAATAGGACTTGAATTCATCAGGCGGACCCAAATATGACTCCAAATGAATGCTAATATATGCTTATGCTAACGTATTTGTCTAAGTAGGCAAATGTTTCCTGTTTTCAAGTTTGCAATATAAACTGAAAATGTCAATAAATGTTTACAGCTGTTTTTCTTTCTTTCCTTAACATCTGAAAATGATGTTACTTCAGATTTAAGCATGAAGTTAGAGGCAGTGGGCAATTAACTTGGCTTAGCTCGACATTGCAAACGACCTCCTGATTGCTGCAGACAACGGCCTTGTTTCCATCCTCATCCCCCTTGACCTCTCTGCTGCCTTCGATACCATTTCCCACTCCATCCTGCTCTCCCATCTCTCTGAGCTCATTGGCCTTACCAACACTGCTCTCTCCTGGTTCCAGTCTTACATCTCCAACCGTAAACAATACATCACTCTGCAAGGCTCCTACTCCACCACTGCAACAGTTAACCATGGCGTCCCCCAGGGATCTGTCCTTGGCCCCCTCCTCTTTACCATCTACTTGCTCCCCCTCGGTCAGATCATCCGCAACCATGGACTCAGTTTCCACTGTTATGCAGACGACACCCAACTGTACGTCAGCACCAAGCCCTCCTCACAACTCCCACCAATACAACTCAACAACTGTCTGCACGATATCAAAACCTGGATGACCAACAACCTTCTGAAACTCAACACCAACAAGACAGAGCTCATGGTGGTGGCCCCAGCACCACTGCTCAGGAAGGTTGGAGACCTCACCCTGGTCATCGACGGCTGTCCCACCTCCCCATCTCCCAAAGTGCGGAACCTGGGCGTCATCCTGGACCCCACACTCTCATTCAGTTTCCACATCCAGAGCATCACCAAATCTGCCTTCTTTCACCTCCGTAACATTTCAAGACTCCGGCCGTCACTCACCGACTCAGTCACCGAAACCCTCATTCATGCATTTGTCACCTCCCGTCTGGACTACTGCAATGGTGTCCTGTCTGGGCTGCCCAACAAAGCCCTAGACAGATTGCAGTATGTCCAGAACTCAGCTGCCAGGGTGTTAACCCACACCAAGCCCTGGCAGCACATCACCCCCATCCTCAAGAAACTCCACTGGCTGCCAATCAAACAACGCATCAGCTACAAAATCCTCCTCCTCACCTACAAATCACTTCACTCACTGGCACCCAAGTACATCACTGACCTCCTCCACCCGTACACCCAGTCACGGTCCCTGCGCTCCACCAGCAAGGACTTACTCTCCACTCCCCGCACCAGACTCAAGACCTTTGGTGACAGGGCTTTCTGTGCAATTGCCCCTACCCTTTGGAACACCCTGCCCCCTCCTATCCGTTCTGCTACTTCTCTGACACAGTTCCAAAAGCACCTCAAAACACACCTCTTCTCTCTTGCCTACCCTTGCGCTGGTCTCCTCCTTCAGTCTTGTCCCTGCCTTTGGTGTAGTTGTGGTATTCCTGCTGAAAGATAAGCCATCCTGGAATCAGCCCCAGTCTGCTGACTGAGCAGGAAACATTAGCAGCCACCCCCTCCTTCCGCAAACCCCCCAGCCCCAGACCTCAGCTCAGCCTACAACCTCACTTTCCCTCTTTATCTCACTCACTTTCTTTTTCTGCCACCAGAATCTATCCCTCTCTTAGTTCCTCTCTGCTCCTATCTCCATTTCACCACCCCGCCCGTTTACTCCTCAACCCGTTGGCTAGCAAGCATGTCAACACCTCAGCTGCAACGTAGTCACAGGGATGAAATGACACAGGTGGCTTTGCTTGGTTGTAAATCAGCAAATGAACACATCTGGTAAATGAAGGGTGTACTGATGCCTGAGTGACATTTGGAATTATTTTTCATTGCATGTGTCTGGGCAAAAAAAGGACTCCTGGTGTGAGGAGGAAACATCCGCTGCATGATTTGAGATTTCTGGAAATAGGTCACTTGACATTCATTTAGTTGGAGTTTAGTATCAATGTTACTTTCCTGCAAGGACACATCATGGGGCATAATTGTACATGTGTAGTTAGAAGATTTACTACAGTACCAAAAGAGAAAGATCAACCTGAAGAGGATTTGCTGGAAAATGCTATAACCATCTTGTGCCATCTGTTTTTCTCAATTACACTTTGGTACATTAGATTATTAGGCATTTGACACAGATAACTTGTCATGTGGTTTAGCCTATAAACCAGTTTTAAGATATTAAAATGTCTGACCAAGACCTGATTTTCAGGAGGGATTTTCCACAAATAGAAAGTGTGTTAGGTTACATGATGCGAGGGGACCAGTTGGATTTCCAACAGAATTATTATATTCATGTTTTAGGCTAGAAGCTGAAAAGGACAGCTGAAACAGATTCACAATGGGAGGGTATATACAATAATCTTTTGCAAAAACATAATAGTTTGACAGTGACTGAAAGAACTGTTAAATGTTAAACCATGTTTTACAGCTACAAAAACTCAGCTCTTTCATTGGATTTAAGAGAATGTGATGGTGCTTCCTCTGTGAGCTCTGATGTCTCTGAGCATCTGACTCTCCAAACAATGCAGAGTATTTAATGTGTATGAGGTGGATTGGGAGCGGCTCCTGCTTGCTCCTAACAATAGAACTGACAAGCAAAAGGGGCCAGCCTTTCACTTTGCAGACAGCACGAAAAAACTGGGCTCGGAATAGTTGGATTGTTCACCCACAATAGGCAGCCGCAGCCCTGTAAGGCAGTTTAACTCTCGTGTCATGTTTGTCTTCTCCTTCAGTGTCCCCGAGCCACTGCCCAGCCACCAGCCTGCTTTTTTTAATTGGTTCTCCTGCCTGGCGGTTGCTTTACCTGCCTGGAATTGTTTATTACATCAACTTGCGATGGAATTGCAGTGGACTTTTCAACGGTCTTTAGGACAGTGTCACACCTAGAAAAGCACTCATCCCTTTAATGGAAAAGCTGCTAATGGAAAAGATAAGAGATGGTAGAGCAGTGCTTATCCTAATTAAAATGTATGTCAATCCATATAGCTGTTGACTAAATTGGGTTTTGAAGGCCAGAGCTGCTTGAGCTACAGTAGCAGACAGTCTGCTCACAGCTGTCCACTCATAGAGCGGATTAGAGGACTGCCATATCTCTATGGCTAAGATGCAAAAGAAGATTAGGTTGGTAATCTGCAAGCCTGCCAGAGTGAGACGCTGCCTTTTAGACTGCACTTTGATGATTCATTGTGTCTTGTAAATGATGTCCTTACTTCTGTAGCAGCTTGTGCATTTTTGTATGGATCATTTTCTTTGGATGAGTTTAAGAGTGCAGCGCTGTTGTACTGGCCAGCATAATAAAGGCTTGTGCAGAATAAGTTTCTTTCATCAAACAAGTTAATGGTACTTTCACTTAAGAAACTTCTGCAGCATTCTCATTAGGTTTGGTGTAATTTCGGTCCATGCAGTTCTAATATTTCTAGTGGGGTGTTTGTTAGCAGTAATGAGATACATCCAGAGCTCAGTCACTCAGTTGTGCTCCACAGTAAAGAACTGAAAAGGCATTGTTCCTACACAATACAGCTATATGCATTTAATAATGATTTTTCACATTTTCCCCCAACTATTCACATGGATATAATTTAGTATCAACTTCAAATGCTTAGTTTACAGCATGGTTTACTTTTTATTTTTTATTTTTTATCAGAGTTGAGATCTTAGCTTCAGTGCTGAGATGTTAGGGGTTCAGCAAAGTGACCAAGTGCTGTAACCAGAGAACAATATCTATCATACTCTACCATGCAGTGCGAAAGTGGTATTTGATTCAAGCTGCTCTGCTATGCAATGACCGCTTGGCAGCTGGTGTCTCCCCCAATCAGCACGACGTGTATCATATGAAATCAGCAATGGAAAAGCTTGAAATCCTTATATAAGTTGCATGTAAGCGTGTTGTATACATGTCATCTTCCTTTTTACTTATTGTTAAATTACATTATTGTAGGATTTTCTATTAGCGAGATATTGAAGAGGCGATGGGCTTTATCCTGTTTGACCCCATTGATTGTGCAATTGTGTGTTGGTGTTCAGTGTCATTTAAACCCTGTTTGGTGCTTGACAGCCTCGCCCATGATGGCAGTGACAGTTTAAAGCCTCTCTGTCTCTCAGCTCTCTGTTTTCTGCCAAGATGGCTGTGTTCAGCTCTGAAGATGGTGAAGGAGGAAGGAGCATTTTGACAGGGTAATACATTTACTTTGAGGGATTGGTGATGTTTAATAAGCAACGAAAAGGAAATGAGTGACAATGCACAAGTAAAAGCTTCAGGCTGGAAATGCTGGCCATAGCAGCTGGTAAGATTGTCAAATGCCTAAAAATCCAGTTCTATGAACATAATGAACTCTCATCAGTGAGTGAATTATCTTAATGATCAATTCCCTCCATAACTGTAACGCTTCATGTAGGCTTTTTGTTACAATTTAATTGTCTGTTCCGCTTTTCTCAGCTGGTTATGGTTGCTGCTCAGAGGGTTGTAACTGGGACAGACTTGCCACCGTTTTATTTATTTCTGGATAGGAACGTTGTTAATGCAATTCCCTTGCATTATTATTGCAGAATATAGGCTTCAGAAAGCAATCACTTGAAGTGGCATGGGGATTTGTTTTAAGGCTACAAAGAACAGCTCATATAATCCCTTGATTTCCAATTTTGTGTTTTCCTTTTTCGATTTTTTTCCTTGCAGTCTTGGTCTATTTTGTCTCTCATACTGCTGAATCTTTGCTGTCACGGTTTATGCCAATGACAGTCCTCCCTGACCTCGTGGTATGGAAATAGGTTGCCCAGATGAATATCTTTTCATACTAAATTCTAGCGCTGATGTTCTGCTCTAATAGCAAGTGTCTTCCAGCAAACCTTGAAAAATTGTGTTTTTTCACCTTTTTTATATTTGCTTGTCTGACAGCCGAGCAGCATCATGAAACTCTCTCATTCATCTTGTTTGGTGCTAGTTTACAGTTTCTTCTGCCAAAGAGCAAATGGACACACGCAGTCACAATCACAAGTGTAAACCAAATGTAAATCACAAATGTAAACAAATTGCATCTCCCCCCCCCCCCCCCCCCCCCCCCCCCCTCCAGTTGGCAGGGTTGGTTTGATTCCATTCATGGAACTGGGAGTCGGGTTGAACAGGGATGAGGATCTGTGTAATTGAATTAGAAGCCATACCCTCCCTCTTTCTCTGGAAGGGCAGGACTAATCATTGAGGCTCTCCACCATCCAGAAAGAGAGTGTCGAATTTTTGCCTTGTATAGAAGAGAGACGAGAGGGGCTCTGTCTGCTCCGTGTGTGTATGTGTCCGTTTGTGTGTGGATCCGGGCCTATTTCGGTGAGTACATGTGGCTGCGTGGTGTTTGATTTCCAGAGATTGTCTATACCTTGAGCAGATTAAATGGTGTGTCTGGACACAGGGTTCCTGACCCCTTAACCTCTGATGAGGCATCTATGTAACAACTGTGTGTATGTGTGTGTGTGTGTGTGAGGCAAAGCAACAGCTGCTCTCCAGATGTCCTCAACACCCCCCACCACCAAAAAAAAAAAGAAAAAAAAAGAGAACTAATGAAAGAGAGTCTATACCCCAAAGAGGTATAGATGCGGCTCAGGGAATGTTTATATTTATTTATGAGCAGGCTAACATTTAGATTTGAGCACAAGAAATGAAATTCCACTGATCCCCCCCTTGTTGGTGGAGCAGCAGAAATGTCAGAGCCGGATATCTAAAAAGAAATCTGCAGATAAAACAAAACTACAAGCGTATATGATACTTGCATATTTCTGCCATCGAGTATTGATTAACAGATATTCATTTAAAAAAAAAAAAAAAAAACTTTATCCTTGCTGGTCACCGATTGATTGTCTTCAGGGTTGAACCAAAAACTTTCTGCATTTCCCACAGTCTCTATTATAGTGGTAGAAAATGTATTGCTCACTCATACAAACCCAGTGAGAGCAGATGGTTTGTGTTTATAAAGATGGAGGCATTATTGTTATTGGGCGTGCTGTTGGGTTCTGGTGAAAGGCAGCATCATTAACTTTAATTCATTAGATCTCTTCCTCTGTCTGTGGAATAAGGGAAATTCTATCTGGCACTTGCACCGAAAGGTTATCTGCGTCACACAGGTGGTAGGAAATATGTTTGCTTACTCACGGTATTATTTTCGTCAGACGAGACTAAACTAAATACGACGATGAATAAGATGAGACGATGATAGGACGGCACCAATGTCCTTAAACACTAAGAAGCAATCCACCTTTTTAAATTAAGTTGCACCGTTAATACAGTAATTACGGCAGCCCAATCAAATCTGAACGAGTGTCTTTAGGCTACCGTAATTACTGCAGTAGCACTACACAGTCCGATTTTGTTAACTTGTTCAAATTTAGTTGATTTGGTCATTTTCTTTGATTATTGTGCTTCTATTGTGGATCAGTAGGCTATGTAGAAAAATTGTGTCTTCATGTGTCTGTTTTATTTTTGTTTGTTGCTGAAATATCATCAGGAGTCTGCACGGATTGTTTTATTTTAAAAGTCGACCGGAAGTTTTATGCTGATTCTGTGAATGACTTCCTGTCCGGTGCATTCGGCTCTGTTGAGCTGAATGCATCATCTCTCTGATGACAGCAACAGTATGCTAGGAAGAAGAAGAAAAAAACCCAGGATACTTGGTCCCATTTTATAAATATGCAAATCAGAACATCAACATCTGGATGTATTTCTTTGACTATCAGACTAGGCTCCTTTAGCAAAGTTGCATTCCTAATCATTCAACAAGTGTACTTCATCAGGTAATAACATAAATCTTGTGAGATGAGTGAGAAAAAGAATAAAATGACATCTGTGGTTAGACTAGATTGACTGAAATGTTAATTACAATAAATCTGCTTTCAAAGACTAAAAAGGACTATCAAAAGACTAAATGAGTTTCATGGGCTAAAACTACACTAATATACTTTGGGTTTTCTTTTGACTAAAATCAGACTAGACAAGACTTTTAGGCGACTAACATGTAACCAAAAAAATATACGGTGGACTAGATATGACAAAAACGAATAAGGGCATTTGACACAGGACTAAGAGTAAAACTAATTTAAAAAATAGCTGACAAAATTAACACTGCTTATTCATACTTGAACTGTTTATATTCAGCAGGTTTGCCAGGTGTTATGAAGCTTCATGAACAGCACCATGTTTAACAGTAAAGTTTAATTCTTGTCCTGTCTCTATATTTTTACAGGGCTTTTTTTAGAGGCTAATAAGTGCTATATGATGAGTGCAATGCTAGACAGGTGGCTCCCAATGAGAGGGCGGTGGGTAATGAGTCCCCTACCACACAAGGAACCCCCTCCCACCCCCCCACCTGCATGTATTAGGCCCAGATCCCATGGACCCATTTAGCTAATTACATATCTGGGTCTGCTACTTATCCATGGGAGTGGTGGAAGACACCAGACAATTAGTTAGTGGGCCAGTCAGTCAGTCTGCGCTGCCGGGCTGAGCTGTGATGTTTGCTATGATTTAGGACCTCTATTCCCCTGCTGCAGACAACTAGAAAGCAGCAGCATCTAGACTCTTTCCTCTCTGTGCTGCTCCTGAAATTTCACTCTGTTTTTTCTGTTACAGCTGACCCTGCTCAACTCTTGCCGTGACCTTTCTGTGGTTTAGGAGTTGTTTATGGAACAGAATGAGGTCACTCACTTGCGTTTTTAGGGATTTTTAAGCTGTAGTGTTTGGTTTCATTGATACACTGTTGCCGAGCTGATGGAGGAGAGGTTTGCTGCTGATGTTGGCGGAACGAAATGATTGGACTGTCCTTGATGTTAGAGTTTAATGCCCCGAGGACGTGGCTGCGGAGACAGTTATGTCCCAGCAGAACGACTGCGCCGAGCCAGTTGTCAAAGTAATGTGTACTAAATTAAAGAATGTTGGAGCAGATCCACATTTTGGATGGCTCCCTAAAGGACGGTAAGCTGCAAAGTATTTGAAATAGAAAAGTGGTACATGTGTAACTTTCTGAGTTATTCAGCTGAGTCTGTGCATCAGTTTGAGATCTTTTTTAAGACAATTTACAATTTGTTTCGTTTTGATGTTATAATCAGGGCACTGAGAGTCAAAAAGTTTAGAGAAGCTAGTTTGTATTTAAGAGGTTGTTTGTGCAAATCTCTAAAGACTCTAAAGGCGGGGATGTGGATGGGATGAGTAATGCTTCACCCTCACTGAACAGCTTCCACTGATCTTTGAGGTGGCCTACAGCAAGGAACTTGACTCCCAGCACCCATCAGTTTTAGTGGAGCTGCTCAGCGTGTGTGTGTAAAGGATAATATGATTGATTCAGATACACATTTTTGCTTGATGGCTGAAAGGTTTATATTTAACGTGCCAACGTGCTGTATTTTTATCGCCACACACACCTTCGGTAAATAGTGACTCGCCACTTTGACCTGTGCACCGGTGTTTTGTTAATATTACGGTGTAATCCAGCTGTGTTGATGATGTGAGATGTTGAGAAGTCACAGCAGGCAGCTTTATTAAAGCTTCATTTTTGGGGCCAGAGCAAGGTGTTTCCCTGGCACCATATTGTCTGAGCCCTCTGTCCTCCTCTGCAGCGTGAGATTAAGGAAACCGCAGGATGGACGGAACAATGAATTCTCGAGTGGCACATTGTGCTTCCTAAGATCGCCACTGGCGATGTACCCCTGTGCCCCACCTCTGGAAACCCCAGGGGACCAGAGAAGTTTTCCCGACTCATTCAATTTTTCATCAGCCTCACATCCTGTCATTTGTTTCGGTCATGACAGATTTGGTTATCTCAAAATCTTAAGTGTAAATTTATCAACAAATTCCAATAGTTTATGTAGTGTTTTTTTTTTTTTAAGACCTGGCCTCTTAGATTTGTCACACCTCTAGGTGGTGTCTCAAAAACTAAGAATGTTGAGTTTTGCAACCCCCTTTAGGCATAGAAAAGACAATCACAGGAATGTAAATGTCTCTTTAGTTCTTGTTGAGATAAGGTTTCTATTCAAGCATGTTTTGTTTAATGTGGTCACTCACGTTTACTTTCCTGGATGCAAAAGGCTCAGCATGTTCCCATTATCACATTATTTTCAGCTCTTTCCAGGGATTCCTTTTGCTATTGTGCTGTTGTTTTAAAATAACCTGAGGCTGTGTTATTTTGCACCATAATAACCATTTATTATTATGGAATATAAACATTGTTGAACCAGAATTAAAATTTGACATAATGTTTTATGTCATAGTGTAAATGTTAAAGTAACACACATCTTGCAAACTGGCTGGGTTGAACTTAAAAACAAATTAAAGGTAATGAACAATTGCATGAGAACAGACCTAGACGCATGACTGTACTTTGTGCCACTTTCCTCAATCTCTTTCCTTTTAATTATCATTCTATAATGGACAGATATTAAAGAGAACCAACCTTTTTTTTTTGACCTCCTTGGAATTTGAAATCTTAGTCATTGTATGAATCAGTTACCTCCTGGTAGGAAACCTAAAACCTCTTCCTGCTCCCCTGCCAGTGTCAGTGTCAGTAAGTCAGTGACGCTCGAGGGACAGGTTGGTGCTGCTAGCTGCTGGAGCTCTGAGGGAGTCTGATGAGTAAGCAGGTAATCAGAAGCCGGATAGAGATTGTTAACAGTGGTTAGTGGTGCGAGCCAGCGTTTGAACAGCTGCATTCTTATGACATCACATTTGACCCTCCAACATTACATGATATCTTTGCTGTTGGAATGATTCATTTGTGAGTTTAGATGCAGCAATATTGTTTTTTTCGTGAAAATTCTTTATCCTATCAACACTACCCGTGTTGTGTATGAAAACAAACTACTTCATTGCTGATGCACTATTGCTTACACAGTCTTGTTGAGTATGTTGCTGTAACTGCAGTGCGTGCAAAACCTCTCTTGGGAGAGGAGACTTGCACAGTGGTGAAAGCCTGCAGAGTGTTTTCTGTCCAGTGATCCACCTTGAGATCGTGTCTCATTTGTCCCCCATCCGTCTCCAGCCTGTCAGAGGAGCGGCTGCAGCCCAAGCCATTAACTCTGGCTCTGGGCATTATACTGTACAGTCTGGACAGGTAGAATAACCCACACTGCCTATTGTGATATATTCTAGTTATCCTAGTATTGACTGTTGTGGTCCACAGCGTTTAGAAACTTGAACTGCAGCAAAATGCTAAACCGACCACAGACTATGACTACATGTGACATCATCACTGTTGTTGCAGAATGGGATGTTTGTGGTTTTTATAGTTAATTATTGTTTCCATAAGATACTGTAATGTGCTGGAAAGAGATTTAAGATACAGTCTTGTTTGATCCTGCTCATGGGCTGAGGAATTGAAGTTGAAATCACTATTTTAAGGGGGAGGTAAAATTTTGACAGCTTAAAAAATGACAACCATCGCTACAAGTTCAGTCAGCTGTAGGTAATTAACATTCATTCTTGGAAGTTGACCAATCTACTAAATGGCACTCTCACAAATGGCTGATGTCTGGTTAATGTGCTCTACTATCAGCCAAAGGTGGTTTCGTTTAACCTAAAACTCAATAGTTTTAGGTTTTTGGAAAGATAACAGTGTGGACTGTACTTGTTGTGTTTTTTGTTTTTTCGCTGTTCAAAAAGACCAACACAGTGGTGAGCTGATGACCTCACCTCATTTACAGTTAGCACATTAGTAAAATGACCCACAGCTGGCTTTTAGTGAACAGGATGCTGAATCTTGTGGTTGAAATTTTAAGCGCATCTTAACATCATTATTGTTGCTGTGTCACATAATTAGACATAGTGAGTCATTTAAAACTTTATTTATCTGTTTATCTATTGTTACTTCATGACAATTATAATGGTGAGTGTTGGTACAGTGATTTATTCATATTATTGATAGCAACAGCTTCCAAAACTATTAAATTTAAAATGATTGTATAATGGTTGTTTAAAATTTTCAGTATACATGACCCATGAAGCTGACCTGATTTCATGTTGTCAGCTAGTTATAATCAATCAAACCTGCTGACTGCTGTTTATTTGTTCATGGCGCTCTGTGGTTGTTACATCATCATGTGATTGCAGCAAGTCTCAATGTTTCAGAGCACGTCGGGGTGTTTCTCAAAGCTGTTGTGCTGTACCTGAGGTGCAGTGAGTTACCAAAAAACGAACATTTGAGTTTGATTGAGCTAAATGTAGCTGTTACGATCAACTGAAAAAATTGCCCTTAGTGGCCGTGATAACAACTCTGTTCCAATCTCTTTCTGCAAAATCTCTTTCTAAATATTTGCTCAGGGCACCACCAAGTAGACAAACACTCCAATCAAGTTGGAACAGTTTAGAAAACGGCCTGTTGCCCAGACAGACGTATCTCCTACCAGACCTTGTGACACGGAAACAACATTGATCATATTTTATGTGTTTAATTATTTATCTAACAATGCAAACTTGCATTCATATATTCATATATTCCTCTTAAATGTCTGCTCTTTTATAATTAGTTGTCAGTCTGTGTTTATTGATGGAGATCTTAGCATCACAAGGGTTACTGGCATAGAAAATAATCTGGGTGAAAGCCTATGAATTGTAATATCTTTTGTTGTGTTGCTGTGATGAACTTTGAAATGTGCACTGATCCACTTAAACAGCTGTGGTGCCTCCTTATTCTTGAAAGCAAGCTTCTAATTATTTGCATATTGCTCTGGTGTATCTTATCCTCTCGTGTTATGACATATGGTGTGGCCCGTTAAAAAATATCTATAAATATAGCACTGAGCAATTTATGCCTGGAGATCCTATGAATTTTTTTTTAACATGTAAACCCACATTTACATATTCTGTACGTCTGTCTCATAAATGTCCACCGTTTGTCTTTTCAGCTGTGAAGATCAGCAGACGTCAAAGGCTGCGTTTTCCTCAGCAATAAGGTAAGCAGCTGATAAACACGGAGACACGAGAGCATGAAGGCAGACTAGAAAATGTCATGAACCGTTAGTTTCACTGTAGTTCTCCCCTCAGGAGAGGCTTCAGTTGCTCTGGATGCTGCAGCATGCAGCATGTGTGTATTTTCATCACCACAGATGGTGTGCAACATCACTTAACGCATGAAAGAGAAATTGCTGAAAACGTGTGATTTGGGATTTAATGAAGTTGAGTTAAACTGTGAAATCTTAATGAATGCAATGGAAACGGTACACTTTTGAAAGTTGCCATGCAAAGGTACTATCTCGTGCCGGCACACTCAAGCAATTGTGCCGGTGTTTGACTCTGAGCCAATGATTTCATCCTATTTGCCAGTAACATTTCTTGTAATGACACTGTTCTTTCACATTCTGCTCTCATTTAAATTCACGTGAATTGTATTACATTGTTAGTAATTGATTTACAGGTGCAAGCTTGTGTCAGTGTCAGTGGTGTATAATCGGAGGTGTAGGCTCCAACATGAGTGCTATGTGTTTGTCTTACATCAGATAAGGAGCAGTTTCCTCAGCGCTGTCTTCCAGTGCGTCATATGGAAACAAGAGTGTGAAATAGTTAAAACTGAGAAGCTGTCTTAATTGTCTTAGTTTTTGCCTTGCAGGCTCTTTTCTCTGCTGCTCATAATAGTAGCAGCAGGTTCAGTTTATCTGTATTCTCACCAACTTATAGTTTGCTTTTTTGTCTTTTTTTCTGTCTCCATGATTCACTCTCTACATTTTCATAATCTGAGAAATACTCTGACAGCAGGCTGCCATAAATGCAGGGTGTTGGGCTTGTGTTAGATGAACATCTCCTGTGTGACTGTGATAACTCACTCACATTAAATATCCTATCAATCTGGGAGGTGCTGAATCTAAATGATCCATCCCTCCCTGCTTGTGTTCACCTAGCAAGGTTAAGTGTGTATGTGTGAGTGATACACAGTGTGTGTGTATGCCAAACATACTTGGTTTAAAGCCACTTGCCAGGTGCACTGCAAGAAATACCATGTGACATCTTCTCTGTCTTGACACAAAAGTTGCTAATTGGTGCTTATTCGCATCACTTTTATTATTAGAAGTCAAAAGGATGCCTGCCTGCATGTTATGCATCACTGCATGCCAGCATATGTAATAATGTACATTTTCAAGCAGAGTCAACGAGCTGCTTGCAGAGGGCAATTAACTGGCAGCATCTGGTGCCCAGCCACTCACTGTAATCATACTCAACTCTACAAATGAGGTTATGGTCGCTGTGTGTTTTAGTTTCCAACAATTAATGAGCTCTAATGTGGATTTGTCTCATGCCATGCTTCAATGAGCAGCCAGATCTGAACCTAATCTGAGGCGCATTAATAAGTACAATAAAACTACACATTAAATAGTTTTTTGGAAGTTTGAGATTGCAAATGATCCTTTGGCTCGTCTGACAAAGTTTAACTGCTGACATGTGCTCCTTTTTCCTTTCATGTGCTCCTTTTTCCTTTTGTCTCTGACTGCGTTTAGTACTGCTGCAGGAGGTCTGACAGGCACAGGACAGAAAACAAATCAGTGTCGTGCTGTGAATCCAAATTCTGCCTGTTTTCATACAAAGTTCAAGGTTAGAAACACCCTTAACTCTGACAACGTTGGTGTTTGATGTGTGGTTTGGGTGCTTTAAGGATTTCTAAACATTGTATTTAAATTCCGCATATGGGATTATCGGGGGAGAAAGTATGTTTTTGTTGTTGTCTTGTACACACATTTTGATGGGTTCCTGTATCTGTGATGGCTGTCCTCAACCAGTGTCACTGCAGCCTCAGCCAGCTGTTCACTGTCCAGTCTGTTGACAAATCTCAGCTGTTTGCTCACGGTTGATTAGTCAAGTGTGGGCTGAGTTTATGAAACGGTGGCGGGACAAAACACTGAAAGTAAATCATGACGTTCTGTTTATAGTAATCAACTGCTTTTTATGTGACGTCACTACATATGTTGTAGCAAAACACATTTTTTTTCTGTTAATAAATGAGTACAAGTGCTGCTATTTGATTGGACATCTGCAAATCTAATTTTGTTATTTATTAACAATACTTTTTTTGTTGGAGGAATGATTTTAGGTTAACTTCCTCCGCCAAGAGGAATAAAACATTTAATTGGAACTGGCACGTCTTTGTTTTCCTAGTCATGGCGACTCTAATTACTATGAGAGTAGGTTTATTACATTTTAAAGATCCTTACTTTTCCACATGGCATAGCCTTGAGTGGTGATTAGATTTTGTTTTCTTTGTGGTGGTGTACTGTCAGCTACTTTCTCAGTTGTAAAATTTAAGTGAACTGAACAATTCAACCATGTGTTTTTAAAGAGAGAAATGTCTGTGCTGAAGATGACTAAAAGAGTCCATTTCCAGCCTGAATCACATGTTTAGATGTTCTTCACAAAGTTGTATTCCTCTGAACTGCAACCAGTTTCAAACTCAGATTGTTGCAGATGGATTGTGATCAGTGTAACAGATCATTGCAAATTCATATGTTTCATGATAGCATTCTGTAACCTTGACTATTGACATAAATGACATTTAAGACAGAACATAAAATCAGATTTCAATTATCTTTGGATGGAACATCTGTGGGTCTGTATTGGTATTTTAATGCCAGTTATACCAATGTCTGTTTGTTGTGCATTATGATGCTCTGTGTCCTGTACTTTGCAGTCATGGCTAACACCGATTCACCAGGGTGATTGTAATGGCAGTGGTCACATTTGACTCTGACCAGATGTTGTGGAAGTCACCAGAGCAACTAAAAATATGTTGCTCAAGAATATACAATCAGTGCCATTTTTTCCATTTTTAGAGGTAAAATGATGGTGCGCCACCATTGTTTAATCCATTGTCACCATCATGAGTCCAAGACGCTGACTAAAATGTCTCGTGTTAATGAGATGGTCACACTCTTAAGCTATTTTCCAAGCATAAAGAACGTGTTTCCTCAGTTAGATATTGTATCACTTTAAGTATGTGCAGCTTTCCCAATTAATCATGAGAAACAGTTATTTAATTCTGCTTCACCTGGTAAACCATTTAGTGCATGCTCTAGCTGGAGCTGAAATGCACACCTCAGGGCTGCAATGTGGCTAATCATTCAGTTTGTCAGCTTGCTGTTCACTTATTTTAAGATGAGTGGTCTGAGTCTGTCTTTCTAAGCCTGGAAGATGACTGGCTCCTGACCACATCTTACACTGACTCGTCCACGCTCTCACCGCATTCCTTCTGCTGTCAGACATTTTACTGTTAAGCAGTGATCATGGCTCCTGGTGGGGTGACCGAGGCTGTCGCCACAGCAGTTGGCCGGCACCCAATGTAGTGAATCACCTGTTTTTCCAGGCAGAGTGGCTGTGCCATCGGGAGCGTTGTGTAATCCCAAACTGCATCACTGCCAAATAGGACAGGCCCTGGTGTCCGGAAAACTTTTGGCCTCCTTGGCATTCATATGTAGGCGGCTTTCATGGGTCTCCCCTTCAGATCTGTTTACTGGCCCTGATATTTTTGTATAGAAGGCAGAGCGGCTGTTATACATGTGATGCTGTTCAATACTTTTAACCCCTTTCAGCCTTATACACGTACAAGCCTCTGAAAAGCCGTGGGCAATCATAAACGTATATCTAGTTCTTAATAATTGCCTGATATTTTCCTGATATTGATTATACCACATTTCCCTTTTTTGTCCCTTTTAACCCGTAGTCATGCAAGAATGTGGATACTTTTATGTAGCAGCAGCACTGTCCAACCAGTGCCCTCATTATAAAATTGCAATAAAATGATATAGATTTCATAGCAAATATGATTCACACATACAGTATTCAGATCAAAGGTATCCTCACACTGCAGAGACCAGTGGAATATTACTGAGGAAACGGCTCAGACTAAATGTCGGCCTGACAGCAAGAATTATCCCCGGCCTTTAACTAAAGCAGAGTGTCCCATAAGAAGCACAAACCCCATAATAACCATTAAAAGCAGACCAAAGCATAGAGATTATGTAGACCTTTAGTACATGGCAGGTTTTATTGATTCCCCATCTCCTTATGATTTGCCCATGCAACTTTAGGGCTTAGGAGTGTTTATGTGACATGAGTACAGATGACCAAAAATGCCACAGTTTCTGACCAGAGATCATGCTTGCTGGGATGCATATTTCTACCGTTTCAGTCCCAAAGGCACTGAAATGCATACTGGATAAGCTGGAGGACTGTTTGAGTAGGTCCATTAATTTATTTTTGTTGTTGTCATACACACTTTTGGAGGATTAGTCCTTTTAATAACTTCACCCATAACCCATTCTTCATAACAAAAATTGCAGATCTTGGGTTAGAGTCAAATCATAGTTTTGGGGGGTTTTTTTGGAATGGGGGGGGGCACTGTATGGGAATTCATTGAAGGATGCACATGTAGTCAGTTTTGGTACAATGCAACATAGTGGTGTTGTCATGTGAGTTCTGTATCAGAGTATTCATCTAAGACAAAGTGCTTTACAAACAACTGACTAATGAAATTATCTATAATACCTAATATGGGATGTGACACAGAATTGCAAGGAAAAACAGGATCACAAAATGAATAAGACGGGCTTACAATTAATCTGTAATGCGTTGCTGCAGCTATAGCTCCACAGTGCACTCATGTCAGCATCTTGCAGGTCCAAAGCATCGAGGTAGAACAGACTTGACGTGGATATATTACAGCACAACTTGTTACTTTAATAGGTCGCACATTCCACATTATCAGCACTTAAGAACAACACGTGACAGAGAAGAGCAGAGCGCTGTTCCTGCATGATGGAGCCCTGGAGATTCCTGAGAGGCAGTGAAGATGCAACAGCAGAGACTGAAACATTTAATGCATCAAAGGCAGAAGTTAATCTACTTTGTTTTATGTATTTTATGAAAGCGGGCCCAACTCGGCTCTTTACCAGTTGTTTTCATCCACTATGGTCTCTTTTTTTCAATCTTTTTGTTGATGTTGGAATGCTGTTGTGACAAAAGTGTTGATGTGTGTGGATGATGAACCACTTGGAGCTGACTGCAGGTTTGCACTTGGAAAATATGTCTCAGTTGATACACTGTGTATATTTTTTGGTGCCACACACAGAGCTCTTTTTCATGATGTCCTTGAAAAGTGGACGTGTGATGTTTTGATCCTCTATCATGGCCAGATGCAGCAAGTAAGAGTCATTTTGGAACAAAAAAATGGATTTTGGCAATGCTGTTAATACCTGTGAATTTCTTTATGGATTTTTTTTCGCATTAACTTTGATTAAGAGTTCTGCCTTACTGCTTAAGTGCCTGTATACTTTTACACAGAAGTGCTGGTCAATTGGTTGAACAGCTTCTGTAACCCCACTCCACTTTTTTCTGGCGACTACATCCGATTTATTTTTGTAACTTTCCAAAACCTTCAATCTGACATTCACACTTACTTGACGCTGTGATCGGCCAGCTGTACAGAGGTAAGGAGCCAGAGATGTAACTTTTCCCTTAAGCTCTCATTTTTAAAAATCTGTTAAACAACTATTTGTCATGTTTTGTGTGTTGCTCTTCATAGTGTGTTTTGGAGTTTGAATGACTTCCTTGTATGTCTTTTTTTTTCATACACGAGAGCAGGTTGATTAATACCCTGCCAGTTATGAAAGTGTGGAGGTCCTTCTCTAATAACAATTAAGGAATTGATTTAGTAATGAATGTATGCATTCTCAGTTTCTTAATTAAGTTAGGTATGGCGACCTGAGAAAAGGTTTCATAATGGACTTCACAGCCGCATGTCAGTCTGTGTAACAGACATTGAAATCTGCTTCCACATCGGCTTTAGGAGCTAAAAACCTAACTGAAAATGTTTTTGTCTACTTTTAGTGGGATGTTTTAGTGTCCTGTTATGTTCTGAATACAGCCTCAGAGGCTTTTCACACTGATCAGGACAAATGTCTCAAGTAAACATTGAATAACGCAACTTTTTCATAATGAAATTTGTCAGTTTTATAGATCTGATAGCAGCAGCTTTGATCCACATATCAGACTGCACATGCCAGCTCAACTCTTGTGTTTTCTCATTTCATTTCCTGTAAAACAGATCAGATCTGAGTCAGGACGCAAGCAGCCTCTGTAACCATGGCAACTTGTGTTTGAACATGTCCTCAAGTAGAAAAATGACTGAAATGTAAGAGTGAATGAAAATTGTGATAGAAGATTAACTTATTGGTGGCTCATAAATGGGTCGTGTCATGTACACCCCCTCTTCTCAAGTACCCATAAAAGTTGGTATCTCTGACAAATTTACATGTGCTAAAAGGATGGGGGGTGACCGCAGTTAGGCTTCAAATATCAAATTAATTCTCTCTTCTTGTTGAGAGGCCAAATCGAATGTGAATGTATTTTAAATGACGTTGAATGAAGCATTAGCAACAAGCTGTGTGTTAGATTAGAGGCAGTGTTGGAAGTCTCTCCTCTCCATGAAACTCAACACCTGTGCTGGTGCTGCTGCCGACAGAGACGCATCACCTGTCTGCCTCAGCCGTTTGCCAGGCTCGCTTGCTCACAGACACACACAGACACACACGCACACACACACACACACAAATGTGCACATGCAAAAACACACAGGCAGACAACAGACGTGCTGTTTCTGTCACTGGGGAGGTATGCAGTCTGTCACCTGACCCCACCACCAACCAGGTGGATAATTAGGCTTTATTTCTCAGCTTCCTAGCCTCCTTTGCAAGTAGAGGTGTGCTTGTGTTTTTACTCTCATGTCTGTGTGTACGTGTTTGTCTGGTGATAACTGTGCCACAGTGAAGAGTAATTAACAAGCGGCAACCTCCGGGGCTGAAAAATAAAGCCAATGCTGGCGCTGGAAGTGCCAAAAACTGCAGTTCCACAAATGGCCTCTTGAGGCTTCATTGACACAAAGAAACCATTTTAACAAAATAATTAAACTGAACTGTAATTGATGCTCGTGTGAATTTCCTCGCCCTGCATTTTCCAGTGGCTCTGGAGTCACAAGTGTACTCTTTTAACCTACTGGCCACCGCTGCCTCCATTCAGCCTGCTGGATCATGACCTCATTCTGAACTGTGCCGGCTCACTCGTGTGTGACTAAGACTGTATGCTTTAGATCAGTTCCATTTCTGCCTGAAGACTAGTCAGAGCAAGTTTCAAATGTCCTGTTTGCGCTGCCTTTGCATGGATATGACAGCAGGGATGATGAACACTGGTCCATTCACAGCTGGAAGTATATTAAAAAAATGCATTGAATAGGTAAACAGTTGGAAACTAATTCAGCACAGAACAATGAAGACTTCCAACCCTGTGTGTATGTGGGAGGGTGTGCAGTTGAGAAAACACACTGAAATACTTGAAAGGCCAATAAAGAAACAATAGAAGAGGCCATAAAGCTGTCAGGTGAAAGTTATTATGACTCTGTGAGTGGTGATAAGATAAGAAACGTAACTCAGTAGTTTTACACACTGTAAAACTAAAGCAGCCAAGACAGATGCACTTTTTTTTCAGTATAAGAACAACACAGGTTTGTACAGAAAAAGGTCAACATGGCCAAAAGAGCTCTTTCATCACCACTGTAATGATTCTGTTTAAATGAATGTAATCAGTTGTGAAATTTTGCCGTCATAAATGCTGTTGCAACCAGGTCCTAACAAACAGATTTCCCTCATAATATCTCAACTAGACCCACTCAGGATGATAACAATGAAGTCTGGTAAAATGGCGCATTGCACAGCTTAATTGTTATTCAGAGGCAGTGCATATAAAATACATGGATCATAATATGCGACATGCTCCTGGAGCAAATTAGCCCCCTCCCTGTGCACTTGTTAGTCAGGAATAACGTTAAGAAAGCTTGTGTCACAGTAGCACCCCAGAGGAAAATATTTAGTTTTTTGTATTCCACAGCTTTTAGTAACAGACATGTCTAATTTAAACGTTGCATCTTAGTTTTGGTTTTAACATTTAATAAAGCAATAAAGCATTTGAAAAGGAGTTTCTCTTCACTCTGGTTCATTTTGAAAACAGCAGGATTGAGTTTCCAGCAGGCCTCGTCCTCTGTGCATCTCCTGGGGGCCATGTGTGGTGTCAGAGTGAAAGCCGCTGTCATACGATAAGGCTTTATAGTGCTCAGTGTCAACATGTGCCGTCTTTTCCTTTCCAAGGTTAAGTGGCATCACCTAAAGCCAGGAACAATATTCTTTTAACTGCAAATTAGAAAACAGTGTTTTTTCTTTGAAGGCAACTAGTCGCTAAATTAAACACAGAAATGCTGCTCAAGGGTAAACCAAAGAAAGCAGATGGACTAATTACCATGCCCCTGCTAGCCCATTTTGGCCCTGATGTTGAAACTAGTCTGCCGACATGCTCAGGCCAAATATTGAATATGTTCTCTGGTCCAGAACTCCTCTAGGATTGGCCTGTTTGACTTGTGGGCCGTTCTATTATTGGATTAGAGGCCATGTTACTGTAATAGGGCCTGGGCATTCCCAGCAGGCACCGCTCTGCCTCATTGATCTATTGAACAATAGCTACATGTTCCAGTGCTTGGTCTCATTTTCCTTTTTATCTCATGAGCTTTTGTCTGACTCTAAGGCCGGCGGTTTTCTCCAAATGAAATCAAATTTGGCTTCTGTGCTCACAAATGTAACCTGCTTTCCTCTCACTCTGTCCTTCTCTGGTGTGATGTATCCATCTGTGTCAAAGTTACTGATTCAAAAACTGAGATTTTTGTTCCCCCCTTCTGGCAGTGAGAGTAACTACAAAAACACTGTTGACATGCGCTTACGCCATAGGCTCTGCTGTAGCCCACTCTGTCGCTAATGTTATGGCTGTAAAATGGTGGCTACATTGTTTTGAGTGTCATACAACGCCCATGAAATGACTTTGTTTCACTATAAGAATTTGATGCATTCGAGCAGAGAGCTAACAAAAGCTAGCTGGCTCAGTCTAGTGTGCACACTCTGCCCATGCACAGTATACATACATCCAACTGGGAATGACAGAACTGACGCCATATTTAACACTGTAGTATACTGTGAACTATTTGAGTACTGAATTGAAGATTCAATGACTTCTTAGTAGGATTTCATATAGAGTTCAATTACTTCCTGTTTGCTGTATTTTAAAGTTTGTCTCAACAATAAAAAAGTACCATCATATCATGTCATATCAATATAAGTTCAGTGACTTGCTTCATTGGCTCCCTTCACTTGTGCTCCGGGCTGCTCTGTTGTTGAAGAATAGTCCTGTATCAACTTACACAGCAGTCTCACTGTCAGAGCGTCTTTGGCAGCAGGTAGAAGTCAATGTTCGGTGTGTGCTTTTTTTGTGCAGTGAATCTGATACGAGGGCAAAAGCCACCTCCATGTCTCGGCTACTTGAATGCCATTTGCTAGCTCTACTTATATGGCAGTGAAACATATTGCTGGCTTTCTGGGTTCACTGGGTTTTTGTCCTCTGAAACACTTACTTATAATGTTCCTGATTGTTTTTTAATGACAGTAAGGGATTAAATGATTTTTTTTTTTTTTTTAAATTAAGCACAAATTTGTGAAGAATTTTGGAACTTTGCTGCTCAGTCTCCACTTTGAAATCCCACAATTAAAATACACTAATGACTAACTGGTTTTTCCTCACACTTCAACTATATCGCATGGTTTTCATCAGCAGATGGAGCTTACTGTTTCAGTAGTCACCATGTGACAAACATTGATCATGACATAACTCAATCCATTGATAAAGACTTGTCGAGCAGTATATTGTTTCCAGCATAACATAATTAGTGACTCCTAACTTTGTGTAGCAATCCAAATGTTTTATTATAGGATGAAGCATCTTTAAACATTTCATAGGTCCTGGTCAGCAGGTACTGTAATCTCTTCTTAATTATTATGAATAAATTAATTATTGAACTAAAACTAATAATTTAAAAGGCCAGTCTGCTCAGAATACAACTGCCCTGCATGACTGCTGTCAGTGGTGTAAACTACATGAAAATGTTGCTCACAGCAGAGCAGCACTGTTGAATATTCTTTGTTATGCGAGCCTGCAGTAGATCAAAGGAGTGTAGGTGTAACTGGTGCAGTTAGGTTTAAAGTCAGTAGGGGGAGGGATGCTTTGTGCTTATGTATTACAGTGTGGGAGTGTACAGTGTATTAATGATTATGGATTTGTATGTACTCTGTCTGTGTTTGTGTGTGTTGTTTTTTTCCCCATGCAACACACTGTGAGGCCAGCTGGTCCTCTCTGTCTGCTTCAAGTGTCTACTTATTGTGTCATTTCTAATTTTAGAGTATTTTAGAGCAATTTCAGGAGTAAAAATTGCATCAGTTTCAAATGACTGCAGACTCCTCTCATTGGTGTGGAGGGCATCTCTGCTCTCAAGTTGCAACTGTATGATTCATCAGCCAACTATTCTCATGTAGTATTTCTGCTGGTTTTATTTGCTCCTTGCTGTGTACGATCAGTTGATTCCAAAATTATACTGATTAGTCTTTATTGACCTGAAATGGCTGTTCAAGCTATTTTATTCATTGTAAAATGCCAAATCCATAATTTGGATAATGGAACCAACTTTATATATTTTGAGTTATTGGATTTAATGAATTTTCTCCTTTCCACATTTTTACTTTTTAATTAAGATTTGAGTATGGCTATATAACAATATGTCATTCAGGCAAAACTTTTCACAAATTTAGTTTGTGTTGTATTCTTTTCAGAAACAACTATTTAAAAACTATCACACAGTGATTTATCATGCCTGTGTTATTGTTGCAGAGCAATGGTTCCCAACCTTTGTTTTTGCCTTAAAATAAAGCCATATGTGCTTTTGACAACATGTTCAACCAAAGAGTGACATTCACTTTTCAGACTGTTTAATTTCAGTCATTTCTAAAGGTGTGAAAGAAATGATTACCCAGTAGACCGAAGGTTATTGAAATATATAATAAATGAACATCATTTCCTGATCCTGATTTTTTTTTTCTATGCTATCTAGTCCATAATTGTGTAACACATCAGATTTATCCTGAGACCCCATCCTGTGGGAATCCCTGCTATAGATGGTACTGCACTGGTAATAACACCACCAGTACTTTTAAATACTGTAGACAATATCCTCCTTAATGAAATATATGTAGCACTCATAATGTCATTCCTTTGACACATTTTACACTCTGTTGCACAAAAAGATCAGGGTTATTTTTTCCACACAGACAGAGCTGTGTCTTGAATTGCATTAGGACCATACATGATTACTGTGGGGGTTTTGTCACTGCTGCACAGTGGAGTCACATTCCCACACTGGATTTGGTAGCAACCTAATGAGTTGGTTGTACTCAAGTGTTTTGGGGCCTGCACAATCACATTTGATCTCAGCAAATCCTTTCTCATCGCAGGGAAGGGAAAATGTATGACTTTAGTGGTAATTCAGCTTCTGAAGGAGAGATTTACCATCATTAGTTTTTTTTAAAAGGTGATTTATGAGTGTCCAGCTAACCATGTAGCTCATTATTTGTTATGAATGATTTATTCTTAATCAGTTAACAAGTTTGATGTTAAACAAGTTGAAAACATTATTTTCAGTTGTTTGTTTATGCATTTAATCATTCCGTTTATGTGAAGTTAAAGGACCAGTGTGTAGGATTTAGTGGCATCTAGTGCTGAAGGGGTACTGGATACCCTTCCCCTTCCCCTCCCCTTCCAAGTGTGTAGGTGAACCTATGGTGTCTGCAAAACTCACAGAAAAGTGCAAAAGGTCCTCTCTGGAGTCAGTGTTTGGTTTGTCCCTTCTGGGCTACTGTAGAAACATGGCGGTGCAGCATGGCAGACTATGTGGAAGAGGAACTGCTCCCTATATAGATATAAAGGGCTCATTCTAAGGTAACAGGAAAAACAACAGTTGATTTTACGCTAATTAAAACATATTTATGTATAGTGTATTCAATTTTGGCCAAGTCTGCTAGATGCCACTTAATTTTGCACACTGCACCTTTTTAAACATATTATAATTCAGGGGATTCACATCAGGGCTCAACATGGTTTAAGGAAGGATAAATTAAACCACAGTGTCTGACACACCAATTTCCATATTTCTGCTAAGGCTAAAGAGGATTTTATTCCAACTGGACTGGTATCATAATTGAGTAACATTAAACTTACAGAAATATTGCGACTATAGTCCAACTCAGTGACTCCCAGAGACAGGGAGAGCAGCAGGTGAGCAAACTGTCAATCACTGATGTCTGCCTTGTGAGTACTGATTGACAGCTAAGCTACTATAAGTCCTGAAATCTTATTAAATGAGCAATCATTTCCAAACTGACCACCAGCACTCTTATAAGAGGACCTGAATTAAGCGACTGAGACCAAAATGACTTTTTGAAAACAGTTACTGACTTAGTAATTCTAGAGAGAAATTGACGTTTTTTGATAGAGCAGTGACAGGAATTGCACATGATCTTGATAGTCGCTATTCTACCTGCACGTATTATCAGCATACACTTTGACTCAGGATCAGCATCAGGACAGCTGATCACTTGATTCTCACCTCCTTTCAGCACACATCAGATCAGATGACAGTTTGATACCCGATAACAGGCTTATATACCGGTATCACATACACTACAGTCGGTGTGTAGAAACCGCCCCTGTAGGAGGGGGGGCAGATTTGCCAAAAAAAAGGTTGTTTATGTTTAGGACTGTCATGATAAACTGTAATTAAAACCAATAGTGATATTAAAACATGATGATCCATTAAAATACTTTAAAAATCCAGAGGTGCAGATTTCAGTGCTATAAATGAGCCATCTAGTTCCCACTCTGTATTGCAGCTGAGCCAGCTGGTGAGTCCACTAATAACCACATCAACATATTATTAGTTTATTATGCCCTGTCCTCATCGCTCCCTCTTATCTCTTTACTTCTTCCTGCTGTGTGCCTGACCATTCTTCAGGCTTGTAGAGGCTGATACTGCAGCGATTATGCTCTAAAAGAGGAACTGCACTGTATTCTTCCTTTGGTTCTGCATGGTGTATTTGTGGGGGTGAAAAAATACCACCCAAAGGTAAAAAAAAAACAAAAACATATATCCGAGGCTCCAGTCTGTGATCTAATCATACCGAGGAAGGATGAGGACATAAAGATAACTCTGACTCTGAGGCTTCATATAACGATACAGAATTTGTACTATTCCAAAAATGTGTCCATGTTCTTGTAAATCACCATCAGTCCCGTCAGCGTTTACACAAAGTCGCTTTTGTTGCTTTCATTCACTGAATTAGATCTTGGACTTGGTCTTTTAAGGACACCACTGAGAGTTTTGTCTCTCATGGTCCCACCTTTTTAGGAGAGACCTCTTCATGCTGGCAAATGAGGAGAATTGCAGGTTATATGGGTTTTAGGATGCCGTTCTGTCAGGCTATGACAGCGTGTGTGATTATATTGTACTTTGTCTTTGTGAGCCAGTTGTCGGAAAAGTTCTTGGCTTTGGTCCAACCACCATCAACAGCAGGTTTGTGGAGGTGCTTGACTGACTCAGACAGAGCCCAAAGCGATAACTGCCACTCATTTACAGGCTGCGCTAAGAAGTGGTGCATCATTGAAGGCAGCTATTAATCCGAAAACAAGATCAAATTTCATTCTATTGAAAATGAAATTGAAAGAGGAGGTGATGATGGAATGCTGCATAAACTTTATTTGGTTTGTTAATTTGTGTATTTTATAGTACAAATAAATGCTAAATGCTTGTCATACATCTTTTAAACAAGGTTTAGTTGTAGTATTACCTCGGTTGGGTTCAGGATACTGCAGCAGAGTGTCAAAGTTGTGTGCCAGACAAACACCTTCACCCCTGCGTGTGAACATATTTCACATAGGAATCAGATTCTCTGTGTATGAGTCAGGGTCAGAAGCCAGCGTGAAAGATCGGGGGTGGGGAGGGTGGGGGTTGCTGCCTGTGCACTTCAGCCGTGGCCCGGACTGACCTCTCACCTCTGACCCTGGGCACAGAGGAGCCCTGTGCTGCCAAGGCTCCCGGACAGGAGGTGCTCTGTTAGGAAGGTCACGGCTTTCCTCTTCTTCTTCCTGCATTTAATCTTTGTGAATCACAGCAGCGTTGCCTCCCATGATGTCTTTGATAAATGATAGATTTCTGTAATATATCTAAAATACAAGTTTACATTTATGTTAGTAAACTGTAGTTGTAGTGGATGTTCTGTTGAATCTGTCGTTCAGGGTATTTGTGTGGTGTAACTGTAGATTTTATAGGCAGTGAGAGAATATGGGGCATGCTGTTAGTTTAACAGAGCTGGACCCATGGTGACTTTATCTTGAGGGGATAATAAGCTGGAAATTGCTTTGCTGCATCTGTGTATGTGAAGATGATGATGTTAGTTTGGGCTCATCATGATTTTCTTTGTCACTACAGGAGGAAAATAGAGCCAGGTCTTCAGAAATGTAATGTTTTCAGCAGTGGTTGGTAGGGCTGCGACTGCCAATTATTTTCATTACTTTCTTGATCAATTGATCATTTGTTTGGTCTATAAAATATCAGAAAATGGTTAAAAAAAGTGTCAATCACTGTTTCCCAAAGTCCAAGATGGCATCCTCAAATGTCTTGATTTGCAGTAACAGTCCACAACCCAAAAATATTGTTTGCTGTTATTGTCAGACTAAAGAAACCAGAAAATAATCACATTTGAGAGGCTGGATTCAGAACTCCCAGACTAAAAACCATTAATCCATTATCAAAATAGCTGGCATTAGAAACTAATTGATGCAGCTCTATTATAATAATAAAGAATATTATCTTTACATGAATATTTCTAATTTTAAAGTTAATCTGCATTTGTTAAAAACACAAGACATTTTGTCCTCAACAAGATGTTTACGTAATCCCAGCCAGTCTTCTTAAGTTCACACAACAAACAATGAACAGATTTTATTTACTCTGCTCCAACATAATTATGGAGTGGGAGCCGCAGGTTCCACACGTTTTTAATTAAGTTAAAGTTTTTAGTGTACTGGACATTCTTGCCCCAGTTGTCTGTAAACTCCCCAAAACAGAATTTACCTCAATAAGGCTGTTGTGTGTTTATCTGTCTGACTCAATATTAGTTTAGCCACATGTCCCACTTGACCTCAGTGTTAATTAATTGCCTCTTGGTGAGAGCTGAATTAACTGTTAATGTGTAAGATTTGTGATCAGGACATTGAGTAGAGATGATGTACTGTTTTCACTGAAAAAGAACATATACTGATCTTTTGGAATGACACTTCTGCTTTAATTATTTCCAAAGTAAATAAACTATTTGAATTGATATTTCAGTATAATATGGGCAATACTCAGTTACTAACTATAAAATATGAGTAATAACTTTAAAATGCACTAGCATACACTAGCACATTTTGGAAAGCTAGTAGATCCCTCTTGATGAAGTAATATGTAAATTAAAAAAATTAAGTAGATTTCATTTCTGTGTGTGTGTGTGTGTGTGTGTGTGTGTGTGTGTGTGTGTGTGTGTGTGTGTGTGTGTGTGTGTGTGTGTGTGTGTGTGTGTGTGTGTGTGTGTGTGTGTGTGTGTGTGTGTGTGTGTGTGTGTGTGTGTGTGTGTGTGTGTGTGTGTGTGTGTGTGTGTGTGTGTGTGTGTGTGTGTGTGTGTGTGTGTGTGTGTGTGTGTGTGTGTGTGTGTGTGTGTGTGTGTGGCACTTTCAAAAAATACTTGGCAGGTGATTGGATGAACCATCTGTCCATCACTGTGTGTCACCGCCTTACCTTGCAAGGCAGCTGGCTTCATGCTGATTGGTCACAAGTGCGTAACTTGAGACCTGATCCTATGCCATGCCATGCAATAAACATAACCTGTCCCTCTCTGTCTTTCTTTATACAGGTGTAGCTGCAGCTTCCACACACGCCGCCCGCCAAGATGGTGGTGTTGTCGCTGAAAATCTGCGTTCGCCAATGCAATGTGGTGAAGACTATGCAGTTTGAGCCCTGCACAGCCATCTATGATGCCTGTAGGATTATCAGAGAGAGGGTTCCTGAGGCCCAAACCGGACAGGGTGAGAATGATAAAATAACTGATTATAAAGATTTAAGAATAGTAAAATCTCTGTGCAGCTTTACTATTCAAATACTGACATGATTCCTCAGATTCCCTTGAAACTTATGCCAGAATCAGACTACTAAATACTTTTGTGTTTTTCTTTTTTCAAGAATATATTTATGATCATTTTTCCAACATATATGTTTGAAAAGCACATAAAAATGAGAGAAAAGGGCGCGCAGGTGGTCGAGTGGTTTAGAGCGCATGCCATGTACGCAGCGGACCCCGGTTCGATTCCCGGCCGGCGGACCTTTCTGCATGTCACACCCCCCTCTCTCTCCCGTAATTTCCTGTCTCTCTACTTTCAAATAAAGGTGTCTATGCCAGAGAAAATCTTTAAAAAAAAAAAAAAAAGAGAGAAAAACTAAACAAACCCATTTCCTTCTTTGATCCTACTTTTCTATTTTTAAATAATTTATATATTACATATTTAGAAGAATGATTGTCAATAACATTGTCATCAACAACAGCATTTATAAAAAATAAATAAGATAAAAAAAACCCAGCCATTTCACCCCTTATAAGGTTAATATGTTTTGTAAGGAATAGCATTACATTCCTAATTGATAATTTTTCCTTCTGAGATCGCCACTGTGTCTCTGATCAGGACATCATGGAGTTATAAATTCTTGCTGTGACTTGGCTGAGCAACATGACAGCCCACCTGTTGAACCCAGATCTATAATACTGTCTGTCACTACTTGCCACATGACCCCTTATTGCAACATCATACAGATGTGCCTGAAGAGCACATGTCATAAAGTTGTCAAACTAGGCAAGAAGAGGGGAACATTTTTGATTGTCCTCCAATATTACACATCTGACACACCACTACTGCACCTGACACTTATTTTCATATTTTGGCACCCCATGTCTATGAGGTCAGGTCATTATTGAGTTGAAATCATGTAGTCTGATACCGGCATAAGAAATAACTCACAATAGTCTCCTAAAATGTTGATGTTTCTTATCACTGCTGCAGCTTCAGACTACGGTCTGTTTTTATCTGATGAAGACCCCAGAAAAGGCATCTGGCTCGAGTCTGGCAGGACTTTGGACTACTACATGCTCCGCAATGGGGTAAATATATGAACCTGTTATACCCAGCACACACACACTCACACCAGTTGCCTTGAGAGCTATGTGTGACTGAGACCCTGGATAGAGATGTGTGAATAACATTGACCTGGACAAACCCAAGTACAGGTTAGAACGTTTGTGTGTGTGTGGTTGTCCATCTCACACACACACACACACACACACACACACACACACACACACACACACACACACACACACACACACACACACACACACACACACACACACACACACACATACTTACACACTTAAGGTTCATATCCTAAAAACATTTTAATCTATATCTATTCAGATCATGTATTGTAGGAGTAACCTGACAACTTGTATGCAAATTGATGGGATCAAGTATAATATAATGATAGTTATGCTCTATTTGAATAAATCAGAAAAAAGACAGTGTACAATAATTCATACATATCATACAAAGGAGTGCTACTTACTAAAAGAAACGGTGAAGAAAAACAAGAAAAATAAATGTAGAGGTTTAAAGTGGATGTCTAGAAAGTGAGTTTTAAGGATGTGCTCCAGCCATCTGAAGACCTTTTTTTTCTCCAGCTTGTTTCAAAGTGTCTGATCTCTGCTGGCAAAGGCTCCACCAACTCCATATATCTGTGGGTTTTTAGTTTTGCAGCTCTAAATGGTTTCTCCTCTTGAAATCCACCAAAGGCAACCCAGGTAGAAGGCATGACTGTGACCAATTATTCTGAACCAAATCTCTCCTCATTGTTTTGATTGGAAGGGAGCAGCGGGCTGTGATAGGCAGCCGTTAAATGAGGTTTTCTGGCCTATATTCTCCCCTCTCACTATGGAACCTGTGTGCATTTGATCATTTTTCTCACTGGTTACTTTCATTCTCTCTCTGTCTCCATCTCTCTTTAATTTGATTCCTGCATTCCTCTCTTTTTGATTCTTTTTTTCTTTCTTTCTTTCCTGAGCAGGACATCCTCGAATACAAGAAGAAGCAGAGGCCCCAGAAAATCAAAATGCTTGATGGGGCTGTTAAAACCATCATGGTGGACGACTCCAAAACAGTGGGAGAGCTACTTGTGACTATATGCAGTAGAATAGGTACAGTACTCTCAACGGGCACTTTGTTAGCCAAATTCACATTTTTAGAACTGTTATTTATTCTTTATATATACAGAAAAAAACCTTTCACAAATGTTAAAATGTCCTTTTAAATGTGGTGATAATGAATATGATGTAAACATGTAAAAATTAATAAAAAAAAGATAATATTTTTCACTGTTTGATTTACAGGCATCACCAACTATGAGGAATACTCTCTGATCCAGGAGATAGTGGAGGACAAGAAAGACGAAGGGATGGGCACGCTGAGGAAAGACAGGACGCTGCTAGGCGACGAGAGGAAGATGGAGAAGCTGAAAGCCAAACTACACACAGACGATGACTGTGAGTTCAGGAAAAGGAGCGCAGTAGAATTACATGTGACCTGATGGTGTAGTTGATAGTGGTCATCTGTTTCTCATTAAAGCATTTGTACTAAAGAAGGACTGTGAATCTGCCCTAATTGGGTGTCTTGATTTTCCCCTCTTCACAAAAACGTAATGCTCTTTAATCATAAATAAAACTGTCAGCACACAGTGTAATTATCAGCTGCGTATGAAACCCACTGTCAGATTAACCCTCTCCTTTCCCATCTTTCCTCCATTTCTCCTCAACATTCTCTAGCCACAAAGACCATCTGATACACACCAGTGAATCTCATCATGAATTGTGTTTGCTGTAACCATACATATTAGAAAACAAGCTTGTATCTAACACCAAGTTTTAGGCTATTTGTTTGGCTTTTTGTAGAAGCGTCTGGTATGATTTGATTCCTGCGTCTGTTTTTTGTCTTGTCAGTGAACTGGTTGGACCACAGCAGAACCTTCAGAGAGCAGGGCGTGGATGAGAACGAGACGCTTCTACTCAGACGCAAGTTCTTCTACTCGGACCAGAACGTGGACTCCCGAGACCCGGTCCAACTCAACCTGCTTTACGTACAGGTCTGACCCTCAATCCGCCATATTAATTCCTCTGTTTGATTTTGTAAAGCTTCTCTTTATTCGCTGTCTACTAAAACCAACTGACTCTCATAGCAGCAAGTTGACAGTCTCAAGAACAGAAGCACTGTGGTGCAATTTTTGTGCCTCAAGCCAAATCAGATATGTATAGTGGAGTCGACAGCTCATCACTCCAACCAGTTCTAACATACAGACTTTTGGCTGAAGTCTCCCCTCCCCCTTCTGCAAGAGAATGGACAAAGCAGACGATATACTCTACAGTTTTTTCCAATAGTCTCCTAATGGCGAAAAGCAGCTACCAATACGTGCAGTGACAGATGGCTTGTGAATTGAGAAATGTGTGGTTCATCTTCATTAAGTAACAAACCAGCGCTGTCTCATTTTTGTATAAAGAGGAGCAGTGGAAGATGTACTCAGATCCTTTACTTAAATGTACCAATACAGCAATGTAAAAATACTCCAGTACAATAACCCTGCATTAAAGTAAAATGATCAGGTAAAAAAAAAAAGTATTAGCTGCAAAATGTAGTTAAAGTATTAGAGTAAAAGTAGTGGTTTTGTCTCTGACTGATACATCGTCTTCTTATCATTATTATTATTATTGTTGTTGTTATTATTATTATTATTATTATCGTACAGTGGGGTCCAAAAGTCTGAGACCATGTTTTTTACAGTTGGCTAGTTTCCTAAGGATTGGGCCCCTCTAAAGGGCCTCCAGATACATTTGATGGGTTGTGAGATGATTAATAGGAGAGGAAAGAAGAAAAAAAGTTTTGGTACACAAATCTGTTTTCAGATTTTGGACTTTTCCTCTAACCTTTGATTTTTGCTGAAATATTGGATCATTTGAAAATGTATTGAAAAGAAATGAAATTATAGGGAAAAATCACTATTTGGTGGAGCTGTTAACAACTGATAAACATCTGAAATGTGACCCCAACTATATATTCTGCTTTTTGTAAGACATCAAAAGCCAAAAAG
Source organism: Scomber scombrus (assembly GCF_963691925.1). NCBI lineage: Eukaryota > Metazoa > Chordata > Actinopteri > Scombriformes > Scombridae > Scomber > Scomber scombrus. The sequence continues at coordinate 13,948,342 of NC_084970.1, forward strand.
GTTGGAAATCACTGGTTTCATCTTTAACTACAGTCCCCTCCAAAAGTATTGGAACAGTGAGGCCAATTCCTTTATTTTTGCTGTAGACTGAAAACATTTGGGTTTGACATCAAAAGATGAATATGAGACAAGAGATCAACATCTCAGCTTTTATTTCCAGGTATTTACATCTAGATCTGATACACAACTTAGAAGATAGCATTATTTGTAACGGAACACCACATTTTTAGGTGAGCAAAAGTATTGGAACAGAAAGACTTAAAATAGATTAAAATGTATAAGACTTAATATTTAGTTGCAAATCCTTTGCTTGCAATAACTGCATCAAGCCTGTGACCCATTAACATCACCAAACTTTTGCATTCTTCTTTTGTGATGCTTTTCCGGGCTTTCACCACAGCCTCTTTCGGTTGTTGTTTGTTTTGGGGGGTTACTCCCTTAAGTCTCCTCTTTAGCAGGTAAAATACATGCTCTATAGGGTTTAAGTCTGGAGATTGATTTGGCCAGTCTAAAACCTTCCACTTCTTGCCCCTGATGAACTCCTTTGATGTTTTTGTAGTGTGTTTTGGGTCATTATCTTGCTCCATGATGAAGGATCTCTCAATCAGTTTGGTTGCATCTTTCTTTAAATTGGCAGACAAAATGTTTCTGTAGACTTCTGAGTTAATTTTGCTGCTGCCATCATGTGTTACATCATCAATGAAGATTAATGAGCCCGTCCCAGAAGAAGCCATGCAAGCAGAAGCCATGACATTACCTCCACCGTGTTTCACAGATGAGCTTGTATGTTTGGGATCATGAGCAGATCCTTTCTTTCTCCAAACTTTAGCCTTTCTATCACTTTTGTAAAGGTTAATCTTTGTCTCATCAGTCCATAAAACGTTGTCCCAGAATTTTTGAGGCTCGTCTCTGTACTTTCTGGCAAAATCCAGCCTGGCCTTCCTATTCTTGTTGCTAATGAGTGGTTTGCATCTTCTGGTGTAGCCACTGTACTTTTGTTCATGAAGTCTTCTGCAAACAGTAGATTCTGATACCTTCACTCCTGCCCTCTGGAGGCTGTTGCTGATGTCACTAACAGTTGTTTTAGGATCTTTCTTTACAGCTATCACAATGTTTCTGTCATCAACTGCTGCGGTTTTCCTTGGTCTACCCGTTAGACGTCTGTTATTTAGTACACCAGTGGTTTCTTTCTTCTTCAGGATATTCCAAATAGTTGTACTGGCTATGGCCAATGTTTGTGCAATGGCTCTGATTGATTTTCCATTTTCTCTCAGCTTCACAATTGCACAATTTTTTTTCACCCATAGACAGCTCTCTGGTTTTCATGTTGGTTACACATCTAACTATAATTAACTAAGTCTGCACAGGTAAAACCCAAATATTAAACTGAGCGTAGACATTCAGCACTATTTATTGTTTGAATAAGCAATGTAGTAGGACACAACTGGGCAACAAAACACACTTGTCACTCACATGTTCCAATACTTTTGCTCATCTAAAAATGTGGTGTTCCGTTACAAATAATGCTATCTTCTAAGTTGTGTATCAGATCTAGATGTAAATACCTGGATATAAAAGCTGAGATGTTGATCTCTTGTCTCATATTCATCTTTTGATGTCAAACCCAAATGTTTTCAGTCTACAGCAAAAATAAAGGAATTGGCCTCACTGTTCCAATACTTTTGGAGGGGACTGTATGTGTTGCATACAAAAAAGACTCATTTAAGTACATAAGTATTAGCAGCTTACAGCAATAAAAAGTAGTGGTTTGGTCTCTCTGACTGATATATTATTACGTATGACATCATTAGATATACTGAAGCATCAAGGTAAGCAGCATGTTACTGGAGGTGGAGCTAGTTTCAACTACTTTATATACAGTTAGTTAGTGAAGGATCGGGCCATTGCTTCAAGTCTTTACCTAAAAAGAAACCAGAGCAGTCAACTGAATGTTGGGGAGTAGAAAGTGTTATGTGCCTCTGAAATGCAGTGGAGTGGGGGTATAAAGCAGCATAAAAAGGAAATGGCCAAGTAAAGCACAGGTTTGTTTTTAAGTACAGTATTTGAGTAAACATACTAAGTACGTTTGGTAGAAGTTCACAGAAGAAAATGCCAACAGCTAAATTCTTCTAACTTTTCATAACTAATGGAAGGATTCATTTGTCTTTCAGGCCCGAGATGACATCCTGAACGGTTCTCACCCTGTATCATTTGACAAGGCCTGCGAGTTTGGAGGCATTCAGGCCCAGATCCAGTTCGGACCTCACATAGAGCACAAACACAAACCTGGATTCTTAGAGTAAGCATCTAACTCACTCATTTCCCAGTGGTGCAGTGTGTCATTTCATACTGACTAGAGCAGCATTTTCAAGAAAACAAAACAAAAAAAGAAATAAAAGCTATGAGTCATCCAAGACCTTTTTACTTTCAAAATGTGTTTTGTTTCTCCATTTTAAACTTGTATCATAAGTAAATAATGAATTTTCACTAGATTTTTCCCCAGACATTTAGTGTAGCACTCATTTCATCAGAATAATGCTGACTAAAAGAAAAAGAAATAAGAAAAAACACAAAAACAGTCCTCCATGGTTATACTGATAGAAATATTTGTGTTCATATTACAAATCCTGCACTGGCAGTACATGAAATTGATATTTCTCGAGAGTTTTAAGGCTATAACAGAAAATTGAAGAACTCTTACTTTTTGTATGAAGTTCAGTCTCTTTCTGCTTTTCATTTTTTTTCTAGCCTGAAGGAGTTTCTGCCCAAAGAATACATAAAGCATCGAGGAGCTGAGAGGAAAGTATTCCAGGTGCTGTCAGGATTTCTCTTGATAAATATACCTTGATTTTTAAAACATTTTTTAATTCAACTAATTTGACAATTGTGCACCAAATGTCCAGACAGCTGAATGCATGTTTGACTTCACTGACAGGATCACAAAGACTGTGGAGAGATGACGGAGATTGAAGCAAAAGTGAAATATGTGAAACTTGCAAGGTCTCTGCGGACATATGGAGTATCTTTCTTCCTGGTCAAAGTAAGTACCACTGCACCATGTTATTCAAGAGATCTTCCACTCTTAAAGTGATAAGCCTAGCCTGGAGTTCTTCTCTCCTTGTGTTTAAATTGAATTCTTTAGAAAAGGTGAGGTAGATTTTGGAATTAGTTGCACATGTAGTTGGAGCCTTTTTATCTCTTGAGTGTGAAATCTGCTCTCTGGGCTCGGTGTTAACTGGATAAGGGAGTTGAAGGAAAATACCCAGCAGGTGGGGTAATTGTTCGGGGTCCACCTGAACTTTCAAAGCTTTTCATGTCACCCAAACCAAAGAGAGCTCCTGCTGGCCATTTCCTTTATGCACACTACAAAAAAATACTACAAATAAGACAAATATTATGTAATATAATCAAATTAACAAATATCCGGCAAAAACTATCATTATTCTTCATGCAGCTTTAATAAACAATGATACTTGAAATGTACGAGACTAATCTACAAAAAACAAGAGTGCAAGTTTTGTACCTGTGCAGGAAAATAAAGCTACTCCCTTAAAGCCTTTTTTTGCAACATTTCAGCTAAATATGTTTACTGGCTCTTTTTTTGTGTCTTTTTGTGTTAATATTCTATCTTTCTTCTCTTAAATGAATCAGGTTTTTACCCTGCACTTTGAGATTATTTCATTATGAATTCAGAGTAAACAATTTATTATTGGTAAGCGTAACTATTTGCAAGCATTATTTAGATGAAAATGAGTATATGCAAAACCATTTTCTCTCTACAAATGTGGAAACAGAAATAGAAGCAAAAGCATACAAAGGAGGAGACCCCTGGGACCCCCTTGTATACCATACATCTCTATCTCTTTCTCAGCTTTTCAGTAACACACACATACAAACACAGGAACGCGCACACACACTCGCTGGCAGCACCTTGTCTGCTGGGAGTTCAGTGTGTACCTGGAAAGAAAGCAAATGTTGACATCCTGCATAAATCATGAGAATCGTCCACGTCTCCAATCGATTAAATTGCTTTCCAGTTGTCACCTTTTCTGCGTTTGCTGCTGAGCTCTCATAGAAAATGAGACAATTTCTGGTAATTGCTTGAAATAAAAGTTGCTTGTGCTGACTCTCTGCCAGACAGCTTTTGGCTTTTCATCAGCGGCTTTCAGCACTAGAGGATAAGGGCAAAGATTAAAAAAAAAACAACCAAAAAACCTGAAACAGGCTGTATTAGATCGGAGCGTCTTCATCAAGTCTTCATTTGCGGTAAGTCTCTCACACATTCCACAGTCTAGTAAATCCAAGTCACACCCTGCTTTTTTATTCCTTTTTAAGCATAAAACACGCAAATCTTAAACCAATATGCACCTACTGGCCTTGGATCTGCGTTCCCCTTGATGAATTTGACATCTTATCTGCTCACCTTTGTCGTTTCAGTCATCCTTGACTATAATCCAGTGGAGCAGAGACATCTTAAAAATAAGCCAAGGGGGTGGGGGGGAGGAAAATGACGCCTGTAGTCCCTAACCTATAACCCCAAGGAGGCCCCAGGCCCTCCAGGACATTTACACAACTCACCTCTTTGCCCTCCCGTCACAGCCCATCATGTTCTGTCCGTTTGCTCACAGACTGCAGGTCCTGAAGAGACATTTGCTCTTTCCATGCAAGGGAAAAGGAAAAAGACGTCTGTGGGCTCAGAGAGAGTCTGACATTAGAGGTTTACAGATAAAGACATGGATTAAGACATAACATTTAAATGACTAACTGGGAAAAGTTTGGTTTTCTTATTGGTTAAGCAGATGAATAGCCTACATGTCTCTGCGGATCAATGTGACAGTAAAATGAGTTTCATGCTGCTGGGCCTGTGAGTTTTCTGTCTTGAATTGTGTATCTGTCCTGTTCTCCAAATGCCTTTTTTATTCAAGTAATCCCTTCAGCAGGCAAGGGAATATGAAAATGAGGCTAAATTAATGTGGGCAAAAATTGCTCATTGAAGGGAATGAAATGGACATTTACATGGTTTGTTTGGATCATGCGGTTCTTTTCCTGAAGGTTTATTGCCTGATTTCATTTACTGCATTCATACTGGGTGGTCCAATGAGAGTCAACAAGACCATGAAAGCAGAGCTGCTATAAGTTATAAATGGTTATAAATACATACAATACCATTAAAAGAGGAAATGACATTAAAACACACAAAGCTCAATTGAAGTACAGATTCAAAGGATACAAGCAGACATCAAAACAGTAATAAAAAATGAAATACAACATGTGGCTGGTGTAAATATACAGTGAGATATCCACACATGTAGCAATTGCAGGGACAAGCGTTATCAGTGTAGAATTTGATTAATATTTTTAAAACCGGTAAAAGACCTAAAGTGAAATAATTTCATCCTGTTGAATTAATTTCATGTGAGTATAATGGCTTTTTGTTGCTTCGTGTTCTTTCAAAGTTCATTCAAGTGCAGTCTTTTCAAGCAGTTGGCTTCCTTTCCTTTACTGCATAAGTGATGAGAGGTTGAAAGACTGGGCTCTATAAATATTTAGCAAAGAATGCAGGTCTTTCATCAGGGAAAGCCATCTCAGGTTAGCACAGTGGTGCTTTGTCAAACTAATTAACACATTTTGGTACTAATATGATTGTCAAATGAACTAGTTGTTGCCTATTTAGCATGTAGGATGTAACCTGTTCAGTATAAGGCTCACTAAAGGAGACAAAGGTATGTCAGAAATGATTGGGTTGTCAGTGATAATTATGATTGCGTAACAAACGTAATATATACTTGTTAGAGATTCTTTATAATATGATGGTTTCCGTCATAGAGGGAAACAGGCAAGTATAGGATTAGAAAGTACCTTTGGTCTGTGGTCCAGTTTGATTCAGCATGACGTTTTCTGCTTAATGTCAGGGGTCTGTGTTAGGTTTGGAAAGTCCATGAGGATTAAATAAAGTGTTTGTTTTGCAGGAAAAGATGAAGAGTAAGAACAAGCTGGCACCGCGGCTCCTGGGGATCACCAAAGAATCTGTGATGAGAGTGGACGAGAAGACCAAAGACGTGGTTCAGGAGTGGCCACTTACCACTGTGAAGAGGTGGGCAGCTTCACCCAAGAGCTTCACCCTGGTAAGACTCGCACGCTCTTAGAAAGTGTTCACAGAATTTCAAGCACACCAATGAATTAATGAGAAACCAGCAAGATTTGCCTGCACGCTCGTCTAGGTTCACACTACAAGTGAGCATCACAATGAAGAGTTTTTTTCTTTCTTTTCTTTTTCACAAGAATACACAATGTTTTTGTACTGCTGGCTTTGTTTTTGCACCCATTTTTATCTTTCATCCAATCTGCCCACACTAGGCACACTGTGTCTAGCTGTAAATAAGTACGACAGGCTCCCAGTAAACCCAACTCTTCCGCAGTGGCCATAAAACAATCGTTGCAGTGCTCAGTCTGCCTGTCCTCCCATTCTTTCCGTGCACTTCTGTTATTGAACAGACTCTTTTTTTTTTCTCCCCTGTCAATATTTCTCCTTTGTGGCAGCACCCACAGTCAATGAAAAACATGGATTTAATCTTGCAGATCTGTTAGATGCACTGTCTGTATTAAATTAACACAGCCTCCCTTTCTCGTTGTTATTTCAGCAGGGAGTTGTATATTTTGATCTCATGTCAGGTAGATGGGTGCAGGGGTTGATTGATTTACATTTCAAGTATGCCAATATGAGGGGTACAGATCACTCCATCTCACACTTTTTTCTGCTAATTAAAGAAAAAAAAAAGCTCAATTTTTAACATAAAATCTGCCCTGAGATGGTTCTAAGGTTAATTAGGCTCTCTGTGTCTTGCAGCAGTTTGATGTTACTCTCTGTGTGTTATGTGTGTGTGTGTGTGTGTGTGTGTAGGACTTTGGGGAGTACCAGGAGAGCTACTACTCGGTTCAGACCACTGAAGGGGAACAGATCTCCCAGCTCATTGCTGGTTACATCGACATCATCCTCAAAAAGGTGAGACCTTTTATCTCTGACACAGATGAATCATAATGAATCGATATCCTCCTGTGGAAAATAACATCTCAGATCTGTTGACGCCTGCTGCACCCTGGCTACTGTGTGCTACAGCTGCACTTTAATACAAAGAAGCACAAGACAGCTGATGTGGTGCAATGTACTGTAAGAACTCATCACACATATTTCATCCCAATTATAATCAACTATCGCCTCTAGAGAATTAGAACTATAATCACGAGTTCAAGTGACCTAAAATGATGAGTTGAGTAAGTGTTGGCTTATTAGAAAACAGTTCTTTCCTGCACTTATGACAACTGAGTCTCACTTCTTTCTTTCCTAGGAGAAGACAGTCATTCCTAAGCTTAATGCCTGCAAAATACTGAAAAAACATATATGCACACCTGAATATGTGGCTTCAATGAGAGTAAAAAGCCTTCACACTCTTTGTTGCTTACTGCTGGTTTATTTAATATTCATTTCATGTGACATTTCTGTCTAAATGACCTTCATCTGGTCCCTAAAAATAGGACCAAATATGTGTCAGTCTGAGCCCAAAGTCCCCACTCAAAGTGGCTTGATGAATTAGGGCCCAGGTTTTCTTTTGTGAGGCGTACAAAAATGTGACATTTAACAAAGAAAGCATTAGGGTAGCATCTCTAAAATCACTGTGGGCTCCTTTTTATTTAAAGAATATTTCTTTTTCTTTTTGCAGAAGCAAAGCAAGGATCGCTTTGGATTAGAAGGTGATGAGGAATCAACCATGCTTGAGGAATCTGTATCACCTAAAAAGTATGTACTAAACCCTTTTTCTTTTAACCATTACACAAGTAGAGCTCCTCTACTAAATTCCCTCTTTGAGCAACTTTAAAGCAAAAAGCTTCGGGTGCTGTAGAAAAAAGTTTAGTACTAACACATGTAGTCATAGTAACAACAGAGAAAGCTTTACAAAAGCAAGAAAATGAAACTACTAGACAACACACTTATAGATTATAAATGTAGATTAATCCTTAGAGCAGTGCCCACACAGCTCCTACAGTGTGTTATTGTGTTACACCGGTATAAATTGTGGTATGATGATGGTTTGACTATGAGCACAATGGCAGCACACAAAGTTATTGCATATTATTGTAGCAAAACACAATATCAGACTGGCCCCTTTTTTCAATTTCCTTCACAATACCGATCTCGACCACAGCTCACACATCCATCTTCCAGGACCTCATTTCCCCACATGAACACTTCCTTAGCTGGACTTTATCCTGAGAGATAATCATTATGTGAGGAAATTTTGCTGCACTGGACAAGCAAAGGCTCTATCCGAACACTTCCTGATTAGATGTGTATCAGCTCATTTATCTGCAGTGGACTCTCAGTCTGTAACTGAAGCCCCCCACCCCATCTTGCCTCAATTGATATTGCTTTCCTGCTCTCAACTGAGAGAGTATTTGCTGCAATTGTTATTGTATTTCTCTTTTTCCCTTTTATCTGGGCTGATGCACTGGGCCGAAGGCAAAAGTCTTTAATACTGCAAACACATAGCAAGCCGAACTCTGGAAGGCCTTATCTGAGGAAAAACAAAACAAAGCTTTGTCTTCCAGAAGTACACAGTGAGAATACTCTGCAGTGTCAGTCTGCTTTGTGTTAGTGCCCCACTGTCACAAATGTGCACAGCCATGCTGCCTGGTGTTAAATCTCTCCCAAGAACGCATTCACACACACAGCCAAGAAACAGAAACATGCTCTTTTTGTCTTAAGTTAGTTTTTCTCCTATGAAAGTTTCAACTTTTTATGTATGCATTTATTTTTCCTTTGAATCATCAGTTTCTACATCTATATGATGCAGTTTAATGAAAGACATTTTCACAGTTCTAATCATATCATTTGTTCTTGTTCTTGTTATTTCAAATACTGTGTGTGTGTGTGTGTGTGTGTGTGTGTGTGTGTGTGTGTGTGTGTGTGTGTGTGTGTGTGTGTGTGTGTGTGTGTGTGTGTGTGTGTGTGTGTGTGTGTGTGTGTGTGTGTGTGTGTGTGTGTGTGTGTGTGTGTGTGTGTGTGTGTGTGTGTGTGTGTGTGTGTGTGTGTAATACACTCTTCTGTCTCACTGACTTGAAGGAACTATAAGTGGTCCATTGTCATGGCAGCACAAAGACTAGAGCAAACAGTTCTATGACAAGTTGGTAATTTTCTAACCTTGAACAGTGCTTTTCCTCGCTGTTAGGTAATTTGTGCCAAGCACAGCAAGCGTGATGCTACTAAATGCGCAACTGAAACAATGTTATCAAGCAAGCAGATATAAACTGAGATTTGCTCCGCTTGAGATGACAAGTTCAATTGTGGTGTGATTTCAGTGCACAGAATTACAAGTGAATATAACTTGCCACATTTTCTCTTTAAAACACGACTCCAGAATTGTTCTCATACTGTGTGACACCGTGATCATCCCTAAACCTTTTTAGCAGCTCTATTAATTGTCTGCTATATTAAATGTCTGCCTGTACGTGCAGGTCTACCATCCTTCAGCAGCAGTTTAACCGCGTGGGTCGGGTGGAGCACGGCTCTGTGGCGCTGCCAGGCGTGATCCGATCTGGCTCCATTGGCACAGAGTCGCTCACCATGGGCACCATGCCATCTGCTCAGCAGCAGATCACAATGGGTCAGATGCACCGTGGACACATGCCACCACTGGTAAGAACAGTACAGAAGAATGGCTCTCAGTATATTTCACTTACACTTTCACGAGTAAGTCCAGGTGGTAAAACTGGACAGAAATCCATCCTCCATTATGTCACCTTTTTACCCTTCTTGTGGCTGCTCTCTCCATATGTTAACAGTTTCACAAAGGATAAGAATCTTCTTTTGCGAGGTTTCTTCTAAAATCACTCCAGACTACATTGTGTAAGAAACTCAGTCTCTTTATTTTCCTGTATGTGTAGAGTTCAGCACAGCAGGCTCTTATGGGAACCATTAACACCAGTATGCAAGCTGTGCAGAAGGCTCAGATTGACCTGGGCGAGGTTGACAACCTGCCACCACTGGGACAGGACATGGTAAGCTACACATGGCTGACAATGAATATCAAACCAACAAGAACACACTCATACTTTACACACATTATGGTAATATATCACTTTGGTGCATTTTATTTATGTAGTATAATGACTTTCGTTGTTTGTTGTCTTTGTGCACAGGCATCCAAGGTGTGGATCCAGAACAAGATGGACAAATCAAAACACGAGATTCACTCTCAGGTCGATGCCATCACCGCAGGAACAGCCTCTGTCGTCAACCTCACAGCTGGTCAGTGGCACTGGCATGACTCAGCAGAATGTGATCAAACTCTGACAGCATGACAGTGGAGCAAGGCTGCAGTACTTTATGCATTCTCGTAGCCTTTGTGGCATTTATTGTAAATAAAATGGTTTAAGTCTTTCAGGAGCCCTTAATGAAGCTATTGAAAGTCTTAAGACTTGTGCTCACAGTTTTTACGAGACATTTTCTAGCAGAGGTAAAATTATCTGGCCAATTAACAACTTTAAAGCAGAATCTTTCCATCAGTCTGTCACTCATTAACAGCATCGTAGATCCTGTATGAAGTCTAATGGTTCCCTCATCTCCTGCTTTGCTTTGGTGAATATGGAACAGTGAATTCTGAACCATTCAAAGTTCACTTGTTGTTCTTTCAGTTTATTTGTGTTTATCTTAGACGGATAACAGCTTGTGCCTAATTTCTGTACTTTCTCAAGTGTATTTCTCAGTGCTTAGGTAGACTGATGTATTTATGAGTCTCTAATTATACTTGAAAGCAAAATGTTGACCCTTGGTTGAGTGATGAGTCCGTTTATATGTGTTAGTGAATTAAGAAGACTCACTGGGGTTCCTGGGGTTTGAATTAAAGGGCTCTGTCTCTCTGGTGGCCTTCCTTATTCTTATTCCTCCTCCTACTCTCCTCAACAGGCGACCCGACCGACACAGACTACACAGCAGTAGGCTGCGCCATCACCACCATCTCCTCCAACCTGACAGAAATGTCAAAGGGTGTGAAGCTGTTGGCTGCATTGATGGAGGATGAGGTGGGCGGAGGTAACGACCTGATGAAGGCTGCCCGGACGCTAGCAGGGGCCGTGTCTGACCTACTGAAGGCTGTGGAGCCAGCCTCTGGAGAGGTGAGCAAAGGAGATTATAATATCAGTTCATGAGTCAGACATGTCACATTCACTTTCTTAATAGATGCACAGTACACAGCAAACTTAAAATGATCAGTTTGTCGTTATACTTCCCCATTTTGCTCTTGAAAATGTCCATTTAGAAGTGTATTCATACCTTTTCCTCCTTCTGTGTCCATCTGCACATCTGACAGGACAGATGTTGCAGGTCTGACATATGAATGATGCAGTTTAATCATGTTCAAGTCCAACACAGCAAAAAAAGTGTTAAGGACATTAAGGGAGATATTAGAGTAGAAACTGAAATGTGAAATAATATATATTGAACCCAAACCTAATGGAGCAGAGGTGGATAGACTGAGTCAATTGTTGAGAGTCAGAAAATGAAGAGCCTGACTTTGGATTTGAGCCAGATTTAGATTTGCCAGATTTAGTGTGTATTATGTTGCCCTCACACAAAATACTTTGTTCTTTCAAATTGACAACGACAACCTAAAAGTTAATTAAATTTGCCACGGAGCAGCTCTACCCTGAAACAATGTATCGTCTCTTAATAATACAGTATCTCTCTTGGTCTTCTGAACTACACCTAATTATATTAACATCCTGCACTGCTGGCCAACTTCAGCTAACCGAATTGTCCTCTGACTGAGGGTGAGCTGATTGGCAGGCATGTTCTGTTTTTAATGGAAACACAGCTAGCTTAAATATACTGCAAAGCACACTTCTGCACAGTCTCTGTATCTGCTTTTGTTGCAGTACTTTAATGTTCTCACTGTTGTCCATGAAGAGTTTGTTTGTTTTTTTATGTGAAAGAAACATTCAGGAGTTAATGAACTGTACAGTGTTGGGCTGGTAATCTGCATTATGTACAGGTTTATCTAACATAGAGAGAATCCTGAGCTTTATTAACATGTGCATTATGGATACTGGTTGTTGGACAGATAATATGTAGGCTGTAGGCTCCTTAGATGAAGACATGTAGGTTCTTTGTATTTGCTGTGTCTTTTTGTATGGAATATTATGAATCATACCAGCGCTTATGCAGTATACAGCACATTAAAACACTTTGCAGGTTAAGTAGAACCCACCCATCTCAAGATGCAAGATGATGCTGTTTCAAACCAGGCATCTCAATGCAGTCTCGGATCCTTATGACTTTTTGTGTGTGTGTGTGTGTGTGTGTGTGTGTGTGTGTGTGTGTGTGTGTGCGTTCGCACAGCCCAGACAGACTGTGCTGACGGCAGCGGGCAGCATCGGCCAGGCCAGTGGAGACCTCCTGCGCCAGATTGGAGAGAGCGAGACAGATGAGAGGTTCCAGGTAACACTGCACTTCATCCATTTGTCATAATCACTGCTCTTAGTGTAATGTTCAGAGAAAAGCTGAGTATCTAGGAACTACTAGAGGAATATGGAATGAATGCTAGTAAATGTTTTTCATTATTTAGCCAGGATGTCTTCGTTTGAATAGAGTATTGAACTGCAAATATAACCCTGTGGTATAGATCATTTATCTTGACCTGCTCTATCCAAATGCTAATTCCATAATTGTGCTTAATCTGAGCGTGATATACAAAAAAAAAATATATATATATATGGTGTATAAAGTTGCTGATGAGATGTTTTGTGTTTAGTGTTTTTCTTTTCTTCCTGCTTTGTAATGTGTTGTGCAGGATATCCTGATGAATCTGGCCAAAGCGGTGGCCAACGCTGCAGCCATGTTGGTGCTGAAGGCAAAGAACGTGGCCCAAGTTGCAGAGGACACAGTTCTTCAAAACCGAGTCATTGCTGCAGCCACCCAGTGTGCCCTGTCCACCTCCCAGCTGGTGGCATGCGCCAAGGTACAGGAACATAAAACAAGAGTGATTGGGAATAACCGTTTAATGCTGAGCATTTACCAATGCTGCCAAGCATGAAATGTGAGGCTCATTGTACTAAATGGCTCACATCACATGAGTATACAGTATATATAATATGCTATCCACTCTGAAAAAGATAAATGTAGCATATCTGCAAATACCTAGAAACGATGTACTGCGTTTTTTAAATTCACTATTTCAGATCTGTCTCGAATTTGAATATATTAGTTGGGAAGCTATTTGGTTAAGGGCATTACAATAATTTCACCATTTCTCATTAGCAGACAGTGCAGTGAGGTTTGGTAAAGAGAGATTTATTTCCTCAATTGAATAACCTAAGACTTGTCTGTAGCTTCTGTGTGAATATATCGGGATGCACTAAGGCACTGGTAATACCCAGTCATATTCGTGCATCCGTAATTGTAAAACCAACATGCTGCTAATTAGTTAAAATGCCCTCCTGGCTCCCAATCTGAATAGTTGCATTTGCTAAATAAATCCTCACCTCTAAAAACCATCTGCTGAATCCCTTTCAAATAGACTTTTCTCTAATCTTTGTTTCCTCTGATCTTTGGGAAATGTGATCTGTAATTGATTGATGAAAAGAGTGTTTAACACTGTTATAGCAGTGTATTTATGGTTTGTGTTTGAGTCACATTAGCCAAGTTAAATGCAGATTACTAGAGCTGAAATGATTAACTGATTAATGCATTTGTAAATTGACTAAATTAATCTGCAACAATTAATAATTTTAGGTTATATTCATTATATTAGATTAATGATATTGAGTAATTTTAAAGGTTTTTTATTTGTCTTCTATGATAGTTAACTGCATAGTTTGGGGTTTTTCAAGTTGGATCATTTTTATCCCATATGATGCCATTATTATTTTTCTTTGGGTTTTTTTTTTCTTCAACTCTTCACCTTCATTTCTCTCCATGTTGTTGTAGGTGGTGAGTCCCACTATCAGTTCCCCTGTTTGCCAGGAGCAATTAATTGAAGCTGGAAAGCTGGTGGATCGCTCAGTAGAGAGCTGTGTCCAGGCCTGCCTGTCAGCCACAGAGGATGGTGAGCTCCTAAAACAGGTAAATTTGACTGCTGTGTGGACCAATGAAGCATTTTATGTGGTCTTCCATGTATGATTTTTGTTGGGTTTTTTTTCAGATAATACTGTAACAAATTGTGACGAGTACAGAACAGAAAACATTATCTAAGAGCAAATGAATTGACTGGTGTGTTTTCTAGAATACTGAAGTCGGGGGGCATACAACCACAAGGCAGTAGTTCTAGTTTATTAATGGGATTCTGTTTGTGTACAAACACACAGCTTAAGAAGCAATGAAGATAATGAGTCAAGTGTGCCTCTCCCCAACCTGCTGGAATAAGAAGTAGGGAATAAGGCAGCTTAAGAAACACAGCACTAATGTGGATGATGTGCATCTCCTGTGTTGAAGGTGAGCGCAGCAGCCAGCGTGGTGAGTCAGGCTCTGGGAGATCTCCTGCAACACGTCCGGCAGTACACCTCAAGAGGAGAGCCAATCGGGCGCTACGATCAGGCCACAGACACCATTATGACCGTCACTGAGAGTATCTTCAGCTCAATGGGAGACGCAGGTGAATCCAGTACTGAATTTGACTTAATGCGTTTTTGTTTGTTATTAAGTAATGATGTAAGGTACTTAGGTTGTGGAACAGCTGAATGCATTTCCCTTTTAGAGAAAATGTATTTTTGAGCAGGAAAGCACAACCTGCAGCCAGCTACTTTCAGTGAGGTTTTAATGTTTGTTTTGGTCAGTCAGTCAATTGGTCTTCCACTTTGGTTCAGACTGAATTATTATATTTATATTATTTCAGCACCTATTGCATGAAATTCCATACACTACAGTACTGATAATCATGGTCTCCAGAGGACATCAGAGGTTTACATTTCTAGTTTTGAGTGAAATGTCTTTACTACTGTATCATTTGTCCTGACATTTGGTAAACAATTTGTCCAATACTACTTTAATAATAATTATAGTTATAAAATACAGCATGTTATAAATATTAGCACACTAACATGCTTAACCGAACATGGTAAACATAACCTGCTCAACCTCAGCATTGTAGCATTGTCTTTGTTAGCATGCTGATGTTAGCATTTAGCTGAAAGCGCCTCTTTTGGTTAAGTACAGCCTAACAAACCCGCTAGCATAGTTTTAAACTCATCTGGTATTCACAAACAAATGATTTAAAGAATTAACAATAATCTGGACAAAATTAAAATCCAATTAATTTAAACATGGTATAATTTTAGCCCCAGTTGTGCTTGGAAATTAAATAAAAACTAGCTAAATTTAACCAATCTTATCCATATATTGTGGTTTAAAAAGTGATTTTAAAAAAAGCACAAACTATATCTAAGCCACAAAACTTGCATTCCACTACAGCTCTAAAGTTTTAGATTCTCAGTATGTCTATTGTGTTATCAGTATCTGTTTCATCCCATCTTCTCCTCTGTAAGACTGGTATGATGTTGGTTTGAATGGACAGCTGTCAGCTCTGGTGCAGCCACAGAGAGAAGCTGACAGTGATGTTAACAAGTCTGACAGCAGTGAAAGACAGGTAGATAGAAAGAGATGCAGAGAGGATGTCCCGGCCCAGTAGTCAGCTCGGCTGGATTAATTGGTTTGATAGACACATAGAATAACTGTTTGCTCTGCTGAGGGCTGAATACACACAGCTAGTTGGAGAATACTGCCTTTGAACTGGTGTCAGATTTGTCAGGTTAGGTCACACCAGGCTGTCGGGCACAAAAATGACTAGAGGAATTAAAGAGTGAGTTCTGTAGTTGAGCGTTGGCACATCAGCTGAAATATTAACATGAATTATAGCAGCATGCTGCTGAATAGGTTTTGTGTTCTGCTTTGACAGAGAGATATTAGACACTGTGTCTTTACATCCCTTTTGTCTTACCTCATTAGTCTGATTCAAAGAACATTTTCAGAAGGAGTCAACACACTGCAGCTGGCGGAATAGCTACATCCAATTGTTTCTGTCAGTCAGCTACTGGTGTCATACTGGTCTAATCAGGGTGGCCATTACAACAGTGTGAGACATTCAGCCACATTGTTTGTTTCTTTTGTGTCTTGTTTCCTTTTCTTGTCACCAGGTGACATTCAAACCCTTCATGTTTAACTGCTAGCTTTTGCTTACTGCTTCTAACAGTCCCACTATGAGTCAACACACTGTTAGCCTTTTCAACAAGTAAATTGTGAATTTATCTTACTGATACAAAATTAAAGGGTATCAAATTAAAGTCAGTGCAGTCTTGTTAAAATATTTATCTGCTTCATTAAGGTTTGCCGGCACTCTTATTACTTGCATCATTATTTCTAAAAAGGTTATCAACAATACATTATTGTGTCCTATATTACAAGTAGATGAGGAAATGAAGATGGATTTATGATTCCTTATTTTTAGTCTGAATTGTTCTTGACTATCGACTCAGGAGAATATGCTACAAAATGAAAGTGTTAAGCAATTACTTTCAGAAGTTTTAAATTTACTGGTGTCACCTGAATAATCTCTAATGAGCATGACTCATATATTCACACTTTACTCATCTCTCTCTCTGTCTCTGTGCCTCCTTCCTCTCACCCCTCCCCAACTTTGTCTTGTCTCACTCACTGTTCTTCATCTCAGGAGAGATGGTCCGTCAGGCTCGGGTGTTGGCTCAGGCCACCTCAGACCTGGTGAACGCCATGAGGTCTGATGCTGAAGCTGAGGTGGATGTTGACAATTCTAAGAAGCTGTTGGCAGCTGCAAAACTTCTGGCTGACGCAACTGCAAGGATGGTGGAGGCAGCAAAGGTAACCAGGCTATGAAACATAAAGGATATCATATTTCCGGGGCTTGGTTTTTGATTATTTTTCATTCACAGCGCCACTTTAAACAATAAAAACCAGTATGTCATGTAGTTGGCAGTGTAGTGCAGTATAGTTTACCAATTTAAAGCTTAAAACGTTTAAGAACAGATAAAGATCTACAGCGCTGGGTTTCACTGCACTACAAGGTGACCTTTTCGATGACAGCAGAGGGGAAAGAGTGGTGTGCGTGCAGGCTGGTGTGTGTATGTGTGTGTGTGTTTGCAAAAAAGAGAAAGGATGACAGTGTGGGAAATGATTCTGCTCAGCTTTCTTTGTTAGGTGCTTTTTTACTGAAAAAAAACCTTTAAAACTTCCTTTAATAATAACTGAATGCATGGCCTGATCTTTCATATTTAAACACCTGAATCTCAGTTTGTGTTTCTGAAAGTACTTTTAATACTTATAGTACTTAGTACTTATAATTGTTCTTATTTGGTAAAGTCAAAATATACAAACATCCTTCCAAAATGGAAAGTTGAAATTTCTGACTAAATTTGTGGGTGTGTAGAATTTAAGTTTCAAATATGCAATTTAAATTATGAATCTGCAAAAAACAGATGTGCTCTCATTTTGTCTTCACCTCTATTCAGCAGCTCCAGCATTTTGTTTAGGCTTTGTGACTCTGTTCCTGAACTAGATTTAATGTGGCTCTGATGCCGTTTGTTTTCCACAATAATTACTGTAGAGTTACAGTAAAACTAGTAGATAATGAAGGCAACATGTTGTCCCCTCAGGCAATAATTTCTCTCAGTAAAATAAGTGAAACCTGATGACAAAATCGCAATACCAATTTACTCACATTATGAAATATGTTAAACCTTCAACACTGAATGCATTTTAATGAACTGAAGCTCGACAACCTGCACATTTTTTTTTAAAACATTTATTTATGCAGGGTCTGATATGACTCTTTGGTTTGAACTGTACGATAATATGTTAGAGCAGCATTGAGATCTATCATCAATTTAGTCTTTATGCGTAAGTTTTCAGTGAAACATGATTAAGACTAAGACAACATCAAACTTTTCCATCCCAGACTGCTCCAGAGGAGGTTTAGCTTTGCCACTGACCCCCATCTTCCTCTATCCCAACTCTTTATCTCCTATCACTCTCATTATCTGTCTACCGAATCTCAGACTGATATTAATAGCTCTCCACTTCCACCATGAAAATTAAATGACGCCTTCCAGCTGGTTAGTCGACTTCGATGCCAGACTTATCACCCGTCACACAGCTGTATATTTATCTGTGTCAGTGGATGCTGAGATCTTAGCCAGTTGTTGCCTTGGTAACTGATTAATTGAGCTTGTGTTGTGTATGTACGGATGGTGTTTAAATTGGGGAATGATTTGCTTTAGTTTACTTCTTGTGCATGTACTGTATCAGTGTAAAACAGACCCTGCTTTTTGAAGGCTAGTGTCCTATGATGAATTCTCACATGTGATATCTTGTTAGTCCCTTTGGCAATCAGCTCTTTTTTAATAATTATGCAAAATAGCTGTTCTATTTAAGTGGTGTCAACTGTTGCCAACAGGCAGATGACAGCTGCAGACTCCACTGACTTGAAGCTGGTCACTAACATCATTTTACAAAATATGCAACTAATTAACAGGAAAACAACCTTTTTTTCTGTTTGCCCACTTGTGTGCCTTGTTGATAGCAATACCTGTGTGACTTCTGCCACCAGCAGCTGTGGGGTTAAAAATAACCTTAATGACATGGATTTTCAGTTGCATAAACACCCACCTCTCTGTGTAGCTGCAGGTGAAGCTACCGAGTTCCCAGTTAATTAACCTAATGGCATCAGGCTTAGCTTTCTCTCCAACAGCGGGAGACACCGAGGTGCTAAGTGATATTGGCGTCCACACACACAACCCAGTTAACTCTGGTACTGCTAGATATATAAACAGCAAGATGAAAAAGGTCTGCTTGCTAATGTGAATTAACAAGCATCTCTTGACACGGGGAGCCATTAACAAAGCACGGATTGTTCAAGCAAAGAGGAGCTGCAGCTGAACTCATTGGTGTGTGTGTGTGTGTGTGTGTGTGTGTGTGTGTGTGTGTGTGTGTGTGTGTGTGTGTGTGTGTGTGTGTGTGTGTGTGTGTGTGTGTGTGTGTGTGTGTGTGTGTGTGTGTGTGTGTGTGTGTGTGTGTGTGTGTGTGCGTGCGTGTGTGTGCGTGTGTGTGCGTGCGCGTGCGTGCGTGTGTGTGTAATGCAAACAGTCAGAAATGTTAATGCTTTTCTAAAATAAGGAGTGATTTAAAAATCACCATGAAATAGCTTTTTTAAAACTCAGGGAATATTGGAATTGGATTATTGAAGAATATAGCTGAATGTATTTGTTTTTGTCTTCCCTGCGTTATAACAGCTGTTGGTCCAGCCGGCTCACAAGTTGTATGTGCTGATCAATGTTCATATGTGCGTGTGGGTTCTCAGGGTGCAGCAGCATACCCAGAAAACGAGGATCAGCAGCAGAGACTGAGGGAAGCTGCAGAGGGGCTCCGTGTGGCCACCAACGCTGCTGCTCAGAATGCAATAAAGAAGAAGCTGATCAACAGATTGGAGGTCAGTGATGACTTGCAAACACTTTTTTGCTACATCTGCTTTACCACACTTTGACCTGAGTGAAATGCCAACTTCAGAAAGAGGCGATTTCCACCCCCCCACTGAATTTAAAGGTGCAGTGTGTAGAATTTGGTGGTATGTGGCAGAACAGACTTGGGAGAAGAGGAATATGATATTCAAAAATATGTTTTAATCAGTATATAATCACCTGAAAATAAGAATCATGATTTCGTTACCTTAGAATGAACCTTTAATTTAGGTTTGTCACTTTTTAAAACACTCCTTGGAAAAATGGTGATGCTCGTTGATTCAAATTTAACTCATTAACAGACTTTCACAGTGTTTGTTACTAAATTTACAGGCTGGGTCATCCCTCATCACTTCATATTCTGTTACAATTTGCAGTGGTGTACATATTTTACTTCATTGTTATGAGTTATATGGGTCAATGACGTATAAGGATTTTCAACAACTCAATTTTAAATAATAAAAACAAGCATATCTAATGCAGTAGTTCAAACATTCAGAATGTTGTGTACCTGACAATTCATATTACAATTTGAAAGTGATTTTAGTGGGTTTTTCAAGATTAATTGGCACTGGCCTGAAAAAAAAGTCATTTGGTGCGACCATGATTCATCTTGAAATGTCTTATATAAATAAAAGACCATCATTTACAAAGATTTAAAAAAAAAATGCAAATACTTTGTTTCCAAACACTTTATATTACTGAAAACTTGTAAAAAAAGATGTGAAGCGTGTTAAGTAAATTAATTTATTTCAAGATGAATCATGGTCGCACCACATGACTCTTTTTAAAGGCCAGTGCCAATTAATCTTGAAAAACCCACTAAAATCACTTAATTTCAAATGTATAATATGGACCTTCAGGTACACAACATTCTGAATGTTTGAACTACTGCATTAGATATGCTTGTTTTTATTATTCTACAATTGAGTTGTTCTAAATCCTTATACGTCATTGACCCATATGTAATATTGGGATTTTTATTATCAACATCCTCAATAACTTCTTAGTTTTGAATAAACAAGGTATGAGACATTAATTTGAACATTAGTCTTTAAGAACAGACCCTTTTACTGTGCTGCATTTACACTCTAATGCATGGATGTTTAATAATTTAAGTATTTAGTGCAGCTTGTATAGCCAGACATGCTTTTAGTTTACCATTGTGTAGTAAGCAAATACAAACAAATCTTTTAACATCCATAAAGAGATGTGACCTTAGAGGTATTTGAATAGATGCTTGAAAATGAACTGATACAAGCACGATAGTTACTATAGTTTAAATGTGTACATGTCTTAATATTCATCAGAATGCTGCCAAGCAGGCTGCAGCTGCAGCCACACAGACCATCGCTGCTGCTCAGAATGCTGCCGCCTCCAACAAGAACACTGCTGCTCACCAGCAGCTGGTGCAGAGCTGTAAGGTAAGGTGTTTTAGGTTTCCTTTATATATTAATGAAACCGTTTTTCTCACACCACTTTTCCATATCCTTATCAGCAAGTTATTGTCACTATAGCATGCAAATCTTAATTGCTTACTTGTTCATAGGCCAGTATGATAAAAAAAAAAGGATACAGTCTCAGTCTTGACTGTGTATTTATGCTTGTGTATGTGTTTTTTGTGTGTATAGGCAGTGGCTGACCACATCCCACAGCTTGTCCAGGGGGTGCGTGGCAGTCAGGCCAAACCAGAAGACCTCTGTGCACAACTAGCCCTTATCATCGCCAGCCAGAACTTCCTACAGGTACAAAAACACACACACACACATACAAAAACACACAATGTCCACACCATTTCTTACCTTTGTGAAGGGATTGGTGAAACTTTTATGTCCCTATACTCAAACTTAATAACTCTCCTGCCTTGAGAATGAGGCTGAATAAAGTATAAATAGTGTTTCTTCCATGTGGGGACCCATTTGGTGTAACAGCTAAAGACACACTGTGGTGGTGAATTTATGAGTCTCAGTAGCACTTTACAGCTGATGCAGGAGCATAAATACATGTACCTATTGGTGAAATTGCCACCATATAATTTACAATGTTCACTGCTACCTGGAGCAACATTTGGTTTTCTAAATGGTCCCTTACTGGTCCAAGGAATAAATATGTTTTTATTGAACATTTTAGCCATTTTACTTTTTTCCCCTCTCTGCAGCCTGGTAGTAAAATGGTGACCTCGGCCAAGTCGTCTGTTCCCACAGTGACTGATCAGGCTGCGGCCATGCAACTGGGTCAGTGTGCCAAGAACCTGGCCACCTGCCTGGCTGAGCTGAGGACGTCTGCACAGAAGGTACAAATACTCGGAGGCATAGAAGATATCATACTTAAAACAGGGCATGCAGGAAGTCACTGCCAGTTAGACACAATAGCTTGCATGCAAAAACTTGACACTCTTGCATAATTCCAGAAATATACTTTACCTGTCTGGATCATTTATAATAAGCTTAATGCATAAAATCATGAAACGGACCGAAGTAGAGACATTATAACAGAAACTAACAACAGAATATATCTTTGTCAAAGGGTGACTACTTACAGGAGCAAAACATACTGTGAGTAATAACCTTTGAAACCAAGTGAACTGTGAGCAAAAGTACAGCAAGACCTACTTTATTTTCCAGGCTCATGAAGCTTGCGGCCCCATGGAGATCGACTCTGCCCTTACTGCCGTCCAGACCTTGAGGAGTGAGCTGCAAGATGCCATGCAAGCTGCTGTTAATGCCCAACTGAAACCACTACCTGGAGAATCCGTAAGAGAACTTTTACACCCCTAAGCTTGATTTTGACTCGTATAAAGTTTGATCTAGACATACGAAAGGTATAGACCACAAGCAGCGGTTTCACATCCTAATATATAGTTTCTAGTTGCTTTATTCATGATGCTGCTGTTTTTGTTTTTCAGTTGGAGAAGTGTGCTCAGGATCTGGGCAGCACCTCCAAGTCAGTAGGATCCTCTATGGCTCAGCTGCTCACCTGCGCTGCACAAGGAAATGAACACTACACAGGTTGGTACTGCTTACTTCTGCAAAAATGTGCGTGGAGGAGTGGATGTTATTTAATCCCCTCATTCCATCAGAAAACATATACATTTTGGTGACCTGGTATTACCATGAGAATTAATGCCATTGTCAATTAATGATAAACTTGTATGGGCTTGACTGGTTTTCTTTGCAGTTACCAGCACTGTTTGTACCACAGGCTACTTTCTTTTTTTCACATGACTTTAAAATATTAAACTGAATGAGATATGATTGAATAATTCAATCCAATTACACAATAATACACCATTACAAGTAAATTAGTATTTTGACTGATCTCAGGTAGTGTTTTACTGCTTTGTATGAAGCAGTGGGGTAAAGATGTTCTTAAAACATACTAATCTTAGCTTATGTTTGGTCTCTTAAGTATTTCCAGGAGACTTTTCTTTACCCTTACAGTGTCCCTCTGTTTTAGTGTTCCTATAGTTCTCCATAGAGCCTGAGGATAAATGCTCCTTTTGGCTGGAACCTGTTTTCTTCCCTTAAGCAATCTTGTTAACTATATGATATGGGACTGAGAGTCGTATTGTTCATGCCTATGAAGCAAATAACTCTTGGACCAAATTGCTTGTCTTGCTGGCTGCAAAACATTTGTCCAGACAGAGAAATTATGTTTCATACTTTTTTCAAACAATCTGTACCAAAAAGTAGCCAGATTGGCAAATGAATGCTTGATAGTGACATTATCTTGTCATGAAGTATGATAGCTGTATAAATAATCTGCAATGCTTTTGCAATACTTTGTCCGACTGTAGCTGTCGTCTGTCAAATCTTAACTATGTGTAGGAATAGCAGCCAGGGAGACAGCGCAGGCCCTGAAAACACTGGCCCAGGCAGCCCGCGGCGTGGCTGCCTCCACCACGGACCCCAAGGCGGCTGCCGCCATGCTGGACTCTGCTCGTGATGTCATGGAGGGCTCAGCACTTCTGATTCATGAGGCCAAGCAGGCACTGATTTCCCCGGGAGATGCTGAGAGTCAGCAGAGACTGGCGCAGGTGAGATGTTGTGGGATTGCTGGAGGGTATGGAGGGTTAGGGGTGTGCTTGTCTGTGCTTAACACCACGAGTGACTCCTGAAGCTGCATGCTGGAAGATTCAGTGCAAGCATCATCATCTAGCATCTTTCTGTCAGACTACAGCACTTGTGTCAGCAAGCTAAATGCACTACATGTCACAGCAAAGACAATTATTAGACAATATTTATTATTATACATATTGTTGTTGTTTTATTTCTTTGAACTTGTGTTTTACATTACCCAATGAACATGACTCTTAAAGATGGCTAAACAAAATCTGTTTATTTGTGAGAAATGAAACATGCAGCCATGTAGAACTGAAAACAATATCAGCTATTTTTTGCCCTACAGTACTTTTTCCTTTTGCTATATTTTCTTATGGTCTGAGCCAGGTAAATATCTCCATCTGCTCAGTAACACATGGAACGGACCACCTGTCAATTATAGCAAGGGACCCCTATAATAAACCTGGTGCCATATTTATAGACCCAGTAGCTTAATTATTTATGCCTTGTCCCTCTCGTATCTTCTCCACAAAATAAATAAACTATGTTTTTCAATAGACATAATAGTACAGATAGATAAATAAGCAAAAAGATAGATGAGGCCGTCTTGAAAAATGTGTCTAATATAATAATATTTTGTCATCTGAAATTGAACATAAACTGCCTCTCTCTGCTCCATTTCTAATTGTCATGTGCATCTGTTTTGGCCTCCATGATATGACAGCCCAGTTTGCATTTCGTTGAACACACAGACATATTTGTTCATATTTGTGAAAGAAGAGATAAAGTAAACTTCCAAATAGTGACATCAGTTCATCTGCATGACTGCCTTGCTAATTTACATTTTAAATTCAGATGTATTGCTACACCTGGTCACCTGTACACGCTCTTGTGTATAGTTAACACTTTCTAACCCAATTTCTCTTGAACCTGCTGTGTGTTCCAGGTGGCCAAGGCTGTGTCTCATTCCCTGAATAACTGCGTCAACTGTCTGCCTGGCCAGAAGGATGTGGACATGGCTCTCAAGAGCATCGGGGAGGCCAGCAAGAAGCTTCTGATAGAAACTGTGAGTACTGTGACTCACCAGCGCTCTGCCAGTATAAAATTACATCACACATGGGCCATCATACTGATATATTACAGCTTAGAGGTTCAAGAAATATTAGTTGTTTCTTTGATATGATGTGTGATCATTCAGATGTTCTGTCAGCTAACCTCTTCTCTGTGTCCTCCATTCAGATCCCTCTAGCCTCCAAATCATTTCAGGAGGCTCAGAGTGAGCTGAACCAAACAGCAGCAGACCTGAACCAGTCAGCAGGCGATGTGGTCCACGCCTCTAGAGGTTCCAGCAGCCAGCTGGCGGTGGCCTCTGGGAAGTTCAGCCATGACTTTGATGAGTTCCTTGATGCTGGCATCGAGATGGCTGGGCACACTCAGGTTAGTCTTGTTGTACTGTGTATCAGTTTCACATGAATATCAAAATCTTTAGAATATATACCTAGATGTTTTCATTCAGTTGAGATATTCTAAATGTAGCACTTTTAAAATATATATCACTGGGCACATTGGAAGTTTACATTATTTTGGAAACATTTCCACATGTTGATGTGTGTTTTGATGTTATGACTTACCATTACAGAAGAAGGATGACCAGGTGCAGGTGATCGGTAACCTGAAGAACATTTCCATGGCTTCTAGCAAGCTGCTGCTGGCTGCTAAGAGTCTATCTGTAGACCCTGCAGCAGCAAATGCCAAGAACCTGCTAGCAGCTGCTGCACGGTACCACAAATAGCCACCACACATTTAAACATAGTGTTTGGTTAATGCTAATAGTCAAAGTGTTTATATATTGTTATAATATTTTCGTATAAGCTCTATGTGTTACTATTTCTTTTTTAAATTGTTAAGATGCAGTCTGATTGCATAATAAGCATTTAATTGAATTATGTTCATTTTGTCTTCTCAAGAAAGGGAGTAATTACTAATCTTGATTCAGCCAGTGTGATGTTGTTGCCTTTTAAATTTTTTTATGACATATCTTAAGGTCTGAGCATCCTAGACCTGGTAGCAAAACAATAGTTATTGAAATTGCTGTCCAAATCAAGGCAGAATTATTCCTTTCAGTATGAAAAACAAGCTACTGATTTGCTTTGCTAAGACAATCTTAACATTATATTTGAACCCTAATGTTTGATATTGTTGTTTTCAAATCACTAAGCAGTCAGTTACTATTCAACTTCTTACAACATGGTTAATTATCCAAGTCTGATTCTTTATAATATCCAAAATGCATTCAGACATCTGCTCAGCATTAAAGTCATACCTTAGTCATAAAAGGCTTTAATGTTGCTGATTGTAGCTGCCAATCTCACTTGTAATTCAAAAAATAAAAATAACAAACCTTCTAAAGACATGGTGAAATAAATATTTGGGGTTTCAAATTCAAATGCATTCATAGGCTTTATTTACACACACACAAACCTACAGTAAATATACTCATGCATGTGAAAGCCAGAATGCTCACAAACACTTATTACCACACACATCGAGGATTAATTTGTGATTTTTTTTCCTTCTGTTTATTTCTGTGTTTCAGAGCTGTGACTGACAGTATCAACCAGTTGATCACGCTGTGTACACAGCAGGCTCCTGGCCAGAAGGAGTGTGACAACGCCCTGAGAGAGTTGGAGGTAAACAAAACATAACCATCTTGTGATGGAGCAGCAACATTCATATCAACAAAGGCTTGATGGGAGTTGTAATCTAGGTTTATATACCATGGTCCAGCTGAGTCGTAGCCAACAAGAAAAATACGTTTTAATATAGTTATTCTCTCTGGCATCAACCAGAGCAAATGTCGTGAAAATAAATTGCTGATCTAAGAGTGATGCTGCTCATTTGTCTCTCAGGCTGTCAGAGGAATGCTAGACAACCCCAACGAGCCAGTCAGTGACCTCTCGTACTTCGACTGCATCGAGAGTGTGATGGAGAACTCCAAGGTAGACCTTCAAATCAACCAACAGACCGATCAAAACCCCAAGACCTGTCCACACAGACAGAGCTTAGCATTCCTCTACTTCTTCCCTTATTGTTTCTTTTTGGTGCCCTGTCCAGGTCCTGGGAGAGTCCATGGCCGGTATTTCTCAGAACTGTAAGACGGGAGATGTGACCGCATTTGGAGACTGTGTGGGATCAGCCTCAAAGGCCCTGTGTGGCCTTACTGAAGCTGCTGGACAGGTACAGCATTTGGAGATATACATCTATGATTCTATAGGAGCTCTTAAATGGGTCATTTTGTCTTTTAGTGATGGTGCTGAAGGTTGATGGTGGGTTTTTTCTCTCCACAGTCCTCTTACCTGGTGGGTGTGTCTGATCCAAACAGTCACGCAGGGCACCAGGGGTTGGTGGATCCCATTCAGTTTGCCAAAGCCAACCAGGCAATCCAGATGGCCTGCCAGAATCTTGTTGACCCTGACAGCAGCCCCTCCCAGGTACATACACCTACAATATATAATAGGGACGGCTGTGGCTCAGGAGGTAGAGCGGTCGTCCACCAATTGGTCCACATGTCGATGTGTCCTTGGGCAAGACACTTAACCCCAAATTGCAACCGTTGCTGTGCCAACGGTGTGTGAATGGTTAGTTTCCCTCTGATGAGCAGGTTGGCAGCCTGCGTGGTAGCCCCTGTCATCAGTGTATGAATGTGTGTGAATGGGTGAATGAGACATAGTGTAAAAGCACTTTGAGTGGTCATAACGACTAGAAAAGCGCTATATAAGTACAGTCCATTTATGAGTACTGTCCATTCATTATAGCACCCTTAGGTGTTAGAAACATGAAGGATATCTTCGCTTTACTGCAATCACAGAATCACTGTCACAGAATGAGCGCATAAATGAGCGTTACATTTTTTTAAAATATGGCTTCAATTATTGGTTGTTTTACTGCTCACATTGAAAAAATATTCCTGAATGCTTACAGTATGTTGATATTTTTTATGTTTAAACAAAGCCATCTTCAGGAAAAAAAGGCAATTTCAGTCATATCATCAAGAACCTCATTGAGTTTTTATACAGAAAAGAGATATTTTTATAGCTTGCATGGTTGTATAATTTTATCATGTATTCAACTGTTTTGTTGCCTGGTGGTTGCCCTCCACAGAACTGTTAGGTTTCTAGTACTCCAGTCTATAGCAAAGGTTTTGAGGGGTGATGCAAGCTTGTAGAATAACAACTACAGTCCTCCAACTTTGATGAGTGCTGCAGAGATGTTCTTTGAAATACTCAAACCTCAGTGAACATTTTCATTTTTTATAATGCTGCAGGTTCTCTCAGCAGCCACAATTGTTGCTAAGCACACCTCAGCACTGTGCAACGCCTGCCGTTTGGCTTCCTCTAAAACAACCAATCCAGTTGCCAAGAGGCACTTTGTCCAGTCTGCCAAGGAGGTAGCCAACAGCACTGCCAACCTGGTCAAAACCATCAAGGTAGGTGGCATTAAACAGTGTGAATGCGGATTTATTACTGACAGTAATGTCCTTTCTTTCTAATGTCATGCAATTCTGAAACATTTTTTGATTCATTCATATCAGCTCATAGTTGTTCCAAAAAATGTAGTTTTCTTCAAACTTCTGTCAGTGATTAGTTTCATTCTTGATTCTTGGTTAGATTACTTTGTACACTCTTCTCAGATTTGATGTTCTGTCTCTCTGCCTCTCTAGGCTCTAGATGGGGATTTCTCAGATGAGAACAGGAACAAGTGTCGAGTCGCCACAGCTCCGCTAATCGAGGCGGTGGAAAATCTGACAACGTTTGCTTCCAACCCAGAGTTTGCCAGCATCCCCGCTCAAATCAGCAACGAAGTACGGCCATTTGAACATTAGTGTTTGTTGTATTCAAGTACTTTATTATAACAAGTTGTGCATTATACTGTCTAAGATGGATGTTATAATGAATGCTGGTAAATACATTGGGACTAAAGTTCAATTTACTTTTTTTGTAGGGCTCTGCAGCACAGGAGCCCATCCTCCAATCAGCACGATCTATGCTCGACAGCTCGACCCACCTTCTCAAGACCGCACGCTCATTGGTTATCAACCCTAAAGACCCACCCACCTGGTCTGTTTTGGCTGGTCACTCTCGCACAGTCTCGGACTCCATCAAGAGTCTCATCACAGCCATCCGGTGAGTGAGAGAATACACAAGACCCCGAACAGAAAAGCAGACAGAAAACAGTTTATTTTACACCTCTGTACTCTATTTCTCTGCAGAGATGTTGTTAAATTTACAACATAGGTTAAAGGAAAGCAGAATTCATTTTTCAGTGTACAGCCTTTTCTTCCATTTATCAAATACTCCTTCATACATAGCTCTTTAAAGCACCTGTGAGACTAATGCAGCATCCTTGAGAAACATTGCCCAAATGGCATACTACAGTTTGACAAATACTTGTTCTCACACCTCAACAGCTTTCATTTTTAATCTCCTCTTTCACACCTTTTGTACCTGACCTTGATCAGAACAAAACCGATGCCCATGAGGAACCAATTCCCAGTGTCAAATGCTCTGAATTTTAAGGTTCTCGCTCGGCTCAGAACATCTGCACATTAGCATTCATGCGCTGCCGGCTTAGCATCTCTTTCAATTCTAATGCCCTTATCACAGTATTCCTTTTCAGACTGCAAATTGAGTGCTGGGAGTTTAGCGCAGGCTTTTAATAGTATTCAGTGATACACCAAAGAACACAAACAGGAATGGACACCATTCTCTAAAACCCAACCTCATTACTTTGTTGTTCTCATTACATGCAAAAATGAGGGATTTATTTTAGTTTCACTTTCAGAGTGCCATCATGCATGGAAATTGATGTTTAACTAACTTACTCTGCCCGTGTGGCCTGTGCCCCAGACCACTCAGAGGCTTCAAATCTAATTTGGCTGCTCAGCTTGATCTCCCTGTGTAGTGGCGAGACCCCCCAGGCCCCAATTCAGTAGATGTGAGCTGAGCAGCAATGAGATGAGGGATCCAGGAGAAAAGATGTTACAAAGACATCCTGGAACCTGTCTATGTTGTAATAAGTGTTAGTTATGTTAACATTTGCAATTCTCTCTTCCTGTCTTGTGATGTCTTTCTGTTTTTATCCTTTCTTCCTCGTCCTCTCTGTCCTTTTTTCCTCCCTATACATCATCTTTCTACTTTGCTATCATTTTTTTGTTTCCACCATTTTATTGCTTTCTGTTGCTGCTATTTTCCTGTTCCCGATTTATTCTCAGGGACAAGGCCCCAGGCCAGCGGGAGTGCGACTCGTCAATTGATAACATCAACAAATGTATCCGGGACATTGAGCAGGCCTCTCTGGCAGCAGTCAGCCAGAACTTACCCAGCAGGGACGACATCTCACTGGAGGTAAGTAACCATCAGAAACCGCATTAACCACAGACAATGACTGATGTGTTGTTTTTTTTTTTTGTTTTTTTTTTCTTTTTTTGCATCTGTTTTTACTTGCTTTATCCTTTTCTGGTTGTTTATCTCCATCACTCACTTTCTGTCTCTCTGTCAGCTTTATTGTCATATTTCAGTTTTTTTTGTTTTTTGTTGTTGGTTTTTTTTTTGCTTGTCCTTCTGTTGCTTTTTGTGCCTTTTTGTTACATTAAATATGTAATATCTGTGATTTTAATGAGGTAAATCAGGAATTTATTATACATTTTGGGGCAGAACTCATTATAAAACAGGTGTTGGCGCTGGGGCTAGTTTTGTTGAATCATGAAGAATTTAAGTCTACATAGCAGAACCTACAATCGCTTGGGGCAAATATCTTTAAGTCCCCTGCGTAGTGCTCTTTAGCAGGTTCCAGCTGACTTCATTTGAATGGACCTCTGTCTCCCATAAAATAGCAACACAAAAAACAAAGTTCTTTTTATTTCCTCTCTCCAGGCCCTACAAGAGCAGCTGACGTCCACCGTGCAGGAAATTGGCCACTTAATTGACCCTGTTTCTACCGCTGCTAGAGGCGAAGCTTCCCAACTAGGACACAAGGTATGTGGGGCAGGGAGTTAATGACTTTATTTTAATACTGTTATTGTGGAGCAACAAAGTAGTACTTTTTTATTTAAAAAAAGGGTAGCAATGTAACATATTTACAAATGTTAGGAGTGGGTGATATGAATACAATTAACATCATTTCTTTCAATATCTTACAATGTTATTATATTCGCTTTCTCCACTTCACTCACTGTAACTCTTCTTATCAGCTTGAAAATATGGCATTCACTTTAATTGAGGAAAAAGATCCAATTTTTTTTACTTTTGTCACAGAACTCAAAAAAATGTGTACCCTTCATCTCAGGTAACTCAGTTGGCTCGATACTTTGAACCACTGATCAAGGCCTCAGTGGGTGTGGCATCGAAGCTAAATGACCACCAGCAGCAGATGACTTTCTTGGACCAGACCAAGACCCTGGCTGAGTCTGCTCTGCAGATGCTCTACGCTGCCAAGGAGGGTGGAGGAAACCCAAAGGTAAGACTGTTGTACTTTACATGCTCTTTCCTTGCTTCTCCACCCCTGGAAAGCAGTATTATGTAATCTCTCACATGGCTCAGTAATGACACGCTACTGTGCATGTGCCAGACACTGGGATGCCACCACAACTATGACTCATTTTAAATTTTAAAGGTGTTTTTTTTTGCTGCACAAATCCATCTATTAATGTTTATCTTTTTTGTCTCTGCTCACAGGCATCCCATACCCATGATGCCATAGCAGAGGCAGCTCAGCTCATGAAAGAGGCAGTAGATGACATTATGGTGACACTGAATGAGGCTGCCAGTGAAGTCGGCATGGTTGGAGGTATGGTGGACTCTATCGCAGATGCCATGGCCAAGGTGAGTGCTGCTGTGCATGGTGGGGCTTACAAGATGTTTGATGTTTGCTAAAAAGTGGTGATTATAACACACAGTACAATTTTTATCTGATTTAATTTTGCCTGGATGCTTGAAATGTGATTAGTTACTTAAATTGACACTCTGAATCTTTAAAGCAGCTAAAGACAGTCCACTCCTTTCTGAACTTTTTCTCCAGCCCTCATCCATCAGCAGTAAGCAGACATTGCTAAACGCTTCACTCATAGAGACTGAGGACAATCCCCATGTTTCATTGTTGAAACTGGGTGGAAACAAGAGTTTTGAGAGTGACCCTTTTTATTGGGACAGTATTTTTAAAAACCTAGACTTTGAGGCAGAGATCTGCGATTATCTGGTATCATGAGACTAAAGACATCATGACCACAAATCTGATAAAAGGAATGTCTGTCTTTACCCTAAGGTGATCATGATGGCCCCACTGAATCAAGGGGTCATAATGGTGTTTTGCACCCTATTCCAATACTTCTCACCCTGAACACCTCTGCTAAAGGACAGGGAGTTTGGTTACAACTTGATCTAATGCAACTCTAATGTGGCTGCCTGACACTACACAACAAATTGCCATTTCAGCATAATCTGTGATCAAAATATTATAGTGGAAAATATGTTGTTTGGACAAGAATCACAATGGTAAAAGCCAAAGTGGTGCAAAGAAAACAAGTCAATAGTAAGTGTAGGAGAACTGGCAGTAAAGAAAATGTTCTTATCTATACTAAGGGAGGGAGGGAGGCAGGGTTGGAGAGTGATTGAAGTGAGCAGCACTGGTGAGAACAAAGCCTTGAATCAGATAACTAAAATGTTATTTTGTGATCATTTCATGGTGGTTATGTTCTAAAGCACAAATAATGACACCCACACCTCAGCACATATCTGCACAACCCTGTGGGAAGGTGTCACGTTGCCGGATTTAGTGTGAATGCAGAGCTTCATCCTGTCTGCTGTGGTCTCTCTGTCACACACTTGTTGTGGGTCATAAGTGATGATTGAAAGGGATTATTTTTGTAGTAGAGTATATATTGTTTTTTAGGAAAATCCTTTATAGTATACTTTTTAAACATTTTTCCAGAATGTTCTGGTATTCTGACATCATTTTCTAATTGCGATTTCCTTTTCTTCTGTTTTGACCCACGTTTTCCTGTACTGCATGTAACATCTTGATTAAAACCCCTGCATCTCCTAGGAACCAAAAAAAAGGCACAGATTAACATATTAGAAAATACAAGCCTCTTAAGCAGAGCAGCACTGACTGTTGACACATCCTATCTCAGCCAGTGTTTGGGATTTGGACTATCTTTCCAATTAATAGTCAAACTGTTAAGTAACACATAAGGTGCAAAGCAAGAATCCTTTTATCTCAAATACAGACAGAGAATAGCATCAACTAATTAACATCCCTGCTTGCATTTGTGAGAGAGAGTAATTACAAAGGTGAAAAAGTTCACAGTAGGCCACAGCATCTTTGCCCCACGGTAGTGTTGTTCGTGCATGTTGTGAATAATTCATGAAAGTGGTTAATTTTATAGGTGCATGTCGGTAGTGATTAAATGGAAATAATCCTCTTAGATGATCAATCAACATGATGGTCACTCTCTGCTGTGGCTTTAGCTGAGGTTTTTTAAAGGCTCAATTTTTACTCACTTAGTCGCAGACTGCAGATTTTAAGGTGTTGCTTCGTTCAGCGGGCAGAGTGAACATCATGTACTTGCGATTACAGATTCATTTCAGCACCAGCACGCTTTTCCCACATGGTGCCATCTCTCTCTTGTTTCTAAAGGCTTTGCCATGATGTGTTGAGCACGGTCTAATTTATCAGAAATGCCAGAATCGTAATGAATTCATTGCAAGCTGCTGATGAAATGTTTTTTTGTAGTTATTTTAAACCTGTAATCACAGACTAGATGTGGTGGATAATTTACAATGAGTGTTTATCTGAATATAAAATTGCATTATGTTGGTTTGCAGATTAAATGCTGCTTGCGCACCTGGAAGATTATTTTAATTGAAGGGTAGATTTGATTTAACATGTCAGTGCAACTAAGGAGCTGAATGATTGTTTTCATGTTTGCTGATTTTTGTAGCTTTTTTAAAGGGCAAACCAATCACGCCTAAAATGAAAATTGCTGTGCCATCCTAACAGACTGTGTTTGTGTGCAATCATGTGCTCTTTCCTTAGCTGGATGAGGGTACACCATCTGAACCTGAGGGATCATTTGTGGATTACCAGACTAGTATGGTGAAATACTCCAAGGCTATTGCTGTCACTGCTCAGGAAATGGTAAGACTTCACAATAACTATGCTTAAATGGTGAACCATTGTGGAAATGTGACTGTGAAATGTGAATTCATTACTGTTGAATAGTTGGAAATACTTTCACATTCCACCTGCCTCTGGATTAAAGACTTCCTGTCGGATCGCTCACAGAGGGTTAGAGTAAGCCCCCACATCTCCACAGCTCTCAGCCTCAGCAACGGCTGCCCACAGGGCTGTGTCCTGAGCCCCCTACTCTACAGCTTCTACATCCACGACTGCAACCCCGTCCACTCCAACAACACCATTGTCCAGTTTGCTGACTATACAACGGTGGTGGGGCTCATCTCTGGGGGGGTGAGTCTGCATACTGGGAAGAGGTGGAGCGGCTTTATGTGTGGTGTAAGGACAACAACCTGGTCCTCAGCACCACCAAGACCAAGAAGCTGATCATCAACTATAGGAGGAAAAAATAAAAGACATTCAGCCGTTACACATCAGTG
Organism: Scomber scombrus; assembly: GCF_963691925.1. NCBI lineage: Eukaryota > Metazoa > Chordata > Actinopteri > Scombriformes > Scombridae > Scomber > Scomber scombrus. The sequence goes on from NC_084970.1 coordinate 13,982,603, forward strand.
GTGTCTGTGTGTGGAGAGCTTCTCAGACTTCCGCTTTCTGGGCATCCAAATAGAGGACGACCTGACCTGGAGCGCTAACACTTCAGCATTGGTTAAAAAGGCACAGCATAGACTCTACTTCCTGAAGATCCTTAGAAAGAACCACCTCACTCAGGAACTTCTTGTGTCCTTCTATCGCTGCTCCGTGAAGAGCGTTCTGACCTACGGTATCTGTGTGTGGTTTGCTAGCTGCACAGTAGCAGAAAGGGTCGGGTGCCCTCTCCCCTCCCTGGAAGATTTCTTCAGCTCCCACTGTTTCAATAAGGCGTACTCCATCCCCAAAGACCCATCCCACCCGGGTCGCACTCTGTTTGAACTGTGACGTTACAGGACAGTTAAAAAAAGGGCAAGCAGGTTAAAAAACAGTTTTTATTCTAGAGCAATAAATGCTCCAAAAACCTGATCCTGTTTTAACTGCAACAGCAATTTTTGAGTGTAATATTAGGGGGAATTGTGCAATACTGATGGCAGCGAGTGGAATGTCTTGTGTGTGTGTGTATTATGTGTTTCAGTTAGTTTACGCTTTAGTTAATTTTAGTACTAATCTATTCCTTTACAAGCACCTCCTTTCTTCTTTTTTAAAATTTCAATTCCGTTGTACATGTACAACGACAATTAAGAGTATTCTGATTCTGAAATGTGGTTAGCAGCAACTAGAAAATCTAATGCCTGGTACATTTGGCTGTTGATTGATGCTAATTATACTTAGTATATAGACACAATCATACTTGCACGCTTATATAATACAGTATATCTTATTAAGTTAATGGTTAATTTTGTTCATTATCTCCTGCTTTGATGAAGACTTCTCTTTCTTATGTCAGCACAACTTAACTATGGCATAGCTTTCCAGGTTACAACTAAATTTAATGTAAACATTACGTAATAACTCCCTTATTGTAACTCCACTTGATATCATGAAATGGAATTAACGTATTTCAAACTCTCTGAAATATCTAAATCTTCAGTCTAGGTTTGAGTTTATCCTGTTGAATTTGAAGTTAGATGTTAAATGATGGAGATATTCCCTAATTATTCTTCAATTTATATTTAAAAGAAAACACATATTCTGTTTCGTAATGGAACAGCATAATAGGCAGTGTTTTCTGTGTACCAACAGCTCCAAGCTATTCAAGTGAGCTGAAAAAGAAAAGTCCCTGCAAAGAATGTTCCACTATTCACCTCTCTGATGTGAGGTAAACTTGTCTCTTTAGTTTGGATTGAGTCAGTGTGTGTTTTTTTTGTTTTTTTGTTTTTTCCAATCAGATGACCAAATCGGTGACATGTCCAGACGACCTTGGCACCCTGGCCTCTCAGGTGACTGTGGACTACAGCCAACTGGCTGTTGAGGGGCGACTGGCTGCTCACACAGCTGAGCCAGAAGAGGTGACAAATCATCACATTCATAACACAATTTTGCCCTATCAGTGTGACAGATGTATTTTTTTTTTCTGTCTACTGCCTGGAGGAACACTGCTACCTGCAAGCATGTAAAAAGCAGTGCATGAACAACTAGTATCCAGGAAACAGATCATTTACATACTCCTATTTTTATCCAAATTGTCTTCTACCTGTCTAGTATGAATTTTCTGCATATAATACAATTACTCAGCACGTTTCTATTGTTCTGTTATTGTGCTCTGTGTTATCCAGATTGGTTTCCAGATTAAGAATCGAGTGCAGGAGCTTGGTCATGGCTGTATTTTCCTAGTCCAGAAGGCCGGAGCACTGCAGATCACTCCTTCTGACAGCATCACCAAACGAGAGCTCATCGACTGTGCCCGCGCAGTTACGGAGAAGGTACGACATCATCTCATTAAGGACCCACACTACTACTCAAGTTTTATTGTTTATGTAAGTTGCCCTGTACATTAACCCAGGTGATCACTTTTCTACTTCCTTCATCAAGTACATCAGTGTTAATTATGTCATGAAGTCATTCAGGACTACAGATCTTTCTGATTTTCTTTGATCCACATTAGGCTATCTCTGGGGCCAAATCAACACAATGGATTGTTCTTTATTGTAATAATAATGTATTATTTTCTAGCTGTGTAGTTCAGCCAAGTTATTCTGATGTCACAGTATCAACAATTTAAGAGAGTTGGTGCTATAAACCATTTTATCACATGCCTCCTAAATTAGAGAATTTTTGAAGAAAGCCTTTGCTACAGGCATGTTTATGCTTCAAAGGCCGACTGTTTAATTGATATTCCTTGGCAGAATACATTTCTCTGCAGTCTGGTTTAATAATTCAAGCTTGAGTATTGTACAGATCATATTGAACCAGTCCAGCAACAATGTACAGATGTGCAGCTGTGGCCTGTAAAAGCAAACAAAGTCCTATGTGCTCCCAAAATTATGACCATTTAAATCATTTTGATTCTAAAGGTATGTTATATTGTTAGTTTATTCTTTTGATGACCATATTTATTATAAGTAAAGAAGTGATTTCTCTCTGCAACATGTTACGCTTGTTCTCTTCTGTTCTTTGATTTGATCACCTTAACTTTAACCCCCACATCTATCATGTCTTTAATGTAAGAAAGTGTCAGTAACCTTTTTGTTGTAGCAAGAGTCCAGAAAACATCGGTTAATTCATTTACAATGTCACTCAGGCAAATAAATGAAGCCGGAACTAGTTTGACATGTGCTCATTTAACTGAGTGAGTGATGTTGCATGCTGCCTTTGCGCCAGCACGGCATTTTGCTGTCACATACATTTTTAAACTCTCTGTGAATACTGTTTTGGGCTCCTCACTTGAAGGCATTATTTATAATTTTCTAAAGAGATGTATATGACAAGCAACCCGAACTGGAAGTGTTCACCAGAATTCTTATCAGTGCTTTTTTTCTGTGCTGTTTGGACCAGCAAAGGTGTGTTCAGCTACATCCAGTTTCTGCCAAATGTCCAGACATCTTCACCCCCTCATCTCTTTTGATTAAAGGTTGTGATGTCTTTGTGTATCCTCAGGTGTCCTTGGTGCTCTCTGCCCTCCAGGCAGGCAACAAGGGCACACAGGCCTGCATCACAGCGGCCAGCGCTGTGTCCGGCATTATCGCAGATCTGGACACCACCATCATGTTTGCCTCTGCCGGCACCCTCAATGCAGAGAACGAAGAGTCCTTCGCCGACCACAGGTGAGAGTTGGAAATGTGCCTGATTGTGTCTGTATGCATATCCAAGTGTGTCAAGACATCACTAAGTCTACAAGTACAAGACCTGACTGGAGTCTAAAGTCCTCCCTCCGGTTATCTTTCATCTGAAACTGACAGGATGACATATTAGCTGGTGAACAAGGAGAGGAAATCTCTTGAGCTAGAGACTACAAATTACCCCTCAGGGTTTGAAAGATGGAGGAAGTGTCACATTTCTCACTGTTCTTGCTCTCAGTCTAAAGGCTCCACTTGAAGAGTTGCGGTGGTGCTGACATAAAAAACACTATTTAAAAGTTAGCAGTTATTCTGGTAACTTTCTATGAAATGCCTCATTGTTGTGAACATGTGTTATTCAAGGGTTTGGCTTGTGTTAAACATGTTTTCATAGGCGTGGACTTCAAAGAGAGAGCTATTTAATGATCCAAGGCAGGACCTGCCATGTTACATGTGATGACTAAAAATGATTAATAAACTACATTTTACAGATAATGGTTAGTGAAATTGTAGAGAATGTAGATAAGCCCTGTCAGGGTAGGATGAAAGGGAATGGAATCACTTTTTAACTCAATTTATTTCATGCAGCTCCCTGACAAATCAAGAAAAAACGTTAGAGTAGCTTCCTACAGATTCCCTTGTCAATTTTAGAACAATTGCTGTCTTGACTCGTGACATAATTTTACCTATTCTCCTTGTGTTTGCACCAGCTTTGATGTACAAATGCCTTTGATTTGAAAAGATATGTGTGCCAGTGTGCAGCATTTGATGCTTGCAGTTCAAGCATATGTACATTTAATCTCTGCTGAAGACTTCTAGATCAGCTTCAATCATTGTACACTTTCTTCTACAATAAGCTTTGGCACATACGAGCTCCGGTGAATTATTGATCATTGTCAGCTTTGCTTGTGTCTTTCCGTTTAAATAATTACTTTCTTTCTCTCTCATATCATTCTTCCCTTCCTTCTATTACTACCTCGTAATCTTCTTTCTCAGGGAAAACATTTTAAAGACAGCCAAAGCTCTGGTTGAAGACACAAAGATGTTGGTGTCTGGTGCGGCTTCAGGTCAGGACAAGTTGGCTCAGGCTGCACAATCTTCTGCCAAGACTATTACACAGCTCACAGATGTGGTCAAACTGGGAGCTACCAGCATTGGTTCTGATGACCCTGAGACACAGGTTAGTCAGGCGGGAATCTAGTGGGTCTTTTTGACTAAATAGTCTGAATGCACTTAAAACTAAAAAGTCACTTTAGTGCATTTGTTTTAGTGTTTCTACTGCAAGTTGGATGGTCCAAACTACACCTCAGGTGGTTCCGGTGCCATTAGAAGTGCCATAATATACTAATTTTTAAATCTAATTATTTTCCTCTGTTGTGTTTGTCCTATTATTCAGTGTGTCTGTTATCAAAAAGAAATGGAAAACTTAGTTGTGAATGGTAATAACCTTTCATTGTTTTGTCCTTTACCCAGGCTGCTCGCTGATAAATCTTTGTCTAACGTTGTCCTTTCTCTAGGTGGTCCTGATAAATGCTGTGAAAGATGTGGCCAAGGCACTGGCTGAGCTTATTAGTGCCACCAAGTGTGCCTCTGGCAAGGCAGCAGATGATCCATCTATGTACCAGCTGAAGAGCGCTGCCAAGGTGAGGGGACCAGGGTGGCTGCAAGTCCTGAAACCAGCTTTAATATAGTTAAATATACAATTGACTTTATGTCTTTATTTGGTTTGACATATTATAGAGGGTAAAATGCTGAGATTTCTTGGTATTGTGTTTTTGTAAGAAATCAAACCAGTTACAGAAACACATTGTCTTTTATCAGTGGCTTATTTTCCATTACCAGTACCCTGTCTTTATTCCCCTGCCCATCCTGCAAATTTGCACTGTCCAACATAAGAACCTGAAATACAATATTATCACTAATATGTGCCTCTAACATGGCCAGATCTACCATATGGGCAATCAGGTCCTTGAGTAGAAAGGGGCCTTCCGTGATGGGAGAAAAAAACGTGTGCACTTTTTTTCTTTTTGTCAGGCTCCATAGAAAGGACTGACCCATTCTTTTGATGTTGATAATTATTGTCGCTGTTGGAAATGTATGTCCAAAACGAAATATGGAGTTACAAGGTTTCCACCCGACAGCAACATTATCCAATTGGAATAAAATAAAAGTTTTCAAGAAAATGAAGTCTCATGATTGACTGTTTTATTTGTCAGTTTGATGACTGGGCAAGTGATGATTGGTTAGCAAGCCACATTACACTGTTGTTAGGTTGTAGCGGCGAGTGTGTGGGAAAAATTCAACTAGTATAAAGTGGACAGCGACAGCAGTAACCCAGCAGGGTACATGAGGTTCAGTACCCAGGGGCCCCTATGGGTACTAATCCAGCCTTGGCCTGTAAGATTTAATGCCGAATTCCAAGTGGAAGATATGTTGTACATATGTATTTTATACTGTAGCAGACATCCTCCTTCTACAGGTGTTGCCATTAATCAGTCCCAACACCCCTCCTGCTATTATGAAACTGTCTTCACGCAAGTTCAGCTTAAGACTGTGTCAGTAATGTAAATAGCCAGTGAATGGATGCTCCGGATAACAGGAAAGTGGGATATTTCTAACCCAGATAAATCAGCTGAATGCTCGGCTTCAACACATACACTGTGAAGATTTTCAGAGCCGGAGTTTATAGTCTCCTCATGACTGTTCACTGCTCATTATCACCTCGAGCTGAGAGTTCACAGTCTGTGACAGCAAAGTGTGTCATGGAGTCTTTTAGATAATAACATATCTCGCATGCAGTTCTAGGTCCTGAGGTAAAAAAGTCTTGTAGGAATATATGGGTGCTGTGCGCCCTCTATCTTTAAGCTTGATGTAGTACACCCTCACAGTTAGAAGCCACTTCTATTGAGCTCCCTTACACATGATCATAAATACAGGGCAATATATACTTATAATGTAAAGCATGTACAATATTGTAATGTAGAAGTAGGGCTAAGTCATGTATAATGCAAGCGGTCAGAGATTGTACAGTGAATCATGACTGATATCATAACTTTTTACTCTTAGTTATGTCAATCCTTTATTTAAATTTTCATTATTTCTATTTAGTTGAGATGCATCAAATTATATTATGTGTGTACAGGCTGAGAGACCCAGATGTGGTTTGTCATTGAACCTCTTAATATTTGTCAGTTATGACATAAAAACAATGTTTTAGTGCTGTTAAGAAATATAGATTTGACTAAATGACTGTTGATTCTCCATATTTTGTGTTGTGTTTTTCTGCCAGGTGATGGTAACAAATGTGACCTCCTTGCTGAAGACAGTCAAGGCTGTGGAGGATGAGGCCACGCGAGGCACCAGAGCACTGGAGGCCACAATTGAGTGTATCAAACAGGAATTGGCGGTGAGAAAGCATGTACATGGATGGATGTTGCACAACAGTGATATGTGACTGTCATATCAGTTTAATGTCTGTGTATACAATCACCTATATCTATACGGTGAACACAGATAATACTTGCTCAGTATATTAAAACAAACACTTTCCCATGTGCCCTTGGTAGCGTTAAGGGGCAGACACAGTCGAACACTCTGTTTGTTTTGTAATAAGGAGGGGATTCAGCTTTTATCAGTATCCCAATAAAAGTTGTCCTTGTTCCTTCCAGGTGTTTCAATCCAAGGATGCTCCCAACCAGACTACCACACCTGAGGAGTTCATTCGCATGACTAAAGGCATCACCATGGCAACGGCTAAGGCAGTGGCTGCAGGGAACTCTGCCCGGCAGGAGGACATCATCCATACAGCCAACCTCAGCCGCAAAGCTATTTCAGACATGCTTACTACCTGCAAGGTTCTCTTTTTAACCTTATCTATAATTTCTTAATGTTGTTATGATACAAGATACTGTGTGTAAATATGAACTGACTTGCCTTGGTTATTCCCTGTAAAAGTTTTTAACCAGAATTTAAACTTGTAAATTATCTGTCAAAGTGTTTTGCCTCAGCGATTTACTTATAAAAATAAAGGTAAATATTCCTCGTCTTGCTGTCTTTCAGCAAGCAGCCTATCATCCAGAGGTCAGTGCTGAGGTGAAGAAGAGAGCGCTGTCATATGGATCAGAGTGCACAACTGGATACATTGATCTACTGGAACAAGTGCTAATGGTAGGTTGCACATTGTTTTTTGCGGCGCCATAATTCACATGATTTTAAAAAATTCATTGAAGACCATTAGCTAATTTTTGGTAGAGGGTTATGGTTGCAACCAGGACAATGTGGTTTCCTTTCAAGTGTTACAGTGTTTAATGTGTGCATGCAGGTGCTGCAGAAGCCCACTGCAGACCAGAAGCAGCATCTGGCGGCACGCTCTAAATGTGTGGCAGGAGCCGTCACAGAGCTAATCCAGACCGCGGAGGCCATGAAAGGTAATGGCCAGAACACACACATGCACACACACAATGAGCATACTGACTCATTTTACAATGTTACATGTAATGTGGTAACTTTTATTTCCTTGCTTCCAACAAAATGTGTCAAACCATATTTAGTCGTATAGGTTGATTTGTGGTTCATTTAGTGAATGTGGAGGTACAAATTGCTTATATTCCTCAGTAGGAGGCTGCTACGTCTATTTTCTTTGCCAGATCATTCTTTGTGCCAAAGACAAACATTTTAATTTCCCAAACAACTAAGAAACAGATACATTCCTTTAAAGAAACTTTTGGTAATATCCCTGTCATCCTTCTCTTGCCACAGATGGAGGTAAGTTAGCATTGTTTTCTGTACTGTGACTGATTTCACCAGTTGTGAGCTGCTCAACACCTTCTCTTCTCAGCGCTAACATCAAACCATTTAATCCCATCTTGGAATCCAGCTTCATATCGAGCACATACAACCAGCACCATCCATCACGCTTTGTTTTTACTTGCCATCTTATTTAATAAGAAACATCACTCCATCTTTGTTGCAGCGAATGGCTATGCATGGGATGTGGTGATACGTGGCACTCATTTTTCTGTGTGATCACAGTGTTGGTGCTGTTGTTGTTTTGAGGCATGATCTTTTGATAGACTGCTTTTCGAAGTATTTTTCCAAAATCATATTTTTTTAAAATGTTGTAACTTAATTGCATGTGTGTGCATGCATGCTTCAGGTTCGGAGTGGGTGGACCCCGAGGACCCGACTGTGATTGCAGAAACTGAGCTGCTCGGAGCGGCAGCATCCATCGAAGCGGCAGCTAAGAAGCTGGAGCAGCTCAAACCTCGAGCCAAGCCCAAGGTGAGTGACTAGATGGATGACATGTCACTAGGACTTTTTCAGTGTATGGAGAGGTGAATACAGAGATAATTTTATCACCAGGGAGTTATTCTAGCACAGCTACAGCACCGTAGAAAAGATGGTTTTGTACTGGTTTCTATGTTATGTTTTCATGTTACCAGGCCTGTGTGAGAGGTTTTTCTAGTTAAATCAGACACAGGACAGTATGACTTTAAAAAACAGGATTTTTCACAGCAATGCTTTATATATGTCACAATGCCTAGATAGCCAATAAAAAATTCACATGGCATTTAAAGTGGGCAATGTCACTTTTTCTCATTTTATAATTTGAGACTAAACATTTTCTGAGCAAAGTTTACAAGCAGTCTTTTCTTTTTTAACCCATTCTATGCCTGTGTGTTAGCATCCGTGTTGTTTTCTGTGGTTAATTTAAAGGTACCCTGTGGAGTTTTTGACCTCTAGTAACACAATGGAGCAGGTTTTCATGAACGGCTCCTCGTTCAGTGACACAATACATAGTCCTGCTAATGCCCACACATTATTCCATTGATCAACAGTCAAGCGTCAAGATACAACGCAACATGTCAGCAAAGGCAGGGACTACGATCACTGCAAACTAGTAAAAATTAGTTTAAACTATACGTTTTTTATGGCTTTTTAATATACAGACAATGTGTTTCGGTGAGTGACACTGAATGTATTTTTTTTTTTTTGGTTTTGTTTACTAGAAACATCTGCAGGGCACCTTTAAGTTTCAGTGTTAATTTTGGGAGCTAGTGTGATTTCACACTAACAAAATGACACGTTTTGTTGTGACATTCACAGAAAGAGTGCTCTGTCTCTTGTGCTGTCTCCTCCTTGTTCACTTACTCAAGTTTCTATGACCTCAATTTCAGACCGACTTGATCAGAGTCTCTTAATTTGAACTTCCCATAATGATCTAAAATGTTCACTTTTTTTACCATCAGTTTTGTCCATCAAAATTTTACCCTTTTCATTTTTCTCATTGTAGCTGATAGTTATGTGTTTCAAATTGAAACCCCACCTCCTGCAACACATCCACATTAGATTATCTTTGGTCATATCTTCTTCCATACAACACATCGGCCACCCCGTCTCCTCCTCCACTCATCCATCCATGTGTGGTAGTGCTAGCCAAAGCCTGTCCCAGTTAACTGTATGTTCTCTGGCTCCCAGTTAACCCCTTCCCTCCCTCCCTCCTTCCCTCCCTGCCTGCCCCCAGCACCGGAGGCCTTCTCTGCAGGGCTCTGTCTGATATGTTTGATATATTAGGTTGTTATTCAGTCCCAACTATATATCAAACATATTCCTACAGTGTCCCGCTCTGTCTACAGACTGTGTGTGTGTGTGTGTGTGTGTGTGTGTGTGTGTGTGTGTGTGTGTGTGTGTGTGTGTGTGTGTGTGTGTGTGTGTGTGTGTGTGTGTGTGTGTGTGTGTGTGTGTGTGTGTGTGTGTGTGTGTGTGTGTGTGTGTGTGTGTGTGTGTGTGTGTGGCAGACTTGAGTAGAATTGGATGTGTACAGTAATACTGAGTCTTGTTTCTTCTTCTTTGTTTGCACCTACAGTAGCTTCTTATCAGCTGTTGCTTGTTAATTAGATGTTTTGTATTTGGTCAAATGAAGCTTTTGGGGACCATCCTTGTTTTTCTTGGTCACAAACAGCATCAGTATTAATAAGAAAACAAATCAGATGTAAAATGTTCTACCACAAACAAAAGTCGCTCTTAAATGGGCGATGGTTCATAAAGGTTCTGAATCAAATCAATTTCATTTCAATGCAAAAATCCAGACTTACCTGTTTTTTTGGAAAGTATAAACTTTTGCACTCATCATTTTAGTGATAAATTGATAGTGTATTGGACTATGGTTACATTTCACTTGAGTAGTATATTTACCTTCATGACTTCAAGTGTGACTCACTGAAATGAATGTAAATACACTAGATTCATGTTTGTCAGTAAAACGCGCAAACTCAAGTCTGTTTAACTGATTGGTCTCCTTCTCCCACAGCTAGCAGATGAGACGTTGAACTTTGAGGAGCAGATTCTGGAAGCAGCCAAATCCATCGCTGCAGCCACTAGCGCTTTGGTCAAATCGGCTTCAGCTGCCCAGCGAGAGCTGGTGGCTCAGGGCAAAGTGGGCTCCATCCCAGCCAATGCTGTGGATGATGGACAGTGGTCCCAGGGGCTTATCTCTGCTGTAAGTATGAAAGTCCATTTCATGCATTCATAATTTTGCCAGAAAGATAACTTAAACTTTTTTCGCCTGCTTTTCTGTGTGTCAGGCTCGTATGGTCGCAGCAGCAACCAGCAACCTGTGCGAGGCAGCCAACGCCTCTGTGCAAGGCCACGCCAGCGAGGAGAAACTCATCTCCTCAGCAAAACAGGTGGCGGCCTCCACTGCACAGCTGCTGGTGGCCTGTAAGGTGAAAGCTGACCAAGACTCTGAGGCCATGAGGAGACTGCAGGTACTGACACGCTCCAAACAAGACCACAGTATAGTTCACTTCCTGTAGCAGTCACCTGTGAACATGGAGAGAGACAGTGTTCATATCTACTATAGCTATCTTTTAGGCTGCACAATTATATCAATCAGGTCATAATCATAGGTGTTCTTTGCCTTTTCATACTGTTCTTTGCTGATGTTCTCTTCTTCCAACAGATTGCCGGGAATGCAGTTAAGAAGGCATCAGACAACCTGGTGCGAGCGGCTCAAAAGGCAGCATTCGACAAATCAGATGAAGACAGCGTGGTGGTCAAGACGAAGTTTGTGGGTGGAATTGCACAGGTAAACAGCAGGGAATTTTATAAACTTCTGCTGTCAAGATAGGAATTTGTCTCTTTTTTCACTTAGTGACAGTGTGTCATTAAGTTTTCTGTTAGCTAATTACAGATCTATTCCAATCCTCTAAAACAAACTTCTATACCTGCAATGACTTGCACATTCTGCCCCTATTGACCTTTTTTTTTTTTAGTACCATAGGTGAGGAATGAGTGAACTTGATAGGGAATTGGTTAAAATTTGAAAAAATGTGCATGTGTCAATATTTACTATAATCGATGTGTTTGGTTTTGAACAAAAAATCCAACGGTTGAAATGTTTACATGCGGTGAAGTAAAGTAAATGTTTCCTCTTTCCTGTCTGTTTGTCCAGATCATTGCAGCCCAGGAGGAGATGCTAAGGAAGGAGAGAGAGCTGGAAGAAGCCAGGAAGAAACTGGCTCAGATCAGGCAGCAGCAGTACAAGTTCCTGCCCAGCGAGCTACGAGAAGACAACAACTAACGAAGCAAAGCAGCCCTCTCTGCTGCGTATGCTTGAACTCAGTGTGAGGAGCACAGCTGTGTTTGTGTGCAGATTTGCGTCCTTTTTAATAACGCATGTGGACAGGTATGTTGCCTACAGTACAGCAACTTCAGATATGTTGTAACTGATTTTTAACAAACCAGGAATGCCCAAGTCTGCAGTGAACGCCGTCCACATCATATGGGGAGGACTAAAAGTCAACTGCTGCAAAGGTCGAAATACTACTGCGTGGAACTGACTACTTCAAGGAAACAACTCAACATAAACTGCTTTGACTAACCTGAAAGAGAATGTGACATGCTTGGGACAAACAGTACAGCTCATATGCTCTCATGTTTGCACAGAAGCTACTCCTTTGTTTTACAAATTGCAGCTGTAGTTCATAAACTCTTTAAGATGAAGAACTGATTGTATCGCTGTCCTTGTCACATAGCAAAAGCATTTCAGCTCGGTACTCTGATATTGTATGAATGTGGGCCTGTGAAACGTGTTCACGTCCAGTCCGGCACCTTAATATCTGTTTGAATCGTGTAAATCACATGACTGTGGTGTGTCTTGTTGACTGTAATTCAGTGGTCATTAACCCTAATATGAAAGATGTTTTGCATACTGGTGTTTCTTGGACCATACTGTAATTTTCAATAATGGAAGTTAGTTTTTTTGGAAATATCTGAAATGTAGACAGTAATATGAGCATCAAACTTTCTTATTTGACTTTTTTATGCTGTTATCGACAGGCTCTACATGCTAAATCACCATCGGTTTTTTTAAGATACAACCAATTCTTTATATTGGTCTAAAAAGCCCTTGAATATAGTCAGTCATTGTGTGCAGCTGCTGAGACCCCTGCAGGATGCGTTAATTTACGTTATCATGTGAATGCTTTTCTACACAGGACAACATATTACCATAGAAGGAATATTTATTACTTCAGAGTATTTTTAGCAGAGAGGGGTCTTTCAGGGGCAGTTAATTACTGTCACTAGCAGAGGCTGTGGTGCTACAGGTAGCTTCCAGGCTCGAAAACCAATCCCAATCCTTAAGGCCTCTTTTTTTTCTTTCTTTTTTTTCTCTGAACATTTCAGGTATTGAGACATGCATACAAACAGTATAAACTGAATTTGACCATGATGCAATTACATGGATGGTGCTTTAGGGGGCAGTATTGGTTTCTCTTATACCATGCACAATCCAAAGTAAGAGTAGGAGATATTGTATAATTGGGTGCTTGCTTTCAGTATAAAGTATAGTTTTGGGTAACCAGGCAGGTTGAATTTGGCTACAACAACATGCAAGATAGGAATACCTGGAAATACCTCAGACATCTTGAATTCTTTGATTATATGCACTCTGTGTGCTTTGTCTCCAAGCAGATTTACTTTGGCCCTGCTCTTCATTAACCTGACCACATGTTTTCAGCAATACTCAATCATTGCCAACGATTAATGTGAGTCAATTCACCTCCAATCTGTCCAATTCAGGAACCAAAATCAAAATTCAAAAATATTAAAATAATAAGTATAGCAATAATCTCATTCTAAAAAAATAGAAAATGACAAACTTGAGGTTTTGCAATTTGCAGATCCATGGTACATTTGAAATGAAATGACTGTGACACTAATCATGTCTATCCTTTTTTGTCGTCCCCCAGTCTTTGAATTTAAGGGTGCTTCTTCGGTGCGACTTTACTGAATATACTACTTGCTGCAATAGAAGAACCTTTTGTTTACCGAATTTGATTGTAGTGCGTTTGGTTCCTTTGTCTTATTATACGGGCTGTCTTTCAATATTAAACTACAGTATGTTGTAAGATTAGGTCCTGCTGTGAAAATGCATGGCTTTGCGCTTCAGATGCATCTCTGCTCATACGGCCATAGAATGAAACTTTTAAGGATGCATTGAGTGATTGATTGTGACCTCCACATACAGTACAGACAGTATACAGCTGCAAATAGCTACAGACAGACCGTCACTTTTTAGTCAGGTCTGGAATTAAGAAGTGTTTTCTGGCATTGTATTTTGTGTGAAGGGAGGGGGGGGGGGGGGGGGGTCCACTGCTCATCAGTCAAGTCTGTAGTGTTATTATTAGTGCCTTAGTCCGTAGCCCATACAGTGTCTGGTCTGCTCAAGTGACAGCTTCACCTCATCAGTTAATAGAAGGTATTGACAAGCAATTGTTTGGGAATGGAGGTTCATGTCTGTGGGTTTTCTAACATTTGTTAACACACTGTTCCTCCAAGTGCTGAACCAGCTGCATCCCCTCTACCTTCTCTCTTTATCTCTCAGCCACATGTAAGGCCTTTTGGGGATGACAGAGGAACTGTTCGCCAATCACAAAATGTGTTGCTGGTTAGAGTTTGCCATCAGTATGTATGTATATATATATATATATATATATATATATATATATATATATATATATATATATATATGAATATGTTTTGTACTGCATTCCATGGGCATGTACCACAGTGCTTCTAAACTACAACAGACTGGAAATTTGGGCCTGTCAACTGATTTATTGTATGTTGTGAAGTCACAGAAATTTTATGAATGGGCTTTTTTTTCTCCTCGTGCTCTTAAGCTTCTATGAAAGATAAATGTGATTTGAACTTTTCGATATATCTGTCACCATTAAGATGTTGTGACGCATTTCAAAGATGTGGAGTAAGTGAAGTTGTTCCGTATGTTTTACCCTAAACAGAAATTAAAAAATTACTAGAGTTACTACAATAAAGATAACATACAATATAAAAGATATTTATCTGGCCTCGATACAACTATTTTTTGTATTCACTGAAAATAAAGCATTTCAATGTAAGTGTTTCTTAATTTTCTCATGGTTTATTTTGTGTGTGCTATTTGATTTTATGCTTCATATCCTCACCTTCAGGTGTACGAACACACATTTTTCAGATTTGAGAGGTGTGGTAGTCTCTCACATTTTAGCATCTGACTATAAAACTATTTGCATCCAACCTGGCTTTGAAGAAATTTTCTGAAATAAGCTTGAGCAAGGGAAAAAATGAGACTTTCATTGCTCCAATTGAAAATCTGGACCAGTTAGCATACTCAATTAAAAATGTATTTTTTTTAATACACCACATAAATTAATCAAAATTATTCAGCTCTGTAATCATCTCACCCTTCTTCACATCCTGCACGTCAATAGTAAGTCATACAGAGTTGAAAACATCATTCTGTATATTTTCTTCATGTCTGCACACTGTTTCAAAAGCAGTACTAACACAATGCACAACCACAACTGTACGTAAGCGAATAACAGTGATGAGTTCTGGCAAACGAACAAGGTCCTCTAAGTGTCTGTTAGTTTAGTGTCAGGAATCAGAATGGTATTTCTAAGTCAGCAAAAAACCTGAAGCTAAATTGAGTCCAGGCTATGCAGTGAGACCCATGCTAAATTTGTCCAGCTCTACAATATGAGGAGGCAATGTCAATTACAGTGGCACAGCTGCTCACAGCACTTCTTTTAAGTCCTGGAATCCGTTTTCTGCCACATTCTCCTTAAGTCACTTCTTAAACACTACTGCCTATGCAAGTCACAGAAACAAACATTCAGTGGCTCTTTTTCTTCTTTCTTTTTTCTGTAGCATCTGCTATGTAACAAGAGGCCCTGTTAAACTGACTTGGCTGAGAAAGAGACAACAAAACCCCTGTGTCAGAGAGCTTGGCTTAAGGATTAAGAGCATTGAACCTAATGTGGCCAAGCAGCTGATAGAAGAGAGCTCATCAATTATTTTTGTCCTAAATCTAATTATAATAAAAGTCAGAACGCGGGTACAGTTACTGATGACTGCAGCATTCTATATAGCAAGGTTAAAAGCTTCATCAACTGAAGACAGTTGTTTTCACTCTAAGATTACCTGCCCTGATTTGAAAGTATCACAGGCACAAACAGTTTCTTAATTTATTTATTTGTCTCAGCCACAGCTTATTATTTTACATTTTCCTCTCAATGAAATGATCAGTGTCATATCAGGTTATTGGCTGCTGTTACTCCACTGACGAAAATGACACACCAATGACATTACTGTAATGAGCCACAGGGCCGGGAGCCTACAGACTGTTCACACAAAGGTAAACACACTCATCACACTGATATATTAACATGACCTCACACATGAACCCTGCACATCTACACCGATATGACAAGCTTAATTAGTTTAAATCACAGCAAGAGATGAGGGTGACTCAGAGGGGTTGAGTAGAACACAAATGTATTCTCTCAATACTTTTAACTGAGGAGGAAGTGAGAAATTCCAGTCTAGACGCTCACTATGAAATCATCGTCATACTCTCTTTTTTTGTCCACGAGTAGCTCACCAGCTGTCTCCCCTCATCTATGATGAACTGTATGAGTATGTCTGGCTCACACTGTAGTCTGATTAAACTGCTTTTGCTTGCTTGCCGATGGCCATTTTCCCATCACACCCACAAATTGTTAAATTCTTCTTGGCAGTACAACATTATAGAAGGCCCCCATTTACAGAGGAGATTACAAAGACTCAGTGTTTAGATTTATGAGTTTTTACAACAGTAAATCAGTGATGCATACAATGGTGACAATGGTCACCTAATCAAATCCAGAGGTCTTTAAACTTCACATTCATCTCTTAAAAAGCCATAACATCATTGTTATAGGCCTACATGCTTCCATGCATGATGGGAATTGTTGGAATACTGTGGGGTGTTTCATTTATGACAGCTGTCTGACTGATGGCTTTAGCAGAGTCTCTGCCACACAATGAAACATTTTCTCCACTGCCAGGATGAAAGACTTTGAAAGGATGAAAGACTTTGAAAGACTTTATCTTTATATTTTAGCAGTAATTTGATATAAATATTTTTTTGGCAAACATACCAATTACAGGAGACGTTTTGTGTAAAAATAAGATGTTGATTTCCATTGAATAATCAAGAAGAAGTGTGGTTTGAGACCTCTATATTTGAGAAATAAGATCTTTTTAGCATATGTACACAGGTCAGGAATAGCGCAGTGAAAGAAAATGTGTGTACATTTTAAATATACTTTATATTGTGAAGGTCTGTAGCACTGGTGTGAATAAAACAACGTGACATGTTCCACAGAATTGTGAAGATGACACTTCATTGTTGCAGAAGGCAAAAATTTATATATATAAAATTCACAGTTTTGCTGCAAGTATACATTTCTCAAACAGTGTTGTGTCAAAAATACATCTATCTGAACTTTTAAAGTAATTTGGACTTTTTTTCAGACCCCTGAATAGAGCCCCTAACTTGACATGAGTAAATCATTAATTGTTGGACAGGTACAGGGTGGTAATATTCGTCTCTATCTGTCCGCAGTGCTAGGGTGACATGGATTGCACCATGAGCCTCTCTGATCTCTGTATATGACAGGCATGCCTGGCTGGCTGCTACAGTCCACAAAACACATGGTGGGATGACAACACAGTGACAGCTGACCGCCCTAAAAAAGTCCAGCATCCCATCAGGGTGGACCACCAAAGTGACAAAATATAGGGGTAAAAAATTCAGCTAAAAGTACCAGTTTGTTGAATCCTCTGCAAACTTTTTTCTCTTCACCTGTTCAAACCAAGAAGCATTTACACTAATACTATCAAGATTTATCCAGCCCTCTATATACAGTATTTACCAAAACAAGAGTTTTTTGGTATGACTCATTATTGACTTTTTTGGTTACCACTTCCTTTCACAAAGGCACCAAAATCCAGTTTAAAGGGGATCGAATGGCCTTTGTTCTAAAAGTCAGGCTCAGTAAGCGTATTCACAAAGGGCCGAGAGGACAGAGTCAAGCAGTTGCTATTCAAGGAGTAAGACCCCAAAAATATACACTCAACAAAACACAAGCAGAACATTGGGGACAAGGGGGGAAAGAGAGGAGGATTAAGTCCAAAGGCTTATTGCGGTCGATCTGGCTTTAGGCCAACAAGACAGTGCTGTTTATATAGTATTACATACAGTATGCAGTATAGTATTACATAACAGCAATATATATCCAATACCCATACTACGACACTAGTTCCTAATTCCACCCATTCATCTAACATTTCACAATATTTTGAGATTTCTTATTATTCTCTAGGTCTAATTTCCCTGGCATGTACAAAAATTAATTACTGTAGTTGACAGTAAACCTTTAATACTCAACCCTCCTCCAGTCCAGACCACAGGTTTGTGTGTGACAGCTGTGTCTGTGCCAATGGCCCTGTGAATTATCACAGAGGCACAGAGGGGGCTGTTGAAATGCCAAAGCCTCTGTATCCTCCACTGTACACGCCACAGTATCCACTGCGGCCCATTTGAGATATAACTCTCAGGCATGTATTAGCTGAGAGAGGAGTTGGACAAGCTTGATGATATACCTCTACAGAGAGCAAAGCCTATCTGATTGCTGTTCGGATGTTGAACTATGCCGTGAGGGAGCTGCTGAAATGATCCCTGGAAGACAAACAAGCTGTGCTGGCTAACATGACACCCCTTGAAGGGAGAGGAACTTTCACAGGGGCTTATTCAATCACACATATTTACTTTTTGCTGTAAAAATGCATTCTTTTGCTGATCTCTGTTGAAATATTGCTGGGTTTATAGAAAAAAGAACAATAAATGTATTACCCCTGAGGTCACAGTTCATTAAACAATTTTCTTCTTTTGGCACAGCTAGATGTTAAAAGCACAGTGGGGTTTCACAATATGTGTCATACTGTCTTTTTTGTCTTTTCTCGTGGTTTCTGGGTGATAATTAGCCAATTCATCATTATCAGCATGTTCTTCCCAAATAACTCCCCCTGCTTGGGGCTACCTGGCTCTCACTTGGAGGGTGTTAGAAATAGGAGTAGACGTCTTGGTGTGAAGGAGGGAGTGCCTTTCTGACGTCTATATCCCATGTATAGTCACAGAAGCGGTCAAATGTCTTGGAAGAGCGAATCACTGAAGAGATTCAGAAAAAAGAAGGGTTGGCAAACAGCTGCAGTTGTTTCCAAAAAAGTAATGGGTATCCAGTACTGCATTGCCAAAATACTTATTTGACTCACCACAGCTTGGACGAGCTCGCACTCCAGCTTGGGCGAACAGTGTGGTCCAGACGCTCCGATCCTTTCCCTACAATTGCTTTTGTTTTTGGCTTGCACGGACCCGCCCCCCGGACAATAAGCAGCCATGGATGCCATCAAGAAGAAGATGCAGATGCTCAAGCTCGACAAGGAGACCGCCTTGGACAGAGCTGAGCAGGCCGAGTCAGACAAGAAGGCAGCCGAGGACAGGAGCAAACAGGTCGGCATCCAGTGTGAATTTCACTCTGGTGCTTTTACGCACCGGTGCCAATTGCACGGCACTGCCCATTGTTCTGACAGTGAGGATTAATGTGTATTTCATAGGATCGAAAAAGTTTTGACGAATCATAATGTCTTTGCTTTTTCCCTCATTGTGCTTTATATGAAACAAAATAAGGGAAAAAGTTGAAGTTGGCAACAATGAGGAACATTACCATTTACTGTTGAATTTAATAGTAAATGTAGTAGTAGTTAATAGTAGCCTAGCTGTCATCGTTTCTAAATGGTTGATGTTCTGTTTATTATTATGTCTGTTTGCAGACACTACGAGGTGTCGAGTACTTGATGCTGTACATAATACATCCCGATGGTGTCTGCTTTCAGTGTAAATAAATCTCTCGCTTCTCTGTGTGCCAGCTTGAGGATGACCTGGTGGCACTGCAGAAGAAGCTGAAGGGAACTGAGGATGAGTTGGACAAGTACTCTGAATCCCTGAAGGATGCCCAGGAGAAACTGGAGCTTGCTGAGAAGAAAGCCACAGATGTGAGTTTAAGCTGACAGCACCCCAGACGCCCATTGCCTAATGGTTTGACCTTGAACCACCCCCTCTGATCTCCTTAGCAGGGCGAGATTACCCCCCCCCCCTTCTCCCACCCATTACTTGATTACTTAATGACTTACTCTAATGATCAAGTTATGCAATAATTAGTCAGTAAAGCAGAAGAGACTCTTGAGTTATATAGGATGAATATATCAAAGAGTTACATTTAACACGTGCTGTATATGGTAAGGCCACCGCTTACAGGCTTACTGATGCATTCTGAGGACCAGTGTAGGGTTTCAGTCGCGCATTTTACAGGCATATTTTTACCAGTACAATCTTCAACAGATTTGTGCTTGTTCTGGTTGGTTTCAGTTGGTTCTCTGTCTGCAGTTATGTCAAAACCCCGATTAAATTACTGCCAGTATTAAATGTCACACCAATTAAGCCCAATTGATGACGTCACAGTCAGCGACATCAACAAGAAGGTACATAAGTAAGGATGATATAAGATTAGATAACCTTCATCCCCAGAAGGGAAGTAGCCTAAAACATACGAATACATACATGAGATTGTTATACAATATGTGAAAACAATAAATAGACGCTTTTTATAAGGTTACATTTACATTTACATTTACATTTAGTCATTTAGCAGACGCTTTTATCCAAAGCGACTTACAAGGGAGAATAACATTCAAGCTACATTGCAACAGAGACATTAGTGTGACAATAAATAAATTCTGCTAAGTAGTGCTAAGTAGTGTTAAGTAGTTGTAAGTTAAGAGTGCTAAGTAATTGTAAGTTAAGAGAGGAGGTACCCTCTGAAGAGCTGGGTCTTCAAGTGCTTCTTAAAGACAGAGAGGGAGGCCCCTACTCTGGTGGTTTTTAGGCTACACCATACACAACTAAAGTAGTGTGTATTTGTGAATAACAGAAAATCACAACATAAAATCACGACACAGTTAATCACAATGAATACATACAAAACAAACACAAACAACACATGTCTTGAGCTTGCATGAGGGTGTTAACAGCATATAGTCTAATAGATATTGCACTTGTAGCAGTGAAACAAAAATGGTAAGGTCTAATTAGTGGAAGCCCCAAGGTGCAGAAGTTTATAAAGTTGAAGAGTATAATGGTAATAAAAATACTATTAAGACTAATAATAATAGCAAGTCATCATTTAGTGCTTTAATTAGCCTAATATTAATTATTTGTACCAGGTTGTTTATATTGCTGCTGTGATTTTATTGGGTGAGCTCAATTTACCAGTAGGGGATGCACTTAAAACAATTTATGAGTTGGGTAGGTTGTATGTCTTCTAAAAAGTATTTTCTTTAAACGACCATTTGTAATGGGAAAGAACATTGTAAACCAATATAATTCGTTTTTTTTATATCCAGTTGATACATTTTATTATTTGCGTGCCCAACGCGTGACTTCCGGACTTGATGGCACATCCCAATCCTCATCAGCGCTTGATTAAAGGCGGTGGGGGCAGGGATCAAAGAGTGTATGTGTGTCGGTGTGTGTTTGCACGGAGGCTGCCTGCACGGTGCTGAGAGGAAACTAGCCTAGCTGAGAGAGAGTGAGAGAGATAGAAAGGGGGGTAAAAAAAAAAGAAAGAAAGAAAAGAGCAAAAAATGGCCGGTGGGAGCTCTCTGGAAGCTGTGAAGAAGAAAATCAAGTCGTTGCAGGAGCAGGCCGACGAGGCGGAGGACCGGGCGGCGGCACTGCAGCGGGACCTGAACCTGGAGAGGAGCTCCAGGGAAGCAGTAAGCTGCTGCTAATGGCTTAAGGCAATTAGTCCGCAGATTGCCGGCGGAATTAGAGGCGCAAATCTGGTCAAAAAGCGTGGCTGCTAGGCCCAGACAGCGGCGGTTTGTGCTCGAATAGCTAAAGACAGGTAGCAGGTGCATGTGTTTGAAATGAGCACACTGTAGACGTGCGTAATGATGGAGAGATGAAAAGACTCCACCCGACTCATCCCGGATAAACAAGCACTCTTGTAACAAGTAGGCTAGGCTATCGTTACAGCAGCGACAGTAGCAGTACGGGTGCTCTGAGAGAAAATCCTCTCCTGTGTTCAATTCCCCTAAGTGGAGCACAATAGAGCTGCTTTTCCCCTTCCAAAATAACTTAATAGTTTATTGCCATGTGTCTGTAGCTCATTTTTGGTGCAAGATGATTAAATGGTCGTTAGGCAGGATATGGCAGGTCTGACTTTACAGACTACATTCCAACCTCCCTCCCTCCCTAGGGTGTGTTCCTAACCCCAGACCAAGCTCCTCAGAGAGTCTGGTTGAAGATGCTGTAATGGCTGGTATATTATGGCCGGTCCTACAAATAAACTTAATGCAGTGTTTGTACTCCTCTAGGCTGAGAGCGATGTAGCTTCCCTGAACAGACGTATCCAGCTGGTTGAGGAGGAGTTGGACCGTGCTCAGGAACGTCTGGCCACAGCTCTGACCAAGCTGGAGGAGGCTGAGAAGGCTGCTGATGAGAGCGAGAGGTGGGCATACTCCACTCATACATCCATGCTTTTAGTCTGGGGTTTATGCAGTGGCTGAAATGAGTGCAGTATGATTTTTTTTTTTTTTTTTTTTTTTTAAACTTCTATGCCATAAGTCTAGAGTTCCTGCATAAAAAGAGGATTAGTCATAATCCATGCTGTTAGAGTTAGAGTACCACTCCTCAACATTTACCTTAATGCTGCCACTGGTGGCTGGAAGTTATATTGCAACAGTGTTAAGAAGAGAAGTGTGTAACACATAGAATACTGATAGAAAATCATTTTTCACAGATTGTTTTGAATGCAAATTTCATTCATGACCAAAAGTACAAGTGGCACACCTGTAGCGTTTTACTTAAAGCTTAAATTATTGTTTTTTTAGTATTACAAGGACATAATTTTCTACTGAGTGTGCTGTCCACCATAGTATTCAAGTGAATTTGAAGTACTCGGATGTTTGTCTGGATAGTCAAATAAAGCACACGTGGAAGCCTAGTTCGTTTTCTTCCACCAATGGTAATTTCCTCCCCCTCCAGAGGCATGAAGGTTATTGAGAACAGAGCGATGAAGGATGAGGAGAAGATGGAGCTTCAGGAGATCCAGCTGAAGGAGGCCAAACACATTGCTGAGGAGGCTGACCGCAAATACGAAGAGGCGAGTTTCTTAGCTCTTTTCCTTTTAATGTGACAGATGACATCAATGTCCACTTTCTGTTAGATGTTTACTTTAGGTATGTGCATTGATGTATCCAACTAGTGTGCTGTGTGGGACTAAACGTCAGTACGTTGTGACTTCAGGTGGCCCGTAAGCTGGTGATCATTGAGAGTGATCTGGAACGTACAGAGGAACGTGCTGAGCTGTCTGAGAGGTAAGAACTTCCTTCCTTTTTTGTCATTCTTCCCTTCCCCTTCAATTGCTCCACCAACTCACAACTTGAAACGACTACACGTTCCATTGTAATCTGTTATAATATATTGTTTTGTCTCATGTCTCTTCCCGCTTGGTGAACCAAAATGTAACACATCAGCAAATGCTCTGAGCTTGAGGAGGAGCTGAAAACCGTGCAGAACAACCTGAAGTCTCTGGAGGCTCAGGCAGAGAAGGTAAAACCGAAGATGATGCACAACAGATAATCCACATAAATAAACCCTGGAAATCTGTTTGAAACTATCTTGTGTTAACACAGTAGTGATATTTGCCTAACTCTGGCCTTTGTATGTGACTACAGTATTCACAGAAGGAGGACAAGTACGAGGAGGAGATCAAGGTTCTTACAGACAAGCTGAAGGAGGTGAGTTGCCTAAATCTCCAGTGACTCATTTTAAATATGAGTTATCCATCCTGTTGCATTTTTTAATAAGCTTTTTGATTGAATTTTGACTCATCAGTTACTTCAAAGAACTGAATTGACTGTATTTATTAATTAGAAAGGATACTTAGTTTTCCTTTACTGCACTTGAGTGCTTTAAATGTCCAGTGGGGCCCTGTCCAGAAACACATTCATGTTCTCTTAACCTCATAATGTAAGCTGCTAAATGTTTGACTGCATTCTTCCACTTAGGCTGAGACTCGTGCTGAGTTTGCTGAGAGATCAGTCGCCAAGCTTGAGAAGACTATTGATGACTTGGAGGGTATGAATCTTTTACATTTGCTTTTTAAGGAACAGCAGAGTTTGTTTCACAAAATGTAAGCACCTGTTCGTAACAGAGCAACTGTGATGTACACCGCTTTTCCCAAATTTCTCAAAATCCTAAAAGGGAGTACCTCTTTTATGTAAACATTTGCACAGTCTTTGCTTATTTATCTGGTCAGCAAGGTGTTCAATAGTCCTCAGGACAAATATCTGCACTGTCAGTTATCTACGGGGGGGGGGGGGGGCAAAGCAGCGATCCACAGAGGCTGGCGTGATAATATTCACATTAGCAGCAACATTTCTCACCACAATGCTTTTTGGCATTCCTGTACACTGAGTTTTCAAGGGCCAGCTAGTCCCAATCAGCCCTCCTCATGGTCATGGAACATGTGAGGCAGTTTCTCAGTGACTCCTTTGGAATTTGACACAATATCGGCAGCTGTTGCTTGCACCCTTCCTATTTCTGTCCTGCCTGCTTTTTTCAATTTCTCTGTTTGCATTTTACCTTCTTATGTTCTGACTCCTTATGTTTTCTTTTGTCTTCCCATTTTTTAAAATTGCAAATCCTTCACTGCCACCTCCATAATAACTACCATACAATAGATGAGCTGTATGCCCAGAAACTGAAGTACAAGGCCATCAGCGAGGAGCTGGACCACGCCCTCAACGACATGACTTCCATGTAATTCACCACACCCTTGTGTTTGCTTTGTGCCTTAGCCTTCAGCATCCCTAACTCTCACAATAGTAGCATAGCTCCCTCTTGTGGCATGTTTGAGTTTTTTAATCCTTCCACTGCTTGGTTTGTGTGTGAATGAAGTATTTGTAGGTATTTTTAACAACATTTAAGGCTACATTTCACAAATCTCTTTATGTAGGAAACAGCATTCAATAATAGTTGGATAATTTTTCGCACCACAGCCACATTGCATCAATTTCATTCTCATCTTTTAGCTTTTCTGGCTTAGAGATTCATCCTGTATTTCCCTTTTTGCTTCTGCATGTCATTTATCTTCCATTCTTCTTTTAATTTCTCCATCCAACATTTTTTATTTTCTCCTTTTTTCACAGCTAAATTTTTACACCCCTTCACCCCCAGAAGCCACCCGCTGGTTGAGCGTCTTCATCTCTTTCCTGTGCAGCACTGCCCAATTTTCTGTCTGCTCTGTCTCTGTGTTTCTTTACTACCTTTCCACTACTGCACATTGGACCATTGCTGCCGTCATCGTTTTGTTCATCTCTCGTCTAGACCTCGGAGCCATATTGCTCTCTGTAAAATAAACATTCTTCCAACTATGTCAACCCTTCCCCCTTTCTCCTGAGATGTTTCTTCATTTCCATTTATCCCATCCTTTTTTTTTTTTTTTCTTTGTCTTCTTTTTTTTGTTGTTGATGTTTGTCTTCTATGTGTTTAATTTATTTTGTCGAGTAGCTTTCGAATAAACTCTAAAGCTCCTCTCCCATTTACTGTTGCTTTTTCTGTTTGGGAGGACAATTATTTGATACAACAGTATTTCTGGGTGCTAATTCATTCTACTTAATGAACTAGTCCTCACATAAAATGCATAGTTCTCCATTTTCCACTTCAACTAGAAGAATACTGGAATATAATATTCATGACAGGTTACCTGCTTTGATAGTCAGTTTATTCAACTGTTTGTGTTGTTGCCGCTAAAGAGGATCTACTGCATCACTAGAGATTTTAATTTGAAAAGTATTGAAACAATCATCTTTAAGGTCTCTGGCCTCCTTTTTTAAAGAAGTATCAGTGTGTATGTTGGGTACTGTGCTGTGTTAGGTACTAAAAGCCATGGATGCTTCTTCTGAATTAAGCATTTATGATCGTATAGGGTCATTTCATGCTGTTCGAAGTGGCTCCGGGGGAAAAAACAATTTTCATACCAACAAAAGTATGAGTGCTGTTGCTATGGCTAACAAGGACAGCAAGTATTGGCAACAGCTTGTTAGATCTTTTCGGAAATGTTACTGAATGATAGTTATTGCTTTAGTTTGATATGTTCCTGAGGTCAGCAGTTCATGATTCGCTTCAAAGCAACAGTTGCTCTTTGTCTTCTGTACTAACTGCCTCTTTTCCTTTTCTCTTACCCGCTTTCTGACGGTCAAGATCATCTATACAAGCAGCTTGAGAAAAACCGTCTTCTGACCAATGAACTGAGAGTAGCCTTAAATGAGGCGTGAACTGGAATGGCCTCTTGTATGCTTTCATTCTTCTGTAACTCAAATGTCCAGACATATTGTCTAATGCTGTGATGTGTAAAGAGTATAGGCAACTGTGTCTATGACACAACTTAAACCAAGTAATGCTTTCAACAAACAGGAGCCAAACTGTAAGACTTTCAACATTATGCATGCTCAAACTACAGTTTCGGATGGATGGTCAGACAACTCTAGGTCATGAAACATCAAAATCATCTGATATTTTTTCTTGGTTATTGTCAGGGCTGTAGCACAAATTCATTGAATTCTACATGGTGCTGTTTCTCATTGGATGAAAGCCGGTGATGAGTCTTGTGGCCCACAGGCTCATGAAATGCTGCATGGGGTCTAGAACTCCCTTCACTCCTGACTCCACCTCTAATCTTGTAATGGCGACTAAGGCAGAAGGACAAGTTTCAACAGAAATAATCAAACTACCAATTATTTTAGTTTTAATGCAGGCTTGATTTGCTCTGGTTTTTTGCAATTGGAGTTTTTTCAGTTCAGTCAAGACACTTGTATCACTGTTTGGACCATAAATAACATAATGAGTAACATTCTCAATTAGTGTAAACTTTAAATAAACAAATCTTCTGAGTTCACTTAGATATAAAGGAAGGGAGTAAAATTTGGTAATGATATGGCTCTGACTATTCGTGCATGCAGGGAGAATTTGTACCAAATCTTCCCATATGGAGTTGTTTATAGGTTTTTGATTTTGGTCATGTTGGGGAGAACATCTGCTTGTTAAATGACAGAGATTCTTGCCTGAACCACTGCAAGGCTCAATTTCTGAATACTGTCACTTAGTGCAGTTTTTGTAAAGGGAAAACCAAACTAATTTAGAGCTTTGAAGATAAATAAAAAGGACTGTTGCAAACAAAAATCTGTTACCTTATGCAAGACTTTCAGGATCATGTTGGGGACAGTTTTGGTGACGTGAAAGAGGAGAGTTTTTCATGTGGGTGTCTAATTTGAGGTGAAATTGGTGCTCACTTTTGTGTTTTTAGGCCAAATTATTATTGATCGACCTGAAGCTGCTTGGAGGGTTCACTTAGACTTGATTACTGTAGGTCATAAGCATAATTTAAATTATTTGCCTTGTCTTGTCTAGACCCATTTTTTTAATGCTAAACCCAGCTCATTCAGTGGTGACTACAGCTCTGTCTATAGCTTGAGTATAATATTTACGGTCTGATTCTAAATGTTAAATATCAAAATGAAACTTGAGTTTGTAAAAGTTGGCTCAGACAGTATCTTAATGTAGGATATGTGCTTACCTAATGAATGTCAACTTCTGTTATCAAAAAGTACAGCACAGCAAAATTTCCAACACTTATAAGGTTTGTAACAATATCCAGCACATGTCTAACACTCTTTCCTAACCTGGACTAGAGCTTTGTCTGTTTTTTTATATTCTGTGCATCTCTACGCTGTTTTGTTTTTATGATTTTAACCAATGCAATGATATATTAACAGATAAACTCACACGTACTAAAGAAGAGAACCTGCGCGTAAAGCAGATGCTGGATCAGACTCTAACGGATTTGTGTAACCTTTGACTCAGCTCTGATCCTCTTCCCACATTGCCTCATCTGCTCTGAATATGGCCGGCTCCTATACATGGGTGCTACAAATAATGTAGGACTTTGTGTTCATGTCTCCTCTGACCTTGTCCTGAAGAAACAAGCTCTATAAAAGGTAGTTAAACTACACTGTTTTGTTATACACTATAACCAAAATGCGGATACAATTCACTGTATAACTTTAATAAGTTTGTTTGTATATGTTGGGAAAATTTGCACTTTTTTGGGAAAAATACTGCATATAATCATCATGAACAAAGCCATACTGTAAGTTAAGCCAATGTTATATAAAAAGGGACTTTTATTATGTGTACTTTTGTAAAGTTGCTTGTATGTCTTTGTTTCTCCTGTATTAACATTTTTTCAGTCAATTATGTTTACTTCCAGTTTAGCAAGGAAGTAATTCTTGGCACTGTTGCTTGAATGTACTGTATTGTTCCAGCTAAGTGAAAGAAATGTTTGCACACTGTACTCTTCTGTTCATCATTTAGATTTTCTTTTTCCTCATAAAATGCATTTGATTTTTGTCTCCCATTTTATCATGGAAATGTAAAGATCATAAATAAATGGTTGAATCAAGTATAATTTACTCAATGACTGTCTTTATTAAAAAGGTTCCCCGTGCTCTGATAGAATAATGATTTTGAAAATGGCTCCTTGGTACCAGTCAGTAGTGCGAAAGAGAGTAGGGAGGAAAATGTATGATGGCAAATGTGAAATAAGCGCTTTGTTTGATAGGAATATCTTAGAATATTCTGACTCAGGGTTGGGAACCACTTGGTGAGGCTTTAAAAGGGGGTGGATGGAAGAGGCTAATTGGTTAGACTTTAAAGAAGAAGAAAAAAATCCACCCTTTGTTGATTAAGGACAGTGACAGTGGCTTAATTTTTTTTCTTTTTTAAAAAGAGTATTTTACATATTTTTTTCTTTTAAGTTACTGCACATGAGTGAATTTAAAAGGCAATAGTATCACATTTTAGTGTAAGCCACATTTCATATAGTATAAATTACAGGGTTGTGTGTATTAATGGATTATGAGGGGCACTTCACCCGCAGAGGCTGTACCTGCTGTAGCCTTTCCTCGCCACAGGGGGCAGTGTGTAAACTCAGCGCAGATCATCTGCAGCAGAGGAGGTACAGAGGTGAAAGTTCGCAGCTGGGCAGCCGTGCTAGGAAACCCACGACCAGAGAGGGAAATATGTGTGAAAATTCGGTTTTTGACATGTCTTTACAAGACAGCAAAGCTGCGTATGTGCTCAGCAATGTCGCTGAAGTGGTTGAGCGGATTCTCACCTTCGTACCGACCAAATCACTTCTACGGATCGCAAGGTGTGTTTGTC
Organism: Scomber scombrus; assembly: GCF_963691925.1. NCBI lineage: Eukaryota > Metazoa > Chordata > Actinopteri > Scombriformes > Scombridae > Scomber > Scomber scombrus. The sequence goes on from NC_084970.1 coordinate 14,011,527, forward strand.
TGCTAAACAGTGAGCTCGGCTAACGCTAATGGCTGTCGAGCAGAAGTGAAACTGCTCTTAAAAGACATTCAGGGAAGATAGGAAGTTAATGTCCCAGCTCGAGTAGTTCTATAGTCCGCGTACTTAGTGTGTGATAGTTTGCAGGTGCTCAGTCGTGTTATTTGATAGTAGCGCGAACGTATTATTGTGCTAAGTTGGTAATAGCAGGTGATGCTGAATGTGTTTGTGTGTCTCTCTAGTGTGTGCAGGCTGTGGAGGAACTGTGCCCGCAGGGTGCTGAGGACTCAGCAGCAGCTGACCTGGGTGTCAGCCAGTGGGTTTTCCAACAGTGAGGTCCATGCTCTCTGCAGCATCTTGGCCGAGGAGGTGGAGGTAAATAGTGGGCAAAAAGGGTCTGTTTTGGACAGTCAAATGTAGAGGAACTTTGTCTAGGAGGATGCTGTTTGAAAAATACACATTGGATAATGGTAAATAGAACAAGAACAAATAGAACATAATGCCATTTATGGCAAAAATCCTCTTAAGTAGTAATTGTAGGGTGAGTTCTGTAATACACACACCCAGCTAGATATGTTTTTCAAGCGAAAATCTGAAATATGTGTCACTAGGAACTGAAAAATAAACTTTAAAGCTTCAATACAGAGCTGGAACAATATACACCCTCTGGCAACTTCATTAGTTACACCTGTGCAATCTAATGCAAACCAATACAGCTGCTGGTAGTGTGTTGGAATGCATTAATGCATTGAATGGTGTTCCTAATATTTTGTCCACTCCATTAACATACTTTATGGGGGCAAAATATTAGGAAGACTTTTCATTATAACGCACCCCATTACACCACAACCACCCACTATGACCTCAATAAAATACATAGACCTACCTTTCTGACTAAACCTGAAAATCTATACACTTCAAAATTTATGGCAGAGCTGTTGTATTGTATAGGTGTACTAATGAAGTGGTGGTGAGTGTATATGATACTGTAATGCAGATATTAGGAATATGATTATTTTAACAGTTTAAAGTTACTTGCAAAAGTCCATGTTTTTCGCCATTCAGACACATCTTGTGAGAAACCCGGCAATAAAAATGTGGTATACTATTGTACAATGTGTTGTAGCCACTTAGAAATCAGATTAGAAATCACCAACTGCATGTTTTAACACTGTTTTAACACATGCGCTTTGCTGTTGATTATTTGCAGAAAGTATTTCTCCTGCCCAAAACCGTTCTAGCAATGGTAGACTGTGAGACCTTCTGGGGAGCTTATTGCAACAGGCAAAATAAAGGTTGGTAATAGATATTATAACACATTGCTTTTGTACTTAAGTGTGTTATGTTCATTATAATGTATATCTCATACATTATTGCTATGATCGTGGTAGCAGAGAGACATATCCTGTATTAGGAAATTGGTGTAAGATGATCTACAAGTAATCTTTAAAAGGAATGTTGTAAAAAGTTTGAGTTAATATAACTGAAACAGAGGCAGCCTGAACTAGTTATACTAGTAAGTCTATGTGCAATGTTTTTTGTTGAAGAATAAAAGGTGTAAACATTACAATATATGCTTAGGTGACCTTTTTTTTTTTTTTAGAAGAATGCTTATTAGGTCCTTTTGACCTCTTCTAGCATTTTGAACAAGTAAATCAAACAGATGGTATAGTTGCTGTTACAAAACAAGCGACTTTGTGTAAGATGCATTTGTGCTACTAATCCGTGTGTTGTTAGACTCCAACCTTTGCTTATTTGATGAAAAATGTATAATTAAAAATACAGGTACTACCCTATTAACTGCAAACTACCTCACACTACCTGCTAGTTTATTATATTCATATGGGCAAAGTTGACCAAGTATAGTAAAGCATTGAAAACTATGTTAATCATTTTAAACACCAAGCATGCAGAATTGGGTCATATGAGGTTGCAGGCCAGTTAGCATTAATTTTAACCTATCTTTTCCTTGTTGGTCTGTTTCAACTTGTGGGTGAAGTTTCTCTTGTCACTGCACAATCAATTCTGTCATTTTTATTTTTGTTTTGACTGGCCACTTGCACTTTAGAGCTTGTGACCTTTTAAAAAAAATCAGGACATCTCATAGTATTATTGCACAATTAGCATGGCCAGTACTTAGATAAAAGCGAAGCCGGATATGTTCAAATGTGTTTAATCAGTTGGTTTATTTGGTTTATTTCACTAGTGACGCACTGAGAATTGTTTTATAACATAGTGTAAAACATAATCAAAATTGCAAGGCTTACCTGCAGTTTAGAACTGTGGTTAAACAATTGACTAGAACTAACAGACTCTGCCAGCCAATGAAAAACATGAAATTCAGGCTTTTATATAGATTTCACTTACATTTTGATATTCACTATGTGCACAAAGTGTTTGAAGTTTTTTGCAACTCTAAGAAAAGTAAGTAAGTCTCATTGCTAATAGAATTGTACGTTGTTGGTATAAAGTATCTGAATCTAAAATTGTAACATAATCCTGGTAATATATTCTTAGTTTATGATTAAAATGATGACCATGCAAAGGGTTAACATGTTTTTTTGCTTTTTTTTGTTTTAACTCCAAAGCAAAGAAGAGTCGCAACAGTCCAGACACTGAAGAAATAAACCTGCTTTTCCCCAAAGGCTGTGACATCATGGGCATTACTACACCAGGCATAGTCTGTAAGTTTTCCTCTTTCATGTCTCACTTCTATTCCTCATTTATATACAATATATTAAAAATGAATCCCCTCATCATCCAAAATAAGCCACAGCGATTTCACATTACAGGAGTCACTTAGTTAAATACTATCATAAAAAACATTTTTTAATAGAGCCTTAAAACTACAGCTCCAACGGTAATGAATATGCATGTTTAACATATAGAACTACTCAGATGCTGTAGAGAAAATAAAAGCGAACCAGGTGTCTTGAGCATATCTAAGAGGAGTAGTTCACTTTTCAACAGACAGGGCTTTGCATTAATCCCCACCGTTGCTGCCTCGTTGGAAAGCACTACTGGTGGCTGGCACCCCCCCCCCCCCCCTGCCTCTCCCTCTGATATATTGCCTAGTCTTCCTGGTGCTGTGCTCCCCATTTCTCTGTATAATCACAACCCTCTAGAGGAGTGACTCTCCATCAGCCATGTTCCCTTTCCTCAAGATGATGGCTTGTCAAGCCTCCCATCATCTATCAGGTTTAATGGCAGCCTATGCTGTTTGTTATAACACTCATTTTGTGATATTGCAGCTGAGGGTCACCACAGGGTCACCATGCAGCTCTAATTCAATTGAATGAAATCTTTGATTGGATAAGGGTGAAATGTATTGATTACTTGTAACAGGTTTTCATGCAGCCTAGAGTACAACTAGTTATTTATGCATGTTGGCAGTGGACTGCACAGTATTACAAGACATAGTTGTTTTTTTCCTGCATAATCCTGCATGAATTCCATAAACAGACACGCAGTGCAGGATGGGAATAAATGAGATACTTATGTGCACTATTTGCTCATTTTGAATACTATGAAAGGTTTTTTTGTGATGTTTCAATTCTGTTGCACAACGGGGGTTTAGCACAGAAAAAAATTTAAACCCTGAAATGTTAAATGTGGAAGTGGTTAATGAGGGGCTGCCTGTCTTAAGATCCTGTATATTTATGATGACACAGCTTCATGTTCTTTCATTTGCATAGTAGCACAATCATCTGCTAAACTATGTACATACAAAGCATGAATAAGCGCCTATGATTATGCCCTTGACTGAGAGAAGTGAAATTATACTTTTGTGGTGATTTCTCTAATGTTTATGTAATTTGCTGCTCTTTTCTAAGGCTGCAATTTGTGATGTTGTGCAAATACCATGTCAAATGTTCAGGTCAATGTTGTGGGTCCTCTTGTGATAAAAAGTTATTTTATTCTGCCAAGATTTGTTAAGTCCCAACCCAGCAGCAGCCACCACCACTGTTGACTGGTGGATAAAGTGCCCAGTACTTTGAGCTGCAGTTCCTCTAATGGCCACTAGATGCTGACTCCTGGAAACTTAATATGTCAAAATCAAGAGAAGACTCCTCATGTGACTGCATGTAACTTACCATCCTATGATACTGATACTTCATGATTGTCTCTCTGTGCAGTGACTCCCAGTGGCTCTTGCTCCAGCCCTCCCCAGGAGTACCAGGAAGGGGAGGCAGGCTTTGCAATCATGTTCCCCAGCATGGATGGTGTCCACATCAAGCCCTTTCATTTTTGCAAGAAGTCCATCTCCCCAACAGCACTGAAAGAAGCAGGCGAGTGAAGGCCCACAACAATTATTCAGTTATCTAAACTGAAAGATGCAATGCTTGTAATTTCCTCCAGAACTTGCTCTCGTATCAGACCCTCATTCATTGTGCTTTCTCTCTACAGGACTTGTTGACAACCCAGAGCTGCGTGTGGTACTATTGTTTGTCTATGAGGCATATAAATCTGGACCTTTCCTCAACCAGATACTGGAGCCTCTGGCCAAGAGCAAAGCTCTCATCGCTGGAGGACTGGTAGAAAGTGTCTTTTCTCCTGCCAGACACTGGTGAGTTAGGATCCTGTGCTTAAATCAAGGTTAATGATCAGCAATCTATGAAAGGAGGGTTGTTTAATACATAGTTAATAGTTGTAAGTGATTTCCTGCAAATATTTTGAGGCTTTCTTAATTATAGTTTTGAGAAGTTTTCATAGACAATAAGAAACATCCTGTTTAAAGGGTTTGAGTCAGATTCAACCCAGTATTTGCTTTGAGCATAACTTTGAGGGTAAACTCTGGCTTCTGAAAATAAGCATTTAAAACTGAACCTTTTAGTTTAACCTCACTTCATATTTAAATTGAATTCCTGCATTTCTCTGTAACTTGTGCCACTCATGTCACCACCAATATGTCCCCAATATGTTCAGAGTTGAAATATTGGTGGATATGTTACTGCTCACTCTGACGCAATGTTGCTTTTTCCATCATCTCTCTGTAGCTGTAGCCAAGGTGCATACGGCGTGGTGGGCCTGGCCCTGAGTGGCCCTAAGGTGCAGGGGGCATCTGTGCTCTTGGAACAAGACGTAAGCAACTCAAAGACGGCTGAAGCCATGATCCGGAGGCTGAAGGCAGCCAAAATTCCTGAGAGGAACACCTTAGGGTTCATGTTCGCTTGTGTGGGGAGAGGCCAGCATTACTACAACAACCAGTCCAACGTGGAGGCTGACGCCTTCCGCAAGGTGTTCCCTAACACCCCGCTCTTTGGCCTGTTTGGCAACGGTGAAATCGGCTGCGACCGAATTGTTAAAGATGACTACACGCTGTGCGACTCTGACATTGACGGTCTGCAGCATGAGTACACGACAGTCATGACCTTGGTCCACCTAGGTTGACTGATCCACAATGACAATGGCAGGAACAAAGAAGACCCATCATGATCCTCTTTGGAACAGCAGTCAGGAACTACAGATATTCTGTGCAGCGTGTTACTCGAATCACGACTCAGAATATTGCTGTCATTTCTGCTCCTAAAGCAGGAAAATGATCCCTTCAGCCATTAATATAATGGCAAGATTAGGGAAATTATATCTGTTGGAGCCTGTGTGTAAACACAGATTTATATTAAAACTAGTGCGTCTCACAAAGTAAAGATAGGACAATACTGATCATCTCTTTTAACATTCAATTGTGATATAGCGCTCTTGTAAAATATGTGTATATATTTTTCCCCAATTTCCGCACACATTTAAGGCATATCTTACCCCCTGACATCAACCTTTTGGTCTGGTTGCTTTGCAGATTAGTAAATTATACACACTTGTGTCCCAAGCTATTGTTAAAGTTGTTGATTCAGCAAAGGCACTTTTTATTCATGTAAGTAAGAGGAGTGAGGTCCTTTTTCCACAGAATCAAGGCGATCTTGATTTAAATGATGAATGGTAATATAATGGTAATATAAGTTTTACACTTGAGGTGTTTTTACACTTTTGTCTTACCATTGTAAAAAATAAACCTTGTTAGCCTGCAAATTAATAACATTAGGCAACATGTCTATCTACCTTTTTTCAGTTGGGCACAGGGTAGCCAGTCAGAATTTTAGAGTGCCTCTTTTTATTCACATGATTTATCTACTACTACCTACTAACTGTTAAATGGTTGGGCTTAATGGTCACTTCATCTCTGTAGCTTCTCCAGCTTAAAAAGAAAAAAACAACATTCATTCTAAAAACTAGAACCTCTGTTTCACCCACCTTACTCAGCTTTTCTACAATTGACTGAATTTAGGAGACAGTTGTTAGTATTTGGAAACTGAAGATGAACCGTCCAAGATCTGAAAATTTTGATTTGATATTAAAGAATAAGTTCTTGGTATTCTTTCCTGAAGTCATAAATAGGAAAGGTTTTATTTGAAATCTTGATAGTATTGTCTGAGACTAACTACGTAGTTGCACACATGTCTCTAACAAAACCTAACAGATGCCTTTTGTGAATCTGTGTCTGACCAAATCCATTGAATGCTACAGTTCATATTTAGATTATTTTCTAGATGGCCCTGTCATTCATTCACATTTGTTTTTTTCCTTACTATCAAGAATATCCTGATATGATAAAGGTAACATTTCCAGCATATGTATGTTTATTGGTCATGTAGTTGCAGTTATGTTAAAAATAGCTGATGTAATTTCAGCTTTTATATAAAAGGTGCAACAGTAGTTGTTGCAAGGCTGTTTTCTTTTCTTGAAAGCTCCAATATTTTTCTTTCTAAGGAATTAATTAGACGTTATTTGCCAAGAGTATCTTCCTCCTTTGTATCGTAATCATATTACACACATGTCCCTTTATAGTTACTAAAGAGGAAATGTAGGCTACCTGTATTTTAAGTTAGTATTGTTTATGGCTCATTGAGCAAAATTGTTGTGCTAATGCACTTTTCTACAGGATGTGCCAAATCATATCTACTTTGCTCCTTTTCATCAATAAATCAAAAGCTTTCAATATGTAGATTCGTATGTGCTTGACTTTACTTTTACAGTTTGTTTTTTCAAAGCCCACAACTGAAGTCCACTACAGTAGCGTCCCCCCCCCCCCCCCCCCCCCCCCCGCGCGCTGTCCCTGTACCCACTGGGCGTTACGCATACTTACTCGGTTGTAACTACAGGCCCACTCCAGCTAATTCACATCACCACTATTCGTTATTTGTGCAAACTCTGAAATCTGATCCTCAGCCTATAACATCCTCAGCAGCCCACGTCCAGGCGTGTTTAAATGAAGGAAGAGACGCTTGAGATTGATTGATGTACGCTGTAACCATCGACTGGCTAATCCCGATGAATGACAAACGGTTAAGCCAATTGCTGTAAAGGCAATATTCCCATAGTATCTTTATTTTGGGAAACAATAAAAAACGCTCATGACACGGAGAGGGACGACCTACCAGGCGTAAAGCTAATAAAATCATCTGTGGCGATAATCTGCTCTCAAATTGGCCTCAATCAATAACTGAGAAATCTATTCACTGGCTTTTTCTCTCTCTCTGTTTCTCCCTCTCTCTCTCTTCCACTCTCACTCTCTCTCTCTCTCTCTATCACACACACACACAAACACGCGCGCGCGTCCACCCCACGGCCAACATTTTTTATACTGCTATGTCGTGACCGGAGCGATGCAAATGTCACACGATTCATTGGCTACTGTCAGTCTCCGGCACGAAAACGTCAATGTTTTTATGGCGTTTGGCTGAAACTGGCCCTGTGTTGCCCGGCTGCTGCTGTGGAAAGGGCTCCGCTGGAGAGCAGAGGCTTCGTCGGGCTCGTTTCAGCACCTGGACAGCTCCTCTCGCTCGGGTTCCCCGCTGCGCTCGCCGGGGAAGCCCTCTGCTGAGGAGCGGACCTGGATCTGGATCTGGAGCAGCTCCCACTCAACCCCTTCAGCCAGAAAGGAGGAGATTGCACTGAGAGGTCGCCGTTTGATCGCTCTGATACACTTAGAGGCTAATATGATCTTGCCCAGTGACGATGCTTCTTGCATTTGAACTCCATCCCCTCGTTTGGTTTTGTACTGAAATCCAAGCAACAGCAGCGGCGTCGGCGGCGGTGGTGGTGGTAGTGGTGCTCGTTCAATGCAAAAGTGCTAAGGATAGCTGCAGCCTACACACACACTGCGAGCCTGCTGCTGCTTCACTTACTCTGATCACCACCGAGGGAGACATTACTATCAGCCAGGGGGCAGCGGAAAGCACAATTACCCGTCAACAATGTAAATCTCACACAGGTAGGTGTTTTGCTCCTAATAAATAATTCATTCTACTCTATGTGCAGCAAGGAGCTCTCAGCAGTTTCACCCACAACTTTAATTTAGTTTCACTACTCAGGAATCGGATAGAACAGCAAGTATTGTATTCCCCCAGTGCGATTATTACTTTGATGGTAGTGATGTCAAAGTCAGCAGAGTGCTGACTCTTACAACCATGAGCAGTTCCATGTTTTAGTGGTGTGATTAAAAGTTTTGGTTGTAAAAGTCAGTTTGTACGTGGGGTTACAGCCTTTTGGTGACTACTTGGAGAAAAGGCTCCATACTTAGTTATTCTTTTCAGTTTAGTCCATTGTCTTACATTTTCATTGAGTTAGACTTTTCAAAACGTGACAAAACTTGGGAAACTGTAGTGTGGGGTTTCTTTAAGTTTGATGTGTGTTACAGTCACTTTACTTTGAACAATATGAGGACAAGGTGTGAAGAAAGCTGTAAGCCTTGCTCATATTTGTCATAACTGAATAAACTAGATCAATCCACTTGGAAGGCTTATTTATGAGCTGCAGCTGTGAAGAAGCTTCACCTGGGTGGCCAGTTTTCTTAAAACTACTCCATCAAATGTCCCTAATTGAAGTTGTCACATTGTGTTTCAAAAGTCAGCAGGCGGCTTCAATTGATAGTGATTGATACATTTCAACACCATTACAAACCACAGCCTCCCAAATGATATGAATCAACACCTCTCTAAAAGATGTTCATCAAAAACGGAACATTACAGCCTTCATGAACGTAGGATTTATTGCAGGGTTGTATTTAGACATTAGTTTAATGTAAAGTAGCTGTACCCAAATGACCCAACTGGCAAATGAGCATATTTGTGCCACTATGTAATGACCAAATTACTTTATAAATTCATCCCTTACATTCCTGACCATGTTCTTCCCAGGTTCAACATGAAAGCAGCATCTATCGGGTGAAAAGGTGAAGTGCAGCACTAAAACAGGCAGAACTGAGTGGAAACCTTGTGATAACCACCACTACAGCTACATCGCTCCTCTCCATCACCCAGCAACATGGCTAATGCTGAGTAAGTAGAGTTTACAACACTGATCTGATCAGCCTTGATTGGATTTCCACATGCCAGAAATTCATAGTTTCAATAAGGAAGCTCAGTGAAGAACTAAACAGTTTGTAGGACATATACTCTGTACATTACACTTCATTCCTGTTCATGCCTTTTCTATTTAGATATTTTCTCATTTCAGTAAGAATTGTGTTTTGCTGCTTCCTTGATTTCTGTCTCCATTTCTACAATAATGATCTTTATTCACTCAGACACTGCTAGCGTTGAGGTGGCTCTGACCCTGGTCACTCTGAATGCTGAACACAGACGCACACTGACATGCAGATGCACACAAACACACATGCACAATGCCGACTATAGAGCGTCCGTTTTACATATATACAGAGCACTATGTTAATCCTTTTTGTGAAACAGCATAAATTGATTATTACCCATGACCACCACAACTTAAAGGCATACTATACAGGATTTGTCATTTGCTGTTTTTAAACACAACATTCAAAGTTGGCCCCTCCTCCCCAGCTCAACGACACCAGAGCGAGCGAGAGAGCAGCGGTGGTTGAGCGAGCTAGTGAGTGAATAAGACAAATAAAATGTTATTGTGTGATTGTTTCATGACAGTTACGTTCTAAAGCACAATTAAACACGCTCACACGTCAACACAACCCTGTGGAAAGGTGCCGCAATGCCCAATTTGGTGTGAATGCAGCCAAAGTGCATGCTTGTGTGTGTGCGTAGCTCGGCCCTGCCCTCGGTCAAACAGACACAGACCTGTTTTGTTCATACATCCATGACACAGACAGAGAGCAGAGCAGAGCAGAGCAGAAGAGAGAGATTGAGACAGTGATGTAACCTGGTCCCTAAATTTTTTATAGTCCCGACCTCACACCCTGCATGCTGTTATTGGCTGGGGGCTACAAACCCACTGCCCAAAAGTTGATGGCCAAAAACGTCCCGAACGCAGCAAAATAATAATACAATTAAAATATACAGGCAGAGGGCACTCTCTGCAGATATATACACAGCCACACACTTCTAGTGGGTCATTAGTGATGATTGAGAGGTATTATTGTTGTTGTATGCGTCTATACATTGATTTCTAATTTTTAAATTTGTACTGTCCAAGTGTGTGCTGAGAACAGCTGATGCATAACTGAGCAAATGTGCTGTAGCCTGTGTGTATGTTTGTGTGTGTGTGAAGACGAAGTAAGAAGTAACGGACAACACAACACTCAAAATCATTATTCTTTGTCAACTCATGATCCTGCTGGCGTAGCATGACTTTCTAATTTGTCTCATCCTAACTAGCTTTATTTATTCTCTTGACTTAGATAAATAGCCTTAAATCATTGCTCCATTTGTGCTTTTATAAGAGAACCAGTTCCGCTCTTGGTCCCATACAGAGCTCAGCTCAGCGGGTGTCAGTAGCAATGTCATATCATGCTGTGTTTAAGGTGAAATGTATCCTAACACAGAATGACTAAAGTTCACAATTGCTTTAAACAGCTCACCTGAACAAAATCTTTAACTCATGAAGACCAATCATGGTGGATAATTTAATTAAGATATAATACACAGAACATTCCCCAATCAGAAATATAGGCATTAATCAAAGATTAATTTATCCAATTGTGCAAAAGTGTTTTAACCTGTTCTTTCTTAGTTGATGTTTATAGTAAAGTTGTTGAGGGTTAGGAAAACAAACCTTCAACCTCTATCTAAAAAATTATGGGATGGATTGCCATGAGACATTCATGCTCCCTTCAGGATCAATTGTAATCACTTTGATCCCCTAACATACTAAAGTCACAGAGAGAACATTGTGAACATGTTAGCATTCAGTCCAAACGTGGCTTTGCCTAAGAATAGCTTAATTGAGCCACTGGCGTGGCTGTATAGACTTTGTTAATCAATTCAGTTTTGTGTCCTAATGATGTCATAGATTTGGGACTTGACTTATTTCAAATTTTAGAGAAAAAATGTCTCCATGTTTCATTTATTTGTGAATAGTCTAACTTCCTACAAATGATCCATACACTAAATTGTGCTTTAGGGTGGATTTTCCCTTTAAGATTCTGAAGGGTCCTCTGTGCCAGACAGGATCATTCATCTTTCTCCCCACGTTGCTGTTTACCCTGTTGTTTATTCAATGCCAGTGGGAGGGAGAAGAGGTTGGATGGCTTTGCCTCTTTTGTTCGGAGGGTGAGAGTTTCTGCCTGTTGAGAGAAACGCTGTCTACAAGTGGCCTGATATTTTGCCTAATTGGCTCTTGCCATTAGTAAGAGGGCATCAAAGTGTGTGGTTTATTAGCCGTGGATATCAATAATATGGGTTAGGAGATCTCATGACATGCGTGAGGGCTGCTCAATTTAAAAAAAAGGGAAACTGACATTTAGACTCAGCTATTGCTTTGTAGCTGGACAGTTAAATCAGTAATATCTGTCGGTAAGGACAGTATATTCAGTATATTCACTGTTCATTGTTTATTTATATATACTCTAAAACTTCAACATTCTTTTTCTTTTTTGACATGATCATCTATATCATTACAGCTTCCTCCATATATAATCATAACATGATCCTTTTTAATCTAATCTGCAGAGAAGTCTCCCTCTAGTTAATTGTTCCAGGAAATGTCTTAATAATTCTAATTATTCACTCACTTGTTACTGAATTTAACATTCAAAATATTGTAAGATAACTGTTGCTACACATTTGTCCTGCGTAGTGCTCAAGATGCAAAAGCCAACACCTCAAATGCACATTTACAGAATATACTGTATGTCTCATCATGTCTGCACTATGCAAAAACACAGTGTAGAGGAAACAAGCCAGTCATTTAAGTCAGTTTCACAAGCCTAAAGAAATCTATCTTTTCAGTCATTACGTGTTTCAAGACCCATATTCCCTAAAGTGTCTGTAGAAATTAAAATAATCTATTATTGGATACTGACACATTGTAAAAAGGTCCATGGACCTCTGCATTATTAAGAAGGCTTCTGTACATCTGCTATCTTAGTCCTGCCCCACGAGGATCTCTGTGTCTCCCGTGTTTTCCACAGCTTGTATCTGTAAAGGTCAGATAAGAGACTGGTCACACCAGGGCCAGAACAGTCCATTGTACTGTCTACCAATTCATCATAGTTTAATCTGTAATATTATTAATGAGCTAATGTGCCTGGCAGACTTCATTAATAGCTACTGGCATGAAATTATGAAAGTTTCTTTGGAAGTTGAATTAAGTGTTCTGAGAAATTACCTGAAGCAATTTGTAAATTCTGTAGAAGTGTTTAGTTCTACAACATGAACATCGTGTTTAACCCCTCGTAAAACTGATTCTGACATTGTTTCTGAATATATTTTAGGAACATTTTTTGCAATACTGTTGATTGTTTCACCAACTGCTTGCAATGAATATGTAACACTAATACACAATGATATCCAGCTTCTCCAAAGTTCTCCAAAGCAGCTGATGGGAGCAGAGAACATCTGCTTTGTACCTCCATGCTCTGGCCAAGTTTTGGTGTGTTTAAAATTTTCAGGCATTATGCGCAGACAACCTAATCTAGTGTGTGTGTGTGTGTGTGTGTGTGTGTGTGTGTGTGTGTGTGTGTGTGTGTGTGTGTGTGTGTGTGTGTGTGTGTGTGTGTGTGTGTGTGTGTGTGTGTGTGTGTGTGCTGAGTTCACTTTAAAGCTCTTAAGAGTCAGATTACTTCAAAAGTACAGGATAGTCCAGTTTTTGTCAGATTTTTTAAATTTATTTTATAGTTAAGTTTTCATTGTTTAGATTGTGACATCTTACCTATACATTTACAATATTTGTAGAGGGGAAGCACCTCAGGAAAAAGGGTAGTGATATTACTGTAACTACCTCTTTTCTTTTGGTCCAAAATGTTTTAGAAACAAAGCCAAATGATTCATTTTCTTGTTCCAAAAGCTGCTTGTATGTCTGGCTTCTTGCGCAGGTGTCATGACGGTCATGAGCAAGAAACTAGCAGTCATCAGATGAAGAACGTTCTTCAGCACCACTGCCTCCTAGTTACTTACATGACCTTCTGTTTTGGTCAGTGAAATCCCTTGAGCAAGTTTTGTCTCATAATGACCTTTCCTACCTGGCCCACAACACTACAGTCCACTATTTAATTTTATCTGCCACCCCCAGGGGTTTCTACTCCTCTGAATATCACTTCTTTCCTGTGGGTGCTCCTCTGCAGTCGCAGACTTGGTCATCTTTCCATGAAATAGTGTTTTTCAGAATTTTGCAATTGCCACTTTCTTTTCTTTTGTTTTTTGTTTCTTTCTTTTCAGTGACAGTTGAGTGACCAAGTTACTTTGAAACGTTTGAGAGACCATTTTACTAGTTAATGGTGAGAATTTTGTTTTAATACGTGGCTGGTCTACTTAATTTAAAAGGGAGTCGATTTTTATGTGTAATTATATTTGTACTCGGCTAGAAGCAGAGATTGATTCGTCTTTCAGGTTTTGTCACTTATATTGTCAGGAAGTTTGTGCATTAAAGTCATTGCAACATATCATTTTATTAAAGTATAACAACAGCACTGCTCACTGGCACCATTTTGATGAAAGGAGTTATTAACTTCATATTATTTTCATGACATTCATGACGTTTACTTATGGTGCTCTCAGGGATTTTTTTTTTTTTCAACCTCAAAGGTCCTGAATGCAATTCTCCTCAGCAGCCAACTCTGTATCTCATTATAGCCTACATACATCCAAATGGTAAACTTCCTAAATAGCAAAAGGTTTTCGCATTACCAGGCAACATTAATGTTAATTTTACAAAATAAAACTTATGTCATAAACTGATCACTATAATGGATTATAAGTCTCTGCAAGCAGATTTTCATATGTCACTGACATGAATGAAAACCAAAGACCCATCCAGTAGTCAACAGTGCTGTTGTATGCACCGGAATATGTCTGCAGTAATGTAAAGATTATGGATATATTAAGGGTTATGTGCTACTTTGGTCTTTTGAAAAAAGCAAGATAATTAGATTTTCAGTGATATACAGCTTTATGCTGAACAAATCTAAAAAGAACAAAAATGCATAATTTGTTTGCGTTCTTTCACTTTGAACATGCTCATTGATGTTTTCATAATTAGTTACCTTATAAATCAGTATTCCTCTACTTTATTTTGTAATAAAAAAATGTTTTATATTCATCAATGTCAATTGCTGAAAAAATATTTAGATAAAGCAAAAATCAAATAACTCTTCATATAAGAGCTTTGCTGAACATTGAACAAACTCAGCACATTTTCCTGATACTTTGCCTAGCAGCAAGGCAGAGCACTAGGTACATTAGTGTAAGCTGTGGGCCTGGCGGGCTCTGGACAGCTCGTGTCTGTCGTGAGTAGTTATGTGTACGTTCCCGATTGTTTGGGAAGACGGCCAAACCTGCTGCTGTGCTGTAGATGAGAGGGATGAGATTTGGTGTTTTGGAGAAGCACAGAGAAAACAACATCTGTCAGACCAACACTTTGTGGTATTATACTGTATATCCACAGTCTCTGAGTGAAAATCAATTCTTTGCCAAGTAAAATAAGTGTGTGGGCATTTGTCATTGCAGCAAACTGACACCTTTCCCAATTAAAACAACATATTACTAGTCTATACTGATACACATTTATAGGGACACATAATGACACATTGCATTGGGTGATGTCTTTTTTTTTTTTTTAAAGCAGCACTGGTAGTTTTAACCACATTTTGTTGTATTTAGGTATGCATCCCTGAAATCATACACTTTCTGAAAAGACAAGAAAAAGATGGTGCCTATAGAAACTCATAAGTGACAGTCTTGTTTTCCCCTTTAATATCAATTTTCTTCAATCATACAATACATATTGCATTGTACATGAGTCAAAAGCATCCCAGCCTCTGGTGACTATCTTATATGGTGACTATAAAGTGTATGTATCTTCAAAGAAATGTAAGGCCCTCTTGCTGAGGGAAACAATCCTATCAAATTGGGATGAGGGCAGCGGCTTTGAGACTAGACTGCAATAACACTTCCTCCTATGAGAAAGGCTTTTTTTTATTAACAAAAAACAACCCAGTGAAAAACACTATGCTGTTGAATGCAATACGTGCAGAGACGATACTGCTTTTGGGAACTGCTACCACCTATATTTTTTAAAGAAGCCTTAACACTCACCAAACTCAAAATGTGTTCACTGTGGCATGGTTGCCCTGTTTTATTGTTAGTTCAGATTACTGTTGCAGCAGACATTTGATGGTGGGATATTTCTGAGAACTTCACTGCTAGTTTACGTGTCACTATGGCAACCTGAGCCTATATTCTGTAAAAAATAATGGACGTAGTTGTGGACTCGAACTCAGGAGCAGAGCTGGGGTTTGAGGCCAATTAGACATAGTGGCCAAACCGTGTAATTACAACGTTATGTGACACTATTGGGCCCAAAAAATATTTTTCCCATATACTTACGTTTTGAAAGAGACATCTGTAAATCAGCTGATAATTTTTTTTCAGTATCACAATCCATGTAAATCAATTTAATGATCAGAATTTGATCCCCTTGTTCTGATCACATTTTGAAAGTCTACTAACTGCATTTTTTGGCACTTCTTGGCTTAATTTTTCAGCCCCAAAGGTTGCTGTTTGCTTGAGCCAAACTTTAGGTTATAGGTATAACTTTCTGACTGTCCTTCTTTATAATGTGCATATAACAGAAACACCACCACTATCTGACTATCTGTTTGGACCATAGACTATATAAAGATGGACATAGCGAGGTCTTTGCATTGGAGCCATTTTGATAGCCCACAGTTGCTGTTAATGTATGGTGCCACCTTCTCTGTTTGGAGCCAGGACCTTCCTAATAAGGAGTGCCTCAGCAAATGTCATCATGTGTATCCTTTGATAGATGAGGAAAAATGCAATTATTGATCAATTTTACCAACGTTAAGGAACTGTTCTACTAGGACTTGCATGATTACAAGGTCAACCAATCTCCCACTGGTAGAAGGACAATTTTGATTACTCATGTTTGATTCCTAGATAGTCACCCTGTCTAAGTCACCTGGGTGCTGTTTGTTAGCTGGAAGTGTTTATGTTGGTTCCAAGTGTTAGGGGTCATTTTGTGTCCGATGTTAGATCAGCCATCATCAGTTTAGATCAGCCATGGTGGCTTTCCTGACTTGATTCCTTTCACAGGCTAACCTTAGACGCACGCACGCGCGCGCGCACGCGCGCGCGCACACACACACACACACACACACACACACACACACACACACACACACACACACACACACACACACACACACACACACACACACACACACACACACACACACACACACACACACACACACACACACACACACACACACCCTACATTCACTATTAGATAATACGATGCCCTCCAACAGCTCAGGTCACTACAGATTGCATCAAAGGCCCTTTGGCATTGACATTATCAATGTATATTCTAATAAACTGTGGATGTGTCATAGGCTGGGGGGTCATGGTATGTGTGTTATCTGTTATCTGTCTGCATATTTATCTGTCCTGTCTGTCTGTTTACCTGTCTGTCCTTTCCTAAAGGTATGCCTGTCTGTCAGATTGCATGTCCCTCCTATGTTTTAGGTCACTCGGTGCAGTCTGTCACAGCAGTTTGAAGCTGACTGTGTGAGGAGGAAGGACAGATAGTGAAGAATTCACACACACAGGGTGGAAAAAGCATAGTAAATGGCTGCTGGGAATACCCTTGGTATTCATTTTTCCATGCAAACGTTTTCCTTGTATTTTATGGTGCCTCTGAGTTAACTAAGCCACAAGCTCACATAGAGTATCTTGTGATCATTAAAGATGCATACAGTTTATATGGTTTTTACTGTCCTTTTTTAACTATATGTTTTTCGCTGCTTATTTGGAATTTGATACCTATAGGCTGTGTTATGTGATTGACAGACAAACTTTCTCATATCACACAAGACTTGTAACAGTCTAAATTTTAGGGTAAAACTTAAGGAGTCTTGTCCTCAAACAGCATTTTCTTGACTCAATGTTTTATTTTCTTTCACTCATTCCATACGTTTTTCAAGACCTCTACCTTTCCTCTACTTTCATTTCTGCTTTACCCTGTCTGTGGCCCTTACCTTTTCCTTTTTACCTTTGATGTCTTAACTCCACTTCTCGCTTACATTCTTCATCCCAAACCATTGTGTTACTCTTTACCCCTCTTTTCTCTTTTACTTCAGTCTCTTTCTGGTTTCAACCTGCTCTCTCTAGTCAATGTTCCCTCTTCTATTACTGCTCTTCTATAGCTGCTTTTTCTCCTTTATTGCGCTGCCTTGTCCTCCTTGTATAACCCCTGATATCATCCCACTTTTCTCCCACTCTAGTTTCCCCTCCCCATCCACCCTTTTCCATACTGCCTTTGACGTTGAAGGAGAGTGGGGATCCACTCAGCTGACAAAGGGAGAGGCGATGACGTCACAGCAAACATGATACACCAGCATCTGCTCTGGTCTAAAAATACACACCACAGGGCACACACAGTCAGTCTGCAGCTGCACTCAGCATTTGTTTCCACCTCCATGCTCTAAAGATGGCCCAGCTTTTACACAACTGGGGCTTGTGGGCATGCTGGGTTACAAGCTGCTGGCCTACAACTGAGCAACCTTGATGTGTTTAGATATTATGGTTCGGAGACACTAAGTGGATAAGGGGATAGAGGAAGGTGAACATGGTTTGGTTAACACTCAACATGTCATTTGTAAATGAGTCTCTACTTTCTCTGCACCTTCTTGTGTCAAATTGTTCAAAGCCCTTATTGTAAATTGAATTAATTACAATAAAATCCATGGAAATTGAAATAAAAATGTATCAGACATTTCAATAGACAGTAAACAACAATAAACAATTTAAAAACCTAAACTAAAAAACTTAATCGAATCATCATCACTTAAAAGCTGTAATTTGAATGCCTTTGTAATTGACAGATAGATAAAAATACAATATAAAAAGAGAAAAAGAGAAAAAGCACACACAGAATCAGGCAGTGAAAACAGTGTACAGTGAGGCACCTTTAAAGTTATTAATTTCAATGATCAGCTCAACACTGTCTCCTATTCAACAGTGAGATTAATGTATATCAGGCAGCAATGGTGGAAAGGAAAATACCTTTATTTAAACACTATTCTTAGATACAACATGGGGTATTAGTACCTTACTTGGGTATATACATTTATAGTTACTTTAAGCCACTACTATACTACATGTCAGAGGGAAACCATGTCAGTTGTAGTTACTTTTGCAGATTTAAAATTTAAAATTGCTTAATCAGCATAAAACATGATATGGTTAATGTTATACAATAAATTAAACTTCCCAGTGGCATAAAATTATTAGTTTTACCTCAGTCCTTACCATATACACCATTAAAATGTTATGAGTCATAATATTAAAGTAATGCAATATTAACACTGATAGAGGTCACTCTGCTCGCATGAATATTTTTTATACTAAGTATGTTTCACTGATAATATTCATATAATTTTACTTGAGTACAATTTAGATTTTTTTGTAATGTGAGTAGTATTGGTACGTTAATTTAAGTAAAGGGTATGAGTATTTATTCCTGTCAGGCTGTATCCTTCCCCATCTCATCTTGTAAATATGATGTTCTATCTGTATCATTTGGTGGTGTTGCTGTGAATTAAGCATGTTGTGTGATAGGAGCTCAAGTTTTCAGACTGCTGGACAGTTACAGCAAGACACACCCTACCTTAGTAATAGTTGGTATAAGATAGCATTCAGACAGTTCAAGACAGTCCCACGCTCAGACTGAATGTCAAAGTTCCTTTGAGCACTGCACCTGCATCTCCTCTGCTGCCCAACAGTGGAGGGCTGTGTGTGAGTGCTTGGTAGTTCCTTGGTGATGAGTGGGTGTTTGTGTGTAACCCTCCCTGACCCTGTGTTTACTCCCTGAGGCCATCACTGTAAATAAGAAAGTGTTCTTAGGGAAGTTGCAGGGCTGAATGATTAAGATCTTTTTTATCTGCACCGCTTTTGTGCTCATACATACAGTATATGCTTCTTTAACACACTGTTATCTTCTTTTGCCCTGCTATCATGGCAGTATTGGCTACTTTTTATGATAAGTGATAAATTATCATTACAATATGGTTGATAACTATTGAAATATCTGCTGGAAGTAGCTCTCTTAGGACACTGATGTACAATTCATTATTATTCATCCTTATTATTTATCCTTATTCAAACACATTTTCTTGAAGGAGTGGATGATAATATAGTCAAAGATTATAGTCTTCCTAAATGTCAGACATGATGTTTACTCCTTCATTATTTCAACCCCAGCATCAATTCTAAGTTCGTGTTACTGGTGTGATGTAATATTTCTGTACACATCTGACAATTTTGATTCTTATAGTAATGCATGCGTTTCTCTGTTCTGTCTCTTCTCTGTTATTGTGCATGTGTGTCTTTTGTGCGTCTGTTGGCATGCAACTAGGGAAGTGGAGCAGGCCGGTCTGTCAGACTTGGAGATCATCTCCCAGCCGGTGGAGGATGAGAACCAGTGCTTGGCTCCTCCAGTCCAGCTGGTGAGTTTTGGCTACAGAGATCTGCCCCTTGCAGCTCTGGACCTCTCGCTGGCTGGCTCGCAGCTCCTCTCCAACGCAGATGAAGATGAAAACAGGGAAGGGTGAGTGTGAGAAAACAACAACAAATGAGGCTGTTCTGTGCTGTAGATGATTTTACTTATTTTGTTTACTTTATTTAAAATGTGCTTGGCCCTGTGGAGATCAAAACACCAGACAAGAGCGAGTTCCACATGTCATCATGAAATAGTTTCAAACAGCAGCCTTTTTTAGTGAATTAAAATTGATGAACCATTTGGCAACAGGGAGCTATGAGTGACAAACTGGTGGTATTTTGCCCAAGTGAGTTTTCTGAAATAATTTGTGTTTTTTCTCAAGTGGCACAAATGCATTCACAGTCATTGTTGAGCCAACAGATTCCTGCATCCTATGATCACTGGTTTATTATTTAATGTATTCAGCTGTGCTCACTGCCAGTGAGTGGCTATCATATGACACCATATCACACATTGAGCTTGTCATCTGTATCTTCTGTATCGGTTAGAAAAACTGACCAGATTTTGGTAACCGATGACATTTCTGCTCGAGATACAAGCACTTATCTCTACTGGCTTCAGTTCCCTCTCTCTCTTTTTCTCCTGATATTCACTCTTACCCCATTATGTTAATACTGATTTCACATCATAGTGTCACTACTAAACTACTAAACAACTAAACAACTACAAATAAACTAAAAATATGTCTTTTATGAGAACTTTGAATCAGAGGCATTGTTCTACTCAGCAAATGAACAGCCTGCTGTTGAGACAACTTGCTGTCAGTGCACAGCATTAAGTGGCTGCAAATGCTAGAAATATCATCATATTGGAATAATCTTCACTACAGAAAACTGAATGATAGGATTTAAACAAATACTGAGAGAGTTTGTGGTTGTCAGTCAGTTTCTCAGTCAAACTTCTCATATTGTTAGTGTCTATCAAACACAAGCTACCACAGCAGTGGTTGTAATTGTGTGATCTTTTGATTGTTTATATGCGTTTTTATTTGTTGCAGAATTTGTCAAATTATCGGTACTTTGAATTGGCTCCTAATCTGACTTGTTCAGGCCATTTTTCCTTGACTCTTGAAACTGGCTTTGTCCAGGGTGGATATTTTGATGTGTTATTGTTTACTCTGTACATGATAGTCTTTATAAAAGCCTGTGTTTATGATTATAAAACATATATAGTGTAATTTATTAAATACAACATGTTTCAAGTTGGTTGCAACCTGTACTGTGCAATGTTCCTCTGGAGCCAACAGATATCTGCTCAAATTAACTTGATCATTATGATAATACAGTTTCAAAAATATCAAATGAAATTGCTGCTGTGGTACTGACTAACTAAACATACAGACATCCCAATTACAAATGTAGACATCTATGTAGAATCTTGCAATGTACCATCTTCTAAAACCTCATACAAATTTAATTTAAATGCATAATAAATGCAGCATCATCTGATTCAAAATACAGTACCAGTCAAAAGTTTGGTCACACTTTTGGATACATTTTTATACCATTTTTTGACATTTGGTGCTCTAAGCATTTTGATACATTTATTGCATATGTGTTTAATGTGAAGCTACTTACATGTACAGTATAATATAAAAAATAATTCAGAGTTAAATTCCTTGCTGAATCAAATTAGTATTCAGAGCTCATCACCCTCATCCCCACTCAGAACAAAACACCAGACTTAACAGCCAGTGACAGCAGTGATAAGCCATGCATTCTTACCTGTCATAGCTCCACAATGGAGATGTCCACTTTTCAAATTCTCCTGTTGGTGAACGTATTGAACATCTGATTGATGCAAAGCAAACTTCAAAGATCTTCCCCCGTCAGCAGTGACAGAGTTCAGAAAAAACTAAGAGAGAGACAGAGCAGGTGCACAGCTTTTAGTGGTCTTTGCAGAGAACATTGAGACAGTAGCTGGAAGGGGGTCAAGAGGTGGACGTGGATTATACCTGGACGGCAAACTAGACAGCTTTAATGTGACCTGGTACAATGGCAATATATGCTGAAGCTATCAACCAACTGGATGAAAAGATGTTTGTATCTTCTTCTCTCAGTCTGATTTGTGTCCAAGGTGAAAAAGACATAAAAGGAGTTTGTTTGAAAGTCACACACATTGTACTGAAAACATGGTGAAGAAAGATCATATTGACCATGGATTATTTATATAACGTTAACACTATCAGCAGTATCCAACACAAAGCCATCAATGAGCAAATAGGAAGCATGGGAGAGCTGCGACTTCCAGGAGAGTCTTCATTTCTTCTGTTACCGAGTGTGGCTGTATTATCAGTCCTCTGAAGTGGTCGCACATCTCACTTTGCACCATCTCAGCTGGAATTAGGCTGTATTTGAAGGCAATAATGTAAAGACATTTTGATGATTTCAGTGACAGTAAAAGTCAACCAGAATTAGATAGGAAGTTTTTGCCAGGTTATAAAAATGTAGATTATAAGTTTCTGTCTCAAACGTCTTACGGTTTTCACTTTGTGTGTGAGACAAAAACAAACACTTTAATTAACATTAAGGCTATTTATTGATATTTTACAATACTTCTAGATTTCTAGTCTTGATACAAAAAAACTATTTTGCAATGTATGATAGGGTATTTGTATATTTAGAGGATATTTATAAGCTGGAGTGCTGGAATCTGTATTTATGTCTAGTGTATATTATGTTTATAATACTTATTTAGAGGGACATAAAAACGTTCTTGACATGATGCATGGGTGAAATATTTTCCCTGTTAAGAAGACTGGGATGGCACAAGAACCTGAAGCTGCTCTCTACAAACATTTTACAGGAGCTGCTATACACATACACATACACACGCTCCATCACACTTGCATAAATGCCACATAGTATCCCTTATTATCATCCATCATGTATTAAGTCTCCCTCCCCAAGTCCTTGACTTGCTGTCCCCATTGCTCAGTATTACGTCCATTTATCATTAACTGACAACCTCTGGGTTGTCCGGCGTCCACAAGTTAACTGAGATGAATTCATCATTTCAAACTGAATATCCGCCCTCTTCTCCCCTCAACCCCCCCTGCCTGCTGACAATCGGAGCCTTTATTGTAAGTGACACTTTGTGGCGCACGAGCCAGAAGCTGATAATATCACATATTTAATTTCTTGTAAGTCTTTTGTACTGTATAACTGTACATGCCTTCAAATTCAATTATCTCAATGGATCTCACATGGCTGATCAAATGCAGGCTGTTTGAAATTGTACCGTAACACGTTTCCAGTTGTTTGATGTCTATAATTTAAGGTCATTCAAAACCTGCAAATTCTTTCAGACTGTATTTTGATTGAACTGTAAGTATGATTATCTCACTTCATTATTTTGAATGATGTACAATGCTACAATTTTTATTTGACTGAAATTTATGTTTGGATGCATGATAGGAAACTTTTACGTCAGCCTCCACTGCACCTTGCGCACACACATAAATCTTAATTTGTGGAGCTTATGCAGTTCTAGGTTAAAGGGTAAATACTGCACCAATTACACTGATGTCTTTGCAGTAATTTTAATCAAATGCACTTTAGACTCATGAACTGCTGGTGCTGGTCCTTGTTTTTTCCACTTTAAAATGATTGTGTGAGATGCTGATATGGCATATGGATATGAGGTCACATCACAGCTGTCCTTTTGATTAGTCACAATATTAACCGATTTTTTTCATTGTGCTCACTGTCCAGTCTTTCCATTCTGTCCAGCAACTGTGACTCAAACCTGGCACTTAGTGCAAGCTCTCACCAGGATGCACATAAACACCATAAGCTGTAGTACAAGATCCAATGGACACACGCACGCACACACCATATCCATATACACAACCTCATCCAAGTACTCCGTTTGACACCAAATCAGGTCTCACTCCATTGGTTCCCTTCAGTTAGCCAGTCATGGCCAGAAACAGACTCTCACACAGCGCTTATTTCGCAATCAGTACAGCCTGGGTCCTGTGAAAGTATGTATTTCCATCCCTATGCATAATGGATAGAGGTGTGTATGTTTGCTGTGATGCCACATCCTCTCTGTCTTACTACAGTATATTTTCTTGTCCTGTGGAATGCTGTTGGGAAACACTTTGGTGTACAGCGATGAATTATGCATGTAGCATTTCCTATTGTAGTGCAACCTGTGAAATACCTGTAAGCCAGTGTTTCCTAAACTAAGCCAATAACTGGGTCAAAAGCCTGCTGTTGTTGAGTAATCACAAAACTAGAGTACCAATATGTTTAAATGAGCTTGGGTCCGAGGGCAAGAGACTAAATTCCCTATTCTGGTCTCCAGGCTGAAAAACGTTTAGAACCCCTACTGTAAGAGGCTCTAACAACAGATTTACCAGCCGCTGCTGTGAAGGTTATTGTTCCAGTGAGCTCAATTTACTCAAACTGTTCTTAGTGCGATGGGGTCACTATTTCATATTCAAGTCATTAGTGTGAAATGTCTGCCTGTAAAAATGCTGCCAGTGGGAGTTTTAAAAGTCATCATTCTTTCTTTTAACTTTAATGAAATTCCATTTAAATCCACCAGGCATGAGCTTCGGTAATGTGTACTTAGTACGTTACATCTCCACTATACTTTAAACGCTATACTAATCCCTCACATTAATCACTATTACCAAGCCTTGTGTCTAAATTGGAGGTTTCAATGGGGTGCCTTTATACCTCTTTTTTGTGATAATAAAGGTGAAATATCAAGAACCCTTGCTGTTTATGGGTCTCCTATCACATCAGGTGTTTTTGTCAACCTGTGAGAGAGGCAGAGAGAATATGCAATACAATATGAAAAGCAGTGAGAATCAGCCGTGGGAAAGAGACACTGAGGACATGAGAAGAAAAGAAGCCTCCTCGGACATTAAGGCCACGTCATTAGAATCAGTGAGATGTAGCAAAAAGCATCTCACTCAATGTGTCAGTCAGCCCGCTGCCCTCTAGGACCCAATTCTGTTTTATTCTGTGAATTTCAGCACCACTGGGCTTTCGGTGATTACGTCTGTGCCTCCGTCTCCTCATTACTGAATCGACCTACCTTTCAAACAGACAGAGGCCATTAGCCTCCTTAAATGACATTCACCAACACCACGCCCATGCACCATCATCATGTTTTTCAATGGTCTCCTGCTGAAAGTTCTTAAATCAGCGTTTTCACATCATCTACCTGTTAGTTGAATTTGTTGGGTCATAACAGTATGTAAGCACCATCAGGCCCATATATGCTCTTCGAATGCCAATAGGAAGAGCTGGTGCGCACTTCTGTATTGGAGAACATGTAGCAGAAAGACCGATTGATAAACTCACCTTTAGGGAAATGGGGCAGGGGAAATGAGCCTTTTTTATGGGTGTGCGGAATGATGAAGTGAACTTGAGAGAAGGCAAGACAGCTGCAGTGGGACGGCAATCCACAGCCATCAAAATGAAAATGCATGTGGGAGAGGAATCTGTTGGCTGCTTCACTGACTTTACCTATGAAAGTGGATTGGCCCGCCAACACCACGGCACCCCACCCCCCCCAACACCCCTCTACTCCCAGCCTGCATTAGCTGGCTCATTGGCTTTCTGAGATAGTGAAGGAGTGTCATGAAGAAAGCTGTGCATGGGAAATGTTTAGGCGTGCTTCTGTAGTGATGTTTGGCAGAACGAGTGCGTTCATTCCCAAAAGTGAGACTGTCACAACCACACTAGAGGTGTTTCATCAACATGGGGATGGTTCATTGGGTGAGGGGCAGAAAGTACTTTCACTGGCTCCATAGTTTGGGAATGTCTTGCTGTCAGCAAAACTTTTCTCATCTTCTCATCTCCGAAAGAAATTAGGTATAAATGAAAAAATATGCAAAATGATATTTTTTTTCTGTTGTAATGTGTTAGAGCTTGTAGTATAATCAGTTTTATTGACAAGTCCCTGAAATAATGTCAAACTGAGAAAAAGAGCAGGGGGAAAAAAAATACATTACATGTTGGCAGCAGGAGACAGCTTGCAGACTGTATTTTTCTTCACAAGTTAGACCTTTAACAAATAAAGCTTTGTGCTATCATGGTTTTCCTGTACAGTAAGTTTGCAGCATGTTTCATAGTGGGAAGCAAGCAGAGGGTATTAATCAAAAGAAAAGGCTCCTGTTTCAAGCTGCCACTGTGTGATGAAGCACCTACCGTCAGCCATGTTTGCATATCATAGCCTGTAGCATTGTGAAGGTGGAACTGACCTTACTGCTATCTCTTGTATAGTGTGTCTCTCTCTCTCTCTCTCTCTCTCTCTCTCTCTCTCTCTCTCTCTCTCTCTCTCTCTTTCTCACACACACACACACACACACACACACACACACACACACACACACACACACACACACACACACACACACACACACACACACACACACACACACACACACACACACACACACACACACACACACACACACACACAAATATGTGCATGCATGAAGAGAAACACTGCAAACAGAATATTTATACGCTGAGAGAGAGAAAACAAGGCCAGGCCTGAAAAGCTTTTCTCACTGCACTGTGTAGTGGTTGTTATATAATCCTCTGTAATCATGGTTCACTTCATATTCCAGTTTATACTGGGCTGTCACACCTCATTAGGAACAATAGCGTTACTTCATTGATGCTTCTATGCATTTAATTTAGATTTAGGCTCTTCTTTCTCTCTCTTTCACCACTTCTCTACATATTTCTATATCACTCCGGATTTCTCTATGCATGTGTATTCTTTCTTATTCTCTTCTCTTCCATCTCGTTTTCTCCTCTTTTTCAATCTCTTTCTGCCCTCGATTTCAGACAAAGTATGTCTTCCCGTATGAGTCTTATTAGTCCATATAGAGTGCCAATCTGCATTGTAACCATATAAATACAAAAAAGTAGGCTCAGTTCACTTATCACTTTAAATTGTGTGACACACACTTGTCATTGCATCTCACTTACCAAAACTACCATAAACACCTTGACAAGCCTTCAGGAGCCTCCGCATTCATTGTCATGTGGCGAGTGTAGAAGGGTGTATAGGTTGAAGATTTCCGGCACCTGTTTACTAAATGGTTGCCTTACATGGCGTTCCTATCAGGAGTGAAGTGGGCGACATTGTGGGAGGTGGTTGTTCTAGCTAGCATCAGGGGGCAGTTGCAGTGTTAGCAGTTTTGGCGCCATGGTAAGTGGAGTGTAGTTATTAATAGAGTTGGGCCCATCCATCTTCCTGTCTAGGAAAAATGCTGGGAGGACCAAGGTGGCTTGGGCTTGTGTTCAGCACTTTCATGGCTGCCCACTCTCCCCCTAGTCATCAAACTGCTTTTGTTTGTTTGTTCACTTTTTCTTTTTTTTGGTTGAAGGGTTCCTTTGGTGCATTTCAGTCTATACTTGTGCAGAATGCTGCTAGTATGAGACTCTGTCGCAGGTAAAAAACAAACAAACAATTGTCAGGGAGGGAGCTATGGAGGCCTCAGCTACGGCTTGCATTGATGGTTGTCACTAGTGACATCATGAACAATCATATAAATTATTAAGAATCTTTGAATATAACTTCAAAATCTGCTGTGAACGTTCAACCATTCAATAATTATTTTGTAATTTAGAAATGTTACTTTTGGAGACTCACTGTGATAATACAATACCATTTTATGACATGGACAAATAGCTAATTTGGAAATTCACTAAACCCTGGAGGCAAGAACAACCAAAAGCATGAACATAGACTTTCACTGAGCAATGTGACACTGGCTGGTGACTATTAGCGTCTCTGTCCCAAATCTCTAACTCTGTTTACAGGACAAAAACATAGAATAAGATGTAGTCCTGGATTTAAACCCTAAGCTAAAAACAGCTAAAATAAAGCCATGTCATAACCAATGTGCACTAGTTGCAGCAATACCTGCTCAGTGCCTGAATGCATATTTTGCTACTGACCTGTGAAGTATAATGTGCACATGAAATGACTGAAAAATCAGGTTGTACAGTATGATGCTGACAGCGTGATGAAGAAGAAGAGGAACTACCTGAGCTCATTATTGTCCGAGGACAGATAACACCTGGTTAAAAAAGTGCAATGTAGAAATTACTTGAGATTCAAGCACCCAGACTGCCTCACTGGACCACCCCAACCCCCACTGCCATTAGAAGTGCACACCTGAGCAGCGGTATGATGTCACCTCCCATCCCAGTGATGGGTGTGTGGTTGCCAGACACAGAGACAGAAGCATATGTTGCTGATACGGTTGTTCCAAATGTGCGAGGAGTCCAGGGTTAGGTACCTAGACCAGATGGTTCATCTAAATCTGTAGTGAGCAAGGAGGAGTGGGTAGGGGGGTGATGAGGAAAAAAACAAGCACTCTAATTCTCTGCCACCCACCAGTTTTAGGCCAAGGGTCCAAATGTTCTATTTTGGAAATAACTACTGGCCCATTTGCAAGTTTTAATTTGTGAGATTTTACTTTTGTAAATCAGACATGTATTACACAGTGACATTTTTGCATAATAGGGATGGTTAAAGCAACTTTAAAATATCTTTAATGCCTTGTATGACTACATGAAAGGGCCAGCAAATGAAAGGTGGTTTGAGGGGGGGTCGTCACATTTAATGCTGCACTTCCACAATAAGTCGCTGTGTGCCCATCATTTATACTTTACATGTTTCAACTATTTTAGATGAGGGGGAAAAAAAGTTAAATGTTAAAGTCTTGCTTTTTGGAATAATGCATTCTCTGAAGGCTTTCACCCGGTCGAGCCAATTTGGCCTGATTTAATTAGAGAGCACAGGAAGTTGTCTGAGACAGCAACCAGGGAGTGACTGGCCTCCCTGTTATCTCCAAGGCTTCTTAATTCCTCTGCCACGGGGATGGCTGCAGGCCTATGAAGTGAAGGAGCTAAATGTCCATTGTTTGTCAAATAAATGTTTTCCGTCTGTCTTGAGGACAAATGGACATGGACAAATCTTTCAAATCAGAGATGCCCCAAATTATTTAAAAAAAATACTTAAATTGTTTTTATATGATCTTGAAATGATGTGTCAAAATGATTAGTAATTTTGTAATTCAGCATGCAGTGAGATTATTCTTCCTTCCATGAATGCACCAATATTTTAGGAGCCCATTACACAAAACATAAGAACAATTTGACCAAATTAAGTTTGACCATCCTTATTTAACCAGAACATTAGTTATCAGACATCATTATAAAACATCAATCTGCCCATGTTTACAGCTCCAGTCTAGGTTATTTTGTATTTTGCTTGTCATGACAATCACTGTGTTAACTGTTAGATATCTTTCTGTTTCTGCTGTCCACACACTGTCCACAGGCCCAGTACCTGGACATCGTGTATGTAGTGCAGTTAATCCCTATCCTCACACTTAGCCCCTAAATCACCTCAGAGAGGAGGCACAGAGTGGAGGCAGAGTGGTTAATATTCACAGACATGAAAAGTGTGAGATTGCTTTTCTGGCTAAATAGGGAGAGGGATCAAGTGCTGGAGCAAAACTCTTATAGTGGAGACCAGCTTGATGGCCTTGGTGCAGATGTAAGTTGATCTATCTCTGTTTACTTTTGTATTAAAAGATAATTTCTCTGACTAAGAACAACATTCAGTCTAACCCCTCCTTCACAACCCCAAACATACATATTCGTACCATGAGGGCTCCAAAAATACATATAAAACATGTCTCAATCTACAGTAAATAGTACCTGTATGATCTAAAAGATTTGACTATATTAGCCCAATATTTTATTTATCAGAGATTCTCAGTTTGATTGATAATGACCGCAATTAGGCTTTAGACTGCCTTCCAAATACTAACATTTAATGTATTACTGTCACCTTTGGCTTACCAGCTACAGTAGTAGCAAGCATAGTATCAGCCATTGTTGCTGGCATGACTTGAAATGAGACTAAGACGCTGTTATGTAACTGTCACACATAAACAAATGGACAATTTGAATACATAATTTCCTTGCCTGACAGTTTTGTTGATATATGAAAGCAAATACTGTACACTAATAATTCACTTGTCATATTTCCTTTCAGCTACTGTCAACGTCCGAGTTAAAAAACAAACAAACAAAAAAAACCAAAAAAAAAAACAGGAGCCACTCTCCGATTGAGCAGAAGTCAGTCATCTTCTTCAGAGATGTATATCTTTACTCCAGGGTCAGTCATTTGTTCCTTTAGTTGTGTTTCCAGTGAAAGTGGTGCAGGAGTTTTGGGGCTTGCCTCTCCCCTGCTGATGTGTTGTGATCAATGGTGCACAGGCATTGGTAATAGGGAACCTTTCAAATGTAAAATTAACTACCTGCAATCTGACAGCATCAGAGAAACTCAGCATGTATTTTATGCTTAGTTGGTACTCCCCCGTTTCCACGCTTGCTGTAGCATGAAGTATCGTGTTTGTGTATGTGCGTGTGTGTGTTTGTGTGTGTGTGTGTGTGTGTGTGTGTGTGTGTGTGTGTGTGTGTGTGTGTGTGTGTGTGTGTGTGTGTGTGTGTGTGTGTGTGTGTTGTGTGTGTGTGTGTGTGTATGTATGTATGTATGTATGCATTGGTTAAATGTGGAGCCACATTTGTTTCTAGGGGAGGATAGAATGGTGTCTGCTTTGTCATATTTGTTTGGTGAGGCTGAATTTGCCATCAAAATATTATAAACCTGACGCTTGCAAACCTTCATTCAGGGAGAACAGGCCTTCTTCCACCTTGCACCATCTCCTCTTTCTTGTTAAAAAACAAATTCCATAAGCGTCAACATGCTTTTTTGACAACATGTTATTTGGTACCACTGGTCCGGCAGTGGCAAGGTCTGGTTTGGTGCGAACACAAACGAATAACTGTTCATCCACTTCCAGTGACTAAAAAACGAAATGGCAATCATGTACATATTCTTTAGAATCTCACAACGCACTGTTCATGTCCAGTATCTGAGAAAATATTAAGTATCTTTTTGCTCAGCAATTTAAGAAATCTGCAAAGTGAGGTCAAAGAGAAGCACACAAAAACACATTTTCTTACATACCATACATTGACAGAGGGCATCCAAGGGGAAGTGTACAATGCTCTCTTTCTGCTGTGTAACTAATGTAGGACATAATAAATTGAGTTAGTATGCCGAGAATTATTTCTATGAGTTTACTTTGGAGTCACTTTCTGACCTCTAGTGGTCAGAGATTGCACAATGTAGCTTTAAACACGCTCACGCCAACCAGGATCCTGCATTACGGTGCCATTCAAGGAAAAGTTAGAATAAACAATTTATACACCGTATCTGAAATAATGTTATTGGTTTCATAACTATTTTTGGGCATTTTATGGCTTTATTTGATAGTTAGCAGTGAAGAGATTATAAGGACTGAAGTGAGACAGATGGGGAACGACTTGCAACAAAGGTCAAGAAACTGATGAATTTGCTGAACTAAACTAAAACATGTACGGCTGAATTAAAAATTTTTTTTTTTACTTTATTGTCTCAACTCTTCACTTTCCACCTGTTCTTTTAATTTGGGGCTCTGATTAGGTGCTACATGGTTCTCGCCCATGTAGCATCTTTCTTATTGCTGTTTCCAGTATTAGTGTAAATGAATTTAATCCACTGGGGTCACATATCTAGTGCAGCAATAACAGAAAGAAGTGTAGGGATGATCTCACTTAACATTAATATTCACAATTGCACCTCTCTTCCTATGATTGATTGTCATCACCAGTTTCAAAGCACCTCAGGTCTTTTAGTACAACTCTTGCAATTGAAAAACCTAATGAGTTGAGAATAAAAATAAAAATTAAAACAGGTGTGGCACAAACTGATTACACTGGTGTGTAGCCAAGAATCTGACCACTGAACATCAGTTTGTCATCAACTTCATTTGTGTGGTGACATAACAAAG
Source organism: Scomber scombrus (assembly GCF_963691925.1). Taxonomy (NCBI): domain Eukaryota; kingdom Metazoa; phylum Chordata; class Actinopteri; order Scombriformes; family Scombridae; genus Scomber; species Scomber scombrus. The sequence continues at coordinate 14,043,421 of NC_084970.1, forward strand.
AGCTCAATCCATGTTGCTCATTGTGAACCATTAAGAGACTTATTGCATACATTTCCTCATTGTTTGGACTTTCATTTTCATATATTAATAAAAAGAAATTAAGCTAAGCCTGTAGATTTCAAATTTTATATCAGGTGACCTATTCATAACATGTTTGGATATGTTGTCAAACATCTGCACGTATGTACACTGATTTGAGTGTAAATCACAAGCATTTCCATAATATCTTAAATACTACTACAATACTTAATACTACTTCTCTGTGTGATTTTGTAGGATTTACCAACTTTTCATCAGACAGTAGATGTAAAAAATGATATTTTAAGACATTTGGAGATATGTGCCCCTTCCAGAGTTAAATAAATGTCTTGTTTGGTCAAGAAACTGTAAAAGGCAAAGTAAAACAATTGCGAGAAAAATTAATAATAGTAAAGCCACGATATTTCCAAATAAAGAAACCTTCATTCAAACCTAATTTCTATCCAGTATTTGAGTGAAAGGAGGTATTGTCTGTTTCTGTCTGTTGGACTAAGGATGAATGAATGTTTAAGAAATATCTTCGTCCTCACTGTGGTGGAGTACTTTATCTGATGTGACCATCAGGTGCTGTGAGTCTGACAGTCGTAGTGTTTGGTGGCTCACTTGACATGCTGGTATCGATTACTTTCCCTGATTTAATCTCTCTCCTCTATTTCCCTGTCCAGCCCCACTCAATCTCACCAGCAGTGGGAAACACAGACAGCTATATCAACCTGCTCAACACACCGGCAGCAGAGAGGATGCTTAGAAAGAGGAAAACATTTTAAAAAAGACACTTTAGACTTTCAAAAAAAATCTTGCAATTTGGCTAAAATGAGTTTTAGGTTGTGAAAAACATCAATTTGAAAATCCTACCAATTTGAGAGGTGACCTTGTCCACTGTATGTGCTTGTCTACTAGTGACTTGGGCCAGGTGGTTCTGTCAGGCCGTCAGGGCCGAGCGGGTCAGAGAAACATTTGCTACTGTTCTGTTGCTTTAATAAGACTCATTAATATACTGCATATGTCACCAACAGTGTCTGACTGCGTCCCCTCTGGGCTGGGCTAGTTTTGGCATGACATAAGAGGGGACACACACATTAACTGAATTTAGCCCATTTGTCTTATATATCAATTGTAAGTCCTCCTTATGTGAGTGTGTGTGTGATGTATTGGCCTGTGTTGTGCAGTCAGCCTGTGACAAGATGAAGTATGTTATTGATGCTGGGCAGATTGTAACTCAGGGGTTTATTGCCTCGTTGACTCATTTTAATATCCTCCGATGATAGATCTAACCCTGGTGAGGATGCTGCCTTTGATGCACTGTGAACAAGAAAGATATAGATTTACAATTGATCTGGAGGGCAATTATACTGTTTTCCTATTTTCCTAAAGACAGTCAAACTCATCGATGCAGGCATGCTGTATGGTGAGTTTAGCTCCATTTAAAATACACCTACAACAATGGTTTAACATCAACACAGCATTAACAATCTCTCTGACCATATACAATCATGTGAGACTGGTTCCTCATGGCTTTAAACAGGAAGTGGATCAAGCATCTGATGTTATCTCTTTTCTCTTTTTGAGTGAAATTTGTGTCTTTCCATACACAGATTAAAATATGCAGATTATTTAGCATCACTATTTATCTACATGGCATTTTAAAGCTGTGTATACCTGATTTACTGGAGGTGCTGTTTCACATAGACATCCATTAATTGGGATAAACTAAGCTCATCTCACCCATCAGCATACATTAAAAACACACACATTTATTTGTAAGTTTGTTTGTGGGCAAGGTAGGCTACTGTTGAGGACTCTAAGGTTTTTCATAGAATATGGCCAGGAGCATCATGCAGTCAATTTTTTTGAGGGGGCACATTTTCACAATGCATATGTTCACACAGTAATTATCAACTGTGACTTCTTGTATTTATAATCAACATCCCTTTCATTAACTATCTAGACTGAATAGATAGCTACTAATAGACAGCTAATTGAATGACATTTACAATATAACACTTAATAGCAATATTGAACTATTATACTTAAACTATTATATGAGACTTTTGCTTATGTGGCATGGAAAAGGCAGCATTTAGATCCTCATGTAAGAAGTAAAACAATTACAGAAGGTACTTGATAGACAACTGATAAATTATATATGAAAAATGAAAATAATAAGAAATTGTGACAGCTTGTTGTGAGGAGTGTGTTGAGGGAGTTTGGACTCATGACCTCAATATGTGTAAATTCCTGACTACTGCCCTGTTTTAGAGGGAGAAAAAAAATCTCCCAAAACTGGGCCATTCATTGTTATTGGCTGAACTATGACATGATTCCTGGAGTCATTAAAGCCTGAGGAAGTTTTCGAGGAGAGTATTTCACTTTTACTATTTCTTTTTACTATTCCCGCTTAAGGAGCTTTATTGTTCTGGTATCAGTTTTCTTATTTTTTGCTTCACTGCAGTAGTTGAATGAAGCGTGAAATCATTTGATATAAGATGCACTTTGATGGACTATCTAATCATATGGTGGAAGTTTGCTAAACCATAACCTCTGAAAATGGAGGCTGTTTGAACCAGTAAAAAATAAGTTTGGTGCCTTAAATGCATTGAAATACCTGTGCATGTTTTCTTTAATGTAAAAGGAAAAGCAAAACTGCCCTGCAGTCTTACTTGCACTAATATGTCTCAACAATAAACTACCTTTGCTAAATTCAAAACTTATGAACACAGTATTGAGTATTCCATTTATTATATTTGAACTTACAACAGTACATGAGACTGAATGCAGTGTAGCCATAAATTCACAAAGGTTAGAAGGTAAAAAAGACACTGCTGTTAGAAAGACACTGCTGTAGTAAACCTGACGTAGCAGCTGAATATTTAAATGTAAAGCAATACATGGCTGAGGGAGATCATTCCCTCACTTCCTCTTTCAATGAAAACGCAATATGTTCCCTGTTTAATGGTCCTATTAACAAAAACTTGAATGTTTTAAGTCGGCCAGTGAAATAACGATGTCTTCTTTTTATTGCGTTTGTGAAATATAATATTAAATGCCCCAACACTGTTGCACACAATTATTCGTTTGTTGATTTTCTCACTGCCAGATTGTCTTCATAATATTCACAACTGCCTCACATTTCATCTGTATACTGCTGATATGAATATTAACATTATGTAACTTTCCATTTATTAGATATTTTAGTTGAATGGATTGTAGTAGCAAGAAGCAGCTAGTATTTACTGTCACTCTGCAAGTTTATCCATTACTTGTAAAGTAAGATACAGCTGCAAAGACATTATGAGCCTGAGTGCTGCATCAGTGTAATGCATCACTCTTATTATCCATGTTTTACTTGTTATTGTTTTTTATTAGAATTTTTTAGTCAGCTGTCAACCTGAGAGCTCAGTAAAGCGTCATGTAAGACTCATTCATGTTACTGTGGGATCAAGTTTTAAGTTAAGTGTCAGGTCAATAATCCTTCAGATTTCCCATCAATGTACAAAATATGTAATATGCATTTAGGATTTTTCACAATTTTTCAAATGTCCAAGTTTAAAATATTTAAATGCCATCACTGAAACGGTCTTAAAAGGTATTCAGCAACTACAAAAAACTGTCAAACAAACAAAAAATTACGTTGAATGCTATTTTGTTTAGGTTTGGTTGTAGACAAGGTGCCCAGGTGTCCTGGCATGAATGCAGTTACGCAGAATGGCATGATACCTGGCATCCACCGAGTCTCGCCAAGACTCTGGTGGAGCAGATTCTATACCATCTGGAGCTTGCACACTTGTGGTACCCCACCCAAAGCCAAGAAGATGATTGCTATCAGCATGATTACGCCTTTATTAGATTAGCCGTACATTGTTTACAGGCTTGTGGCTCTGCCCATGCCAGGCTTTAACAATTATTTCCCCCTGAAAAACCAATGAGAGGGTGGAGTGATCCACTCGCCAGTTGATGAAGACATTTCCCTTATTACTACATAAATGTATTGCTCAGAGTTAAGTTGGAAGAAATGTTTTCTTTGTGATAATTAGCAGTTTCTTCTGTGATGTTTGAATAGTGTAAAACAAATTTCAGGATAGAATTTGGTGAAAACATGTCATGACAGCCATGTTAGGCTAATACTTCTCCTTGTCACATGTACAAAGTGCTAAGATTGTGTCCAGTATCATCTCTGCTTACAGTAAGGCCCTGACACCAGAACTAGGCAAAAATACAGTATGTCATGATATCATATTTTCAAAATATTCTTAAATTAAATTCTAATTGATTCAATTAAGATAAGCAACTGTGTTGTAGCAAAAAATTCCTCTGCGATTTTGTGCATCAAAGACACGCAAAAAAAAGACACATGTGTGGCCTCTTTCAATGACTGAGCAGAAGTAAACATGCAGAAATGAGGAGGTGACACGTAAAATAAATCTCCCCTGAGGATCATTTTGCTCCAGTATCAAATCAACCAAATGCTCCAGATCTGTTTTTATCATGATGTTCTTATAGCCAGCTAAGAAATTGTACATCACATATACTATCCTCTATACCATCAAAAAAACAAACAAACAAAAACTTCTAAGTGGAAGATCTTATAATTGCCTTTGATATCAAATCTGGAGGTAAAAGTAAGACTTTAGAGTATAGATGCTTTATTTGTATTGTCCTAATCCAATTATACTGTAGTAAAATTCAAGAAGAGGACAGTATCTTCATCCAACAGTTTGAAACTGAAAAAGTGAAAGTGGTTTAATAGTCCACAACTGGTATTAAACACATACAGTCTCTCCCGTGATGAGTACAGTATAATCAGTTTGAAACCATGGTGAAAATAGAGCCATTTTGTCACTGTAGCAGCTCATATTAGCACCATGCCAAGGAATGAAGACATGATCAGAGGAGAGAAATGCTCTGCCAACGTCTGTCTTGTCCATGCCAGTTCATGGGGAAAAGGGAAAGGTAGTGGGCAGAGCCAACTTTCCACTCCAGCTGGAGAACTGGTGAGAGGCATTGTTTCTCTCAGCTCCTACTGTCAGCCCTTGTAGTAGCTGGTCTGTAAGACTAGCCCACTGTTTCAGAATAGCATTGAGCCATCTTGCCAGACATTTTAATACAAAAAAGCTAGATTATTTCAGAATCTTGCAAAAAATAAGCTTTCCTTTGGAAAAATCTTCACCTAATGTATTATTGAGCATCTATGTCAGATTTATTCAGTTGAACAGCTTATAGTTTTTAACTCATGTGTCATGTATTCCAATTTTATCAGATTTTTTGTTTAAGTATCACACTTTCTCTAGGGGCTCAGGCCACTGATTTGCTGAATGTAAAATCCTTCCCTCTTAGCTGCATCCTCTACACTGACTCCCTTCATTTGCTGTGTAAAAAGGAGCTAATCAATATTCCAATCACAGATACGGCTGACGGTCAAGTCACCAGTTCACAGAGCTTCACTGTCCTTTTCTCTGTCAATGCTGTCTCTGACCACACTTACCCCTTTGCTCTGACCATCACCCCCGCACCTCGCTCAGATTTAAACAGACATCACCTTTGTAAACTACCACCCTCTGTTGGCCATGGCAGGGAGTTGATATCCAGTTTAGACCAAATACTGGCCATGATGTCTCTGGGGGTCATTTGTCACAGCCGTAGTATGAATATGTTCAGTTAAAAGATTTATTATTATCTTGTTTAAAATAATATGCATGTTGGTAAAATGACTGCAGATTAATAATTTTCTGACATGAAGCACCTCCTATTTTGTGTATCATGTAGAAATACAGAAATGTAAAACAATACTGTAAATAGTGCTCTGATCTATTTTATATTGTGAAAAAACCCTATCTCACTCTTTGTCCTCTCTTTCATCAGGTCCAACTGGCTGAAGCCATGCTGTGGCCGTCGAGTGGCCCTGTGGCAGGTCTGTCTGCTCAGCGCTGGCTTCAACTGTATCCTGGTGGCCTGTGTCATCCTGGTGGTGCTTTTCCTGTCTTTGGAGCTGCTCATAGACACCAAACTCCTACAATGTAAATATTGTTTATGGCTGCTTATTAGTTTATTTTTTACACTTTTTTTTGTCAAGGAAATGTCTACTGTGCATGCATATTCTTCTCCAGCAGTGCACTGTGTGACGTTCATAAACACCTTGTAGGCATTCAGTGCAATTTGCAGGAGCAGCTCTACTGGAGCTATGATGAGGTCAATGCTGTAGTTTCCTTGAGCATTAAACTGCATCCTTAATAAAACTCCACTGGTGCTGTTCCTGCGCTGTGACCTACCTGCTGACAGAGTCAGACAATAGTCAGAAATCAAACAAGTGTCTTGAACCAAATTACTCCTATCATTCAGTGTGCATCTACTTGTATACTTGTCACAAGTAAATCTTTCTTCATTTTTGAGCCTTTATTGATAGAGATAGTAAACAGGAAACATGGAGAGAGGGAGAAGAGAATGACATGTAAAATGTGAAGTTTAGAGGCAATGTCTTTTTAAACTGGTATCTGAGGTACAAATGTCAGCCATAGTTCTTCCTTTGTGCAGTTTGCTTCATTTCATTCTGTGTATAAATGTGTTCTTCAAAAACGTATATAAAGGGGGACTGAGGACCCTAATTTATTTGTGAATATGACTGCTATGAATTAGAATACACTGAGTACTGTGCCAGTAACTTAAACGAGTCTACACATTACAAGTAAGCGCTGTTGAAATCATCAAATCAGTCCTGTGATCTATTTTACAATATATGTGTTATAGCCGTGGCATACCTGATATGATGTCCATATTAAATTACACTTTCCATCACTGCTGTCTGTAGTCTTGCCAGTCACAGAGGAGCTGGGGGGCAGGGTGGTAAATGCTTGTGATGGAGAGTGATGGAGAGAGGTGATAATGAACCCAGTCTCTTGTCAATGGCAGCAGGCACACAACTCCATCGATTACTAGCCAGTGTTCTGCTTTGATGATACCTGAGTCTACCTGCGGGGACTGCAAGACTCAAGTCACTCCAGATCTATTGTGATCTAGTGGTTTGTCCAGTGCCTGTCCAGCAAGACAAATAGAGGAGTGAGCAGTAGGGTGAGTGATGAAAGAGTTCACAGAGAGATTAGTTGTGTAGATTGTGGGTAGATACAGTTTGACACTGTGGAATAAAGGATGGACTCTGAGTTATGGAAAGAGCTAAAATGCCGATGGACATAATGTAAAGGCAAGCAGTTGAATTGCTGGACACACTTGCTATTATAAGATACAAGCTGAGACACAAATAAATAAATAAAACAGCTGTTTTTAAATTATATTGTTGTCTAACTAAAATAACAATAAGCAGAGTGTGTGTAGAACTTTGTAAGTTAACTTTTGTCCTCCCTCTTTTCTTTACAGTTTCCAATGCTTTCCAATTTGCCAGCATTATCCACTGGATCAGCCTTATCATCCTGTCACTCTTCTTTTCAGAGGTAATGTGTTTGTCTGTGTTTGTTACACATTATTTCTGGTGTCACCTTTAATACGAATCTTTTTTCATATAGAAAGATTTAGTTTTTTTCCTACCTCTCACATAATGTTATGAGGTCACAGGAGTAGGGGTGGCTACTCAGTAGGAAATGATTATTGGATGTACTACCATAAAATTTGACGTAGACTTTCATGTTCTCATGAGGATATCCCACTGACTTTGGTGATCCCATGACTTTTCTCTAGCATCACTCTGAGCTTGACATTTGAGTGAAATGTACAGTTCCACTTAAAATTTTGGACAAACTTTTGACTGGTACAGCATGGATGTAGACCCTTAGTCTTGTCAATTCATAATAGAATTAAAAAAACAACAACTTTCCTTAACTCTGATAATGTCTTATCTCTAGCAAAGCCCACCAGGTACAGGAACTAAAGCAGTTTGCCATTTAATTCTCATTATTGCCCATTCGGCAAGTCAGGATTTAGCTTTAGTGTCAGAAATACTAGGCTGGATGGCAGGTAACATTTCTATTGTTTGAACCATAATTGTAATTAGTCTTAATAAAATTTGAACAATTAAAAAAATAATAATTCTGATATTGTCACTCTGGAATTGTGAAAAACAAAATGGCGAGGGGAGAATTTGGCCCACAGGCCTCCAGTGCAAACCAATTACCTTGACTGCCTCAGCCCCAATGCCCTAAACCAAACATTACTTACCAGTGAGCCAGCAATAGCAATAATTAAAGCTGAGCTTAATGAGCAGTGGGGATGGGGTTACAGTGATACGATCCATCCAAACACCTCGCCCACTGACATCATAGACTCATCGGGGAACAGTGTTAAATAGATTGATAGATAGCATATCACCAGCTGGTCCCTCTGAACCAATGAGAAACGTGGATTCTAACATGTGGGTGGAGCCCATGCACTTCTCACTTGACACCGGCACTGTTGTCCAACAGGCGCTCCAGATGATGGATTAGCAGGACCACTTGTACATGACACCCCATGCTAATTGGAGTGTAAATCAATGGCCCTGCTCAACAAAGGGCCCCGCATCTGACAACATGTGTGGAGCGCAATCTACAATTTTATAGGTGATCAGATTACAAGCGTTGCACCCTCCTTTTGTAGGTCAAAGATCAGTGTGAGGGAACGGATTTGCACAAAAAATGTAGTTTTATCATAGTGGATCGTTAAATGTAATACATTTTATAAGGACTGTTTATCTTTACGTTGTATCTGTGATGTGTGAAAGTCAAATCATATTATATGTGTGCACATATTCACTTGTTTGTAGCTGAAACCTATTTTACACTAATCAAATATATTTATTCTTTTTAATTTTGTTCTACTTTTAGTGAGTCTAGCTTCATACATAGCATTTTTGCATATCATTCTATCTATCACTATTAAGAAATATAGAAATTAAAGATTGGAGGAAGAAAACTACTGCACAGGCCTGCTCACTGTTTTTAGCCTGTGTTCACACATCTTGACTAAAGTTGTTGGATGTGATGACAGTTCAAAAGACTGAGAATATCACAAGAGCTTTTTATATGTACCAGCATACTCCCTCACCTATCTATTTTAATGCTTTCATTTATCTCTCCCTCCGTCTGTCTTAGACTGTCTTCAGAATTGTAGTGCTTGGGATCTGGGACTACATAGAGAACAAAGTGGAGGTTGGTGCTGGCATTCTGTGTTTATTGGCATATCTGAATGCCCAGTTTTGAATTTTTGCCAATGTCAGATATTATTTTTAATTTAGCTATCTGTTTCTATATTATATACCTGGTTTACACTTAAATCAACCTGTTGTATGTTATATAATATGTATGTATGCATTGATAAACTTCACTCCAGCCAAATTATCATTACAGAGTTGGGGTAGTGTTTTGAATTTTGTCGTTTGTTGTGTGTATGATTCCTCAGGTGTTTGATGGTGCCGTCATCGTGCTGTCCCTGGCCCCCATGGTGGCCTCCACGGTGGCCAACGGGCCCAGCAGCCCCTGGGATGCCATCAGCCTCATCATCACCCTACGAATCTGGAGGGTCAAGAGGATTATTGATGGTGAGGCAGGCAAAAACCTTGTGTCCGCCGACATTGTCTTATCAAGAGGGTGTAATATATTAATTTTGTGGAAATACCCAGTCTTTCTTAACATAAAAAAAGAGCCAAGTGACCCTGTTCTCGCCATGATTATACAAATGATTTACTATTCAGAGCAATATAGCTATTGATCATCTCTCAGAGTAAATTGCTGCCACTCTGCTACTCTAAGTTGTATCGATTGAAAGGGTCTAGTTAAGTAGATTCAGAGAGGCTATAATGAATATAGTGGTTGTTCTCCTCTATGCTAATGTAGACCGGTTCGATATTTGTTTGGAGGTCACCCTCACCACGGCCCTCTGACTGCATACAGGATCAGCTGCACACAAGCCACATAGGAACTCAGCATGCAGTTTGTTCATGTCCAGTGAGATGAAGTAGTGGAGCAAAGGCTTGTTTTCCCACAATATTTCCCTTTAAATCTGTACTTAACAATTATCTGCTATTCCATATTTCCCCATAGACAAAACAGTTGCACTTATTCAGCCTGAATGAGAGATACAGTCAGTATAAAACAAAGGTTGTTTTACAATTTTATTCATATTAATTAAATATTTTTTGTTATTGTATATACTTTTTGGTACATACATAAAAACTTAAATAAAAAATGTTCAGGGTGGCTTTAATGCAGTCTCTTAGTCATACCTGAATAAGTTCTTTGACGGATCAAATATATTGAACACTTCATAACAACATTTCAGATTATTCATACAATACAGTATTCCGTGGGATTGATTTACTCGGGTGAAACACACTGAGCAGGAGAACAACTCCTTAGAGCAGTGTACTTCTTATCATGCAGCTGCAGTGTTGGTTTCCATTGCATGAACTCTTCATTTTCCTGCTGCACACCTCGACCTGTTGGGTTTGATATTTGTGAGTGATTGAGTTTTCTTGTTAGGCTGGTGGCAACACAGCTCAGAGGGAAAAAAAATCACACTGAAAACAATAAACGTTCGGCTGAGGGACCGGCTCTGTTATTGTAGGAGAGAGATTGAGCATCTTACAGAATTAGCTTGATTTATAAAGTGGCAATGTTTGTGTCAGTCCAATGAGAGTGGAAATACAAAGGGAATGAGCTGCAGCACAATTTATGAGGTGTGGAAAAACTGAGTTGAATTTATTTGCAAAGTGATACATCAAGCAGGAAATATCAAGCTTTCAAACATGTAGAAAATAGGTGGCTTAATTGTTATTTCAGTGAGTGTATTGGAAAACAAAACAATTTGCTGCACAGTTAATTTGGTAGCCTGGTGTGATATTCTTTTAGCTTGACCAAAATGCAGAAATAATTTTAAAAAACTCAATAAAAAACTAAATACTACCACTACTACTACAACAACAACAACTACTACTACTACTACTACTACTAATAATGATAATAATAACAACTTTATTTGTGAAGCAATTTTCAAAAACAAGACATAAAAACTATAGAAATGACCAGTTAAATAATGAATAAATGTGGAATTGTAATAATGGTAATAATGGTAATGATTGTAAGAAAGGAATTACCAAAACACAGTTAAGGCAAGTAAAATCAAAATGAAAGAATAACCAACTCAAGAGAAAATAATTCTGAAAAAGAGGATTTTTAAGAGTTTTTTAAGAGAGAGTGTTTTTTTAAAGAAGAAACTGCTAGCCTGTCTATCTGGCAGGTTGTGCCAAAGTTTATGGTCAGAAACCCCAATATCCTATCTTCAGTTGGAGCCTGAACAAGATTAAACAAATCTAACACACTTAAGATGTCTGACACTAGGGGATTCTCACGGAGAATACAGCAGGATAGGCATAGTTCAGGAAATTGTTTTATTAAACCGACAGTGAACTATAAATATATGTATATGTATATGTATATGTATATGTATATGTATATGTATATGTATATGTATATGTATCTCTCTCTCTCTCTCTGCTCAACAATAAGCAGAGTTTGTACTGCAAACAGAACTTTTAATTTTTGATTTTTGTATATATTGACAAAAAAACTCCATAAATCTTTATACTTGGTTATCATATTCAGACTATTCACTCATGTATTTTAGTGGCCTATAAAATTGTTATTGTCTTTGTTTTAAACCTATCTCTTTCTTTCCTTTGCTTCCATCATAGCTTATGTGCTACAAATCAAAGTTGAGATGGAGTTGGAAATACAGCAGTGTGAGAAGACCAAGGCTGTGAGAGAGGAGCAGCTGGAACGTCTCACTCAGATCTGCCAGGAACAGGCTGTAAGTACCTAAATGCCTTTCGTTTAGCCTTTCTGCCAGGCTGCCTTTCTCCATACACATCAGACTTAACCAAAACATTAGCTTGTAAGATAACAAAAAGAGAGGATAATATAAAGCATAGCATGTCCATACTGAAGTTATAAATTATAACAAGAGCAGTACTGTAAGTGGGCCCTCATGCACAAACAATATGTGTGACTACTAAATGCATTGACATGGTTCTGCAAGTGGACTGAAAGAGAAGTTTTGTTGTATTTTGGCAAAAAATGGGTTTATAACATACAATATTAAGCATGTTGAGAGAGGGTAAGTGCGGTATGCTGCAGGAGTGCTTTTAATATTTTCTGTGGACTATTTAACAGTTTTTTAAACTTTGATATTTAAACACTTTTAGAATCCATTGGTAACCAATGTTCTCCTAGATGAAAAAAACAACTTTAACAACTTGATTATAGGGCATGTTTAATATTGAAAAAGACAGATTTTGAGTACAATATAACTTTAAAATCAGCTTGCAAATATAGTAATCACACAACCTATGTACAGGCCCTTCAACATTAAAAGTATTCCCTTTTTATTGTTAAGCTTTTGTTTCTGCTCTATGGCTCATTTATATAGTGAATTTATAGTCATATAGCCATTCATTCTTTGATAAAAGCAGTCTGTAGATTTGTCATGGTAATTGCTTTCCTACACTAACGGTCTGATCAAGACCATCTACTACCAGAGGAGGGCAGCAATACCTAACAAACTGGTCCATTCTTTCCCTACATTTCATCGTAATTCCTCAGAGCACCTACTAACTAACCTGAAAATACAGACTTTGGTAAATATTTATAAAGATTTAAATCTCAAATGACAAATTTAGGTTCAGATCTGGGACAAAAAATAAATGAAATAAAGAAATCAAATATAAAGATAATTATCACATCCATGCAAATATGGTCAAACAAAGTTCTCTTTAAATGTGTATAATTTGTAAAAGTTATTACTACACTGTTTTTCTTTACTTTGAATTCACTTTATTTCAAAAGGATGACTGCTGCAACAGTTTCTTGTCATTGCTTTGATGTGCGATTATGGACCAAGCTCTGACTCTGGGCCAACATGTCAAGTGTCTGCATCTTCTCTTTTTCCAGCTGATAAACATTGCAAAGCTCAGGCCCATTGTGTCTCAAGCTGAGATGTAAATACTAATTTATGCTTTTATATTGTCCCGTCTCGATTATTATAACTTCCTTTTCACCTGCCTCATCAAAACATCCCAGGAACATTTCCAAGTGGTCCAAAATGCTGCTGTAAAAACTCTTGACCAGGTCCTCCAAAAGGTCTCATGTGACACTGTGTCTGGTTTCTCTTCACTGGCTCCCCATTAAATTCAGAAACCACTTCAAAGTTCTTGTGATCACCTATAGAGCTCTGCATGATCAGGCTCCTGCCTACATTATAGATCTACTGCAGCCCTACTGCAGGTCTCTGATCAGGGTTAGCTGGTTGTTCCTTGATGTCTTAAAAGTAGAGGAGACTGTCTTTTCAGGGTTGTGGCTCCTAAACTTTGGAACTCCTTACCTTTGGATTTAAGATTTGTGAACTCTGTGAAAAGCAGAGACCCATTTGTTCAGACTTGCCTTTTTCTATAATTTTTCTATCTTCTATTTATTCTGTTTTTTTGTGTGTATGTGTTTTATGTCTGTCTATATGTGTGCTTTATTTCCTTTGTAACATCTCTGCTCTTGAAAGGTGCTATATAAATAAAGTTACTTAATTACTATACATTAATCAAATTATATGTATTTTAAAAATGCATATTACTCTCAGTGTTTGTGATGTTCCTAGTATTGAAAAATACATAGATCAATTATTCTCTTCCTCTTCACCTCATCCTGTCTTTGTCACTCCATCCTTACTTGTTCTCCCTCTTCCATCCCTCCTCACTCTGATTGCACTCTTTTACTTTTTTTTCTACATTCTCAAACTCCTCTCTCATCCTTTTTTAAAATCCCTTTTTACTTTCACTGTTATTTCACACTCGCTACATTGCGTATGTCTCTTTTATTCTATACACACACATATCACACACACCAAACATCTCCAGTTTGAGATCAGGCAGCTCAGGGCCCATCTGGCTCAGCAGGACCTGGACCTTGCAGCGGAGCGTGAAGCAGCCATGCAGATCCACCATGTATGGGGCAAACAGGGAAGGAGTTTTCAAGTTGTAGAAGGCTTGACTCCCGGGGAGTCTGATGACGAGGGCAGCCAGAGGAACCCCAGGGAATCCCATGCTACTGCAGGTATGGTATAGTTTCTAAAGCGTTGTTTTTACAGACTGAATTTTGGGATATTAGCAATGGGCTCTTAAACTGTTTTGGTGAAACTGCAGATATCACATGAGTACATCATGCATTTTTAGACTAAATTAACCTAAATGTAAAGCAATTGAAGAAAAATATACTTACAGTTATAGCATCAAGAGTATACAAACTAAAAATGTGTCTTTAATGCCCTCTGTTAATGCCTCTGCTAACTGCTAATTTCTTCCAAGTTCCAAATGTACCTGCAGTATGAAGCAGGAGTTTTCTCTCAGATGTGACAGAATATTGCAACTAGAAAATATAGGTTAATTTGGTTGAAAGGAACATTTTAAATGGCTATATCTTCCAAATTGTATGTGCTACAAAAATATTGCTTATTTTAATATACATTATGCTATAGGCACTGTGTTTGCTTGAGAAAGCAGCATGACAAATCAGGAGAGAGGTGCAGCATAAAGTATGTACATAATTATGTGAAACAAAAAGTCCCTAACGGTGTAACATCAGGTGAACTGGATGCAGAGCAGTGTACAGTTAATCTGGAGCAGTAGCCCTGGAGCATCTTCGAGGCCAAGCTCTTAGCCCATCCGTGCTTTCACACGACACCCATCTGACCGCAGGCACTATGGGATCAATATGAGGGCAAAAAGGCTTTTAGGATCTGGTGGATTCTGGAGAAAACAAGCATGTTTTCTGACACTACGTAAGCCTGGATGGGCCTCTGTCATGCCTCAACTATCTCTCTTACCGTCCCTCTCGTGGTGAGGGCAACCTAGCTAGGCCAGACAGCTTGGGCTATTTCAGGTACAGAGTGCTCTGTGCATTGGGCCTTGTTAGGAGAGAGTGGGCTTCTGTCAACATCTGTTCCCCCTTCACCTGCAAACCACAATAGGGCACCAGGAGGCTCCACAGCGGCCACAATATTACCCCAAGGGCATAGTGCGAAATCTGGCTCTCAGAAAAAAACGGGACTTTTTACAGAAACATGGTCACTGGGATGAGCACTTAGGCCATGGGGCTCAACTCAATTCAGGTCACCTCAAATCAAGTCAAGTTCACTTGTATTGCCAAATATTGCACACAGTGTCTCAGTGGGCTTCTCTCGCTCTCACCTGCAAGGTGCCATCAAACTATTAAGAACTCTTAACAAGGCAGTGGCCTTCATAAGAATTAGTGTCTCAGGGGATAAATGGTTATACCACCTTCAAAGTACCAAACCATGTAGATTTTTACGAACATCCAGGGACAATTAATCAATGGGCCAGTGGAATTTTCTTTAAAATGTGGAAAGAAGATTGCAGTGACAGAACAGTAATTGTCCAAGCACAAGACTTTGCAAAAATATTTTAAGATATTAAAGAGCCTATTTGGAGCATATATGAATCTCACAAAACATGAGACAAATGTGTCATAAAATCAAAGTGTATTTCTTTTTCATTTGAAATAATCATTAACTGTTCAATAAATGTACCTGCATAAGCATTAGCTGTAGCAATTGCTAATATTCCTGGGGTCTGCTCTTACACTACTTGACCAGTGGTGTAGAACTGATACTTCCTTCTACCTATCAAATTATAGTTTAGATTTGAACTAAAAGGACCTCGGCATGTCACCTCTCTTTTTACACCGACAGATGACAGCCTGGTAACTTGGTTGTCAGAGAAAAAGGAGGAGAGCCTTTTATGTATGCTGTACAGCCTATTCTTTTTTTTCTATAAGACTCATGTGTTATTAATTGTGGAGTGATTGTCTCAGTCTTGTTTTAGTGAGTGCAATGCTTCCTCTCCAGGGGTGGCTCAGGGATTAATATTTTAGACTGAAAAATAAATGAAATTACCCATCAGAGTCTACAGCATGTCCCGAGGGACAGGGGCTAGCACTCAGGGTACTCTGGGTTCGCACTCAGCCGGTGGACAGTGAGCTCAAGACCAATCAAGCGAGCAGAAGAGCATTGCAGATCGCAGCCATTCACCATGCACGCTGAGGCCTGCTAGACTGGAGGGATGGCTGCCTGAACAAAGAGCTCTCACTATCTCTCTCATTCTCCCCCATTTCTCCCATCCTTGAAACCAACCCCACCCTGTCCCTGTCCCAGTTTATTCCTGGTGCACTAGGGTGCAGCTAATGCACAGCGAAGCAGTGCAGGATCATCGCGACTTGCCCATAAAGCACCTGTGGCCTGGGGCAGAAGTCGCCTAAGTCAATATTATGTTGTAAACATAAGAGATTTTTTCCATTTGAACTAGTTTGTGCTGTTAATATTGGAATAGACCAAAGTACCTACAAATAGAAGGTGTGATGTTCAAGAAGAGTCACTGCCACATAGTGTTATAGTATCTGTCAGGTACACTATATTTAACTCTAATTTGAGCACTGACTTCCTGCTATCTTATTAAAATTTCTGGTTTCTCATTCTATAATCACACTATATATTAAAATATGTATTTAAGTCCAAACTGTATTTGATGTATTTTTTGTTCCCCTTTTTTGTGTGCACTCCAAAATTTGAAACAACCAGATAGTGCAATCAAAACAGTGATAACAATGTATTAATAGTAATAACATGGACAAAATGCATATTGTGCAAGTTAGAAAAAATTATATATATATCAATATATCAGGAAATGGATAGCAGAGCAGAACATTACAGGGTAGTACAGAAACCTGAAGATGTGAGTAAACCCAACAACACTTCTAGTGTGTCTGTTTATACATAACTTTTATTGTGTGGATTTGTAGACTGCTGAAAATGAGAAGTCTGAGCTGGAAGTAAAGAGTTTGTGATGTATAATAGAATATCATCTGTGTACAAATGTATTTTACAGCAGGATGATTACTGAACTTATGGATACAGCCATAAGTTCAAAGAAGAGTACTGTGATGTGACTGTGACTGTAATGGAGATAATGGGCATCCTTGTTGAGTACTTGTCGTATTTTAAAGGAGAATTTATGGTATGGTGAATAACATGAATGTCATTATTGTTGTGATAGTTTATTCTTCCGATATCTTTCAATCCATATTGTGACGTTTAGCAAGTAGAGATGACACATGGTTAGGTCTATTGATTATGATGCATAATCATGAAGAGTCTTATATCTACTGTAGATGGTTTAAAATCTTCCAAAAATACAAAAACAATCATCCACACAATAATATATTCAGATATGATGATTTTCTTTTAACTTTTAACTTAAATAATCACTATGTTATCCTTTATTATTATTACCATCTTTCTTTATTCTTCTTTTAAATCAGATCCAGTTGTACGTGATGACATGAACAACTACATCAGTCAGTACTATAGTGAGGCAAGTAGTGGTAAGTGACTTGAACACAGACATTATTATACACTTATGCATTTTAGCAACTTATATAAAAGTAAGTAAAGTTTAGTGGAGATACTCAAAGTCTTTTGACTGGCTATTATGCCACTAAGTCATAGTTTTGGTCTGGCTGCATATACAACAAAAATGGTTAGGCAGCATGTTTGTTTTCAATATTAAAATTAACATAAATCAAATCCTATTTCATTTAGCCTTACATTTGGTGGACAAAAACCTTAATTCTTTACTTTTGATGTCCTTTGTATAACATTACGTTATATTTATCCAAAATGAGAAATTTCACTCTTTCAGCAGCATAAATCATACAATTACATAATTCATTTGTTTTGTATGACTTTTTCTAAATGTATACAATGTCTTTCATGAAGCTGGGGCATCTGGCATAGGTGCTCGGGTCATCACCACGGCAGCAATTGACGTTCACCTCCCCACTAATCCAAATCCCATCCAGTCAAACGCAATGCTCGCTATGGAGCGAGTGGAAAGTGGCATAAGTGACGCCTCCACCAGCATATCACGGTCCAGTGGAAGCCTGACAGCCCGCCTCCAAAGCCTGAGTAGCCATACCCCGGGTTCATCAATGACAGATTGCAGCAGCAGCACAGCCCGGGACCTCAGTCTGAGCTACAGCTCCCATCGCTGCTGCCCTCCTTCTTTCTCAGGCCAGGACCCCTGCAGGGACCCCAGCATTGTTGTACAGGAGCTACTCTCCTCCCTCTCTGAGGACTCCTGTCTTGCTCAAAAGGGCCTGGCAGTGGACCCTGTCAACCTTAATCTTCCCAGTCCTACTGGCTCAGAAAAAAACAGCCCTGAGCTGGACAACAGAATAAACATCTTCAACCGCAGGAACCAAGAGGAGAGACGAAGCCGTGGAAGAGGTTGTGTGCTGTTACAGACCAAGCCACTAATCCACCTGCAGGGCAGCACCACTGAGCCCTCCCTGGAAGAAAAGTACCGGCTCCTGGGACCAGCTGACACACCCCTGGGCCACATGCCTGACACATAAGCTGAATTTACACAGAAACAGAATGAAAGATGTTCCTTTTTTAATGCCACCATGTTTGGCACATGTATGAACTCTTGTGGCAGGTCAAACTTTGTGAAAGCGACTGTGCAGGATTTTAAAATTGGATTTTTCTGTTGCTGTGTAAATCCAATTCAGACCAAGCTTGAGCCTTAGCTTCCAGCTAACACTGATGCTCCTTAACTTGATGTGTTCAGATGCCAATGGTTGAAATGACAATAAGATCTTTTAGGTCCTTTTCCATACTGTCCAACCTCCCCTGTTCCTCCTTAATGGACGTTGGCAATCAGAAATGCCCTGATATAGCACAACAAAGACAATAACATCCCAGATAGGGGGACTGTAACGTGTTCTTGAACACATTCTTCATCAGGAATTCTCACTTTGAATAGGTCCTAAATGCACTGAACTTTACATGAATTAAAACCAGCAGGGGGCCATTCAAGCCTATATACCGAACAACAACTTTAATGCTGAACAGTATTGCAAACCAAGACACTGTTCTCTATTCTTGGAGTTTCAAGCAGTTAAAAGGAGTGTTTTCTATTGCATTTTTCTTGTTTTTTGTTTCTTGTCATTTGTATTATCAACTTTAGACATTAATCATGCTGTTCTTTTTTTCTAACAGCCACAGGGTACACAAGACTGGATTAACTATACAAACAGTCATTTTTTTTTTACCTTTGCCTTTCTGTCACTTGTTTGTTTGATTGGAAACCATTATCAAAATCTATTGAATAGCATTTTTGTTTTTCTTGTTCATTAAAAAAAGTTAGAAGGGTATATTTGTGTGGGTGAAATGAAAAGGTAAGTGACTGGATTCTTTAAATGAAACTAGACTGGAGTGCTTGTAGCATGAACCCTTAAAAGATATGTGCCCTAAATGGCAAGCAAATTCTTTGCACTTTAATGTTTACAGACACTTTTGTAAACTTGATATGGAGGAAGTAATTGCCAAATGCAGGTGTTATTATTTGAATGAAAATAGCAAAAATAAAAGTTAGTATTTCCTTAACTGCTCTCAGTTTACTGACTGATGTAAATATATGTCATGTTATGGGATTTTAAACTGAGTGGGGTCATTGTTACACACTGCACTGTGCAACATTATTTCATTGGTTTCATCTCCTTATTTGCATGTGATTAAAACATTTTTTTTTTTTTAAATTATTCAAGATTATTAAGAGTGGAAGAGCTGTCAAGGCAACCACTAATTGGTCAAGTCATTGTAACTGTGTAGCGAGAAAAATCAGCCCCCATAATTACCCTCTGGTATCATTAATTCAGAAGATAAACTGCTGTACCATTTTGTTGCTTGTCAAATGTTTACAAGTATCCAGATAATGTTTTAATTGTTAATAACTGTTATGGCTGCAATTCAGCTCTCAACACAAGAATTAGGTAATTAATTTACAGAACAGGGTGTGTAGATTGTTTTTGTAATTCATTTGTGAAAGATGCAGTACATACGGGGATGACCTAACAGGAATATCACAATTAATTGTGATAAAGATCAGCATTAGTTCTCAAGATTGCTGTCTGTAGCTATTTTTGGAGACACAACACTGAAGACCCATCCTGTATAATAACCTTTTCTCTCATTTATGGGTGTGTGAGTCAGAAATGTGTCCATCTGAAACCAAATGAGTGATGGCATATGGGATATTAAAAATCCAAATTCCAGAGGTTTACACAAGATTTGTGTATGAACTTCTGCATACGACTCTTGTGATGTGTATTTAAGTGACATTAAATCCATGTCCAGTATAGTTTCCATTTTCACAAGTGAATGCTGATAGCCAAAAAACAATACTTGGAGGCTTCTTTTTACTTACTAACAATTGCTTCATTAAAAACTGTAATTCCAAAATGTAAAATGACAGATAATGCATTTAAAAAATGAAGCACCTTTTTCAAATGCACCATAAAAAATATATGAAAAGATTTATTTTTGGAGGTATATTAGTCAATAATGTTAGGTTATTGTTTAATATTTCAAATATTAGTTGAGTGAATTTGAGTCCACTTAAATTTACTGAGTTATCTCTGGAGTTTGCTAACATCAGGATATATTAAAATAAAAGTATTTATTTATTTTAAAATCAAGGAGTTCTGTTCAATGAAGTTACTCCAAACAATGACATAGCCTTGTTTGCTTTTTCAATCTTTCTGTATACTCTAAAATAAACATCAGGAAAACTAATGACGCACTGATAATAAATTATAAGATATAATTATATTAAGGAATACTAATAAGTATAATACAGCTGCCATGCAAGCAACCTGTAAGATGATAAGCTGGATCTGCAACCTACTAGTAGTTAGTACACCCATCACATCAAAACAAAAACAACAATGCCTATCGCATGCCATGG
This sequence comes from Scomber scombrus, assembly GCF_963691925.1. Taxonomy (NCBI): domain Eukaryota; kingdom Metazoa; phylum Chordata; class Actinopteri; order Scombriformes; family Scombridae; genus Scomber; species Scomber scombrus. The sequence goes on from NC_084970.1 coordinate 14,064,302, forward strand.
AGCAAGTAAATAAATAATGATCTTCTTGGCTCTTGACACACACAATGGAATCTGTGGAATATGGGTGCCAAACCCTGGCTAAGCCTCTGTCTGTCACAGCTGCAGCTTAATGTCTCAAGTGAAGATGCTGTGCCTCTAATCTGAACCCCTTCCAGCTCAACCAGCCATGCAAAAGAAGAAATGACTCAGGAGTTTCAACTTGCAGCTCCTCCCTGAGCAACACTCATTCATTGATCAAGCTCATTATTAGTGCTAAAAGTATCTGTTGGAATGTACATTTAGCTGATATTTATAAGAAAAACGTGATGCCCATACTTGTCATTAAGGGCAAATGAAAGGTGATTCTAAATGATTCATATGAACCCAATTTGTCAATATGTATCATAATAGAGCAGTCTGAGTAAAGTGTTACATTTTGACAGGCAGGAACACAGAGCCGTTCTTCAGGAGACATACTAAGAAGTAAATTGCTTTTGGGACCTCTCCGATGAACCAAGAGGTGCTGTCCCTGTCACACTCACAGGAAGCTAAGTGAATTAACAGTGACCATTAGACACTTAATAATTGAAATGTTTTAATAATGGCACAGAGGGAGTCACTTTAACTGCATTAACATTACATGATCATTGTTTTCATTCTCATTAACAGAGGAAACCGATGGCTTCAAAGGTATGATTAAATCTGCACAGTCTTAGGCACAATTAAATACAATGTCCTTCATGTCTTAGCCTACTTAAATTCTGCCTAACATTGCAATGTAATAACAGTGTCACATATGCAGCTATAAAGAGCTGACCTAAAGGCTTTCATTACTATCAGACATTATTCTTTCTTTTCCCACAACTCAAAGCACAAGAAATAACTGACGCTATAGGAGAAGGACCTTAATATTTAAAGGCAGACATAATTTAGGTATTCTATTGACAAATTATAAAAACAAACAAGCATTGATTGAAGCATGACTATTAGGAAAGCACAACTAGTTTTGTGGGTCATCGTAGGAATTATGTCCTATATAATTTTCTGAGCCCCATCCCATGTCAGGACCATTCATAAGAGACATTAACACTGACATTTTAAGTGGCATTGTGGATGAAATATTAATTTCTTTTAATTGCTGCATCTTATTGTATTTTTGGCTAATATACCTATGGGTTGGCATAATGTTAGTCTCATCCCTTTCATTTTACATACAGTGAATATGACTAACCTAACAGAATCATATATTGCTGTTTTGATGTTGTTGTTTTAACAACAAAAACACTGCATTTCATATAAGCCAACTACTTGCTTTCTTTTTGTATATGACATCATAAAAACACCAGCGATGTCACCTGATGTCAAACTGTGATAGCAGAGAGGCATGACTACAGAACTTAGGTCATTGGAGTCAACCTGCCGATTGAAATCTGAAGTGGCTCCACAATACAAAAGACTGTAAACATGGTATTGATTTTAATGTCTCCCTCATTTAGACCTTCAGATACCTCCTTTTGATATTTCGGTTGACACTGGACCTGTTTAAAATGTATACTTATGGATGATTTTAGTAGCTCCTTGTCAACAGACTGATTTATCACACCTCCTTACCTTAAAAGAATACATTTTTTTTTATCATCATTAGTCTGTAAAGAGTCAATATGGCTCCATCTGATCATGACCAATATCTGACAAATATCCAATGAAGAAATCTAACCGAATTAAGTACTAAATATTACTGAAGTAATGCAGCAGAAAACCCTCAACTTTTGACTTGTTTTGCTTTATAAACTATCATCCAGAACAATTAGTGTGTATATATATAATTAAAATAACTAAGCCATATGATGCAAACTGAAATATTGGGACAGAATTTTTGCTGATTGAAAATGAAGTTGCCTACCAGGCATCTAATTTCTTTTCAAGTGCGTGGAAGAGATTTAGAAAACAGTTGTATGGCCCTGAACAGCTGGGTGTATGTTTAAAAGGGTCAATCTCATTGAGAACAAATAGATGTGGGGAGTGTTACTGCATTACTGCTGCGGTCTGACAGATTCAGAACACGTCGCACACAGGACACTCTTTCAAGGAGCTTGAAGCAGGAGAAAAATACAAATAAATTATACATTATTCTTTAAAAAGCTTCTCAGGTTCTCTTTTGGAAACATACTTCTTAAGTGCACAGGATCGAGAAGTTCGCCTGGTGGAAGAAATCCACTCAGGAGACTGTTGTCATGGCTACAGAAGTTTTTTTTCCCTTTGCATTTACATAAAACAGTTTTCTTCTGGTGCCCTTCACTCAGATGCTTGTTACGCCTCTTAGGGTGAAAGTGGGTCAACAACAGACAAAAAGGAGAACTGAAAACAAGACCCACTGAGTGACCAAGCTCAATCACATCACTTCTCTTTGGATGTAATATTAATTATTAAATCAGTTTGTAGTGAATCAACAGGAAATGTTTGCTAATTAATTTAGTTTAATTTAATTTAAATTTGATGTATTTAATAACTACAAACTATAAACACAAATAGAATCAGAGGCAAATTATTTAGTCAGATCTGTCTCATATGAAGTTATTTGCTATTTGCTTTTAGTATTTTAAAAAAAAAAAGAAAAAGAAAAAAATACTGATAATTTCTCTTGTTGCTCTGATTATAAGCAATCAGAAGGAGAACATTAGTTTGTCATTTGATAAACATGAGGACACAACTGACATGGACCTCTGGGAGATGGGACACTACATTACTCTGTGCTCCAAACAACTGAATAAAATAATGTACAGAACATCAAAATTAATTCAGCAATCTGATGCGTACGTATGTAGTTATGCATGGCTTGCTGCATGATGGGTAAATTAGCCAACATTTTTCAGTAAAAAGCACAACTCTTCAGGGAAATAGTTGCCACAGAATCAACATTTTTCAAAAATCCTCCAGAAGCCATGAACATGTCTTGCTTCTGCAACAAATGCATAATAAACAACCCGACCAAACTTTCACACTAACTTACATCCATTTATAACAACAATGTTTTAAGATATGCAACTGAATTTGTACAAACTAATTCCTATTACAAATGTACAGTTTTTCTCAACCTCTGACTCATGTTTTTTTTTATTTATTTTTTTTTATTGTTCCATGCCCATGCAAGTTAAACACATTTTGTTGAATTAAATAATAATTTTGAGTTGGACTTGTGAAATGCTAATGCTATATGTATAGTGGAATACACTATGAATATATATAGACAGGATATATTGTAATGATGCTGCGTTGCTCTTGAGATGCAAACTGCAATTGAGCTCCTGTATTGAAATAAACAAACACAGGGAAATATTCATAGAAAATAATGGCATCAATAGAAATAGTAACTGCATGTTTCCACCTATTTGATGATTTGAGTGATTTGTTCAAACTGAGGAGAAGGATGTTGGTAAACATTTTTCTATATTTTCCCATGTCTTTTATATAAAATCCTAGATAGCCTCCAAATTGCAGAGTGGTTTGCATCACAAAACATCAGGTACTGTATCTTGCAGTGTCTCTGGCCACCAACTTAGTTTGACTAATGTTGGTACCCTTAGCTAAATCACAATCACTGTCCCGGCCAGAGCTCAGGGTGTCTGCCAGCGGGTGCTGGGGCCCTGCAACATTTCCATCTGGCCTCTGGGGAGTCGCACATCAATTGCTCTCAGCTAAATGCACTCACATATGAATATTTCAGTACAATTTAATGTTTCAGCTACAGCCCCAGAGGAGCAGAGCATCAATTTGTGAACACAGTTCTCCTGGAGTTAAAAGCTAGGCCGGATAATACAGTATGAAAGGCGCTGTCAATCTAGAGGGTCTTTTTTCACTTGAGAGACAGAAAAAAAAGAAAAGCACACTCCTTTGACTTCAGTATCCAGCAGCATACAAACAGCTTTTCAAAGTTTCCTCTGGAAAGTAGCTGGCTGAGGCAGCAAGCAGCCTTTGGTTCGAATGGACCAGAACCACCAGTCAATTTGCCAAGCTTGGTGAGTTTTCCCAGAGCTCTGGCTGTTTGCCATTTGGTCTCCACATGCTCACACACTCACACACAGACACAGCTGGTGGAGAGTGCGGGTCAGGGAGTCGTGCACCTGCTGTCTTGTTAATAAAATACCCCAAAGTGATGCTGAAACCTCTTTCTTCACACAGCAAAGCTTCCCTCAGGTGTGAGAACATGAGTGCTTTACAAAACACGCAGATTGTGACACAACTGAGTTAATCGTCTGGTCAGTATGCAGAACACTGTAGAGCCCGTAGCAAAAGAGAGCCTGGGCTATTTATACAAATTATGTTAAATTACCCACAAACACTTATCGTTGTGTACAATAAATATATTCATTTGTGTATTAGTCATACTTGAAACCATCTTACTAAATTTAGAAATGGCACACTACAGCAAAATCAGTAAACTTATTACTAACTTATGAACATGAATCTATTAATGGTTAATCAATATGATGAAAAATACTATATTTTTTATATTTCTGTCTCTATCTGTAGTAGTTTTAATGAACAAACATGTTTCAGTGTGTGGAGAGGTGTCACAACCTAAGTGATAGCATTGTTTTGACTGATCCAAGCAGAGAAGCCTCTCTCCTCATTTAAGTGACACAGCTTCTTGTTATAGCTGTTGATAAGTAACACGAGTGCTGCTCTGTGCTGATGAGAGCAGTTGATAATAAAATACAAGATGTGCATTTGTAAAATAAAACAGGCGGCTGACAGTTACACTGATAAGGTAATAATGGCACTGGTTCTCCAACCTAACAATGCAAAGCTGCCCTGGGGCACCAATCAAAAATTAATACTAATTATCATGTAAATACTGCATTAACTCTGAAGAATTATGAATTATAAATCTGCAACATGGTTCCCCTCTCTGAATGGCCTCGCTTGCATGAGGATGTGATTTTTTTCTTTTCTTGCTGAGGCATTTTTGAGGACCTGTCACAAAATAAATAACTGTGCACTGACATACCATCAATATTGTGATATATTAAAACACTGTTCGATATACTGAGCAATAATTATGTCTTTAAAGTAATATGTGACCTTTTTGGCTTTATGTCATTACAAAATGATTTGGGGAGATATCTGTTTACACATTTTAATATCTTATACCCTGAGTGCTTATATTAATTTCACTTTTGGCTGACTCCGGGCATAAGAGCAGACTCAAAGCACTTAAATTCAATGTGCTATTGGTTCTGGTAAATCATTTAGCGCTTTAAACCAGCCATTAACTACATTTCAGTGGGCTCACATCTTTGTTGACAGCTAGTGTAAACTAAATTGTCTACATTAACTTATTTAAACATTAGAATTAAAACAGTTAAACGTTATCATACTGCACAGTCACACACTAAATGGTTTTACAGTTGTTGGTGCTTATGCCTGCAGGAATCAGCCTGTCATGTTATTAACAAGGCGCATGTCTCTCACACACGTTGATCATTTTAATAGGGTTACATTAATTATTTTTTATTTTTTATTTTATTTTATTCATATGCACAATAATAAAACAAACATTATATTTCACAGTACAAAGGCAAATAAGTGTGCAAGAGAGGAAAAGAAGCCCAAGGGGCTTATATAAAATCCTTCCCTTTAGTATAAAAAATCACCAAAACATATCAACCAAATAAGAAGAGAGAAGAGAGAAAGAAACAGAAAGGGGCAAGAGACAAAAATGAGTGCTATATTCTCAGAAAATGTGCCAAATCAAGAAAGTTGAAAACCCTTAATAAAAATATTAATGTCTAACAGTTTTATCATTTTTATAGGGAGTAATACAATGAGTGTTCATGGATTTTCCCTTGTTTCTACTAGTTTGTCTCACTTAATATATGTACAGTGTAATGCCTGTATTGTTTATATCTACAAATCAAAGGTCTACAATAAGTTAATATGAAAGTTGATATAGATGACCAAAAATATGATGATTAAAACCAAATTTCAGCTTTCAAGTTATTCATTCTTTTAGGTTATCAGGATATAATATTTATGGATCCCTTGGTGAGGGATAACAAAAAAGCGTTTATGAAATTAATGACTAGAAGGCGCAACAATCTTCCCCGCCTGGCTGACCTGTGTGTCACTGGGGATGAAGCCAGCATCTACAGAAGCTTTAGAAGCTCCCACTGCATTTCAATGGAGACTGGATAATAAACCTGTCATACACACACAAGAAGATATTTACTGATCACAGATAAAAGCACAAAAAACAGTTTATCAGCTTGCTCATACAGCAGCTTAAAGATGTCACCACTTTTCAGGTCTCCTCCTGAATAAGTATGAAAATATAAAGGTCAGGTGAAGTGAGGTTTGAGGATTGATACCCACATGTGTGCTAACAATGCATGTGATCGTGCTGTTGCTGCAAACTTCAATGCGATAAATCAATGGGCCTCAATGGGCCATAAATAAACAAACCACATTCGTGCGCTGATCACATCTCTCAACCAATGTGTGTTAAAAAAAGGTATCAGAAAGGTCAACTATAATATAGATGTAGATTAAAAGAAACATAAAGCTCTAAATGATTCCTGCCTTTCATGAAACTTATATCGTATATCCAAAACTGAACAAGTATTTAATGCTGGAAAGCAAAAAAAGAAAAAGAAGAGCTGTCATTGTCATGTAATGGAAGTGAACAAGTTCTGCCTCACCTTTTTGTCACCACTTCAACTCTGGTCTGTTCTTAGTCGGGTTCTGCTTGAGCCACTGGAAATGCCCCACAGGAGTAGGTGAGGGAACTGTAAATAAATGAATAAGAATAAAGTGAAGTGTGTCTTTTGATATCTTAATTACACACAAATGTCTTAATTAATAACATTCTTTCAAATTCTTTAAATTATGAAGTCATTTTGTACCCAAATATCTAAATGTATCACAAATGGTTTTGCTTCTTAACAAAACTTAAAAAACTTCATAAATGCACTAAACTGCATTAAATAATGGCAATTATTTATTTATTTTTGTTTCTGCACTTTAAAGACGGCATCTCAATTTCGTTGTGCTTTGTACAATGACAATAAAGACTTTCTATTCTATTCTATTCTATATATAAATGGTTTTGCTTCTTAAATTAAACCTGATTATAGATATAAATTAGCTGAATACTTAACAACATGTTTGTATAAATGAAATATTGCAAAGCTATAAAACTTTAAACAGGTTTAGACCACAGTATGTTACTCAACTAAGGATTATTTCATGTAAAATGATATAAAATTAGGTATATTACCCTATTGAATAGCAGCATTTCCTCCCTCCATAGGTGTAGCTTCAAACGCTGTAAAAAGCTTCATCCTCTCATCGCACTTCACTGTGCACAAAACAGCAACAAGACCTCACATGTCTGCCTCACCTTATATACAACAAGCCAGTTAATAAGCAGGCACTCTGCCTGAAACATGTATTCAGTGTGTTGGCAGAGGTCTGATTGTGTTTTCTAATATTAAAAGAGGGGTTCACACAGACATAAACAAACTGGCACAACTTCAACTGAATCAAGCCTGGGGGGTTCGAAGGGACGGCCATTGTAAATTACTTATAGGCCTGACAATAGAGGCAAAGCGCCATCGAGCTCTAAAACATTCAAGAGAAAATAAGTCACTGTGAAAAGTTCAGTAATGCAGCCCAGGAAAGCCCCCCAGCCCCCCTCCCCCCGAATTCCAAACAAGAACATTTGGCTCTTGCCAAAGTTTAAGTGGATGATTTCAGTCACACATATATATTTCATGAGGTTAATGGGCCCCATCAAACTGTGATTAGAGATTCTTCTGGGATGCTTTTATGTTGGAGTGACAGCTAGGATGGCTGGGCTGGATCTAGTAGTCATTAACAGGGTCACAAACAATAATGCTGTATGTGATATTTCCTGTTACTGTATATTGAATGTATGAAACACCCACTTAAACCTTACACTTAAACCTTGACCTACTGTGTTAGCCAAACAGTGCAATCAGTTATTATAATGTAGTCTAGATCTAGTAGTTTGCTGTGCTGCACCGGCTACAATAAAGCATCATGAACCAAAACTTTGCCAAAAGCTTTAATGGATGGTTAAGTGTGCTTTATTGTACTTAATGCATATTTTATATAGTTAAAATATTGTGTAAGTATTAGACTAAATAAATCTGCTCAGCCTAGACTTCATTATAGGTATGATGGGTTCTAATTTACCATTAAAAGAAAAGTAGAAAACACAAAGAAGCAACATTGTGATTAGCGCTTTGCCACAAAGCCCCTTTGAATAAATGGTCGGATGGTGTTAAAGAGGCATCAGTTCACCCATGAGTGTGGTGTGGGCCTTTCCTACATCGCCTTTACAATTTTCCAGGGTTGTTTATGCCACAACAAGAACCTCGCCAGCATACAGGGTCCTGACAAAAATGTCTAAAGGTTTGACCTCAGTGATGTCTCAGACAGTAGCCACATCCAACTTAACAAACACTCTGGGGAGACGATTGTGTAAAAGGAAGCACAATATTCTAGACTTAGAAAGCTACAGATCCAAATGACAGTGACTGACACTGTGAATATAAAAGTGGAAGTAATAGTTGTAATGAGCTCTGTGAAGGCAGAGTCAAAAGGTGATGTGACAGCACATGCTTACAGACCAGTTTAAAAAAATCTCAGCAACAAATTTCTGTTATATTCAAACCACTTTTATAGTAAGACATACAAGTTTTACTTGTATAAAGATCACTCAGCTTCAGTCAATATGAGCTGCATAAAATACAAAAGATTTTGTTTAATGCATCCTAATTCAATTGAAAGGCCATTAGAACTGTGAGCTGACAGTTCTACTGAACACTCTCAGATCAAAAAATGAGGTCACTTAGATGCAAAATCTAATGTGCATAATACTGATCTGATTTTTTTATGCATGCATCAGAATTACACTGAATTGTTTGTGTACTGAGTCAGTCTGGATTTACTAAATTTGACTGCAACTTTCAAAAACGTCCTTTGTAAACCTATATAACAACCTTTATCATTTTAAAACTAATACTAATAACAACAAGACAAATTGATTTCTGTGCCCCAAATTACAAGCCTGTTGTGAGTTAAGAGTTGTCAACAGCTAAACCTGACAGCCTAATTAAAAAAAGGTCTATTACATTTACACAGATTATAATATCCAGTTTTCAGGCCTGAAACTAGCTACTTCATGACATGTATATCATGAAAAGAAGAGAACTGTGTCACTAAATGAATCATGTTTTGCCACTGTCAGGAGTACAGCTTTTATTTGTAATTTAAATCACCTCTCAAAAAGCAGAATCTCCAGAGCAGATTTGTATGATGTTAAATTAAATTTGAGTAACCAAAATCTGTGCTATTAATTTCTTTGTGGCACAAAAACAGATAATTTTTACATGGCAGAGAGGCTGAGAAATAATCATCCATATACCAACTGGTAATACAAAATTATATGACAACATGCATAAAAAACTATAATAATATAATATGTAACAAAAAGATGAATCATTTCCTAAATGTGATGTCACCTATGAGAATAACAAAGAACAGCACATAAATGAATAAATTAGCTGGTAAAAGGCCTTGGTATGAATGATCTTGACCCCCTTAACCTCACTGAAGTGATGCCATGCATCCTAACTGAACTCACTGCCTTCATGTCAGCTGTGGTTTAAGTATGGCTGAAGTATAAATGTTTGTTTATGTATTCTTATTGTCCTCTAAGTTGTTTTTGAGATGGTGTAACAAGTGTCTCTGCAAGCTATTTTTGATTTCATTAGGAACAAAACACAGGACACAGGAGCCCGCGGTGACACAGGCAAGAGATGCAGAAAGCACAGTGTATCACCAGTGCACTTGAATAAAGCTGAACAAGCTGTAAGTATTCCTGCTGTTAGTTTAAGGAATTGAACATACAGCAGGCCCACTTTTCCACAGCTACTATCAGGTATGGTAACTCTCCTCCCATCTGGCCAAAAACTGTTAACTAGCTTAATGCATGATGCAAGGGCAGATTAAGATGAATGTTAGAGTATTGCCCAGTTTACAAGTTGAATTCAGTGCCTTGTTTCAAAGCGCTTTCACAGAATACCTTAAATTACCAATTAGCTCGAAAGACTAAATGATAATACTTCTGTGACAGCATTTTAACCTGTAGTACACAGGTCGGTATGACAGCCAACATCCTACATTGAGGTCTACGGACATGCTTCTATCATGGCAGCGAAAATGGGTTTAATGAACATCAAATGTTGATTAAGAACAGAAATTTGGCCAAAGCCACGCTTCAGCTAAAAAAAGTAACAAAATACATGTTGCTGGACATGAGTCTCTGAATCTGTGATATCTTCTGATTCAAACTGAGGACATTTTATAAAAATGTACTGAGAAAATGAATTGAAGACATTTTTACTACAAAACAGCTTAAACTCATCTGAAAGTCAGCAGTGAGAGATGGCATATTCTATTTTACCATGGTTCGACCCTACAAAAATAAATACACTTCATCCTTGAGCTAAAATAACCACATTGCAGACACACCAATGACTGAATTACATATTTATACTTGCCAAAATTCCCAAACTCCTCTGACATGCTGCACACATGAAAACCAGCTCAGCTCCTGAGACAATTAAAGTTATCAGGACTCGTGAGCTCTCCTAAACGATAATAGAAATAGGCCTATACATTTTACATTTTCTACTCTTTTTTGAGTATACTGATTTAACCAGTGGTGACAAGAGGGAGAGGATGTCTTTTAGAACTCTATTAGCAAACATTTTGACCACATTTCTACTCCATAGAGGTAGAATTTAACTATGGATGTCACGTGCTTTGCATTGGTTTTGATATAATGTAGAGCACAAATTTTCATGAAAAAAATCTATTCAGTCAATGTTCAGTTTTTTCCAAATGAAAATCCCTCTCTCACTTTTCTCAAATAAAACGCAGTTCTGCTTTGTTTCCAGTAGATGGCCTTCTCGAATAGATGAGCAGAGGAGGCTTGTCAGCGGTCCTCAGATCCTTCTGAATTTATGCCCTCAAACAAATTACGGCAAGAATTTATCGTTTTGGTGTGTAAAGGCTTTTCTAAGATGATCAAAGCAGTAATCTGCACTGTTTCTGTTGGCATGTCAAAGAACCAGCACTGCGATAATTGGACTCACCAAAAATCAATTCCTCAGCATGAAATGCTGTTTTAAAATTGTTTTTAACAATAACATAGGGGGTGTAATCAAAATAAAGACACGTTTGTTTTATATGGCCACATCAGTCAAAAATAGTTTCTTACCTGAGTGAATCTGTGTAGGACAGTTACTGGCATCTAATAATTTATCACGTAGACCACATACACTAATAATGTATTTCTTGTCAATAATCAGTCATTATTTTTTTTCCAAGAAATGTAGCCACAATAACCGCAATAACGGCTAACAAACTTGGGATTTATTATTATTCTTTCTTTCTTTTTCTTTTTGTGTGTGGTGGCGATAGATACTGTTAGATGCAGGAGCTCTGACATATTTTTAATGTCCAGACAATGATCATAATCAGGATGATGAAAGAGACAAAATATGAATGCATAGAGAACATTTGATCGACACAGATTAAATGTTATTTTTTCCTTCTCTTGAATCACTGACAAAACATTAATATCTTCATTATTGGTCTTTTATCATACAAACATGTAAACCGGATTAATTCTTTTACAGGTTGAGGGAGAGATGCAGTTGGGCGATTGGAGAGTCCGGTTTTGACGTCATGACGTCAAAGAAGCAGCGTGTGGGACCCTGCAGCCTCCTTGCCCCCCCTCCAGTCCGGAGAGACACAAGTTATCAGGGAGGCAGTCGAAGGGCCAGTCATCTCTTCACATCTTTTCTGCATCTACCACAATCCCATCTATCCGTCCTGTATGGTGGATATTATTTTCAGCTCTTCTTTCTTGGGTGATATGGGGGATCATTCCAAAAGTAAGTGAGACAAACTGCTCCGTGGAGTTTTTTTAAGTGACAGATTTTGTTTTCGCCGCAGCGATATTACGGGCTGCATGATATATTCAGCTGTGCAACCATAAAGTTATTTTCTAAATGATACAGTATATATTTAGCTCGGAGGCTGTTAGTGCATTTTAGGGGCGTTTTTATTCTTGCAACAATTCTGTGTTTTGCTTTGCGGATACTGGCAGAAATCTCCATCTCTTACATAACATTCAGAGTTGTCCAGCCTGCAAAACGGAGACATACTGTTTTGTAAATAGAATAAATGCTGCAGTTGTTTGTGATAGTGTGTTTTTTGGCTGTGTTTCAATCTGTGGTTACAATGCTGTGGGCTTTTTTTTGCAGAGAAGCCAGGATTCGCGATGTGTGTAGGATGTGGAAGTCAGATCCATGACCAGTACATACTGAGAGTCTCTCCCGACCTGGAGTGGCATGCAGCCTGCCTGAAGTGTGCAGAATGCAGCCAGTACCTGGATGAGACCTGCACTTGTTTCGTCCGGGACGGCAAAACCTATTGCAAAAGAGATTATGTAAGGTAGGCGTTTGCAAATATTTCTCATAAATAGGCTGAAAATGTTAATATTTTGTAGGCTACGTAAAGTAAAACCAAACAAAATACAATTGTTATATCCATAAGAGGCGAATAACATATAGGCCTAATTTAAAAATGTCCCATTTGGACATGAAAAGGGAAAAAACGTACAAAAAAGTGGAATAAAAAATCATTATCATATTAGGTATACTCATATAGTTCATCTGACCACACAAGAGTTAAGAGTTTGCAATAAAGAAAAAAAAACACGCGCACACATTACAATTTTATTATCAATTCAAATTAAAAAAAAGTAAACATTAACTTTTAATAGTACTACTACACAAATATCAGCCTACAGCTCATGTCTGACCTATTCATTTTTTTTCGTTGAATGTTCCATTTAACATTTTTAATTTCTCAACCAATTTTCAATTTTCCAGGCTGTTTGGAATTAAATGCGCGAAATGTAACCTGGGATTCAGCAGCAGCGATTTGGTGATGAGAGCCCGGGATAACGTGTATCACATTGAGTGCTTTCGGTGCTCGGTGTGCAGCAGGCAGCTGCTGCCAGGAGACGAGTTCTCTCTGCGGGAAGACGAACTGCTGTGCCGGGCGGACCACAGCCTGCTGCTGGAAAGAAACTCCGCAGGAAGCCCCATCAGCCCCGGACACGTCCACTCCAACAGACCGCTGCACCTGGCTGGTCAGATCATTATTAATATAAATATAGCTGTTGTTGTAATTATTAATAATAATGTATTGTATAGGCTACTTTAGAAAATGAACTGGTTAAAACAACAATAGAAATCTCAACTGTTTGAATAGTGCTTTTAATAGCTAATTAACAAAATGCATGAAAGAAAATATATTTTACAACTAATTAGACTCATAAAAAGTAAACAAAATAGGCTGAGAAAAAAAGAAAGAAATGAAAAATCAACACAAGATTGTGTAGTTTTTTTTGTAGTTTTTTCTTTGGAGTTGTCTGGTTGTGTGTGTGTGTGTGTGTGTGTGTGTGTGTGTATGTTGGTGTGTGTGTGTAAGAGAGTGTGTGTTGACCTTTCTTCTTTCTTCAGGCTAATTTCATAATTGATCTCATTAGCTCTAACCTGCTCGGTTGCCATTATCTGAATAATCTGGTATTTTAGCCGCGGCTGTGTCAGTGTGTGTATGTCTGTGTGTATGTGTGTGTGCTTAGCTGTCATCCTGAAGGCTCCTGCCAACAACGAGAACAAAGCAAATGTGTGAAAAAAATGTTCGCCAACTTCCTGCTTAAAGCGCTCAATTCAAAGTAATTTACTCAGTGCAGTGACACAAGCCTCTGGTGACACACTGTATTTAGTTTTATTTCAGATTGTAGCTTTGTCTTTTGTATTTGGGTTTAAGGTAGAGATATAGAGGAAAATAACCTCCTATTTTACGGCAATACGGTTAATGATTATTATGGGCCGAAAAAAAGACAATAATGCAAGAAGAGAGATACATTGTAAAGTACCAATTATGGACCATCATTTCATTGCGATTCCCAAGCAGGCTGCTGTATGTAGCCAAATCAAATGTAATTTTGAACACTTAAAGGCTCTATAATATCCTGCAGTTAACGAAGGCATTCCCAGAAAAAAACATTTGCTAACATTAATTTTACTTAGCCTATGATTTTTAAGCTATAGTGGACATTTATCTCATTAATAAAAATCATGACAGGCTGATAAAAATGTATTTCCCTTCATGAAACAAAAGAATCCAAGATAACATGCAAAGCAGTATACAGATTAAGATGAATTGTCTGCAATGAAACAGAAAATTGTAGAGGCTTTTTCAGGCCTTTGTGTGACGTCTCTGACAGGCTTTTTTCTTCCCAACGCCCTCAGCAGACCCGGTAACGGTGCGGCAGGCCCCTCATCGGAACCACGTCCACAAGCAGTCCGAGAAGACGACGCGGGTCAGGACGGTGCTGAATGAGAAACAGCTCCACACGTTGCGGACCTGCTACAACGCCAACCCGAGGCCCGACGCGCTGATGAAGGAGCAGCTGGTGGAAATGACCGGCCTGAGCCCCAGGGTCATCCGGGTCTGGTTCCAGAACAAGCGCTGCAAAGACAAAAAGAAATCCATCCTCATAAAGCAGCTCCAGCAGCAGCACAGTGATAAGACTGTAAGCATCTTCGTAAGTTCGACCAGTTGATTACTTTAAACAATTTCTTTTCAATCATTTAAAAAAAAGTGCTTATTTAGAATCATGAGCATGAATGTGAACCCAGTGTATCTAGTTGTATTTCGATGTGGGGCTGGCGTCATAATGAAATGCAGGAGAGTGTTGTAGAAAAAAGATGCAAACCTTCAGAACATGTGGCTTAATTATGTTTTAATGAAAATATCATGTTTTTGTTTATATTGGTGGGTATTATTACTAGTTGCAGGTCATAGTTCACTCCTCTTTTTCCTCCCACTTCTGTAAATCACTGACAGTGACTAATCCTGTAATTTTCTTACGTCTTCTACATTGAGACATAGAGGGAATATTTCCAATTGCAGTTGCTTTACCGGCAAGATTAAAAAAAAAAAAAAAAAAAAAAGACACTGCAACCAGGCTTGATCTGCATCTCTGAAACACCTCTCGCTCTTTGAGCATACTCCAATCTTTGCTCCAAGAGGAGCTTTTTTTTAATAAAGTGAAGAATATTCGGCTCATAATTAAAATGCAAAGTAACCCCCAAATAAAACTGTTTTGTTTTGTTTCTGTTTTGAAATGTCTCTGTCAGTTCTTTTGAAGCTGACTGATACTTTCTTGCAGGACACAAATACTTATGCAATTTTTTTTTCATTTGCCTATTGTCAGAACTTGCAGGGCCTCACAGGGACGCCTCTTGTGGCTGGGAGTCCTATCAGGCATGAGAGCACAGTGCAGGGAAACCCAGTGGAGGTTCAGACCTACCAGCCTCCATGGAAGGCTCTGAGTGAGTTTGCCCTGCAGAGCGACCTGGACCAACCAGCCTTCCAACAACTGGTGTGTGTGTTAGAGACAGAGTTTTACACAGACACACACAGGCACACAAACACACACACACACACACACACACACACACACACACACACACACACACACACACACACACACACACACACACACACACACACACACACACACACACACACACACACACACACACACACACACACACACACACTTTATCTATCCATCTAACAAGCCAATCTCTCAATATAAACAACAAACATATTTTAATTATCTATCTATCTATCTATCTATCTATCTATCTATCTATCTATCTATCTATCTATCTATCTATCTATCTATCTATCTATCTATCTATCTATATGCATATAAAATATTTAGAATTTAGTTGCATGATACAGACATACACAAACCACAAACACACACACACACACACACACACACACACACACACACACACACACACACACACACACACACACACACACACACACACACACACACACACACACACACACACACACACTTTATCTATCCATCTAACAAGCCAATCTCTCAATATAAACAACAAACATATTTTAATTATCTATCTATCTATCTATCTATCTATCTATCTATCTATCTATCTATCTATCTATCTATCTATCTATCTATCTATCTATCTATCTATCTATCTATCTATCTATATGCATATAAAATATTTAGAATTTAGTTGCATGATACAGACATACACAAACCACAAACACACACACACACACACACACACACACACACACACACACACACACACACACACACACACACACACACACACACACACACACACACACACACACACACACTGTGATTATCAACAGCAAAGACAGGGATGATGAATTCCTTCATAACCAAGTTTCAAAAATTAAAACCTTCATTTATTGTATTTTCTGACACTTCGTTTCTATCTTCTCAGGTGTCTTTCTCTGAATCGGGCTCTCTCGGGAACTCCTCGGGCAGCGACGTGACTTCTTTGTCCTCTCAGTTACCGGACACCCCCAACAGTATGGTACCCAGCCCGGTGGAGACGTGAAACGGGGCCTCTCAGACCTGTCGGGCCCCCCCCTTCTCCCCTGCAAGTACAAATTGCAGCATGATCCCGGTCCCCTGCATGTGACCAGCTCATCACATCGCCCAAAAATACAGAGAGGAGAGTGTTTTTATTCATTGACATGGAGGAGATTGATCGAAGAAAGAACCAATAGATTGACTCCGAGTTTCTGGAGATTTCAGTGACAAGCAGGACAGATGTTGTTGCATGACTCCATATGGAGAGAGAAGATGTACAGAAGATCCCCCGATGGATATACTACAACAAACCTTCCTTCAGAAAACAAATTGGGAACATTTCCACGTCGAAACAGATGGACATTCTTCGATTTCATTGTGATCATATTGTGTCTTGTTTCTTCAACATGAGATTTTTTTTTGATACATTTAGGCTGTTGCGTTGTGGAGTCCGGTTTGACTCTTGTCTTTGTCTTAAGGTCAGAGCATGATAATCTGAAATTTATTCGTGTTGTAAAATACTTTATCTTAAGGGCAGGATACAGGTTGTTTGAGCTTCTCGGACAAAAAAGTAAATTATTGTTATATTATTTATTGTTAGGAAAGCGATTCGTAAGGGATTATTAACTGATAAAAAAATAAAAAGCTGAATAAAGAATGTGTCTTGATGGCCAGTCTTTGTACAGGCGTAGCTCTTACATCGCCCTGTTCAAACATTTTTATTTTCAGAGGTATAATTTATTTTAAAATTCAGCTTTGAAAGGAGCAAATAAAAAACTACTTTCTCTCTCTGCTAATGTAAAGAGCAGATGTATTTTAGTTGCATTCATGCAGATTAAAGTCCAATTCAATATCCAAATCATTGGCAGCAGATCGTTACTGCTCAAGACAGCAAGTAACGCGCAAGCAAAGCAAAAGTGGGCGTTTTGAGGAACATATTCATAGCGTTAAAAAGTAAAACAAACAGCCATGTCGGTCACGCACTGAATGCTGTTCGTCCTGTTCATTCTATATCAAGTTTGGCCTGCTTGAATTGAAGCCTGAAGGCTCTGCTGTTGTCTTATCAGTCCCTCCATCTGCGGTGTTTTCCCCCTTCGGTAATGTAGCAGGAATCGGCCAGTGGTCATTTACTATCTTGGGGGCAAAAATCTGCTGTAAATTGTGCTTAGTCCAGTTACTCTGGTTGAGCACAAGCACGGTCTAGACAGCGCGCAGGGATCGGCGACCTCTTATCTAGTCCTGGCATCACCTGCAAGCGATACACTGACTGAAGCCACAACAAACTAACTAAACACCCCACCTCCACACACACACACACACACACACACACACACACACACACACACACACACACACACACACACACACACACACACACACACACACACACACACACACACACACACACACACACACCTCAAAGCCACTTGTCAGTGAGGGGAGCAGAGAGCAAAGAGCGGCTCGTAAAGGGTCACTTCTCCTCGGTTTATTTTCCTTCAGTGAATTGCGTTATTGCGCACGGATCAGCCGAGATAACAGCTTGGACCACATGAACTGACCCCCTTTACACTGTGTAGGACAAACAGAGTTACCATGTATGCACTAAAAATCTAAACTTGTTTGATTACTATAATTTAGATACTGAGCCATTGTTGTTTTTCTTTTTTGCTATTGGAATACACACATGAAATGCAAAACTGTGTTTTGAAATCTGTTCTGATTTTTTTTAATGAATACACGCGTGAAAAGCTTCCAGTCAGGTGAGATAATTACACTTGTCTTCAGTGCAGCTTTACTAGTTTGAGAAATTTCATGTTAAAAAGCAAAACATGGAAATTATGTCGTTAGTATCAAAAAACATATTTTTTCCTTCTTATTTAATTCCTACAATGGATTCTCGCACTAATTGACTTATCCTGATGCACTGATTTCCCCAGTTTACTGTAATTTTTACACTCATTCATACACAAATGTGTATAGTTATTATACACATGGTTAGTGGTTACACTGTGCGCGTCCTTTATTGTGAAAAACACATTATTTTTCATTTTTCGTACACTGTCCGCTTGTTAATCGGAAGTTTGAATGACAAGAGACAGATAATAGATTTGTAATTGAGCTATTTCAAATAAGATAAGTAAACAATGCGAGTAGATTAAGATAACAGAGATAATGAGAGAATAACAATGGCGTTTACAGACAAGAATGCAAGCCTATTAACTCTCCTGTAGTAGAAAACCATTATGGGCCCATATATGTTTCCAAAACAGGATACTGTATATAATTAATTCCCCCAAAAGGCTCACATGAGATAGATCAAATCAAAATTAACTAAAATATGTTGTTTTTCTCTATGATAAAATGAACCCAAGTTGCAGCCTTTGTTGTCACTTTCGTGCAAAAAAAAAAGAAAAGAAAAAAAGCAATTTAAAAAAGGTTTCTCTTTTAAAAACGACAAGAAGATAAAATATGATGAACACAAATGTTTTATCAGCATGGGTTCTTAAAATGTGCTCTAAAATTCAAAACTCTTTCAAATAAAACTAAAACCAACATTTTAATCAGGTGAAGTTTCTTTTTCATGTACTGTTTTCTGCTTAAGTCATTCCTATTTGTCTGTGTCGCTCACACAGTCCAGAGATCACGTCCTCCTCCAACCATAAATTGATGTGAGTACCTGTAGGTGATCTTCTATCAAGTCTATCATGGGCGTTTCTCCTCACGTTAAACAAGAACCAAAATAAACAGCGGTGATCCTGGAGATCACAACACACACACACACACACAAACACACACACACACACACACACACACACACACACACACACACACACACACACACACACACACACACACACACACACACACACACACACACACACACACGGATCACTCTTTTCAATAGCCTACATGAATGGCCAAATTGACCCCATGTCTGAGCTTTATTATAGTGCGCCTCTATAGTTGGCAACACAGAGAGGCAAAACTATAAATGCTCCTAAATGTATTTCTCACGACCCGAAACAATGGGGACAATTCAACTTCACCCACATTATTTAAGATTAACTCCGAACTCTGTCAGTCCAGCAGCTCTGAAAACGAGTCTGCATGTGTCAGGTTGCCACAGTCCAACAAGCACACTCTGTCGGAGGGAATGACACCGTACCATTAATGATTAAGAGGACGCGTCCATTTAAAGGTGTGATGTAATTCTCTAATTGGCAGAGGGTGTACGTAATTAGATCATCCGGCGTGCTCGCTAGGACTGCAGCGCCGCCCATTGCGACCAGTCACTAAATGGTCACTGGAAGCCTCTGAGTGACAGACACACACAGCTGGGCACAGGACCTTTCACACACAGATCATTAATACATTCTTTAATACATGTAGACAAGTATGGCCTAGCTACACGTATAGTAACTCGGTAGATACATGTTCTCAAAGGCAGATTCCAAAGTTTTTACATCAAATCCACCAAAATCAGACTGCAGTCTAAAAATAAAAGTTTTTTGCTCATTTGTTTCCTGGAGGAAAATTAAATTCATCACAGAAAAAAACAAGAAAAAGAAAACTGGCAACATGCTGGTGTCTTCTTGTCACTGTTGCATTTTCCTCTTTACATTTCCCATAATTTGATAGCAGTCTAAAAAGGAATACATGATCATTTTCTATGCTTTTAAGCCCAAATTCTATTCAGATGTAGGCTTAACTGCAAAAGTTTTTCTTTTGGAAATTTTAGTATTATTTTTGAAGAATCTTTTTAATTATCTTGAGCATTACATTTCAGTACAGCTTTTCAATTTCTCTCCTGAACCCATCCCTGATGCCTTGCAAAGGATGCAATTATTTAAAAGATGTAGATGCTAAAAGAAGGTGTGATGATGATAATCAGGTAGGTATAAACACCAAGTCAAAAGCTTTTACACATACTTTAGCTAAAAATAATGTAGTCTATTCCATCAGCCCTTCAATAAATGCTACCATGGTGAAGATTATAATGTTCAGTTTTTGTTGAAACAAATTTAAATACGTTTTTATTCAGCTTCATTATTGCTGCATACTGAAAGGTATTTCTAATATTTTGTCTCTCCAATTTATATAAATTCACACAGACATAATATTAGAAATAAATGTCAGGATAATAGCCCAATAGACTGAAAATACAATTTCCAAAGGCTTGACAGGAAATAGAAGAAATTCTTCTTTACAGAGTGTGCAGACAAAAAACAAATACAAATAAATAAAATAGAAAATATATAGATATTTTAGGTTAATTATTTTTTCCTGTTAAGTAATTACAAAACATCATATTTACGTTTTAATCACTGTTGGGGTGTCTCCAAGATGACAAAAAACTGGGGTATGGAGCTGTGAGGTTTGCAGTTATTAATTCATTAACATAGTCATGGAATATAACAAATTACCTATGTTGATTTTCCCCCTTTTTGTGTAGAAGTTGTGATTTTGAATGAATGATGAGTTATTTAGCTGATTATTTTTTTAGGTTTAAATAAGACATTTTTAATCTTAATGGGACCTTTACATAAATAAGCCATCACAGACAGATGAATGACTGTCACATTATGTTGGCATGACAGTTTGTGCCAGCTTGGTACTGATTCCTCATTTATTTTTTTCAGTGTGATATGAATCTTAAAGGTTTCAACATTTTCAGGAACTCTGACGTTAATGTGCAAGAAAATCTTTTGTAGGGTCGTGCCTCAACAAAGCACATAAAGCACTACGTGAGAAATAAGAAGAGGAAGAACGAATGAAAAAATGAAAAAAAAAAAACATCATATTTTGTGACATCCTGCAATACTATTTACACTTTCATGTATATTCTATTTTAGGTGTATAATAACAATTGCATGACTGGGGAGACAATTAGCCCATCAAGAGCACAGTTTTGTCATGCTGTGTAAATAATTTTACATTTCAAATTTATTGATGATATTATGAGTTGCTTTGCAGTTTTTGCACCATATCAAGTGATTAATATTTCACAGTTATTTCCAAGGGGCCTGTAGACCCATAGAAAACGTTCTTCATCTGACAGATTTATAATTAATAATTTACATTTTGGAAATCAGAAACTATCACAATCAGAGTTGTATTTTCAAAGGAAGACACATTTCATCAGACAAAAATATACAAAAACAATATGTTATCATTTTCATTTAATGTTTATTTGTTTTGGGATGGATACAGTATACTTAGAGAAATAAACAGAAATTATCCAATGCAGTGCATCAGAGCATTTATAGCTGCTGCTAATTACCAATACCTGTCCCACTTTCAAAAGGTTTTTGTCTGCCTGACAGTTTGCCTACAACCCCTTCTAAACCCTTAAGTTGCATTCAAAGAGAAATAGTCCTCAGACTATTGAATTAGCATTACTGACAAACATTGAGTATAAATGTGTGTGTGATTTCTGTGGAGGCTCTGTGAAAGTTTCGACACTTGGGCCCACTCTGACCTTGTTCCTCCAGTGGGGGCCACCAGCAGAGGAACTGCCGGGACGAACTTCAAGTCCAAAACTCTCCAGGGAAACGCTCTGACAGGCTGACTTAATGCAGAGAGTGAGCTGGGAGCTCTTTTTTCTGCAAAAAGAAAGAGGGAGGAGAAGGAGGAGGGGGAAGAGTGTCGCACTTGAGTGGAGAAACAACAATGACTGGGCTGAGGGTCTCAATAGCTTATGTAAAATTAAATCATGCAAGATGACATGATACTAAAAACATGGGATTTAGTGTGTCCCTGCACACTGGTCCCCCACCTACTAAACTAAATAAGTGAAGGAGGCTTAAATTACTGCCCGAGTTACAAAATGAGTGACTCAATGTGAAACTGGATGCATCAAAATAAGACAACAAAAATCTCAAATTTTTGAAAAAAATGTCATCACATATAATCAAAACAACACAGTCAAGCAGAGCTTTGACTCCTGTGTCAAAGTCATTAAACTGTTTGCACTTTGTTTCCCTCTCCTCTTGTTAGGTGTTTTTATAGGAAATTTAAGGACCAATTTATCTTAGATGGATAATGGCCAGTTTAACATCTGGTGACAAGAATTTAATCATCTCTACTCTTAGGTTACACTGATAATGAAAGGGCAGTGTCAACATCTATGTGTACTACCAGGCTACTTGTGTACTATCGATCCAGGGGAATGAATGCTGCTTTTATGGGAAACTGACACAATGAGTAAATATCCACATATTATCCTTTAACTTTTAAAAGCACTAAGGCCAACAGGAGAGTAGGTATTCTAGAAAGCAGCATTAAAAAAACAAATATTGATTTTTTTCGAAAGCAGATTTCCTCTTTATGTGTTTTGTGTGTTGACATATTTCCACCACTATCTTTTATATATTTAAAGCCACAGCTGTGTCCTGATTTTAAACAAATTGAACTTTTGCACAATTGATGTGATTTTTAAACTTAATGAGTAATCAGCTAATTTAAACCCTACCTGCAGGCTAAAAACCCTCATATCCTACTGTACTTTAGGTGAACCTGCAAGGAGGAAATTGCAACAGTACCAGCTTGCCTGCAGTATTACAACACAGAATCTGTGTGTGTGTTCTCATCTGTGCACACGTGAGTTTCTGGTCATATGTTGCTCAGTCCTGCTTGCATTTATGTGTGTGTGTGCAGGGATGGCAAGCAGACCTCAGGCTCACCTGGAACACACACAGTGAGCCACAATCTGCCTCTCTGGTCCCGCTGCTGAGACAGTGTCAGAGCTCCGTAAATCACACCGCCCCACCCACGCATAAATCTACTGCAAAAACAACACACCAACGCCCATTAGGAGGAGAGAGGAAGG
Organism: Scomber scombrus; assembly: GCF_963691925.1. Classification (NCBI taxonomy): domain Eukaryota; kingdom Metazoa; phylum Chordata; class Actinopteri; order Scombriformes; family Scombridae; genus Scomber; species Scomber scombrus. Next base: position 14,087,680 of record NC_084970.1, read on the forward strand.
TTGGAGCCGCCCCACTCAACAATGACTTGCTATAAAACACAATGAGGGTTCACCTGTACTTGCCTCAACCTTTGACAAGACCAAACTGTCATTAGCCTAACTGGGAAGACAAACACGTGTCACTAGAAGGAAACAATGAGGCAGCGAGTGTGAGTCACTTAAAATGAGGAACAGCATCAAAAGGTTTGAGGGAGACACTCTGGCATTCATCAGGGTCATATCAGTGTCAGTTCAGGAGTTCAAGAATGTTTTCAGGAAGTCTTTGTGTTTTAGATTTAGTGCTAAAGTTCAATTAACCTTCTGACTCGTGAGTTGGGATGGAGCAGAGACAAGCTTTAATTATAGCATGCAGAGCAGAAACTGAAATGTGAATGCAACTGATATACTGTTCCTGTCAGATGAAAACACTGTGACTCAAAGGAGTCATCTGTTCACTCTGTGAGGGACTTTTCTCTTTTTATGCTGTCAGTAACATATGATACACTTTAATATAGACACTATTAAAAATATTATATCATGTATCCATAGTTACTTGACATTTCTGTTTTTGTCTTTTAAATGTGGGAACTTTAATGTCGAGCATATACCACAAATGTCTAGTTTAACATTCAATTTAGTTTAAAAGATAAAACAAATCTTTTCCCAGAAGACAGGAATTACATCTTCCTTGTGTCCAGAACCACAACAGCAAGCTTGAACCAGTCACTGAAAGATGAAGAGCATAAAAAATAGAGAGAAAGAGGGTTAAAAAAAAGGACAGGAGGGCTCTGCTTGCCAACTGCAGTGATCCTCTCATCCCAAGCCGTCCCTGCCACTTTAAGAAATGAAGCAATATCATTAATGGAGGCCTCCAAGGGCTGACATCTTGCTCCAATTCACCAGTCCCCGTCCATCACACCATTACGGTGGGCCCAGCAGTATTAAAATCCAATCACTCCTCTGGCTAGTTTGATTAAGGAGGGCAACCACACAAAGAGGGGCTCTGACCCATTGTTGCCTCTGCCAGGGAGTCCCCAGAGGCTGGAGCAGGTTTCTGGTCACAGGCAGCACCCAGCCAGGACCTGGTCACTGTGATGGCTTCAGAATAATCTAGTGTTGAATGTTTGGTGGTTATTTTTTGAATATCAGTAGGTAGGGTCTAGCATTGGCCGGACATAAACGAGAAAAACAAGCACCTGGCTCTTTTACTTGCAAGCTTCAAAAATAATTTTTTCCTGACGAATGTTTTTGACCTACAACCCCATACAAGACATAAGTATTACACTTTTCTTTTTAAAAATTGCGTTGTCTTGTATCACGACATCTCCTGATTATAAATGAAGCATTTATTTATTTGTCTGTTGGCTGACCTAGTAGCTTGAAACATTGCAGCTACCAACATTTTTTCGAAGCTTGCACATTTCAGTGTGTGCACTTTTCTTTGTATACTGTTTTTGTCCTGCACTGGTAACCAACTGGGTTGCATCTGCACATTATCACCATCTTTGCATCTGACATTTATTTACAGAGTTCTGAAAATAGAACAAATAAAAAAGGAAACACCCATAATACTTTAACTTTTAAGTCCCTCTCCACCCAGGAATATGTTTGGATGTTTTGAGTTTCACTGTGTGATGTATGTGCAGAATTTAACACTAGAAGGCTGTTTTCACATTCATCTGCTGAAAGTGGGAAGTTTCTATGCTGATTGAAAATCGGATTTTAAGGGGTAGGCCCACGATTTCTGAGTTTGGAACCAATCCTGGTCCAATATTCAACTTACACAATCTATCTTTTGCAATGAAATATTTTCATATTCATAGATTTTGGATTTTTTTAATGAGAGAGAAGGAGGAGATGTAATTTGAAGGATTTAACAGGGCAATTACACTTTTACCATGGAAAAACCAGATCAGACACAGATTACTGTTTCAAGCAGAGTATTTTATATGTCTTAATACATGTCTGGAGGAGATCTTTGAAAACAATATTTTTTTTTTGTGTTGCTCAAAGTCACATCAGTCACAGCAAATGCAGGAAGATGCACAAGGACTTTTACTTCCCTTTCAAATACCTTAATTGGGGTTTGAAACAGCCGCTCACTGACTCGCTCCACTAAATTTCAGGCCACCACTGCCCCACAGAGGGGGTCACATCGGTCAGTTTGTGTCTGGGAAAAAAAAGGCAGCATCACAGGTACAGACCCCGGAGAGCAGAGCCCAAACCAAATTAAAACCAGAAGGCCAGGGTGAGCCTCCTCGACCACAGTGATATAAATTACCGGGATTTACAAGATTTTTTAAAACACTTTTAACAATACTCCCCTTTTAATGTGCTCTCTGTTTAATAATGCACTTTAGCTTTTAAGAGCATGATAAACAAACCAATAATTCTTTTTTTTATCATCTGAGGGTGAAGCCCTTCAGGACAGCGTTCTACAGCAGCGTTCAAAGGGTCTCAAATGGATCAAATGAAGGGCTGTCGCATGATGTTTTGGACAACGGTTCAGATGTAACTAGTGATCTCTTTGCTCTCTTGAGAATAAAAGTACACTGAGGCTCATCTTCCCAAGAACTGGGCAGCATTTTAAAGGGATACTGATACTGGAAAAGAATAAACATAAAATTTCGTAACAGAGGTTATTCGCCTGTGTCATGGGATTGGGCAGAAGGGCCAGGTGGATGGCACACTGTTTATCCAACATTAAAGGATGTGATTTATTTATATAATAGAGGAACCTGTGATGCATCTGTTACATTTTTTAGTTTATGTTGAATAATAGTAAGGAAATAAAAAAATACATTGATGTATTGCTTACTGTGAAAAATGAAATTGTTTTCTTGCCTTCTTGGCTGAGTCAACATGCCTCCATTACACTTTGTGCACTCATTTGCATGTGTGCATCTGTGAAGTCTGTCAGTGTGAGATCTGGGAAAGCTCACAGTAGCATTTGGCTGAGTTTTCAGTGCGTGAAGCTTCACAGGATAAGTCAATGATTCTCCTGGCTGCCAAGACATATAAAGAATACTCGGCAAGAGACTGGTTTCATAAATCCTGAAACAATGAAATTCAAATATTATTAATCTTTCAGCAGCCATGACAAAAAAAATTCTAACATGTAACAAATGTGTTCCTCTAGGAGCAGAGGCACCGTTGTCATGAATGTAAGAATTCAGTGGAAGCAGGGTGTAAGACAACTGATGTCTGTTTTAGAGTGAAGACCTGGAACTGAACGCACACACAAAGCCACAAAGACTGACACACATGCACACTGTATGTATACTATGAACACACACTCTCTCACACGCACATACTTACTCCAACCCACTACCAGCCACCACAAATCACTGGGCCATCTCATATAATCCTCCACCAGCCAGTGCCGCAGCATTAAACATCCAAACAAATTGTCCTTCGTCAAGTGCTCGCTGCAGGAAAAGACATAAAGCAAAAGCAGATAGCTGGGCAGGGACACAGGGTTGGATGTGGAGCAGTGGCAGCCTCCCTGCAGCTCCAAGAAACAGGATGATAATGTCTTGGCTGCTCTCAGCCTGTCAGCCTGCATTAAACTGCCTCTTACAACTTTTGTGAAAGAGATTTCAAGGGATAGCAGAGGCACTGAAGAGCCACTCGATAAGACAAATGAGCAACTTCTGTTCCTCTCTCATGTTGTTTCTGCATTGGTTTATTGGAGTTGAATAAACTAAACTGATGCAGTGTTTAGAGTCAGTGTCGGCACTGCAGAATTTTGCAAAGAACTCTTCCTTTGGTAAATGAGTACATGTTGGTTACTTCTGTCTAGTTTTTACGCTACATGTTAAAAGTTTGAAAGTTGTATAAAAGACTTTTGGTGTTAAATACTATCGATGGCCTTGGTGTGGTGAAGATGAGGCACTGCCATTCAGAGCATAGCTCAGCCTCCTTTTACACAGAATAAGCAACATTCTTTTGCAACCAACCAACTGTACAGATGGTTGTTAAACAAACACTTCAGTTTATGATATTACTTGATAAACATAATTTATTAGCACCAAATATTCAACACATATCTATATTCAACATCAAAATTTAAGCTTAACCAACTTTAATTAAAGATGCCAACAATCATCAAAACTGTTGTGAAGGCTACAGTCAAGATATACATTATCATATATTTTCAAGATTTCTTTGAGCCTTCCATTACATAACAATTAAAGGTTTGTAAAGTGCTTGGTGTCTTTAAGTGAAGTTATCATGACAATGACATAAAAGGGAAAACGTAAATGTGTGGAATAAAGACCAAATGATGTTTCTCCAAATCAACTTTCTCATGAGCTGTGAACCCTATTTTCATTTTTGCAATTGTGCATTTTAAGTTAATCCAATTAGATTTTAAGTGTTTTTTTTCTCAAGAAGTATCTTTTATCTTAAGTAGGAACGTTTTCTTAACCCATAAAGTTAATCCTTCAGTTTATCTGAAAAATTCTAAATCACCAAATTTGGAGATGCACGAGCAGTGATAAAATGCAGCCTCTGCAAGGAATACCTCAATAAAATAACACACATTTATGAACAGTTGAAATTAAATAAGCCCTCCAAGGGTTGAAGGAGGTGACACATGATTGAACCAAAGGGCTGCAATTGTCTAGACAGCTTAAACATCCTTTACAAAGAGATCTTCAACAGAGGCCTTGACAAATATCAATCCTGCAAAATGTCCCCCAGTACACACACACACACACACACACACACACACACACACACACACACACACACACACACACACACACACACACACACACACACACACACACACACACACACACACACACACACACACACACACACACACAAACACACAATAGATTTCTATCTTTCTCTCCAGAGTGAGGGCACAGAGATATCTGGGAGATCTGAGAGATGCCGAAGGATCTTGTGAAAAGGAAGCTAGACTTAAGCTGCCGTAGTGACTTATCCTTACAGTTTCCTATACCACCTACTAACAGATCCTGAGACTGTGTAAATTCCTCTGCCCCCTAAAGTGACTCCGAGCAGACAATGAGACGACACTTTGTGTACTGATGTGTACTATACCACAGAGAACAGAGGAGATTTTACAAGGTATGCGGGAGACAAAGACAAACACTAGTTTCAAGTTTTGCAAATTGTGTTTTAAAATGGACAATCCTTGATGTAAACCAATGAAGCACGTTTTAAGCCCTCTCTGTATGAGTTGGTTCTGTGATTCACCACTGAATTCCTGAAGGAGACGTCAATATATCATGAAGTTGATGCCTTTATTACTTTGATTTTATCTTATATACTCAGTAACAAATCGCATATTTTAGTTTTAAATATTGCAGTCAAATAGTGATGTAGTTTGTTTTCAAATCTATGCACGACAAAAATTCCCAGAGGATGATTCAATATGTGAGGAACACCAGGGGTGGAAACATGGCCCAATGTTATCGCAGAAATGACGGTATATAAGTCACTCCTGAGATGGCTTTTGTACTATTGGGAAGAGTTATTTATTTCCGAAGAGCAGGGGGCATTTATCATTCGGGGTAGTGGTTCCCCTTCAAAGTTCTCCTTTTTATGACGTGCATTATTTCTCGTGCACACACATAAACAAAGTCAGGGCTGCCGGCACTGAATCAGCAGACTGTGTCACCGTGTGGCCCCTGGGTCAGGCCAGCTTTCTTGTGCCGCCAGTGCTTACATTAGCATGTGAAAGGCTAAAGCTGTTCCAAATATTCCCTCTAAACATTTATCCTGCCCCAGTCCTGCATGGAAAAATTCCAGACACTGCGATGATTCTGGGGTGCAATGAGAGTATTTAAACCGCTAATAACATCTTGTCATGATATACCAATTAAGAGGACAAATAAATGTTAAACTAATATGCTGACATAAGGGGTTCTCCCAAAGTTGAAAATCTTAATAGGAAAACTGATTTGTAATGATTAGTGATTTTTGAAATTTTTTATATTTAATGTCAACAGGAAACATAGCATTGTGCAATTGTTTATATGTTTAGAGTTTATTTCCATATTTTCTATTTTCAAATGGGCTTAAACTGCCTTCTACACCTTTTTTGCAAAGACAGCCTTCATCAGAAAACTCGAGCCTGTCCACAATGTGCTAGGCAGGCAGGCAGGCACCAGGAGTCTGTGTTTACATTGGAAGTGCTTGGAAATGAATTTCCCCACACTAGTCTCATTTGTCTTATCAGTCTGTAAATGTGTTGCCTCGATGATGGAGGAACACATTTAAAACATTCAAAAAATAATTTCTTCTATGCTCAACATTGCCCCCGTGCTTCTCTACGCACAGGAGAAACCACTAAGGAGCAGCCAGAGGTGAAGTAACAGCATCCTTTGACATGCAGCACCCAGGTTTAGCTGCTGCTCTGCTGCAAATTTTTTAAATTAGCAGAGTGCGTCTGCTGGGGGTGGAGGGTATGGGCGGTTACCATGGTGGAACATATAAATATTCAAAAGGTAGCCAACATGTCGTATTCCCAGTCTGGTCATTCTGTTAACTTTTCCACACTGCGAGCTGAATCATCTGTCATTCACCCTAATTTAATCATCAGCCACTCTCATTCAATTATCCAATATAATATGCAAATGAGGCAAACAATGGCCAGCTCATGCTAATTATGTACATCAGAATAATTAAATTGGATAGAAGTGGTGGAGGGGAACTGAACTATTATAAAATGGGGAGCAGATTCTTTAATTAAGGTTGCAAAAATTTTATTAGAATCTGTAATCTGCCCGTAAATTGTTGAATGGTGGCCATGCACAGGGGAGACATTACTCTTATTGGAAAGCGCTCCCCAAAGACTCGCTCGTGGAAGCACCTAGGGACATGGCCGATATCAAGGGCAAATCCATCCTAAAACAGAATCCCAATTTATTATAGCAATGATCTTGGACTGTGAACATGAACAACTTCTCCTCAAAAGACTGCAAACTATAAAGCTGTTAATATACTGAAACTGACCAAGAGTCTGTGGCCACAATTTTGTTCTCTATAAATGCTTACAGTATAACAAAACTTTATGAATGTAACATTTAAAAAAAAGACCCCTCAAATCTTGGCATCTAGCTGTGGTTGGAAAAAGAACCCTTCTCCAAACTTAATGAAACTAGGTTTTCACTCAACAGTAAGCAACCAAATGATGTAAATTGTGTCTGCTGTGCCAAGGCGGCAGAGCATGCTTGGCAGCCAGTTAGACACAGAGAAACATCAAGCCTAATCCTCTGCTCTGCTACTGCATGCATGCAGGCACCGCTGCCTCCCTTCAACAGACCAGCCATGTCCAGCAGCACAACACAAAACAGTCTGCCATGGGACACACAATGGCTCACTCTGAGGACCAGCAGACAGCGAGCAGCAGGACTCTGGACAAGGTGCTGAAGCCACTGAAATATTTACAGAGGCGTGTTTTGTTGCTTTTGTGCCGAGTGATTGAAGAGGGAGACCTCTGAGGCAGTCTCCCTCCCCGCTGTTCAGACAGTCTATTCTGGGCTGGGAGAAGACTTTAAAGGAGACATATTATGCACATTTGCAGGTCTATATTTTTTAAATCTGGGACTTTACTGGAATATCTTTGCATGATTTACAGTTCAAAAGATTTCACTTTTTTTTTTTTTCTTTTCTTGAAATGTCAAATACATCCATACATACATACAAGCCAAAATCCAATCCATAATTTTATGAGTGATGAGCATGCCAGCTCATTAGCAAGGTAGAAACCATGTTGCAAAGAAGCATTTAGGGCAGGTTAAAGCCTGAGCTTTTGACTTTCAGGGAGCAATTCTACAAATGCTAACTTCACATTGTTGAACTTTGACTTTGATTTTTAGCATAGATATCTGGCATCATAATGGTATATAAATAACAGAAAATCACAAAAAGCACAACATGTCCACTTTAAAGAGAAATAATTGGGAAAAAGTGAAATAAAGGACAAAAAACCCTACCCTTTTAAGAATATTAAATAAACATTTGTCTGTCTACTTGCAGGTTCTTCTTTTAATGGAAGTAGAGGGATGAAATGTGCATTAGGGTAAGTTTGAAGATATTGATAAGAAAGCCTGAATCACATATAATCCATCACCTTCTGTGCCGACAGACAACAACACCTCTGTGACACCATGGTGTATCCTGCCCCAGCCAGACAGTATTTGTTAAACATGTCAGAGTGACAGAACAGCAGTAGGTCAGGAGCACTGTAGATTAAAGTGGGAGGAAGTTTGAGAGAAGATGTAGAGACATGTAAGCTGACACATGACACAATACACAGCAGTGTTAGCCTGTCTGCTAACTTTTCCTTTTCTAATTCATCTACAGCAAATGCGCATACAAGGGAAAGGCCGTTGTTTACAGTGTGCATTCTCTTCAGCCTGTATGAAAAACTCTAATATAAACATATTCATCGTCAATCTGACCAGTTCAGTTTGAAATTCAGTATGGTGCCAAAGAAACTAAAGAACTTTTTAGAGAGAATTTTTTCTTTGTAATTTTGCAGATACATAGTGCTTTGTAAACAGTTATCTCACAAAGTGACTTACTGGTGACTATGATGAATTATTACCAACTATATTTACTTTGTTCTAGCCTTGTAAACACACACTATACTCCTACGTCATAAATGCTCTTATCCAGACAACATAACATTACATTATACATAGTAATCCTTCATGAGTCAGTCTCATCAGTCACTTGAGTTAATGCTGGACAAACTGTACTAGCTTAGATATGTTTACCTTTATCTTCATGAGGGTTTCGGTAATCATCATTAGTCAGAGGAATTTTATTGGGAAAAACTACAAGCAATTTTTTCTGCTGAACTAAACCTGAATCATTGCATGCTTTGTCCATTATTGTTTATGCTTTTTACATTAGAACCTGTTTATTTTGTAGGTAATATTAGAGTTACAGCAGGAGCATGGGAGGAGGTTACAGGAGATCAACTCAGATGTAATCACACTAAAAACTGATATATGACTACTTCCTAGTTCTGTTTCTTCAAGTTGTCTCTGGTTTTGTGCCTATCTTCGTCTTGCACACTCCCCTGAGAAGTTTTTAGATTTCTGCCATTATTTGAAACTTTTCATACCAGAGCTCATTTTGCTAATTTGAAAACTTTGAAAAAACAAACAAACAATCTTTGTATAACACTGTGTATAAAGTACTGTGCATACTTGAAGAGCACATTTTTTTTGAAAAAAGTGCCACAAAAATTGAGCTGATAGGTTTAAAGCAGCAGGTTGGCTGAGCTCTAACAACGCTATCTCTAGGCCCTGCCTTGTCTGTCGCCATGATAGATTAGCAAGGGTTAAAGGTCACACCCGTTTCTTCTCACAGAGGAAACGTTCTTCTCTAATGATAGTTTGGGAGTGCAAAGAGAACACCTTTCTACATTCTTAGCACATCGAGTTGGACCACAAGGTGATTGGGCTTCTGCAGTTGAACCGCCTGAATCATTGAGATTAGCTGCTGTACATTATAATGTATCTGTGTACTAAACCAGCCATTGTGGTGGTTATGTATGTTGATAAAAGAGGATATAGTCTTGACATTCTGGTGGAGAATTAGTTTTGCTTTTGATCACATTATTGAGCTTGTATTGCGCTGTTAGCAGTCAATATGTTATTTAACTTGAAAAAAATCTAACAGTATGTTGATCTAATCTTGTATTTAAAATGTTTCTTAAAGGTCAAGTTAAATGAAACTGTGCTTTTGGAACTTGGTAGAAATTTTTGGCCAACCGCCCCATCACCTATGTTGAGTGTAGAAAGACAAACAAGAAGCATCATGAGGTGTGCTGCACACAAACCACAAAAGCTTTTCAACTAAACAGATCTTCTGAACAAGTCACAAGTTTGTTTTTGTTGTAGCTTCATCTTTTACGGCAGAGAGACACTAAGAGATCTGCACTTAACTCATTAAGAATACAAATAGTACAATCAAGGTTCTGTTACGTTAAATAATTCACCAAATTACCCTAACTGTAGCCTACCTAATTAGTAATTTCGTCTTTTTTTAACACCAGCAGTTATGTGCAGTGATTACTAGGTCTGTAAATTTCCAGTCCCTAACATTATACAATAAATGTATAAATTAATCCCTTTTTGAGTTACTTTTGAAAATCATTTCGGTATAACTGAAAGACTCATGACAGCAGCTTGTCAGCCAAGCAAGGAAAATATGTTTTATGTTGAATATCTGAGGTGTAGCTGTCAAAGTCCACATCCTGAAAAGAAATTCTTGTTCCCAGATGAAAGATTGGAAAGCAACATGCTGGAGAAGTGACGATTTGATTTAACACCATTATCTCCAATAAAGTAATTATGTAATTAGCCTGCAAACCCCAGCTCACACTCATAAAATGTTTAAGTTGTTCACAGCAGTCAAACAAACAAACACAAACCTGTCTGATCTCTCAGAGCGCTGCAACGTAAGCCCCTTTTAGGATTTATAATGAGTCAGCAAATATTTTCACTACAAATTTTCACCACTTTCCGCTCCAAATGAAAGAGCCACACTTCCTCTTATAAATACCATATGCAGGTATCTCTTACTCAGTGGTACGCTTAGCACAGGATGGAGATCTATGTATGCCAATACCGCCACACTGTAAGGGCCCGATTGTGTGTGGGGTTGCCAGGTCACACTTAATGTTGCTCTGAGACACCTGAGCACCGAGCATAGCTATTGTACATCAGCCAACAGTGCTGCATGAGTCCCCTGTCCTCTGAAAACCAAGGGAGGAAGGAAGAGGGAACCTCTTCTTCTAAAATCAATGCCTCTCTTGGACACCGGAGGGTCAGGGCTGTCAAATGGCACTAAAGAGACACCATCAGGTCTCCTAGAGGCCACAGGTTATTTCTTGATGTACTCATCTGATACAGCACTAAAGACAAGTGTGTCTCTGTGCAAAATGTAACATCTTAAGGATAAATGTGCATTTTAGTAAGAGGACTAAATCTTGAGTAAATGTAAAATTAAGTGCAACACTTTTCTCTCTTCTCCTCTAATTTCCAGACATTAAAGTCTCTCATATTATCCATGACTATAGGTTACATTTACTGGCTACTGTGCAAACTGCAGTTATTGTGGGACTGTCTGTGGGACTGAGTGAGGGAGCAAACGGCAGGTTTCTCACACATATTCAGTGACAGGCATGCAGTCGATCAAACAGCTGGCTGTCATTAGAGCACAGCAGCTGGGGTTGACATGGACGCTGGCAGCAGCACACAGTGAACAGAGAGCTGACACTGACACAGACAGGAATCACTCACATAGAAGAGAGATGTGTTCAGTTTCTATAGAAGTGTTGGAACAGTTTATAATGCTTTAAAAACATTAAACGCGTTGATTTATCTGTCATAAGGAGTGATTTACTACAGTAGGTCATTTTGTAGGAGCAGGTCTGGTTAGCCATGTTGGATACAACAGGGTAGCCAACACGATTATAAACAACTAAAGGATATACCTAATTTAAATTAGCTCTGAAAGAGATGAAAACGTTATCATTGTTATTAGTCTTGTGACACTTAAATGTTTTTAACAGTTTTTGGACAATAACGGAGGTATGTGGCACAGAGGAATAAGATATATCAGGCTTTGGATACAAACACAATACTTAAGTAGGATGAGTTGGTTTGGCTCTGCAAATGAGATTTATTGACAATAAGAAAAATATAGAAAATCACCAGCCAAATCCTTTAAGTATCTGGGAACTTTATTATGTTTTGCTATAGTTTGTTGAGAATCACAGTCTTGCTGTCAAGGAATGCTTCACTTTCCTTTTGTAAGTGAGAGCTCATGTGATTGAGAGGACCGGCTGTCTGTTTTCCTCCTGGATTACATGCTATCATCACCTCTCCACCACAGCAGACGCCATACAACCTACATCCCACTGATAAAAACTCCCCAACCAACATGAATGAAAGAGCACCAGCTTACAGATTTTATTGGACCAATGAAAAAATACAGAGAGCATTTGACTGAAGCTGGGGAGAGTGACAAATGAGAACTTGATAGTATGAGAAGAGATGGAGGGAGTTCTGTCATTTGAAGAAATGCCAGAAACTTTACAGGAAAGAGAAAGGAATGAAGTTCAGGTGACAATACAAAGACATGTTTTAACCTGTTTTTAACGTACTTTTGTGATGCACTTGCTAAACTTCACTGCAGAGGACAACATAGAGAATATCAAACCTTACCTACAAAAGAAAAAAAATCTGCTTACAATAGCTGAGCTGAAATTCAATATGCTGAGCTTTAAGCCAGAGTCCACCATGACAATGCATTTCTGTGATATCACAAATTTGTCTAGCAGTGACAGATCCAGAGAAAATTCCCTCTCCGCCCACTGCAGTACAAATCACTGGTAATTGGCCTATTATTCTGTCGCCAGAACTGCTTCAGTAGTCGAGCTTACAGAGGCTCGGGTGGAGCTGGCGGAGGGATCCGTCTCACCTTGTCTGAGTGGCTCAGGTATGTCTACCCCGGAGGGACTTCAACCCACTTCTCTTAAAGGGATGTCCTGCAGAGAGAGATGTCCATCACTAGACCTCCCACTGTGTCAAAATTCAGCACTCGAGCGAGAGCAGCACTCGCCCATCGCTGCTAAGAGCATTTAAAACAGCTTTTCCTGAGCTTTTCTACTTCTCCAAGACAATCCCACTCCTCTTTCACATCTTTGTTGAAGCTGTCAGTCAGTGCAGACTTTACATATACCAGTAATTACAATTTCAAACCACTCACAACCTCCCTACTCAGTGTGTCACATGTCACTTGGACTTAAGCTTGTTGTTATGACATTCTCCCCCTAAATGGTTTCACTGAGGCATCTATTGTTAGTTTGTCAGGGTTTGACTCTAGGCTCAACAGTCCAGGCCACATATACCTTAAGGCACACTAGACCTTAAGCATGGCAGGTTTAACAGCACTTTGTCGGACACAACTCTGCAGTTACAGCTGCAGAGAGAAGTTACTGAGCGATCCTCTAAAGATTTGAAGGTTAAATCTGCTACATATCACTCACTTTCTGTATTGTGTCATTTGGTTTGGATCATATTTGCGTAAATGTGACTTGCCTGGTATTTTTTGTATATAAATACACACACAAATGATCAATGTACTTTAATGTTTATCATGATTCTGGAATTAAAGGTTTGTTTCGGAATATAAAATGGTCTGTGTTTCTTCTAGTTCGTTTAGTACGCTGGCCATACTGCAAAAAGAGAAAACACAAGCTGTATTTGACCGCATTTTCTCTTTGCAGCTCTTCTCTGAATGCTGCGTATGTGTTGTCAAACTGGTGAAAATGTTTTCTTGATGTGATTATGTTTTTTCTGTTTGCATTTGTTTTTTTCTGTTGTGTTGCGTTGAGCTCTCAGATGTTTCATCGCGAACCTGTAGCAGGTTTTCTTGATTATCATAAAATTTAATCCTGGAAAAGTCCTCAATATAAAATCAATAAATTAATAAATAAATAAAAACAGCTGGCCCAGTGAAATAATTAACAAGCTGACATGCCTACTACCAAGTGGGTTGAGGAGAAGTGTCACTTAGTCTCATACTGACTAAGTGATGAACCACATCTGTTCTGGATGCAGCCTTCTAGGGGTGAAGCATGTTGTTTATTGTGCACTAGAATAGAACTGGAAAATCACCTCTTTTTAGCCTCTAAGTAAACAAATGACTGACTTTTGCTTAGTCCATTAATAAGAATGGAAGAAGAAGAGAATAATTTGATCTCTGAATACATTTTAATGGACAAAGAATTTCCTCCAAGCGGATAGTTACTTAATTGTAGCAATTTAAAGGGACAATAGCTTTATCTTTGTGTTACTTAATAGTGTTTGTGTGACTGCCCACAATCATTTACACCACAGGGCAACACCAAAAGTCTCTGCCCCTGCTAGCACCCAGTGAAAAGTGGGCTCAATTAAAAGCTCTTCATAAATATTAAACACTATCTATCAGCAAGTTATTCCTATAAATGATGTATCGGCTTGTAAGCATAGACTATCAACATCTAAATGTCCTCTGTAAATACAGCTCAGTCATGGAATCCTTGCTCTGCTGTAATTCCAGAGCCGGGCAGTTTTAAATGGGCATGGGGCCAGCGCTGCACTTCGCCATGCTAGCTAACAGAGAGGTGGCCGTACTAATGTTTGGCTCATGCTTGTATGGTAAGTGATCAGTTTCGTCAGAGCAGGGAGAACCCAGCACAAGGCCGATTCATCTGTCACCAGAGTGAAGGAGGCCTGTTGAAAGACACAGGATGCTTGGAGGGGAAAATAAGACTGGTGATTTTATTCGTAGATACTCTGAGGTGTTTGATATTTCACAGCTGTATTTGGTAACATTCCACATCCTAATTGTGTGAAGATGAAGAATATATTATTACACTGTAAATACATAACCAAACATTTTGTAATAACATAATTTCTAATGTAATGATTCCCTCACATTACAGATAATGTGTAAATATAAGTAAAACACACATCGTAATGCAGTATTGAACAGTGCCAAAAGGACACTTTTTAATGTTTAATTGTTGAATCCAAAGCAATCTATTTTTAAAAAGCAAACGTCTTGTAGGATAACTTCTAATAAAATAAAATTGCAAAAGCATTTTGTACCTTCCCAGAGATGATCGGTCTCAGTGAGAATCCTGAAGCATTGTACCATGAATAATAGTGCATGTCTCTTTATTATTCATCAGCTCTGGGCTAAAGTTGGTCACTAGAAGTCACAGTGACAGATGCTTTCTGGTCGGGTGCCAAATGAAGGCAAGTGAGAAGTCTCGGAAGTGTTTGCAATGGGGTGTAAAGGAGCCCTGCAGGTCATGTTAACCCTGTTCAGATAACCACGGCTAAACACTGGGGCTAACTGGGACACCTTTACAATGAAACCACCAGGAATGAACAGAATTAACCCTTGAGAGTCAGAGGACAACATTATGTGGTGGAAGTATGTCTAGATAGGTTCACAATGTTTCAAGTCTGCCTTGAAACAATGGTCATATGCCCATACTGTATGAACACTGAAGCTTGCTTTTTTCCCCCTCCTGTTCATACAGACCATTAAGAGCCCTTTATTATTACATTATTATGCACTTTTAGTGCAAGTAATAATAATAATATCTTCAAAAGTTACATTGTACAGTGTTTTTCTAAATGGAAGAAAATCAGTGAAAAAGAGGACATTTTGTAAAAGAAAAGGTATAACTTTGGAAGATATCCACCTGATTCGACTTATTTGGTGTCTAGAGTCTCATTTTGGCTTCAGATATGCTTTTCATTAAATTTTCGCTTTGGAAGATTTTGTCCCCACTTACATCGAAAGCGCATTACAGGGAACTTTTAACAGCCAGTATGAACAGGTGGAATGATTACAGTGAGCAAAACCTATTTCAATGTTCTATGGGCACCTGACTATTGTCATAAGACTAAAATCCTTGATATTTGATTGTAGTTTTTTATAGTTGTTATTCGTTTTACAAAGCAAAACATGATGGAAATGGAAGAGCTCCTCAAAAAGTGAAAAACAAGATGTAGGATTGTCAAACAACTGTCCTGGCAGTAACTTGGAAAATTATCAAATGGAAATAGAAATATTTTTTTCCGTAGTTATTTTTCAAGTTTCCAAATTTTTAATTTGGAAAAAACTTTAAAGTCGCAGGTTGACGGACATGTGTCTGATCATGCCTGTGTCATTGATACAGCATGATTTTTTTGTATATTTGTGAATATTCAATACTCTGACAACAATAACATCATTATATACTGTTTAGTGTATATTTCATAGTCTTATGAACTGTGGATACACTTATTACTTTCAACTTGCTGTGAAGTTCTTATAGTCAATAGCTGTACAGACATGAAGTGAAATGGTCAAAGCCGTCTCATTTGGGTTTTCTTAATATGAACCACATGTGTTGTATGCTTGTGAATGATTCTGACAGGTCTACATTGTTTAGTCTGCGTGGTTCCGTTTACATGAAAATGTGACAAATCCAACATCACTGCTGTCTTTTGATCAAGAGATAGGCTTTAAAAATAACACATTATAGCAACGTGCAACAAATTAAGTTATCACAGAAAACACAGAATTTCTAAAGTCAAATAGGTGGTACTATAGAAAGTGCTGTGCTCCTTTCAGGTAATGTTCATCTTTGTTTTAGTTAGATTAACTTATAGTTTCACTATTCTTCCAGTGCAAGTTAGATTTGAGTATCTTTTTGCATTCTTAGCATGGCAATATCTTTTTTCTGGAGATCTGACTTCACAAAACAACTCAAGAAATCAAGTCATTTAGGAAAAATGGTACCTTTATCTTCTACTGACTCTTCTGTGGAGGATTCATTTGAGTCTCTGAATGCTGTGCTAATTCCAGAGACCCTGTTTTCAATTATTCATGCCAAGTACATAACTTTTCAATTAACTAATTGCCAGGCTCTGGAGATTTCTGCAAACACTGTGTTGCCAGCAGGTCACCAGCAGCCATGGAGGGGAACTCTTCACCTGTATTCTTAATGCACAGTGACTTAAAGAGAAAATAATTAGTAAATATTTAACAGAACAAAATGAGCTTTTATTATAATACATCTACAGATGTAAGGATAGGATGAATAGATTTTCAGCTGTTGAGAGACAGTCATTTTATTGTGTTAATGAAGAATGAGTCAGTGTGTCATTTCTCTATTAATTTATCATTCTTACAAATCATTCGCATGTTTTTTTTATTTTAAAGAAACAACCACATAATAATATGATAAAAAAACACATGCTACATAGTGGTTTTGTAATTTCCTAAAAATGCCAGTTCCAACCAATCAAAGAATACCAAATATTAATGTTAGTTCTAAATATAATAAAAATTACAATTCATCAAGTTATTTATACAGTAGATTTTATATTACTCTAACCTGCCAACCTCCTCTTTCTGTACCTCATTTAGCTTATCTTTACTTAAAAAAGATAAATATCAAATGTCTCTACATCTGGATGCTTGCCATGCCAATCAAAGCATGAGGTTTCTTATAATGAAAATCCTGTGAAGTGTAAATGTCAAAAAATAAGCACTTGCAGAATGAGAAAGAGATGTGATGGGTGAGGAAACAGTAGACAGCTGTAAGGAACCTGTTTCACTCACATGCCAAATTCTGCCATGTTACTGACAATCTAATCTCTCTGACCTGATGACCTGTCCACAAAGATAAGAGCCAGGGACAATGAGGAGTTCCTATGACCAGCTAGCGTAGCCAGTGGTGCTACAATGAAGCTGATGCATAATCTTTACATAGTCTTTGTTTTATTACAATTCTGTTTTGCAGTATTCATTACAATGTAAAGATTTATTTAATGATTTTTATGAAACAATACAGATGCAACAGCAAGGCATAAACTTGTGCCCTGAATTTAAAGTTGTAAAATGCCTAAAACCCTCTGTCAGGATGAGTTATCAGATATAATTAATGTGTTTTCCTGGAGAGGTTCAGTATAGAAAGCAGTCGTGAAAACAGCCATGAAGCTGGTAGCTATGAAAATTGTTAGATGAACTGAAAAAAATGTTGCCAAAATACTTACTTTCTTCCTCTGTTTTAGTGTAACCCTTTGTAGCTCCAACAGCAGTAAAATCTAACTCAAAACACAATGTGTGCAACAAAAAATGAACATCATCTCAACCAGAAATGGAATTTGATGGGAGCGACTCAGATTTGTGTGGATGTTTTAAAGTGAGCCCCTGTTTATTCCTTGTCATAAACATCTCAACATACACGATAACTTTCTCCATCTGGTCCTCGTTCTCAAAGCAATCCTCACTGGAATAACAGTAGACATTATAAACCGCATAAAGTATCAGGCTAAAGGAGCTATGCATGGACTTGTGGTCGCTCCAGATCAAGCAGATTTGAATATGCTTAAAGTATGGCTGACGCCGCCTTCAGGCAGGTAAACACTGTAATAGGAAACTGTCACAACTGATTTGAGAGGCGCACAGCCTATAGCAGGAGATGATCTGACATTTCTCTGCAGATCACAGTCTCTTGATGGCAATCTGTTAAGTTGGAGAGTGTGTAAGGAGTAGCAGAGCATGAGAGGAGGAGGAGAACTGGAGGAGAATATAGCCAGGAGGAGGAAAGAGGGACTATGATGGCAGAAGTGGAGAACAGGACAGATATGACAGGAGTAGAAAGAGCAGGGGTTGGAGGCAGAGGAAAAGAAAGAGGAGGTGACAGGGTGAGTACTGTACAGTGATAATACTGGCTCCTTTCAGCCAGTGCACAGGGGTAAGGTGAGACTCCTTCCAAACTGTGCTTTCTGGGCAGTGGCCCAAGCCCGGGGCTGCCTGATTGATTTGCCCAGTAAAAAGGCCCGTTTGTGCAGCTGTGCCAGAGCTGATTTCTCCCAACCAGTCCACTACAGCTCCCACTGCGGAGAAACCACATTAACCAACACGTAGAGACCCCTTCTGAGAGCAAACGAGGGTGACAGCACTTTCCTGCACTGGCAATGTGTGCATTAGAGTTTAAGAACAGTTTTAACTACATAAAATACTGTGTATGGACAAGACAGATACAAATGTTTAACATGTTTTTTTTCCCATTTAGTATATTTAATCTCTTTTATGTTTGAACATGTGAGGTAAAAAATATGAGTACATTTTCTAAATCAGGGAGTTAACATTTGTTTACTGGCAAACAGGGACAAACAGAGTGGAGTGTAACTCCACTGTTTACATGAACCAGTGATATTCTGTTGTTGACTATTGTAATTTCTTTGAAACGGGATACTGATGTATGCAAAAATGTGAAAAGGTGTAGCTAAATTTGTCACTTTTTAATTGCCCAGTGATTTAATATTATTAGGTTTTTACAAAATAATCTGTAAAATTCAATATAATAGGCAACTGCTATCACATTTTACTGTGGTCATTTAAGGACATTTCTGGAGTTACATTGTTGAGTAAAGATGGAAATGAGTTGCTTGTTTAATGTAATAACTATTACCACTAAGGACATCTATGTTTTATATCCTGAGCCAAACGTATAAAAAAAGTCTTTCCTATACAAGAAACTAAGCATGTTTTCTTTTGACTGGGGAATTATCCATTTATTGGCTTGTAGAGGCAGAGATTCTGTGTGCAGAGAAGTGCTGCGCTCATCCCTGTGTGAATCAAACCGTCTTTGATTAGCCATTCAGAGTGGATGGGATAAGGCGGGCCCCAGGTGGCCCCCTCTGTTAAATGGCAGATTAAAGAGTGCACAACTAATTTCTTTAGCCTAATCTTATTAAAGGAAAAACAGCTGTCAACTGTCACCATGTGAATACAAACAGTCTGCAACAAGAGCAGAAGTGCATGTTGTTGGGATGCACACAGTGACTCTGCATGTACACACTTCTTGGATATTCATCACCTTCAAATTTGAATATTACACCTACCATTTAGTCACATAAAAACTCCAGAGGGCATCTCAAAGACTGACAATTCATCATTTTAAAGCCTGGTATTGCAGTGTTTATCTTGGTTTCCTACAGTGTTTTATTTGGCTCTGCAATTGTGAATTGACGATATGTTTTAGCAAGAAGAACAGAACCACATTAAAGTTGGTTCTTGATGAAGAGCCAACTTGAACTTACAGCATATTATTCTGTCAACAAATGAGACAAGTTTAAATACATGTATTCATTTCCAGCAGAGTTTTTATCTAAATTATGATCTAATTAATTTTATTAGAAAAATAAACCTTTTTACAAGATCAGCTGTATCTTTTCACCATCATCACTTGCTCACTAGTCCACGTTCATAACTCAAACTTGGAATTTTTGGTCCCCTGCCCTCTGACATGATCTGACACCAGGTGCTCAAGACCACAGAGTCTTGTGGGGACCCCTCCAGTTTAAAGCTTCATCACCTCAAAATCCCTTCCCATGTAATCCTACCACCCCCCGCACACACACACACACACGCACACACACACACACACACACACACACACACACACACACACACACACCAAAAATTACACTCACACCAATATAACCCCAGTCTTTAGCATTACATCTCCTTTAGCATTTAATTTGAACTTCCAAGAAGATGAATAAAGGACTAGTCCCTCAGGATTAAAAAATTCTCCTTTCCAGCATTTGAGAAATGGTTGGTTTGAGTCTCAGTGGCTTATGACACCCGAGTACCACAGCAACACACACTCCAGTGCAGCACCATCACGGCCTTTTGATTGCTCCTCCTCTCTGTAATTGCCAGTGATTAACCCTGGCATGAGAGTAGGCCAGAAAGACTCCCTCTCCCCTCACTGCTGACAATCCTTGTCAGTGGGTTTGAGGGGCAATTTGGCTGCTGACAAGCCTTCCTCAGTCTCTGGTTACTGGGGAAATATGCTGCGCTTGACCCAGTAGCATAAGACAACTGAAGTTGCTGAATTCCTTTCTCTTTGCCTCTTTCTCTTTTTCTTTCCATTTCTTATTTTCTACTCTAATTATTTGTCTTCTTTCTTCGACTCTCTTCCATTTCCCCTAACCTTTTCCTTTTTTTCCTCGTTTGCCTTTGCACTCCCATTCTCCATCTCTCTTTTTCTTTCTACATTTCTTTGTCTTTCTGCTAGAGTTCACATTGGACAACCTGACTCCGTGGCTTTAGTGGCTGGGCTGCCTGTGTCTGCCTGCACGGGGGCAACAAACAATGGGCATATTGTTAATCTGTCCATAAGAAAGCCTTATCTCGTTGTAGACATGGTATTAAATTTCGGAGTGGCCCCATGCGGCCAGCCGGGGGGAAGGGGGTGTATGGGGGGACCGAGAGAGAGAGGAAGAGAGAGAGAGAGAGAGAGAGAGAGAGAGAGACAGAGAGAGATGTGGATAATAAGCTGTGTAATCTCCTCACCTACTCTAAACAGCTTAACCTTGTCAGTGGCTGCTGGCCTGGTGGTACCCTGGCAAGGGATAACATAGGGTTAATATCTACTGTATGCAATCCATGGTATGAGACAAGTAGGTTAGATGTGATAAAGTTGGTAACACTTTATTCAATGCATATTTCCGAAATTGGTGAGATAAAACAGTGGGTTTGTTTGTGTCTCTGTAAGGCAGTTACGAAACCTCATTTACACATTAAAATCTAAAACAAGCTATATGATAAAACATATAAAGCAAATATTGATTAGATTTTACAGTACAGGTTTTCATGGTATGATTCTGGGAATTTGCCTACTTAGCTGAGCTTTCTTAACTCTGTATGAAATCCAGTCTGAATTCCAGGACAGATGGTTTATCTGGGTAAGGGGAAAGAGGATTATTGGAGCTACAAATTACAATTTTTACTTTAGATAATGCCCTTATTTCCACGAAGTGCTCATTTGGCATTTGTATACTCGTTCACTTCAAATGGCTCAAGTGAATGTGAAATCTGATATTGAATGTGAAATAGTTACAGTCAATTTTTGTAGTGAATTCTGAGTTCAAAAGCAGTAAAAAGACAAGATATCCCTCATGTGACGAAGGATCATTGGGGATTAGCTAAATCAGAGTGTGAACCAAAGGTTCAGATTTCAAGTTCAAACTGGACCCCCCTGTACTAAAATGAAATAAGAAGGGGAATCAGATCAAAAAGGTACTCAGATAACATTGTGACATCCCGTTTTCATACTGAGGGAATACCATGTCACGTGTGCAACAGCTAACCATGAAAAGTAGTGGGTGTTTTTGAATAAAATTCTTACAAGTTGAGAAGAATGGGTGACAGGAACCCAGTCTGGTAGAATGATGCGGAGACTTTTATTTTACAGATGTATATCACCTAAGACTTAAATACATATGTAACATCATAAATGACATACAACTCAGTTTGATTACACGTCACACTATCTTCTTCACTTATTCTGTCACTTTTTACTTGATCATCTATTTTTGATTCTCTAATTTTACTTAATCTGTGTTTTTCCCCAGTTAATGGTGACAAAGTTGTTCATAGCAGATTGCATTGCTATCTCAACCACAATACTAATCTAACCAGTTAGTTCGACTGGTTCGACTATAGTGTCACAGACATTCCTCACTATGTTATACTGGACATTTTTGGACACATGAGAAAATAGTCTATATCTGTGGAATTGTTTGAATGTCCATTGCAACATACCAGCTGTAGTTGATGGGCAGTTATTGATGCAACAAAATTAGCATTATTAGATATATTTATAGACAAACACAAAGAAGTGTGTTCTCATTTCTGTAATTTTTAAAAATTGTATTTATATGTCCTGGCTCACAAACCATCTCCAGTAATAAAAACATTTCAGTGTGAATCTACTCTTATTGTTGCTGTGGCTTTTCCTATCAGTGTCTCCCTGGACACGTGATGAGTCTTGGTCTTGTATGCTGACAGGAGGTTGGTGGTGAGCCCAGATTGTCCGGACAGACTCACACACACCCAACGCCAACTCTACTGCTCTCCAGCAGCACCTACTGGAGTCTGCACGAACCTACAAAGAACATACACATATAGTATGTAGACGGACAGACTGCACACTGCATCACATTCTGTATTAGAAAGGTGTGTTTTCTCACTATTTGTAATCAAACTATAAAGTCTGATTCACTGATATAGACACACATACTGTATATTAATATTCTATATGTAAATGTGCTATCACACATGGCACCAATAAATGCCTTCTAACTTTATTTTTGATTGGTTGTGTAAAAATTATTCACAGGAACTTAATGTGTGCTGTGAGTGTGAGACCTTGACCAAGAGATGTTGGACAGACCTAGGAGAGAGAAGCTGCTGCTGGAGAACGGAAAGGATTAGGATTATTGTAAAGAGTGGATACTTCAGCTGTATAAACTGAGCTTCAGCATGTTTTAACATCCACATGAGGAATCACTACTGAACACAGTAAGCAGAACGTTGCAGAGCAGATAAAAACTATTCATCCATCCATCCATATTCTTCACAGTTCATCCTCTAGAGGGTTGCGGGGGAATTTTAACTGACATTGGGTGAGAGGGAGAGTACACCCTGGACAGGTCGCCATTCACAGGGCTAATATACAAATAACAAATAACTATTCACACTCATATTCACACCTAAGGGCAATTTAGTGTCACCAATTAACCTAACCTACATGTTCTTGGTCCGTGGGAGGAACCAGAACCCTCTTGCTGTGAGGTGACAGTGTTAACCACTAAAACATCCTAATTATATGCAATCATCAATAAAAAATAAAAAATATATCTTCAAAATCAAATTTTTAATATTCTTAGAATACAGGATTTTACAGTAATGATACACCAACAGCGGTTTGAATGGCATTACTTAAGTGAAATATATGTACATACAGTGTATAAATAGGCATCTACCCATTATCTCTCTTTCCCCTACAGTATATGCTCCCCCATTACATGGATTACAACAATACTTAAAAGTCCACTCTGCTGGGTCAGTTAAAGGAAACCTGGAGGAGGGCAACATTACCAAAACAAAAATCAATCATTATCCATCTGAGGGTTATGGATAGTGAGGAAGAGAAAATGTGTGTATGTGTGACAGAGGGAAAAAGACAGAAAAGTGAGTGAGAATATGAATGGAGACATCCAGCAAGATGGTGAATACTGATAATGTGTGGTGTGTAGGCTTGTCTTTATTTATTAGTGATATTTGGGGTAAATGTCTTGTCCATTCACATTACATACATATTCCTGCTGCATGTTCAGGAGCTGGTTATTTATGTGGACAAGAGCAGCTGCTTCTTTCTCTGAAGACTGCAGTCATCACTCTACAGAGAAAGAGGTTTGTTCTGTTTGCACAGTTATTCATTCAAATTGATGACACTCTTGACACATAATTTAAAAAATTGCAGATAAATAAGAAGTCAAGTTGTCCTTCTGTTTCTTTGAAGTTGCACACACACTCTTTAATGGTTTATTTTAGATATAATCTAATCTAATTAAAATGTTGATAAAAATCCTTCAAGGAATATTTTCTCAACATTTGCAGTAATTCAGGCTTGATATATATATTTTTTAAATCCATAGACTATGAAAAATAATGGATGTGGTCATTGTGACATCACCCATTGGTTTGTGGACTCCCTTTTTGGAGCCACAAGTTTGCATTTTGACAGTCACCATCTTGGATTTTTGGAGCTAGAAGAGATCACATTTGGATGAGAGGGTGGAGCTGACCCTAACACTAGCTTCTAGCTTGGTTAGTACAGTGTGTTTACAGTTTATGGTTAACTGTGATTGTACTAATGTTAATGCTACTTTTGGCTAGTGGAAAAAATGGGCTTAAACCCGTTTAAACAAAATGTACTTGCAGGGGGGAAAAAACTGAACATCCGACTCCTTAGAAGGTAATTTACTATGGCTATACTCTGTGAATCTGGGGTTACGCCACTGTTATGTTACCTAACCAACGTTATTGCCAAGGTAGCGTCTTGCCTGTGATGGCACCCATCTAACACTCAATTCAACCACGCCCGTAATTATGCATATTTTTAATGCGTTAATAACATTTAAACAGGTGAGTTAACAGAATATTAATAGTATAAAAAAACTTGCCTGTATGTCATGAACAGGGAAATTAGCTATAGAGACCTAAACTGTTTTTTGTACCAGGCTGTAAACATGTTTATTTCTGCCGTCAGGTTAGGCATTTTAACATGGAGGTCAATTAAGATTAATCCAGCCTCAAGTGGCCATTTGAGGAACTGCAGTTTTTGGCACTTGAAACGTTGACTGTATTTTTCAGCTCTGAAGGTTGCTACTTGTTTTTAACTAATCTATTGAAATAAGTTCAAGAGAGCAACTATGTGTGCCATCTCAACAAACATCAGCCTTACATTTTTGACAAAACCCTCAAGGCTGCATTTTAAAACAATGTAAACAGATTAACAAATCCCCTGAGATTTCTTAAAAGACAATTGTTTTCCTCCAGGTATCTCTTTTTGCCACTGTAGTCTTTTTGGTTAATGACTTGACTTACTTAAGCGGTGTGGATCAATATGTTCCGGAGGTAAACTTGCTGAAGTTACTGTCTGCCCTGAAATCAGCACACCTCACACCACCATGAAGTGAAGACATGATACCGACATGGCAGGATAGGTCGATCCATATGGATCATACATGATACATAAACGTCTGACCTTGGTTAAGAAGAACAAGTAGGCCTGATTTAGACATCAGTCTTGAGTGTTGTATTTTACAGAAAGGAGAGGCTTGAAAGAGAGAGGAGTTGAAAAACAGTGAACGAGAAAGACGTAAAAAATGAATAACATAAAGGATATGAAAAATCTAAACTAGGACTTGGTGAATGTAACTGATATGAAAGTGTGAAACAGAAACAAATGAGCTTGTGCATGTCAAGAGGGAAAAAGAGATTTTAAAAAATGATGTGTGTGATAAGTTGCGGCTTTTGTGTCCTTCCTGTGGTCCATTACTGTAAAGCCAGACCCTGAAGGAGACAGATCCCAGTGGACCACCATGGCTGTTGTGGGCTTTTACAGCTTCCTGGTGTGTCTGAGTGTGTCTGTGTGTGTGTGTGTGTGTGTGTGTGTGTGTGTGTGTGTGTGTGTGTGTGTGTGTGTGTGTGTGTGTATGATTTCCAACACTTGTTATCACTTTATTACATTGTTGACACTTTTAAAGAATGTCCAGTGAAGATACACCGTTTAAGTGGTTAAACAAATTACAGATGCTAAACATTTTTCTTTTTTCTTTCAGTTCTTTACAAATGACCTGAATTTAATGACTAATGTCAAAGACTTTATATCTATGTGTCTCTGTGTGTGTCATGATAAAACTATCCTAGGTCTGGCGTTAGCTTCAAGTGTATTTGAGCTCTAGTGATTCCTCACTGGTGTCACAATCCTCCCTGGCTCACACTTCTCAACACCAGTGATAACACAAGAGAAGAGGTTTCTCACACTCGTACACACAGGAAGTAGAGGTGCTGGGGAAACTCCCTTAGACTGACAACACTGTCCACTTGCTTATCTAATCCCCCCAACACACACACACACACACACACACACACACACACACACACACACACACACACACACACACACACACACACACACACACACACACACACACACTTTTCACTTTGCTGAAAAGTGAAGCAAACCTGCAGCAGATTATTCTCCAGAGCCACATACAATCCAGAAAAATGCCAACAGACATTTTTGGTGGTTTTTTGGTGGTTTACAGTTTCAAATGCCCATTTGTGATGTAAAGAACTGTGAATTAGGAAAAGTAAGTGGGGCTCAAAACTCTTAAGATTAAATAGTGCAAACTTTTTAAATCATTAAAATGTTGAGTTATATAAAGACAACATCTTTTCTGCTCTACCTATTGCTTTAGGAATCATATATCCGCATATATCCACTGTAGACAGCAACCGCACACATATCAAAGTGTTTTCTTGTTTTGCAGCTCAAACCAATACTTTCTCCCTAATGTGCAACAAAAAAACCTTACTTCATATTCCACAATCATGTAGATTATGATATTGATCGACCTTCTCTGTAAAAGCATTATAAATATAAAGAGCATTTATCCATTAACGTAGAGTAGGAAGCTGGCTAATGCTAATGAGCCTCAGAGTGCCCATTCCAGTCCATTAAGGGCTCTTAGCGCTGGGAAATGATTGTGTTTTCGCAGGGAGAAAATCTAACACGGCCACGCGGACCCACAACGTACACACAGGGAGGTTAATGATAAATGGTACTAATGGACTTTCTGTACATTTAAGGGGAGAAAAAATAGGAGATTGGAAAATGGGAAGATGTATTTGTTGCTGTAAACTTGAAAGACTCAATTCATTTGAGGATCTAATTTGATTTCTAATGCATGACATGAAAGGGAAAGAGTTTTATGAAGGCCAGAAAAGTTATGCCAATGTTACGTCATGCATGTTTGAAAAGTTGCGATGAGATTCACTTTACTTGACAAGCCACCTGCAGCAGTGCTATACCTCCTAATTATTATCAGTCTGCGTCGACACCATGTGCATCTTAGTTTTAAAGGGAGTGATTCACCAAAATGAGATGCAGAGGCAAGTATTGGCTTTGTTTGTTGTCATTTTGAAAAAAGAAATTGTATTAGGACTGAATGAAAAAATCAAAAATGTTAAGGTTTGTAGACGCCAATAACGTAATAACGACTGAAAACGTAATATCGGCCAATAACGTAATACATTTGCCTGTTTTTTAATGTGATAAGCCAATAACGTAATAAATTGCCAATAACGTAATAAAAGTCCTAAACCAATAACGCATTTGTAGAAGCCAATAACGTAATAACGGCATATAACGTAACAACGACGGATAACGTAAAAACGGCCGATAACGTAATAAATTTGCCATTTTTTTAATGTAATAAGCCAATAACATAATAACTTGCCAATAACATAATAACTTGCCAATAACGTAATAAAAGTTCTGAACCAATAACGTAATTACTTACGTTATTGGTTCCGGACTTTTGTTATGTTATTGGCAAGTTATTCTACAAAGTTTTTCATTAAAACATTAAAGCAAAAACAAATGGCCTTATATGGCCTTTGGGGAATCAGTAAACACAATGTTTTGTTCAATGATGACCCTTCTTATAAAGAGGTCAGAGCATTAAACAAAGAAACAGAGTGAACTGCGTGTAATGAATGGTATGTATAAGGGGTGTCAGGCTGCTTGTGCTTAATACCAAGACTCTGCAAAGGAATGCACATGGGGCTGTGTAAAAAAAAAAGCAGAAGGGTAGAGGTGCGGAGGAGGGGGTCCCAGTGATCTACCTGTCTACTGAATCAACAGGAGGTGGAGGGGGTGAGAAAAAAAGAAATACAATGAGAACATAAGAACCAGGGAGAGAGTGCAAGCATGTGAGAAAGAGAGATGAAGCAAGTGTGTTGAGGTGTGTGTGCGTTTGTGTGTTTGTGTGTGTGTGTGTGTGTGTGTGTGTGTGTGTGTGTGTGCCAGAAGGAGAATAAATGGAGGATGTGGGGAGTAGGAGGGAGGGGTAGTGATTACCTGTCTGGAGAATCAGTGTTCTCCTCCGACCTGAAACGTTACTCCATCTGCATTGTTCAGTGACGGACAGAACAAGACACAGTCAAGAACAGCCAGCCAAGCCGGGGGATCAAATTTTTTTCAGATAGGAACGATTTACCCTGCACACCCCCTGCCCTCATCTACCCACATTCTCTTTCTTTCTTTTTCCTCGCTCTCTCCCTCAATTCCCCCACACCCCCTCACCCCTCCTCTACTACCTCTGAGGTGAAATCTGAAACAGAGGTATCCCTAAAACATTCCTGCTTAATCTCAAAAGCCAATGCATGCGTCTGGACACACACACATATGTGTGCGGAGAAACACAAAAACATGTAATGTACCAAAAACACACATGCTTAAACATGCTCAAACACTGCATCTGACAACACACACACACACACACACACACACACACACACACACACACACACACAAAGGCACACTCTGGGGTGAGAACTGAGATTGAGAAGTTGAGAAGAAGCAGGTCTGTGTGTGAGCGGCAGCAGGGAGGTCTGCTATAATCCAGGGCATCCAGTAGGAGGAGGAGGAGGGGAAACCATCACAATAACTCAGCCACCAACACAATGATAATATCCTTGGAATTATTTTGGAAATGTTGATAGAGGGAGGAGAAACAAAAATTAAAAGACAGAAACACATGCACAAAAGTTTACATTAATGCATTTCACTGACTTACTCATTGATTAAATGTATATAGCTTAAATCATTACAATAACATATCACAATACAACGTGCATGGTTAAAGGAAACTTCCTTGATCCTCTCTAAAAGGAAACACATCTGGAATTAACACACTAGCTACCCAAACTGCTTGAAGATAGATTTGTTTGCGTAACATCTGTGTTAAATACCAACTTCTATGACAAGCTTAGAAATAGATGCTAAGTGCTGGACCTATATGATCTGTTTGCATTGCTCCTGTCTTCCTGGATATTTCATCTTGAGGACTCTCTATATAGACTGTCTGCAAATGGTTTTGCAGAGGTTGGAATGACGCTTTGGCTGGTTTGCAAAACTTTATGATAATGTTGAATGAGTGAATTATTAATTATTTGAGATTGAAATGCCAGAAATATACCAGATGAATGCTTGACTAGAAATACAGTGAATAATGACATGAATAAGTGAAAAGATAAAATTTATGGATCCGTGGAAGGCAGTTAATCTACTAAATTGATGAATAAATCTGAAAGTCTATCTGTCAGTCTAAACTGATGGCCAAAAAAATGTCTCATTAAGGCTGATGAACAGAATTAATGTGGTAAATGAAAAGACAAATAAAAGCAGTAGCAATGCACATTCGGATATGATATCAAATACCAAAGTCTCTCTTTTCTCCTTGAGATTCTGTGCCAGCAATACTTCACCACACCTGGACTTGGCAGAAGTTGGCAATGATGAACAAGTTTAGTCCTAAACGGATCTGAAAGTTCAAAGATGTACACCATAATTCTAGCCGGCCCTGCCAACTTCGAGCAGACAGTTTGACAGTGTTGCAGTGAGGGCGCTTTGTTCCAACAGCTTGCGAGTCTCAACACATTTCAGATGGAAACATGGGAAACTTTCCCCTCAATTGCAACTAAGCAGCTTTCTGTCCATCACTTCAACCGCCCAGAGGTTTCAGCATGCGGCAGTAGCCAGAAGAATGGTGTGTTGGCATGCGGCGAAACACTAGGGTTTCAACTGGCTGGATTCCATCCAGGCAATCGACTACTGATTGAACTGTGTGCCTGTGATTTCATGACTAGACATGTTTCTTTGTATGCAAGAACAATTGTGGAAGTGTTTACTTAACCAAACCACGTGTGTGTGTGTGTCTGTGGATGATCACCTCAATAGTAGACATCCCAGTACAGAACAAGGAATGTCATTTAAATAATGATAATAATAATAATGCATTTTATTTAAAGGCGCCTTTCAAAACACTCATGGACACCTTACAAGGCACATAAAACACAACAACAGTACATCAAACAATATAAATCAGGTAACATTTAGTGCAAAGATAAAGAATAAATATGAATGTGAAATGTGAAATAAACAAGAACGTGATTGCATAGTTAGTGTGAGACAGAGTATGCCACTCTGAATATGTGCGTTTTCAGGCAGGATTTAAAGGTGGAAACAGAGTCAGAAGTACGAATATCTGGTGGGAGAGAGTTCCAAAGGCGGGGGGCAGATCAGATGAAGGCTCTGGACCCCATGGTAGTTAAGTTGGCAGATGGGGCAGAGAGCTGGTTGGCAGAGGAGGATCGGAGAGTTCGGGAAGGTGTGTAGATGTGAATCAGTTCCGAGAGATATGATGGTGCCAGGTTGTGAAGGATCTTGTAAGTGAGGAGTAGAATCTTAAAGTCAATGCGGGATTTGATAGGGAGCCAATGAAGTTGCTGCAAGGCAGGAGTGATGTGTTCAATAGAGGGAGTTCTGGTTATAATACGAGCGGCTGTGTTCTGTACCAGCTGGAGTTTGTGAAGAGATTTCCGCGGAAGACCAAAGAGGAGAGCGTTACAGTAGTCCAGATGGGATGTGATCAGGGTGTTTACCAGGATAGCGGTGCAGGTTGGTGAAAGTGAGGGACGGAGACGATTGATGTTACATAAATGGAAGTATGCAGTCCGAGTAACGTTATTGATGTGGGCTTCAAAAGATAATGTGCTGTCCAGGATGACACCCAGGCTCTTTACCTGAGGGGATGTAGGAACAGTGGAATTGTTGATGGACATGGAGAAAGTGTTGAGTGTTGCTAAGGTTGATCTGGTACCAATTAGGAGGACCTCAGTTTTTTCGCCGTTGAGTCTAAGAAAGTTGAGTGAGAGCCATGATTTTATTTCCAGTAAGCAGTCTGATAGGGCGATGGGTGGCAGAGTGGAAGAAGGCTTAGTGGAAAGATAGAGTTGGGTATCATCAGCGTAACAGCTGAATTGTATGTCAAATTTCCTGAGAATGTGACCAAGAGGCAGAAGATAAATAATGAACAGGAGGGGCCCAAGGACTTAGCCCTGGGGAACACCACTAGAGACTGGAGAGGAGCCGGATCTCAGGTTCTTGAATTGAACAAACTGTGTGCGGCCAGAGAGATATGATCTGAACCAAGCCAGAGGGACGTCAGTGATTCCAATTGAGGATAACCTGTCCAGGAGGATGTCTAGGGAAACGGTGTCAAAAGCTGCGCTCAGGTCGAGGAGAACCAGAATGGAGAGAAGTCCAGAGTCAATACCAGAATGAAGCTTACCAGCACACACAACAGGAGGATACTGACCACAGCTTGGACAGGCTCGGTCAATTGGATGCAATTATCAGCAAATTCATCATTAACATATTGAATACAAGGAGCAAATGCAAATGCAAAAAAAACCCCAAAACAAAACAAGATAATATACATGATGTCTCCTTTTTGCATTTTGTTTTATGCAAAGTGACAGTGACTTAAAATGCTACGAAGACCTGGCAGTCGAAATTTCAGAGCTACACAGTGGCAGTACTTATCAGTTTTATGATTACTGCTTATATTTTACAATATAAACCATATACATGGTGATTTAAACTGACATTATTATTTTGAGTTTGGAGTAAGATAAGCACATAACAACCAGGAGTAATAAATGCAAACAAAATACAGAGTCAAAAAATGGAATTCAATCTATATACATAAACATTACAATACTTAAATAAATCAATGACATAAGATTAACAGACTGACAAGCAAATCATGTAAATGTATAAATACAAGTTTCATGTAGTTGCATACCTTAGGTTGAGATATAGCATTACTTACCTAGATATGTTTTTTTTTTTACCCTCTGATGGTTTTAGTAAGTTAGAACCAAACAGATGGAAGTAAAGCAACTGAGGACATATAATCATCCTGTACAACAGGTCAGAAAGACAATATCTCTGTTAATGACAGACAAACGAGAAAGAAAGAGGCAGACTGTTTGCCTCGTTGACCAGTGACTAGATTAGAGGCTCAGTTCTTGAGCAGCAGACCAAAGAAAAACCAGAGATGTGTGCAGGGTGGGACGGGAAGGGGACTGTCCTAAAGGTGAATGACACAGCCCAGCCAGTTGTATCCCATGATTAGCCCTTTGTGTCCAGGCGTTCTTGGCCCTAATCAAAAGTCTAATACAGGGCTAATGGTTAGGAATGATGGCTCAGAACAGGGTGTAATGGGGTCAGAGGGTGGGTCAGACGAGGTCTTTGTACTGCCCTTTCCTTGTCCCCCTAATTAGTTGACATTGAGGGTGGAGGAAGGAGAGGAGGCTAGGGGAGGGTGAGGACAGAGAAGTAAAGGGGAGGAAGGGGAATAGGAGTTGAAGCTGATAGAACAGGAGGACAGCAGGAGAAATGGGAGAGCTGAGGAGATGGAGGTGGAGAAGAGCATCTTGTAGGCATCTCAGGCCACATATGGAGAACAACTGGGTGACAAGTCAATCAGACACGGGTGGGAATGGCACAGGTTAGCCAGGTCTGCGACTGTTACAGCACATTTGACACAAAAACACACAGGATGATGGAAACTGACACACTGTCACACACATTTCAACATAACTAAACAAATGCTTAGTCAACCTGTGATAAAAGCCCTTAGGTGTTTCCATTCAACAGCACCATTGTCCTGCTGTTTAATTCACAATAACGTAAATTATGTATGCGTCTGAAACCATCATGACTACATCAAAATATTTACACAAACAGTGAAATGGAGTGGAAGGGTTAATGGATTCATGAAAAGTGAATATGGTTCTGTAAATAAAGGTTTTATGTAATTGTAAGATGTGTAATTAGTTGCAATTAAACTTAATATCACAGTTGGGAAATTATCTTATCTTATATATAAAAGACTATGATCAGAGGTCACATTTTAATGGACAATAATATATCTTGATGAGATCTCACAAAATTTTAATTTACTGTATGTCAGTGAAAGCTGCACTGAGACACTGGATCTTTTATAGCTAAAATTGTAGTGTAATATTACTTATATATTTTTTACTGCATAACAAGAGTGTGTATTATTTCATATATGAAATGTAGCCTTAATTCATTTTCAGAATGACATAAACAGCCATTCCCAGCTTACAACTTTTCTTGAAAAGCTTTTTTTTCTCTAACTCAAATTAGAATCAAATTTAAGCAATGTGATCTTGCTGTTGTTCATCTCATGTCAGGATCCGGAGCTCCTCCTGCCCATAGGAGAGTCCTGAGCAGAATTTATGAGTCCCCTTTTCCCCTCACACTTCCCCCTCACACAGCTGTATCTATGTAAATCAATATTAAATATGACACTTTCATATTCACTGAAATAACAAATAAATTGAAAGCTATGGCAACAAAATTATGACTAAAGTAATTCACCTGCTTGGTGAAAAACTTTTGTACTCCTGTTGAAGAAAATGGTGCTGCAGGTATCTAAACCATTGTTTAAAACACAATAATGTACAAGCTATAAGGTGACCCTGAATCCAGACAGGCACCACTCGGCCGCAGTACGGAGGTGGGGGAGGGCTCTCCAACCATCAAATCAGCCTCCAAATACCATCCCAGTGGACAGAGCTGCCAGCCGCAGCCCCCGACAGCTCCCAGCATCCTGTAAACACTGTCCATCTTGGCTACCTTTTATTTGAAAGGTGTGACAAACAATGGCAGTCCTGCATTGTAAACATGTGAGCTCATGAGTGGTTCAAGTTGCACAACTGCTGAATTTGTCCAGAAAATTTGAGGAGAGGGGGACCAAAATGCACTTTGACACAAAATAAACCATTACCGGTCACTGAGGGAGCTGCACTAGGAGGTCATGGGCTTTGCCAAACTAGTAGATGGGTAGAGGCAGGGGAGGCTGAGACATTGGAGGGGTAATGGTGGGGTGGGGTTTGGAAAGG
This sequence comes from Scomber scombrus, assembly GCF_963691925.1. NCBI lineage: Eukaryota > Metazoa > Chordata > Actinopteri > Scombriformes > Scombridae > Scomber > Scomber scombrus. The sequence goes on from NC_084970.1 coordinate 14,121,643, forward strand.
GAGGGGCACTGGTTGCATTCTCTGCATTTGAGTAGAAATTTGGTACTAGATCAGATAATGCAGAAAAAACAAACTTTAAGTCAGGTTGGCTCCAGGATATGAGAGATGTTGGTTAGGTTAAACAAAAGTAACATAAAATGGATGCTGCCGATCTGCAGATTTGTCAGAATTTAGGTTAGAACAGCAGGAGGTTGTAACTCTTTACATGACAGTCAGGAGTCCTGGACGAGTTTACCCCTAAATCAAATTTCCCTACCTCTGCACCAAACGTTAACCATTCCAAGAAAAATTATAACTTTGACACCAGATTAGATTTATAAACACTTTTATTGGCTGTGTCAGGATTAGAACACAAGGTGCTGTTTACTCGGCACCACACGGCTTAGGAACCATAAGCCAGTGGTAGCTCAAAAGGTAAACAAATGAAGCTTTGATCAGCCAAGATGAACACATATATCTAAAGCCTTTATCTCCCAACACTAACATGCGTGTGTGTCAGCCCTCACTACTAGGTCTTTGGAATATTTTATTTCACTCTAAATATGAAAGATTCAATGAGCAAATTCCTGTGAGATTCATTTTTCTCTTTGACAGACTGACACTAATTGAAGAAACTTTGGTAAATGACTTATGGCAACAGCCTCAGACAATTGGATTTTAATCACATAAAATCATATTAAATATGGACAAGAAATCGCAAAGATCCTGGAATAATAGTGATGAAAGAGAGCCAAATAAACTGTAAATCTCAGCTCCACAGTTGAGTCTATAGAAAAAGGAACAGTATTGCCAGTGTTTGTAACAGTGACAGCAGCCAGTTTATTGACTGGAGTGGATATGTGATCTGAGCGCTCTGCAGGGGGAAGCCTTGCCCTTTGACCCTGCAGCCCTCAGGCATGGCCCTGGTGCCCGTTGGCAGATGTGACTTACTGGAGCAGACTTTCCTGCAGGGTGACAGCTTGTTACCCCCTCAACCTCGCTCCTCCCCACCCCTCCTCTGCAGACTCGCACACACACTCAAACACGCAAACCCCGCCTCCGGTGCCTCCTCTCCTGTTGCAGCTCCTCCCCTTCGCTCCACCCCCACAATCTCCGTCCCTGGGGAGATTCATTAACAGACCCCAGCTCCTCCGCCCTCACTAATGATTGGCACCATCAACCACCTATCCACTCCGCCCCTCTACATGAATGATGGGCCTACGGTAAAGAGCAACAGCTGGACAGAAGGTGGAGAAAGAAGGACGGTATATGTCTCTCATTATAAACACAATAGCAACTTGTGTAATGTATCTTGTCTGACCTTACTGACTGAATACAAAGGGATGGAACAAGAGTAACACATTGACAGTAGTAACAAGGCTTCTGGGCCACTGGCCAACATCATGTTACAATCCACTGGTCCAGGCGGACAACTCTCTTTTGACATGGATGTTTACAACAGTTGTGAGACCAACTGTATTTGATTTTTAACAAAATCTTTTTCTCATACCTTTATGTGTTTTTGGTTCTAATTGACTCTCAGACAGCATACGTTCTCTGTGTGGCTGCCACACAAAGACTGTATACTGTTTAATGAGGTTCAATTGCTTAAAAAAATAAGGAAAACACTTTTTAGCCATGTAGTGTGTTTGTATTTTTATACTTATGAGTGTTAAATACTATGTTTATCATTCCAGATAATGTGAAGCTTTTAGCTCTACTACATGATATCGTCTTCCTCACTGTGTGCATAACTTGTGCAGTTCTGCCGTGGCTAAGTGGAAAGAAAATAGTGAGTGCTTGCCAGAGAGAGGTGTCACTTGTTCTCAGTATTAGCAGTAGAGTAGATAAGAAAACAGATGGGACAGGGAAGGTCAGAGGGCCATGCTACGGCTGACAGGTTTGTTTATTTGGCCTGTCTCTGATATCCTGCTTTCCCCCTCCACGCCCCTCACTGACTCTGCCTACAGCCTGACCTGGAAGTGACCACGCAGAGATGGATCAAGGCCACTTTTCACCAGAGAGTCAACACCACCCGCCCCACTCACCACTCAGTCCAACTCAAAACACATGGGGCAAGTGTGGGCTTATTACCCTCCTCTGACAGGAACAACAATTGACTAATTTGCACTCGCAGTTGAGCAGAGTTTAGATACTTTAGAGGGAATTTCAACCAGAACCAATATGGCTGACACGATTGCAAGTATACATTTCAAATAAAGGTGATATAAGTCGAGTGTAAGTTCAAGAATATTACAGTGTAAGTATTAAACAGATTTATATGATTTAAGTTGTGTTTAATTGTTGCAAGAAACAGAGCCAAAACATCACTAATAAGTTTAACTCCAGCGCCCCATTGATTCACAAGTCTGGAGAAACTGTGTGAGGTCTGAGGTCCCTATACGCCAGAACTGATAACCCTGCCTGGGCACCAGCAGATAAGACTGTTCAGTGATGTCCCAATAACAGCAAGCTGAAGGGGCTCTGTAGTCAAGAGAGATAAACTGGATCCAACAGATTCCAGAAGATTCTCTCAGTCGGCATGACTCATTTCCTTTAATGACAGATGGCAAAAACCAGATGGTTGAATTTGGGGAAACAGAGTGGATATCTGAGGAGACTCCTGCTCCTAATCACAGCACGACCAGATCTCCACATAAAAGTTTATTATACATATAGACTTAAATTGACTTCATTCAGTTAAATTCCCTTTTTTCCCCCCTATGATAATTACCTCATTTTAGTCATGGTTAGATCTATACTGGCCTCATTCTGAGGTTTGGCTTGAAATTCTCGTTCCTTAAGTTCAATTATATCCTAAATTATCCAAACGTATGCTACATTTATTCCAAAAACTATAACCCTGTGCTTAAAATGTTCTTGAAAGATAGGCTATTAGTGGCTAGATATTCCACTATGATGCAAACTAAAAATCCCTAAATTGTGTAATGTGAATCAGCAAGAGCATATTCAATAGTAGTACAAGCAATCTGACTGGGTGTATACATTCTTTTCACATGATATATTACATTCTGTAGACAGCACAAGCCTCACACAATATAAAAGCTGCAGCAGAAAGATATATTTCAGAGGGCAGCACGGTTGAAGGTTAAGTAAAGATGCTGTTTCAAAAGTGGGATCTATATAAAAGCAACTGTGAAAGCAAATCTCCACCCTTCTGAAGTGTCCTACAGTAGTGGCAATCTCTCCATTGTTGTTTTTCCAGCTGACCATGGACCTTGAAAGCTTAAGTCAATAGAGATCTTCCCCAGAGGCATACAGGCTATTACACAACTGCTGTATACACAAATATTATATTTACTGTATACTTTAAGAAAGCAATATAATCCCAAGTAAGCCAGTAAAGTAAACTTCATACAGTCCCAGGCAGCTGCAAACAAATCGTGAAATCTAACCTTTACCATAGCAAGAAAAGCTGGGAGCGCAGCACAGTGCTGACTTTGCTGGCAGAATGACGTAAAAGTCAAGTATTTTAGGTGAAGTGCAGTACATCGTGCTATGTTCTTCTTAAATACATTCAGAGTAAAAAGAAAAAACAAACAACGTAACAAAAACAACTTTTTAAATCAGTGTTTGAATGGCACCAATAAGTGGAATGGTACATACAGTTTTATATAGTAGGGGCACAACACAAGAGTCTTAACTAACACTCGCTCAAATGTCCCATAGTGGATGGTTTGTAATCCCTGCAGTTCTAAACAGACGAGGGAAAATCAAAAACAAAGCAGCACTAAAAACAACCAAAACATCTGCAGGGCAGCAACGCCAAGGCAGAGGGGATATCAAGCACACGCAAATTCAGCCAAACAGATGGTTTGTCTCCACCATCACTCTAACACACACACCCACCCACACACACACACACACACTTGCACCCACACATCAGGGCTGGAGGGAGACCGTATAGCCTGGGAGTGTCATGCTGCAGACCAGCCCCACCGCCCAGGAAGGGGAGGGTGTGTCTTAGAGTGTGTGTTTGAAAAATGAGGATGAAATCATACAGAGCATCAGTGGTCAGTTCACACGTGTCAAGCTGTTCAGTTTATAAAACTTTTACGTGCCAACAAGTACACGTGTTGTGCAATGTAGCAAGAACATGCACCAAAATGTATGCGCGCATGTATGGGACATATACACATAGCTATACATGCACTAGCACATATTCTTGCACACACTCCTGTTCGTCTGTTTGAATAATTATTTTTGGAAATCTCATGCACACATTTACAGTCTCAAACTCATCGTATTCACTGGGGCAGAATGAACCGGGTATTAATAGTCTACACCTAACTGCTAAGAAATAGACAGGAGTGTGTACATGCAGCGGGAGAGGTATGCAAGAAAGACGGGGGGTTTCCTGTGTGTGTGTATGTGTGTGTGTGTGTGTGTGTGTGTGTATGTGTGCATAAATATCTGAATTTCTTCTTCTCTGTCTGTGTCTGTCTCTCCCTCTCCCTCCCAGGGATGTGCTTAGTGTGAAGCAGACCTGTTCAGACAGCGAGGGCTGACTCCTGTTTAGACTGGGCCGGCGCCAGTCGTCCCCTCACTTCGCCTCAGCAGCGACAGGTGAGAGCCTTCAGCTGACTATCATCACACTCACCACTGACAACACCACGACACACCACAGTCGATCCATCACTCCTGTCACATGAGAAACTCTTTTCCAATGTAGTGTTAAGGAGTTAAGAGGGAAAAGTGTTTTTCTTTTTCTTTTTTAATTTATTTTAGTTTTTGTGAGTTACAATTTAAGATGCAGATGTGAAGTGTTATGAAATCAGGACTGCACAACTTTCAAAGAACGAACAAACAAACAAACAAAAAAGGAATAACACAATTAGTACTATAGAAAGTAAGATAGAGCTTTTAATTTTTTTTTGTCTTGTTGGATACAGCTTTCTAATAGCTTATAGGAAAGGAAACAAACTAAACAAGATTTCAGCTCAAGTCTTCTCTGAAGATACTGTAATATAGTTACAAATTACTTCTTTAGTCTAACTTCACACCTAGCACAATATATTGACACAAAAAACATACCAAGGTGTTTATAAATTAGATTACACAGCATTCAAACTGAGAAAGATAAGCAGCTGCAGCCCATTACAGAGGTTCAAACAAGGCAAACTGCAAAGCAAAAGCAGATAAATTGTTTCTGCAGTGATTGATAAGAACCATTAACGGTCAGTTTGTGTGGTTTGTAAAATTGTGTCTCCTATGCGATATTGTGGTAATATATGTGCACGTGCATTGGTGACTGTGGTCTCCCAAATCTGTGTTGATGCACTTGTTTTTCTGTGTATACTCATGCAGTATTACTGTTGCATATGTGTATTCTGTATCCTGCAGATAAAGTCTAATCAAATCAGCAGGCCAAGAGGCTCTCTCTATCTTCCCTTTCTCTCTCCTCAGTGGTAATTACAGTATGTTTGAGTAGGATCCCTGTCACACAGCCAGAAAATAGAATTTATATAAAATGATTTGTCTCTCCCTGTCTCTCTTTCTCTCTCTGTCTCTCTTTCTCTCTCTCTCTCTCTGTCACTCTCTCTCACTCACACACACACACACACACACACACACACACACACACACACACACACACACACACACACACACACACACACTGATAGAGAGAGAGAGAGAGAGCGAGAGAGAGAGAGAGAGAGAGAGAGAGAGAGAGAGAGAGAGAGAGAGAGAGAGAGAGAGAGAGAGAGAATGGCAACTGCATCAAGATCAACAAAAGAATTCAAATATATGTTCATGTGACAGTGGATTCACTCTGTTTCTATTTTCTTTCTGTCTGTGATTTAGAGAAGGAGGAGGATTGTATTGTTGGGATTTTATAAATGAAAAAAGAGGTGCTAATGTCAATTCTCATATGATATAAATATCATATTTGATTCTCATAAATTCTCATTAATGTTGATGTGATGCTGTGGAAAATCAGGCCCAAGAAATTTAATGGATTCCTGTTGGCTGTAAGCTGCTCTCTGTTGACCAATAGCAGTGTTTTCATTACACCATATGAAAACCCAAATTCATCAGAAATATCTTATTATAATATCGATAATTTATGAAAGGGATCCAGCGGTCATTTACAATCTCTCAGTTTGGGATGAAGTGCTCTTTTGCATTAAGGGGTTTATCATTTATTTCCTCCAGGAAGCAACAATAAGTATCAATAAGGTTTGAAAAAAAATTGAGCATTGATTTTTGATATCAGACCCACTATTCCACCTCCTCAATTATGCTGAAAATTGTGATCCAAAGTTTTAAGTCACCCAGCACAAACTGTATTTTATATTTCTGAAGGTGAATATTACACTATTCCTCCATGACAGCTTTACAATCCTCAAGGTTAAATGAGGACCAATTCCTACGCAATATATTACAACCAGACCAGTCCCAGTTAAATGGGCTAACGGTTATAAATATTAGTGATCAGCCAGGGCAAAGAAGGGGAAAACACAAGGCTTCAAAGCCGAACTGATGATCAGTTAATCAAAATTGTCCCTACATTCACCCCTTGGAAGGACTGATGCAGACAACCCTTGTCATAAAACGAGATCACTAAGGAATTTGGTATTTAATGCTCCTTACCAGGCACTGACAGGGGACATCTGTTTGAAATGTATTGTGAGTGCATGCATTTGCCGGATAACATTTCTCACAGTCAGTGTTTAGTGACCCAGTCATGCTACAAGGAATGTTTAAGTTGTATTGTTAGTTGAAATTAATATGTGCAGGGTACTGAATGAGTCTCCATGTAAAATGTAAGTCGGCAATATTGACTTCAGATGACAAAACAGGCCATTTATTACCATGGATGATGATAAAAAGTCATGTCTAGTGCAACATAGTTTGTTTTAACAATGGGAGATGTATTGTAGACATAACTGAGAGTGAAGAGTGGAGACTCTTACTTGCTGCAAACAAAGCCAGTCCTAGGGTTAGTGATAAAAATTATAAATGAGACAAAAGCGCAGCCGTATGCTAACAATAGGCCTGTGGACACAGTCACAGTATTTCATAGCCTACATGGCATGCTCCATTTAAAAGGCTAGCCTCACCTCAGCCTGGTCTCCCTTATTCCCTGCTGTGAGCCCTCTTTAGGTGCGCTGTACATACTGCACACACACACACACACACACACACACACACACACACACACACACACACACACACACACACACACACACACACACACACACACACACACACACACAAAATACATTTTAGCACAGCACATGCAGAAGCATGATCACACATAGAGCCCACCAGATGCATGCACACATAAAAACATAAGCACAGACACAGACACACACACAGACACACACACACACACACACACACACACACACACACACACACACACACACACACACACACACACACACACACACACACACACACACACACACACACACACACACACACACACACACACACTGAAATGTCCACTGTGACCCACCTCCCTCTCTCCTTCCATTCCCCATTTGCAGCCTCTAAAAGCATTTTCCATTTAACAGTGGGCCTGGGGCTGTGAGTGACAGGGAACAGAATGGACCTTATGTTGTCACTTTCTCAGCGCTGTGGCCTGGAGGGAGGCCTGGCACAGCAGTCTGCTGCTGGTGGCAGAGTGGGTGGTGGGTGGGACAGACTGTGGATGAGAGGAGGAGGGTTGCGCAGTCCAGCACAGACATGCAAGGGTACAAACCTAAACTCGACTACAGTTTCAAATTCACTTGGAAAGAGTGGCCTTTTTTATGGCCAGCAGCACATCAATTACAAGTTTTTATAATCAACAGCAAATTAGAAAACTGTGTGCTGTGTAATCACATTTATTTAAAAGCATATACAGTCACAGAAAAAACATCTCCTGATAATTCCACATCAAATAATAGAAATAAAGGATGATAACTGTTTTTTAATCTGATATTGATTCTCAGATAACTACTTTGGAACAAAAAGATGACATTTTCCCAATTGTTTATCTTGAAATACTTCTAACCATAAGATAATTTTAACCCCAATTTCCTTGTTTCTAACCCTTATCATAGCCTTACAATTTATTACAACACAAACAACAAAGTGAGGTGATTTTGAAACATGAAACAGACTTATGAATGACACATTATGTTAATCTAATTCATTTGTTGTTAACTTACAATGAGGTGACTATACATATTCAAAATAAAGTGACTGTAAAGATTACTGTAAAGTAGTCAAATATATTTTTAACCTTAAAAAGTGTTTTGGCAAAGACAGAATGGAAAGAAAAAAAAGTTTGGGAAAAATCTCAAATGGATACTGGTCCATTGTTTGGCACCCATCTGTGACTGCGTTCACCTATTAAAAAATATGAATCACTCATTCAGGCTTTGGTTACTTAAGTCTGTGGGTCCTTGCAACCAGCCAACATGGGCCCAACATTGGCTCAACATTCAGGTATGCAGCGAGAAAGGAGACGTCTGACGTTGACAGATGGCTAGGTGTTGACAGTGAGTGGCAGGTAGACTACCTGTGCCACAGTTCACTTGGAGATTCATTAAGCATTTTGGACAGGATCCTTTGGAAAGGCCTTGCTTTGGTGTAATCTGATACCTGGCCTTAGGGATACTGTAATGTTTTTACATGAATCACCTTGAACTATGGGTGAGCGCTCTGTCTCAGGCCAGAGGAGAGGAAGAGGAAAGGGGGATGGATAGGTTTGTGTACCTCAACATCCCTTACTCCTTATCTCTCTTCTTCCTTCAAGACAAATGGCTCATCCCACGACTCACTTTCCATTCAAACCAGGTTTTCAACTTTTTTTTATTTCTCCCCTTTGTCCCCATGTTGTGACAGGCATCTAAATTGATTAAGCTGTGCCCCAGGATCTGACACTACAGCGTGTTGCCTTCTATTTGTTGATTACTATTGATTTTCTTTGATACTTCATTTAAAAATCAATAGCCAGAGCAGAAGAAAAATAGGCGCAGTTTACACATACTTTAACATACTATTGTGCAACAGAGAAGGCCGCAGGTTTGGCAGTAGCTGTGATGGCAGCAGCCAATTACGAGGAAAGCTCTTAACAGGTGAAAGAGAGAGGCCCCAGATCGATTCTAAGCTTTCTTCTCCAATCACAGAAAGTGGCCATAAATTAAAGCGCATCTGTTTTGTTTTGAAGACAGCCATGAAGCATGGCTGCAACTTTTTATTTTTTTTATTTTTTTATTTCTTGGTATCCTTCACTCTTTATACAACCCCCACTTTTGAAATAACTGCTCTATCCTCCATCATTACATGACAGACAGAAAGGACGAGTGTCAAATAACAGGCAAACAGCGTGGCTACAGCATGATATATCAGTGAAATTTGACCTGCCTCACTACATTTGAATTTACAATGGGAGTGTAAAGTAATTTACAGTAAGTTATGTTATTCCACTCCTCAGATCAGCCACTTTAACTGTATTGCTTCAGAGTCATTATGTATGAGGTTTTCTGATTTTTTCCCCCATGAAGGGACAGTGGGAAGTTGTCTATAAGTTTTCACAAAAATTCTGTAACTTACTTTAAAATGATTATTTTTATTAGTAGTAACAGAAATAGTAGAGCAACATAGAGAGCAACAAAGATGAAAGTGAATGAATGATCGTCAGCAACAAAATTGTTGTAAGCAGTTATGGTTCTCTTGACTTTAGACTTCTGCAGTGAAACACACACACACACACACACACACACACACACACACACACACACACACACACACACACACACACACACACACACTGAGTAAATGTACTCAAACACTAGTCACACTGTTGGTGTGTTGCATGTCTTCACTGTAACAATCTACTGTCATTATCACAAAATGTTGCCTTTTATTCTTTAAGGACCTACTGGCACTTTAGTCTGTCCAGAGCAATGAATGTGACAGAATACAACAATCATCCAAAGAGTTGGTCTCACACAGTTAACCTCATTTCATTGCTACCAGTTTTTCTGTCAAAATTAATTAAGTGAGACTGTTAGCAGAGCTTAGAAGTAATTAAACCCTTGTCTGTTTTTTTCCAGTAACTACCAGATTTATTTCTATGGAGTTTCAAAATAATGAAAAATGCCCCTCACATTATCAGAGTTTTTAGTTCACTTCACTAAACTCATAAACTGATTTTACTATTAATTTCAGTACTGTTCACTGTTGGTGGGGGCAGTATCTCTTCGTTATGCATTTGGATCTCTCTTGCTATACCTCTCTGTGTGTGCCTGTCTAAAGCAGTGAATGTCATTTGTCCTCAGTTGCACTAATCTTTTTTCTCTCATTTCTTTCTCCTTCACACCTACTCTCCCCCCTCCAGCCCCCGTGTCACCCCTTGCCCAAACTCAAGCATGCAGAACAGAGCAGGCAGGTATTTTCTAGCAGACCAGAACGCTCTGTTCTCAGAGTTCTCACCTTTCACCCGGGGTAAACGTGAGGCAGCATTGCTCGGGCCCCTGAGCCCCACAGAGACCAGAATACAACACCCACCCCTGAATTGGTCTGTATGAAGAGGCAGCGGTGCGCTGAAAGACACAGGCTAGTGGAAAGAAACCAGGTAGCACAAACAGAGTGAATGACATTGTAGAAGACACATAGAGATGACACTGAGACATCAAAAACTGGTTTGAGTGTAAGGTTGCTGAGTTTATTCAGGCAGCAGGTGTCACTGTCTTTGCGTAGTGTTCAGGTACCTCAGGTGAGACAGCTTACCAAAAATTTAAGCATAGGGTTACAGTTAGGCAAGTAGCGGTGATGGTTACGGTTAGGATAAATCTCCACAAAATTAATGTAAGTCTATGTTATGTCCCCAAAAGTTACCATGGCCTGATTTTTGTGTGTGTATGTGTGTGTGTGTGTATGTGCGTGCGCCAGTGGTAGCGACCTTGTCCCTGCCCCCTCCAGCGGGAGTGACAGATGCTCAGTAATCTGTGTGAAAGGCGATCCACCACTTAATGGGATTGTTTCTGTTACACCTTAAAGAAGAGGCAGCCAGCAGACCAGAGCTGAGCAGTCGTCCTCCGTAACTGCTGTCCTGGGACCTCAGGTGGACACAGCGGGTGAAGAGACACCACACGACCGTCAGGAAGGAGGGGTGGGCTTCACACCTCACAATCATAAAACAGTGCAGAGCTCCCCTCCCTGCAGTGTATTGTCTTAAAAACAGATGGCTGACATATTGACAAGGAGCAGAGAGATGATATGGTTGAAAAGTGTGAAAACCCTTGAACATATGGAAGCCTGATTATCACAGCTAATGAATATGTTTTGAGTGGCTGTCAAACAGGTGTCTTTTAAGCTCAAATGAAAAGAAAGTTAGTCGAGCTAATGAAATTTAAATGTAAGCTGCTCAAACAAGAACACAGTAAGTACATTTGTTTAAAGTCATAGTACATTTAATACGGCGATGGTACACATTACAGAAAAATGATTGCAACACATGAAAAACAGTACAATAAAATAAAATAAATAAATATACAAATGCAAGAAACCAGTACTAAAAAAAAGTGTAGTTGAAAATAGATTGGTATTAAGTCCTGATTCAAAGGTGTCTGTGGTGCCTTTCTGATTGAGTGTGATAAATTATTCGATAGTAGCGGAGCTCAGTATTCCACCAATACACTGCTTTTTCTTCTCTTTTCTAATGATCTTTGGCATGGTTAGGTAGCCTACTTCCTGTGATCTAAATTTACATGGGGGAATGTAGGGACTGAGACGTTCTGACAGGCATGATTGTGCAAGTCCATGGTGAGATTTGAAGGTGATGACAATACGACAACAAAAGTGAGGGTCAGATTTTATTTTAGTTATGTTTTGGTTATTACCAGCTATTTAAAGAGCTTTATTTTTTTAGTAATATTTCTGCGCTAATAAAATGTATTTCAAATTTTTTTTAAATATAAGCTTGACATAAAAAACCTTATTAAAAGCTCAAAACACACACACACACACACACACACACACACACACACACACACACACACACACACACACACACACACACACACACACACACACACACACACACACAGACACAAACAAAGACAATGAGAAGCAAACATACAGAAGGGAAATATGAAAAAGGATGACACCATCTTTATCTTTCCCTGTTCAGGGTAACATGAGCAGGAGTTTCCTTTCTACCCTCCACCTATGGTCGCAGTAAAACTGTCCAAGTCATAACGCCCAGCGTGTCAAAATGATATGTTTAACCATCTCCTGCCTATTATACAGGACAATAGTAGCCCTGGATGGATTTCCTCCCAGTGTGAAATGACAGATTCACCTTCTTTCTTGCCTAGTGCCCACTCGGCTCAGCGCTCCTCTTCAAAAGACCACTACTATGTGTCACCTGTGTAGAATGTAAAGACACGTTAGATAGAGTTTCACAGCAGACCTCTATTCATGCTTATGATTGCTTTGTTTGGCGGGAGAGATTTTGGTGTCCATAGGGGATGGGAAGATGGGACCTCTGCTTTATAAATGAGCCGTTGCTTTGTCAACACAGGAGTGGGGTTATTTCAAGCGGCAACTGAAAGATTGATGGAGTGAGATGATTATCAGTGAGAACACAGTATGGTGATCGGACTGCAGGGATGCTGTACGTATAGTAGAATGAGTGATTAGGGCTGTCACTCTCTCAGAAAATCAACATGAAATGAATACTAACCTATGTAGCCTAATCATAAAATATGTTGCAGAACTGACATAACTCTGTTTATTTGCTGTGCATCCACTTCCTCACTGGTTACAGGCAGGTGTCTTCAGATTTGTTGTGATGATGTTACTTCGTGTTTTGAAAAAGCAGCAAACAGTGTCATTTGTATCCACAATTTATTTGGTCTATGATGTAAAATCCAAAATACTTACTACTTACACATTATTTCTCTGACAGTTTGGTATTATTCTGATAGCATCACTTGCTGGTTTCCTGCATTAAGCAAATGTACACATTTTCAAAGAGAATAATGGTCTTATTTGCTGAGGGAGACTGTATTTTATTTTCTAATTTGGTAGGATCATTACAGATCAAATAAAAACATACAATCATTTTTCTGCTTGTTCAAATAGTGGTTAACATTTCTACAACAGATCAGGCTTAACATTCTGAGATTGTACTGAGTCTAATTTACTTAAAAACAAAGTACTCTCTGTCCTTCATGTCAGTTTTCTGCCTGTTTCAAATTGGTCACAGACCGGTATGTACTTAATGTACAGTGAGAACCACTGAGTCTACTTTATTATGTCTTCATGCTTGATAAATGACAGGAAAAATACAATTTCTTAATACAGTAACAGAACACCTTGTATGTACTTTCTCTTTACTCTGACAGACAGACACAGAGACAGATGCACAGTTCGATGAGTGAGGGCCTTAGGGTCACAAGGGAGGGGCGTGGGGCCACAGATCAGGGGTCCCATTTCTTCTCCAGCCTTTTCAATTAAGCTCCAGCACACTGGTAACAATTTATGAACATGACCTTCCAACTCTGCAGCTCCTGCTCTCAGCCCCGGGAGCCAACCTCTCCCACCCCCCAACTACATCAAACCAGCCCCAGTACCCCTCTGACCCTCTGACCCACCACATATACCCCATCTTGACAATACAAATCTAATGTCACACATGCAAAAGCGTATGCGTATTATGTATGTGCCCATACAGGCGCAAATAGACACAGACACTTACACTCAAGATCAGGTCCCCCGTGTTCACATTGAGGGGTCAGTGGTTATTCTTCAGCAAAGGCTCAAAGGTGAGTAATAAAAAAATCCAATACAGTAAATGCATGGGGTCACCAGCATATCAATATATAATACAGAAAGGAGACAGATGACAAGCCATAAGCGGATAGAAAGCGATTGAATTCTCTGTTTCTCCCTATCTCGCTATCTCTGGATGCATCAATCTGCAGCTGTTGATAATTGAATTAAGAAGAAGACGTGATTAACAAGTTCTTCAAAAAAGCTGGAATTGCCTGCAATCTGACACCCGCAGACCTTGATGGGCTTCTTTGGGAGGGAAAACTATTTGTGACATCTCCACAGTTCAGCCAGCTGTCTTCATTTTAATTAAAAATCTTTCACGGGTGTAAGAGTTATGGAAGGTACTTCTGGCAGCAGCCTGAATGAAATACCACATAACAAATTGTGTGTGCGAATAAAGTAAGCAACAGCTACATCAATCGGATGTGATGGAGGATGCGATTTCCCAAAAAGGGGGCATACCAAGGCAGCCAATGCACAGTAATGTTGGACAACTTTATTGAAACTATGAAACTTTATATAATTTTATGAGACCTGCTGTCATTAACCTGAGCTCATTGCATTACCAGTAACTTTACTGCTGAGCTGTTTGACTTTGGAAGAACTATTATGGATGTGTGTTCCATTTCTTGATTTTTATTCAACCTGAAACATGAAGGCAAACATCCATTAGAAATATAACACCAAATAGTAACGGTGGTTTGGTACCATCACTAAAAGGTTGTGAAGGTTTTTATTATTTTATATGGAACGTATACCTCTGACATGTTTCCATGTGACTCATCTAACTGCCTTTCATGTTAAGGAACAGGTTGTTCCTGTCGTTTGAGACTCATAGTTTCTGTATGTTGATTTGTTCATAGAAATGTTATTATGGTTGGAATTTATTGACTTTAATTCATTTTAGAAACACATTTTCCTCTATTCACCTGCCTTATAGTTAATATACAGATAGATGTGCGACAGTGTGCTACAATTACTCTGCTTGGGCTAAAGCTCTGAGTAGAGCTTTAAGGATCTACACAGACCACAGACCAAACAAGTGGAGATCACTTTACCATAATACTGTGTGAGCACACACTGTAGAGGAGATAAGCATAATGAGGAGTCAAGGCTTGTTAAGGCCTACTTGTTGTACAACAGCAGATGTAAAAGATGTAAATCCTAAAATCATCATGCTTACATGATCATAATGAAAATGCGTAGTGTGTAGCACTACATAGCTGAGGTCATTAGTATTGGTCATAAATCAGAAGATTAGACAAATTAAAATTTTGAGCTGATAATGCTGTGTGATGAAGGGTTTGTCAAAGTTTTTTATGAGAAACACTGAGAGGGACATGAATGTTATGGAATGTATTCAATAGTTTATATTTTTCAATAAAGATTAAAAATACCAACCTCATGTTGCTGCTATAGATAAAGTCAGTGGGTCTTCAAAGTCAGTATTGACTTTCAATTTTGGAGTCATGAATTGTACTTTCCGTGTATGGCGTTTCAAATAGCAGATACAACTAAGCAAGCTGTGGTTTCAAGCTTAACTGTATGAATAATATGCAGGCACAGCGAGCATCAGACACAAGGTTGTTCATCAGAAAATTAATTATCAAATTAGTTCTGATCTCATTGCTTATTATGTCATGTCTGTGCTCGCCATTGAATATAAAAAAGACAACATCCTATGTCCACAATATACGGGCTGCGGCAGTAATCTGAGACACCTGTGTTTAATGACTATGTATGTGGGGCCATATTTGCAAATCATTTTAAATACCAATGAATGCGACATAACTGACTGACCTCGCTATAAGTCTGCTAACAATTACACCTTATCTAGCCTCAGATAACATCACCTCCTTTAACTAAACTAAAAGTAAGAGACTGCATGGGAATATACAAAAGTGAGGGTCAGTTTTTATAGTTGGTTATTACTAGCTTTTTATTATGCAAAACAAGTTTTACCCTCCCCAGCTGAACTGTTGCAGTCTGTCATCTTTATTCAAGTTCACTCCGCTAAGACCTCCATCACACTCCCTGCTGCTCCTTAATAGACCGAGGTCCTCTCAGTGACACCATAACTCACACATACATCTCCTCTGAAGCTATTGTTGTCTTCCCTTTATCACAGCACCGACACTGTTCACCACCCACTGCAGCAGTGAGGAGTCAAACAATCTGTCATGTACGTGTTTAAGTTTTTGATTGCGAGTCTTAATTTACTTTCACTTTGACTATTTGTCAGCTCAGTCCTCCAACACTTACGCACCTTTACTGCCTTTAAACCAACAACCAAATGTCAGAGGGACACACCAAAGATCAAACGCAGGCCTTGGCCATAATAGGGTCCAGTGCGGAGCATGTCATTTATGTGACCCTGGCAGGGCAGTGGAAGGGGAAGTAATGAATTAGAGTGGAGCTTGGAAGGCATTAGAGATTAGGCAGCAGAGAGGGCTCCACTGAGGAGTGACTGCAAGGTCAGGGGTTAGGCATATACCACCAACTGTTGTCAGACAACCTCAGCATGTTTATTAAGGAGAGATCTGCTTATTGTGCAAAGAGATGGGGAATGAATAGACCAGGTTATACTGCAAAGCCAAAAGCCTGACCAGTTATGACTTTAGTTTTTCCTCATGCAAGAGAGAAAGAAGTGTCATTTTAGCATGTGCGTCAAATATGGTACAATTTCTGGATAGGTTATGAGTGATGTCATAGAGTTTTAAAGAAATTGGTAGTCAAATTCCAAGTAGCCATACAGAGGAAAATTGAGTAATTAATTTCTGAAGTAAGACAAGTCAGTACTTTTCCTTTGTATGGGAGTAGAAATGACTGTAGGAAAAACTCATATAAACAATACAGAAAAGGTCTGCCTTTGTGTTGTTTAATACTGTGGCTCCTGCCTAGTATACATGTTATTTAGGTGTGAAAACAAAGTCACAAATTAAACTTTTTAAGGGACCATTTTACATTATGTTTAAACTGATATTCTAAATGGAGTAGTGTAACTACTAATTGTCAGTTTTTTTCTCATATCCAACTGTAACTCTCGGCTGGTGTTCTGCTTCAGAACAAAGGAGGTGCATTGGTAGGGGCGTGTTGCTCCATGTCAGACATAAAATAGGATTCAGGCCTGTTGAATAACAAAGCCATGAGTTTGAAGGCCTATCAAATGTTTAAAAAATGAATAATAAGTAATAGGTAATAAATAATATTATTTTTTGAAACATTATAAAAAGCTTGTTCACATTACAAAGTAATCTATCTGTTATTTGTGCTTGCACGTATTTGATTTGCCACCATAACGCCAGCTAAAGTCTGTCTGAATGTGGCCTTACTTTAAAACTAAATAAATGCAAGATTTATTGCTTTGAAGATCTGATCTTTCCCCTTTTGAATGTAAAGAAGCACTCTCAGGATCCTGACGAGGTATAAATTGTGCAATACTCCGTAAGAAAGACCTCATTTTCTTTCCCTGCCTGCTTGCCCCATAGGTGCGATAAGTAAAGCATCCCTATAAATCTGTGGTCATCAAAGAAGTTCTGCTTCCAGGCATCGTAACCACAGACTCTGATCTGAGAGACAGAGGGGTCAGGAGCACAGAGCATCCTGACTCACACAGAGGTCGTCAATAACAAACTCCTTCGCTGACTGTCCAGCTTCTTGTGCTGGCTTCTTCTGACACATCGTTTTGTTATTCTTACATTGAAACATTACGCAGAGTACAGCCAACTGATGAAGTCGTAAATGACGACCAGCCCCAGACGTGGGAACCTGAGTAACCTTTAGAGGTCCGCCAGGCTTGTTGTGATGTCATTTCCTGCTACAATGACGGTAAGTGATGACATATGTTTATAGTTAATCACTTGATATGTCCTTTTCTGACAGTTGTTTAGCTTTAAAAAAAAAGAAAGAAAAGAAAATCGAGTCCATTGACTGTGAGATCAAATGCTGTACTTGTAATACCTGGGCATCCAAAGCTCTTCCTGTGTCTTAAACAAAGAAAGATAATAATATATTTTGTATTATTGGCCAATCACATTGTAATAATTGTCTGTTTCTTAGCCAAACTGGGCTTTTTATGTAGCACAAGAGGATTTGTTCTGTTATCAGACAAATAATGAAATCCTGCAATTCTTAATAATGTAAGGATTTTTCTTTTTACCACCCATCATCCTCTCCATGAAAAATTCTGGAAATTCTAGTCAAAATTATGGCCTGCATCATCTTGAGAGAAGCATAAACAGTGTGACTCCTCTCTGAGGCCCAGGCTGTGAAGCCATGGCTAATGTCAATTAAACAGAGTGGCTCAGTGACCGTGACCTAAAGATGATCGCTGGTTTCAGCTGCTGGCCAAGGTCATGCCACAGTGTTAACAAGATTTGATCCTCTGAGCTCTCTGTTACTCTTTCTTTGCCTCTCTCTGTTTATCCTTCCTATATGTCCTGTCTCTCGTAACAATATTTCACTGTCAGGTTTTTGGTTGCACTTGATTTTTTACTAGATGCTCTCTCGCGCTTCTCCTACCTCATTATGTCTCTTTGTCTCCTCCTCTTCCTCCTCTGTCTCTCGGAACACTTTAATCAACAAGATGCCCAGTGACATTCATTGTGTCACCCATTCAATTTTGCTCCGTTGCAGATAAATGCCCTGCATGTTTTGATTTGTAGCCCCTTGTCTTTCTTCTATAAGGATAAACATAAAAGCTAATTTATCATCCTGACCACCTCATGCTCAGTGAATGTAGTTAAATACTCATTTAAATATGTTTAATATGTATTCTGCTATTACAAGAGTACAGGGACAAACCTTTATGTCAGTATGTGTGCCAAAAAACAATGTAAATGTAACATCTCACACTTAATTTTGATGGCAGATTACATACATGCTGAATTCACATTACTCTTTCCAGTAATGTAATAGTGCAACAAACCCCTATTAGATGTTTAATAATGTCAAATAATGTTATTTGCATAACACATAAAATAAAATATGTGTTACAAAGTAATGAATTAGAAGGCAACTATTACTGCTATTACCTTATCAAGAAAAATGGTTTTGCCTCAGCTCATTGCCATTTCCATTTGACTTGTCATAGCAAGAAAAGCACAGTTCTCTACAAATTGTTAGAAGGCACAGTGTAACAGTGAGCCAGCATGCACAATACCAGGACCCTGTAACCAAAGCAGCTAAATGGAATGCAGCCTCCATTAACTGTATTATATACACCTGTGGTTTTCCTACTGTGACATGTCAAAAATGTCTCCTGTGATAAAGCCCAACTGGAGAAGATACTGGAGGCTTTGATCACACGTCACACACTTGGATAATGAGGATTTGACCTGTGCTCTATTTAAAGGCCCAGCACACCTATAACCCAACCACACAGGTGATTTTACTTATTTTGGTTAATCAGACCTCTTCTGTGAACTGTGTGGGCGTGTATAAATGGTAAATAGTATACCTGACATTCCCTTCACTGTTTTGTTACCTTTGCTGCACATGTTAGGGTGATACACATGACGCTTAGCTGTTAAAGGAGTTCAAAGACCTTGTAAATGTCCCAGCATATCTTTGCCTACCTTCAAACTTAGCACAGGTCTCATCTCTCAAAATAAGTTGGGCAGAGGTATGCTGGAACAAAACTAACAGGAGTGTCTGTTCACCCCACACAATCCTGAGAAAAGGCCTAATCAGGCACAAGTCTAGTTGGTAAAATTAATGAGAACTGCTCCGCACAAGTTTCAGGGCTGTGACACTGTGTATGTTTTTCTAATTGACAAGGCCTTCTGATACACTTGAATGTGCTTTTTTCCTAAATGATAAGTCAAAATGTCGGCTATGAAAAAACACTGAATTTATTTACTTTTCACTTTCCAAGAAATGAGTAAAGTATTCATATTATAGCACCAGGAGAAAATAATAAATAATAACAATTACAAGCAATACTTTGTCTGTAAGGCTTGGAGTGAATTACAGTAGACAGCACCTGTAGTCACTGATCCCCTATCAGGAAACACATTGATTTTCATCAGTCATACAAAAAGCCATGCATCCATCTCTGGTAAGTGATGCTTAGATCATCACTCAAGCTCAGTAAAATGATTACTCAGCTCAATAAAGACATTTTTATTAAAAGAAAAAAGAACAAACACATTTCCCAATAAAGAACTGACCTGACAAACAGGCAGGCACACACTTTCATTACAAACAAACACATTTGCAGCACTTATACACAGTCACACATACACAAACACACACTTTGCATTGAATACACAAACCAGTAAACAAAGCAATAGAAATTATGTCTACAAACATGCTTCTGCACATGTGTGCACTTTGCCTAACACATGCAAACGCGCACACACACACACACACACACACACACACACACACACACACACACACACACACACACACACACACACACACACACACACACACACACACACACACACACACACACAGGGACATCATCATCTACACACATACACAGTATTTGGTCAGAAGGGGGATGCAGCACCGGTATTATCTTCATCATCATCAGCAGCAGCAACATTAGAGGCATCACCGGCTGTGCAGGTCTCACTCAGATGATGTGATTATCTGCTCCACTGGCCACTGTCTCCTTGCTGGTAGGCTGGCTGGAACACATTAGCAACCAGGATGTTTCTGCCTGGCAGAGCTGCCACCCCTATAGCCTCACTGAAACGTGTGTGTGTGTGTGTGTGTGTGTAGGTTTGTGTGTGTGCGTGTGCGCATGTGCGTGTGTGCACGTATGTGCATGTGTGTGTGCATATGTATTTATAAATGGTTTCATCGGCTGACTGAAACACATTAACAACATGGATATTTCTTTCTAGCAGGGCCAATGCTATACACCATTTAATTCCAATACAGCATAGCAGAGCCAATAGTCCAAGGATTTACATGTTGGGGTTTCTGCCTATTGGTGAATTGTATGTATATTTATATGTCCTTGTGAGAATC
The DNA here is from genome assembly GCF_963691925.1 of Scomber scombrus. Taxonomy (NCBI): domain Eukaryota; kingdom Metazoa; phylum Chordata; class Actinopteri; order Scombriformes; family Scombridae; genus Scomber; species Scomber scombrus. Next base: position 14,142,409 of record NC_084970.1, read on the forward strand.
TGTTTAATATGTAGACATTGTGAGGAATTACGTCATTTCATCCTGGGTAACAAGTTGGGTTAAAGTTGTGATGACGTATGATGTAGTGGAAAGAAAGAAAGAAAGAAAGAAAGAAAGAAAGAAAGAAAGAAAGAAAGAAAGAAAGAAAGAAAGAAAGAAAGAAAGAAAGAAAGAAAGAAAGAAAGAAAGAAATCAACTGAAGGTCCTTACACACTCTGCATGCATGCATGACTGCCTATGAGAAAGGCCCCAGTGGACAAAGCAACTGCACCAATATCCTCTCACTCAGTGAAGTCGTGAGATGAGACAGTGATCAGTCAGACGTAATGGGCTGAGACCTGTCAGAGCTCCGTGCCAGTCCACCAGAGGCTCAGTCCCAAATGCAGCAGCACTGTACAAACAGCCTGTAACACACCTACATGCTTCACTAGAGCCACCATAAGTGTGAATATTGCAGTCCAATCTCACTAAACATGAATACCTTACTGAAAAAATGATGAAGGCTGTATGGCCTAAGATTGGTGGTTTTATGATGCCAAGTTGAACTACATGTCTGGAAAAAACTAAATTTCAAGTCTTGTCAAACAGTACATGTAATTTACAAAGTAACGTATATTGTAAATAAGGTTTTGGAGGAAATGGAAATATTTTTATTGTGCATTTCATTCCAAAATGTAAATAATGGTTCATTGTAGGTTTTGGTTTCATGCCAGTTGGCCAGAGGTCATGTTTTACTTTAGAAATAAACTCCTCTGATTATGTTTTATGTTTCCACAAGACTTATTTTACTGCAATATATAGACATTCATCATGTTTTCAGGTTTATTTAATATCTGCAGTACTTTTCTGTAATGACCCTTCTGCCAACCTGTAGTGTAATGTAGGTTTAATTTTCTTTGTGATATTTAGTGTGTTCTTCAGACATCATGTAAGTAAAATAAAAGGCAATAACTAAAAGTAGGAATGAAATACCACAAATGAAATACAATCATACTGTCTTATACACTTAAATTGCCTCCCAAATGTTTTACTGCCTTTTGCACACATTACTTCTTTTATTTCCATCTTTTGGAAAAGATGAGACACTACATGTGCTCATGATATATTGTTTAAGATGTCGAACACAGCACCAAGTCATACTTATTCATCACCGCTACCTAAAGTTCACCAGCACTTGGATCTTCTGTGTTGCCTGATTTTTGAAAAATTGTCAAATGTAGGTAAAAACAAGATATTGTTGCACTGTCCTACGACTCATCACTGGAGCTATAGCAGCAGAATTCTGGAAATCTCATTATTCCTAACTATGTATCTGTGTTGCAAATAGGAAACAGACTTGGGAGCTAAAACAAATGGAGATTGTGCAAAATGGAAAGACGTATCAGGAAATTAAAACAAGTGGATGAGGGACAGAAGGAAAAGGAAGGTGATAGCAGATATAGGTCTTTATGGAGCCAAGCCCAGCAGCCACCTTAGCCAACTTGCTGTGAATGAGCACTGTGTTAACTTCTGCAGCCAATTTTACGCCAGTCAGTAGCTTCTGGATGGCCTTCATTTAACAGTTTTCATGCCTCTTACCGCGGCCGCTGCTCAGCTGCTGTTGATGCCAATATAGTCGTCAGCCTCCTATCAACTGCTTTCAGTCTATAGACCCGTACACTGTTAAATTTATGGAAAGGTCTCTCTCTTAAGGTTTCTCCTGCCACGCGTCTGTCAACAGATTGCCAAGAAGCCTGTTGCCTAAGGTGAAAAGTCCACACACTCCTCTTTTTGTCTATTTAAGTTCCTTCGCACATCACCGTGGTTTCGGTAGATCGCCTCCGGCCTTGGGTTTGTATCTACAGCATAACTGCCTGTAAGAGCACCGAGCAGTACACACATACCAACACATTCTACACAATATAACCCTCTATTCCTGTCCTTCCAGTACCTCTCCTTACAGATACCAAACCGACATGTACTCTGGGATCCAGGACGTGCTTGACTGCAGATGGTATGAATTATTTGCTGTGAGTCTCATCCAAGGCATCCTGACATCTTGGTTTTTTGAGGTGAAATATTTATAGGGCTGGTGCTAGCCAGCACAGACGGGCACCTCGCTGTGCTGTTGTTGTGTATCTGTTTGGAAATTAAGGCAGACCACAAACACAAGGGAGTGGATCTGTCTTCTACATAGATGATTTCTGACTGCTCTCTCATGTGCTATCAGCACTGACGTGTCGGCTATGGTTATGTTAGATGTCAGATAGGTTTAGATCAGGCCACGACAAGAAGTCCTCCATGCACACAAATGGTAAGAGATAGGTCGTCTCATTGCGCTGCATTCTGCCGAGACTCATATCATCTCTGCTGCACGGGGAAAACTCATATCTCCACCTCTTATCTCCAAAAGCGAGGTCTGAGTTAGAGGGGAGACTTTCAGCTTTTATGGAAAACCACTATGGAAATTAACAAAAGAGGAAATATTTTTTAAAATCATTTCATAAGCTTTGTTCATAAAAAAACAAACATATCATATCACACTGATTTTACAATTATCAGACTAGATATGTGGGGACTTTGTTAGAAAATATCACATTAACTTTCTGTTAGAACCGACTCTGTAGACATAGCAGCATTTATTGTTTTAGAGTTAAAACTCTCCAGAGACCGTTCTTTTTTTAGTTGTAAGAAAACATACATGATGGAAACTTTCCGTGTGTCTTTAATACATGTTAAGACTAGTCATGGCTGTTTCTTTTCATAATAACGAAAACAATACAAACCATGATGAAGGTTAGTATCAAATTCAGTCCCAAGGCCTGCACAGTCCTAATTTAATAAATTCACTGAGAGCAGCCTCACTTGCTATATTAGTCCTGACTCTGTCGCTCCAGCAGGGACAGTCACAGTATTGGTCTTTGGGAAAAATATAGAACTTACTCTTCAAACTAAGATAATGTTTACTGAAAACAAATCTGACTGTAACCTTTCTCAATGTGACCAAACAGTTGTCAATTCAACTTCATATGTTAAATTGATTGAACTTATTATCTTTGAGTTAACTTGCCTCAGTGTGTTTTACATTTTTATAGCTCATGAGACAACTTTGAACTAATTCTTCAATTTATGCTTAAACAGCTTAAAACATATTACAGTGTGGTTTGTGTTAGTGCTGTGCGAATAAAAGAGTACATTTAATTTAATATTATATTCATTTATCATTACCACTATATACAGTTGTTTAAAGCTCTATTTTAAGTTGACAGCAGAGATAATGGCTAAATTTGAGATGTAGAATAACCCCACCTGGTTATTCTACATGTTGTAGAATGTGTTATGTGATGTCACAAAAAAAATGTTATGTCACCAAAAAAACAAAACATCTATTCTATTATCTATTCATCTATTCTTCTATTATACCTATACTCCCTATTCCTCTAAAGACACATTTTAGTGGTTGCTCACAGCTTAAACTCTCCTAGCATGCCTGGCCTTATGGTAAAATCTGTATTTACTCATATGTGTATGATTTATATGGTGTCACTGTTTCAGGCCTTTTTAGACCCAAAGCTCTATGCTGAGTCCTCTGCTCTGAAACTTGCCTTTCTGGCTACAGCCCATGCAGAGCTTCATGCAGGCAATGCATTTTCCAGTATCGTATCAATTTACAGACCACTAATTTACCATTGCTACAACTCATTAGCATTGAATTTATCACTGACCTCAAGTTAAAGACACATTAAAGAGGAATAAATAAAGCTAAGTGAATAGACTTTACAGTAAATAACTAATGTTGGAATCTCTCATGTGTTTACTCCCATCAAGATAAGATTAAGTGTTAATCATTTTTAGATTTGAACCTTTTAAGCAATATTTTAGAGAAGCATTCATGTGCTGAAGGTGTTATGGAGGCTCGCTGTCTAAGCCTTGTGTGTTTAGTTTTGAAACACTTATCCTCCCGTTGACAGATGAGACAGGAGTTTTTCCATGACAACCCCAGATTCCAGCCACCTAACAATAGCTTCCTCCAGTCTCATGTCTGCTAACGGGCTACAACAGGACCTGATGAGGACAAGGAGAGACAGGTCTTCCTCAGCACCATGACTGTTGTCAGTATAGAGAGAACATCTGCATTAAAATTGAATCTTTTATGCACAGGCGGCTCACAAAAGCAGCCCTGCGAGAAAAATACATCTGAATCTTTTCTTTTTTGAATTAAGTGCGCTCTTTTTGTGTTTGTTGATTTTCAATGACATTTGGCCCTTGACACCTCTTGAACTCACCATATGATTTTGTAACTAAATGAATATCAATTGGGGAGAAAAAATTCTTTGTTCTTCTTATTTTTTGCATCGGTTTCAAGTAGATTCTTTTTGGTTGGCATTTTGAAGACCTACTAGAGAGTTTTAACATTGGTGGCCTGCCTGTCGTTGTTGCCACCCAATCTGGTATTTTAGCCCACACTGAGAGAAAGAGCCAGACCAGCCTTCTTAGATTAGTATCAATCCCTGAAGGCTATTAAAAAGCCATTTGTCTCAATACAAATGGCAGCCAGTCATACACAGCCCAAGTGCTGCTTGCTTTATTTTAACCCTGTATATTCTCCTCTGTCTGCCGTTACACCGCCTGTGCTATACCAGAGTCTCCAGGTTTAAAAAAGAAACAAAAAACAGCACAGTCTTCTAAGCTCACTGGCTAGCGACCTTCGACTGAGTGTTCAATTGTTAATTCATGCAATGATGATTTCCAAAACATAATTTAAGGAAAAAAATGATTAATGTGATAGCAAACTGTTCCACTAAGGGATAATATGACTTCTTAATATGACACTGTAGTGTATACCATTCATCTTTTAAATAATTTAATAATTAGGGCTATATTAATGCTCCTAACCCTAACCCTATCAACTACTTGTTATGTGTGTTAAGGGTTTTACATCTAAACACAGTATATATTCACACATGAAGGCAATTAGTTAACCAGCCTTTTTCATGTACAGTATAAGCCTAAAAAGTGAATACTGAAACAAAAAAACAACAACCCCAAAACGCCCCAATTAAACAAAAACAACTATTTGGCATCCTCAATATTCTATGGATATACTCCAGGACATTTGTCAATAACGTCTTTATCAATCAATACATCAAGTCAGTAAAACAAGCTGTTTTCTTACAGAAAAAGTGGTGAGTAGCACAAAGCTGACTGAAGGATTTTAAGCCCACGGGTTTTAAGGGAGAACCACATACAACAGATTGAACAGCAATCATACTTTCATATGTAATCATATTAAAGGCATTGTCATTTTAACACTAAAACCCCAAAACAAATTACACTTTCTATAATGCTAAAGAGAGATGTTTAAAATCTTGACAGTTTTAACTGGATGCTATTGGTAGGTATTAGTATTAATGTTTTGCATGTTTCCCAGTTCAGCTGTTTCCTCTGAGTTCATCTTACCCCTTTATTATTCACCGACACAGAGCAGATGACCTTAAATTCCTGTCCTCGATGTTAGTGAAGAGTATTTTGAGTTTTACATTTTGTACTTATTATTTATTGTTCTTTATTCTTTTTCTTATTGCTGCTCTTATATTCTATTACTGTCCACTTGCTACTGTGACAATACAAATGTCCCCATTGTGGGACTAATAAAGGAATCTTTTATTTTATCTTATCTTATCATTTAGAGACACAACTGTGCTGCAGTGAGGGTAATGTTTCATTTTACCTGAGTGAAAAAGGCAAGAGAATGTGACAAAGAGGCAGCCAATGGACTGCCTGGCCTTTGTTGTGACCAGAGAGAGACAGAAACAAGTGTGAGACAGATGGAGAGAGTAGTGGAGAGAATGACAGATGACAGTAGTGAGAGAAAAAGAAAAAGAGATAAGGAGAGAGACAAAGGCAGGCTGAGAGTGAGAGTTGTGGAGAGTGGGCAGGTTGGAGTGTGCTGGCCGGGCCCCAGCGGAGCCATCGATCCAGGCTGGCCTTACATCAGAGACAGGAAACCTGAGCTGCATGCTTCATCACCTTCCCCACGGAGTCCTTCCTCTCTCCTCTCTTCTAAATCGTTCCACACAACTCTTTCCATTTTTCTCCTCTCCACTCCATTTCTCTCCTCTCCACTACTCTCCTCTCCTCTCCTCTCCTCTCCTCTCCTCTCCTCTCCTCTCCTCTCCTCTCCTCTCCTCTCCTCTCCTCTCCTCAATCCAGGGCCTGTCAGCCTCTACTACAAGCTGCTGTCAATTCATCATCTATGGCCGTTATGGCCAAGGCTGGTTGCACCCGGTGCTAAGTGCACACAGCCATCCATTCACAACTACTCATTCATTATACTTTCTATGCATGTGTGTATGTGCACTTGTGGCTTTCAGTGTGTGAACATACGTGCACATCATTGTGTATATTATGCACAACCTGTCTTGCCTGTCTGCTTAAGCTATTGTTTTGAATGGAGGGTGGGGGGTATTGTGGGGGCCAGTGCCATGCAACTTGGGGGTAACAAGGTTAGGTTATCGAATTTGTTTAGGCGTCACAGTCTCCTGTGGGAGTCAGCTTAGCCCCCACACTCCACTACCTCAACCCTCATCTCTCACCCCACTCAGTCTAAAATATCTCAGCAGCCCTATGTTAAGGGGTCTGCTGTGTAGCAGCTCGGGTGTTTGCTTATATATGTTTCATTACACCGTAAGACTCCATTTACTATACAGTTTAAGAGATGTTATCATTTACAGTCAGTAATTAGCCACAGCAAACAGTTACAGACTAAAACAGTGCCATTACAGAGTGTCTAAAGTTTCACTGCTGAGTCTGGCAATAGCAAGTGTTTTGAAACTAATTTTACAATTCAGGTTGAGAAAACTTATATTTGAAAACATGACAGTGTTAAAGTGTGTGGTAGTGCTTCCTGTTTTCCAGTGGCAGTAGCACTTGATTGCAATACATTCACTATTTAAATAGGATGGTTTGTTCTGAGGTTTGTGCTGAGGTTGAGGCAAAGACAGGTTGGAGAGTTTGGGTAAAGTAAAAGCTCAGGTAAAGAAAGATATGCACCACTTTTTCTGAAAGTACAGTAAATTCAAATGTGGATCAAACTGCCTCAAAACGATAAATGTGAAGGAACCAAACAACAAGGAAATGTAATGTTAACTTTCTTAATAGATGATGTTACCAAATGTACCATAATAATCAGTAAAATCAACCAAGTAAACGGATTTTCTGCCACATTGCTGTGTGGCTCCGACTAAACGTTCTTAACTATTAGCTGAATTGCCATGAACGTTTTTTCATACTGTCCATACTGACCTTGGAAAATCTGACTTTTTTCTGTAGCGTCACCATGAAGTTGCTACTATGAAATGTCTAAACTATCGGGTTGCCATGAAATTTGGTTCAACTTTCGAATTGTAATAAGTTCCCCTGACTTTTCATCCAATGTTGTTATCAGTTCAAATTGTTTATATGTGTTCAATATTTTGGTTTAGTTTATTACCCAATAAACAATAACGAAAATAATCAAACATTGTCAGATGTACTTTGTGTTTATTGCTAATCTTAGCATGCCAACATACTAAACTAAGATGGTGAATATGGTACAAATCATCACTACTTAACATCAGCAAGTTAGCATTGTCATTGTGAGCCTGTTAACTTTCTGATAATTTTCAGTTCAAATTTCCACTGTGCCTGACTACAACCTCAGAAAGCCGTTAGCATGCCTGCAGACTCTTTGTCTTCTTTTTAAATGATTTGTACCAATTTTTACCAGATGGTCTATAAAAGAGTTACAGATACAGATTTAAATGCCCTGGGAAACCCCCATCTAGATTCCTTCTTAAGTCCAATGCCTTCTTTCACACCACACATTATGCGCAACACACACTGTGCAATACTCTCAGCTTTCATGAGACATGAGCCTAATGAACAACCCAAACAGGACAAACACACCTTTTTTGCTTCTTCTCATACTGTATTGATTTATTCTGTTGATATAATACTCTCTCCCCCTCTCTCACACACACACTCTTATTATGTCTCTCCTCTCACACATCACCCCCATCAAGTCTACTGTACGTATCTAAAAGTTTAACAGTATTAACTGAGACAAATCCTCTTGAATTCCCTGCCTTCTTCTGCATATCCTCATCCTGTACATCCTGTGCGTCTGCTGTCCAGATCAATGCAGATGGAATTCCCTGGATGAGACTAGTGGAAGAAAAAAAAAATGTATATGTTTTCCTATGAATAATACATTGCGTAAGAACTGCAGAATGACATCAGTGTATAACTGTGTTTGTCTTGGGGAGGAAAAATAAACCAAAGCTTTACTGTAATATGGTGAACATTTCTTCCTCAGACAATATCTTTTTAGTCTTGAAAACAACGACTTGTCAGTGGAACTTGAGTCTTCAGAATACTGTTATTTCTTTAACATTAAAGGAATAGTTTTACATTTCAGTAACTATGCTTATTCAGTCTTTGAAGATTTGGTAGCTAGTGATTCTCAAATAATTGTGAGACTGTGATAGATTCATGGAGGCAGATTGAGTGGAGACCCCTTATGAAGCATTACCCAAGAAGCTGGATTGGCTGTTATCATGGCTAACTAGGATATTCTGAAAGGGCATTAGCCTGTCCTTTTTACATGCATGACTAGTTGGTGCATTTGGCTGCTCAAATGAAATTTTCAACATCACAGGTAAGTTCAGCAGCCTGATAAAGGAAACAAAATGCAGACACTAACGCAAGCTGAAAGCCAAGGCTTTAGTGTCTGGGCAAACAGATTTCTGGGATCTGAATAATGTAAAAACCAGAAAAGAGAAGATACGTAAATAGCTTAGAGAACAAGAGGATACAGCTACATCTCCTGATGGCATGTAGTAGAAAAATATAGCATGCCCTGACCTGGTAAACGATCCATGGCACAAAGGTCTCAACATTATGATCCTAAAACTGGCTCATGGTGATGTTTTCTGCATTTCTGTCTACATCTTCCGCTGCAGTTTCCTTCACTGCACTGTATACTTTAACAAATATTGTAAATGGCATAGAATAATTTTAAATGGATAAGGCCAGTGAGATGTATGTATTTTTTGTCAACAAATCTCATGAAAAGGCCAAACAGGGAATTGGTCTGTCTCTTAATACTTTTTGTGTTCCTTACTCTGTCTGTGCTCAGCCTGAAACCCAAATATTCCTACTAAGGATATAAATATTTAGTTTTAGATCTTATATCAGATTTTGTTGTTAATTTTTTAGAATCAAACAGTTAGTTGTGCAGTTGTAGGAGACTCTTTTCATCCAAAGATTTGGTGCATTATGGCTAATTTATGTCAGTAAGATACTGTATGTAGGATTGACTTAAAAATAAAGTGTAGTGCCCATCACAATGAAGGATTGCGTCACCCAGTAGACCAGTGTGGCTCATTAATGTGTGCTGAGGCTTAGGAGGTAGAGTGAGTCGTCCACCAGTCAGAGGATCGGTGGCTTGATCCCGAAGTGTCAAAGTGTCTGAGTGCAAAATACTGAACCCCAAATTGCTCCCAAAGGTTGCACCACTGGTGTATGAGTGAGCCTTGGAAACATTTTTCTAAAGCACTTTGGATAAAAATTCTACATCCCTCCTGATGAGAGGGTTGGCACTTTGCATGGCAGCTTCTGCCATCAGTGTATTAATGTGTGTGACTGGGTTAAAAGTTGGCTTGTGTTGTAAAGTGCTTTGAGCGGCTGGTAGAAAAGCACTATATAAATGCAGTCCATTCCATTTACCATTTGTAGTTTTTGGACAACAATGGAGCTCTATGACACAGAGAAATAAACCATGTCAGACTTTGGCTAAACTGTCAGTATGACTGATTTAGTTTTAGTTTTAGTCTTTTTTAATGAGATTACAAAAGATAGGTATTGTTTAAGGAAAAGTACAACACAGTCATAAGCCCAAAATGCAGTCTCCACTCAACTAAAAATCTTCTCAGTAGGCCTTGCTTTGCCCCCCACACAGCCACAGAGTGAGTAAATGGTCATCATGATCAATATCTATTTCCTGTGGTGTCAGGTTTCAGAATAATGTCCATATTGAACCAATGTTTCAGCAGACTCCCACCAGTTTTTCTCTCTTAGGCGTCCACTGTTTCCGTTACTGAAGGAGAGAAAATCCCTACAAATCAGATTAAACAAATGATTTTCAGACAGGCCATTGATCATCCATCTTGCTCGACAGGCCTAACTGGGAGATCCTAACAGTGCAGACTGGGCATCTGAGAAGGGAATGTGCCTCTAATCTGGTTTGCAATTCCTGTTTATCCTGCAGAGATCAGCAGTGTTAACTTAATAGGTGGAAACTCTTGATCTCACTACTCTGAGTTTGAGAAAACCCACCCTAAAACTGGATTCATGTTTTATGATGGGTCATAGAAGTGTTTGATTTGTGAACAGAACTCTCTAGAAACCAGAAACTCTAACTCAGTGAAACGAGCTTCCCCTACCTCATACCTCATGTTTCTGTGGACACTAATTTTGCGAAATTTACTGTAGGTCAGGTCACATTTTTATGTTCCTGAACACTGTAAATCAAGAAAGGGTCTGTGATTTGGCTATCCTGTTTCAAATGGTGGGAAAGACTTAAGTTTACAGTTTTAGATTGACACCCCAAGATCAAAGAAACTATTAATATTTTTTGTTCAAAGGTGGATTTTTCTTTTAAAGGACAGTTAAGCCCAACAGTTAAAGCTTTTGTGAGAGACAACACTAGTTACTGTAATGGGGAGTGCAACTCCCATTTTCTACCTCTCCCCACCGGGAATATTTGTAATACTACAAACCAGCTCATGTAAAATACATTTTACATCTGTAAACTAAGTTATTACCCTTATGGGAAACAAAAAGGCCAGAACTCATTCAAAGCACCAGTAAACCAATCAATGTACAGTCTGTGCTAAAAGCACAGATAGGGGGAGGGGTTGCCTGCTTAAAAGCCTGCACTTTTATGCCTTAATCAATTTATTGGTGTACTGGTCATTCTGTTTAAGCCAATAAATTGGGGGATTATCTTAAAATACTGCTTATCCCATTGACCAGCTATGTTTATGAAGCAAGTTACAGAGGTGGGATCTGTGTGTGCACATATGTGTGAGTGTTTTTCTGTTTGGGGTTATGGTACATAGACTTCAAACTATCCTGCTGGACCAGGTACACTGATGTACCATGAGAGACATTTTGTAAGTTTGCAATTAAAATGTTGAAGGGCAATTTGGAGACTGACATGATAGCTATAACCATTTCTTTTATCTTTCACAGAATTGCAATTGAATTATAAAAGGATAACAAGCATGTTGAAAGCAACATTTCAAGTAAAAATCAATGATAGGTTGTGTCACATTAAGATGTTAAAAGTCCTGGAAACTTATTTTTTTGATAAGCTTCTTATGGGATCAGATAGAGATCCCATAAGATCTGGTTATTTCACATTTCACTTTTAATTTTTCCCTTTTTTTTCTCCCTGTGATTATCTTGCTGGTTTTAAGTGGGTGTGGCCCATGTAGGAGAAGGTGATTTCATGCACCAATCAGGATTTTGCAATATTTTAATCAGATGACAGTCAGTGTGTTGTGGTTGGTGTTGGTTTTGTCAATCAGATCTGATCACACAGTCCTGATGAAGGAGATTAACTTTTTAACAGGTTCTGAGTTTTAAACTCATAATAAATAATACCTAATTTTTTAAATAATTGTTCCTTATTTAGTCATGAATATTAAATGTTGGAGAAATTAAAATCAAGTTTTCAGGGACTTTAGAGGATCATTATGGTATATTGCGACCTACAAAGCCAGCAGTTTTAAGCAATATCATCTCAATCCCTTTATTTCAAGGTAAAACCAAATGTGAGCACAGCCAAAACGTCAGTAACACTGAATGTGCATAATAATTACTGTTTAACCAACAAGTCAGTCTCTCTTTTACTCTTTACGCTTTCATTTTCCCTTTCAAAAAAGTTTTGCTAACCTGTTTCTTTTTTTTTTTACAACCTGTATGATCATCTTAATGTACAAACCTAAGTCCTGTCCCATTGATGTCAGTAATTAGTTTGGCGACTACAATACTATTATTACTGATAAAAATTATGACCATGGTTGAAATAAACTAGAATGATCCTTTAACTTACACAGCCTACTTGAGCCACTAAGATATTAGGACTACGGTTAAAATTTCACTGTGAAAGCAACAAATGAATGTCAAACCTGAAAAATTCTGACAGTAATGGGTGCTGAGAGAGACAGGAAAGTCGAAGATAATTGCACTTGTTTTCATATGCAGGTTTGCATAATTGTTTATAAGCATGTACATACAGTACGGTCTGCAAAATCCCTCATAACACAGTGCCTTTCTACTGACAGGTCAAGTGCCTTTTTTTTATCCCTCATTCGGTTTCATATTCCATCTCTCACACTTTCCCTCTGCCTTCCTGTCCTCCCACTGCTCTCTGTTTCTCTCTTTCTCATACTGAGGTAGGCAGGAAGTGTCAGGTCAGGCCAGGTTATTTCAGGCCTAATTGGGAGATTGATGTTCCTCCAGAAACCTGGCACCTTGACATGCCTTTCATCCTCCCTCTCCCTCATGCACTTCCTCCCATCGGCGAGAGCCAGACATGTTGACGGCTTACTGAAACACAGACAACTGTCCTTTTTGAGGACTTTTCTCAGCCAATCAAACGTATGGATGATGCTGGAGTGATAAAAAAGCATCATCACGGGAGGAAACCACAAACGGTAAGAAGGTCTCTCAAGAGATGACTTCTGCTTGTTATCTTTTGCTAACCACCTTTATCTCCCATGATTCCATTGCAGCACTCTTACCTATTACTGAGGCTATAGAAATGCTGAAAGGAAGAGAGTATTCTTGAATGGGCTGGAAGAATAGGGGCATCGCTCCCGGCTAATGGGCCTATTTGTGGGGAATGTCTGTAGGGGAATGGGGCAGTGGCTCTATTGGCAGGCCATGATGGACCAGGCTGTAACCTGAACCTCACAACCACCACTCTTACGACACAAGCAACAAGCAGCTGGAACAGAAAGGCCACCAGAGCATGACCTGATCAGCACCATCTCTCTAAATAAGATGAGACTATGAGGGATCGGGAAAATTTCTAAAGGATTAGTTCATCAAATTTTCCCTCGTCCCAAAACAGTGGTTGTGAATCGAAATTCATAAAGCAACACGATTCTAAAAACAATAACTCAATTACTTTTTTTTTTACAGTAATTATCATAGCTAGCTATTAAAATAATCTAAAACTTCTTTCTACAGAAGAAGTGGTCTCTATGAATGCTGTGAACATCACAAACTAAAATCATTTCATCTGAATTTAAGTCAAATATACTCTCTTTTATCACTGCTTTGGGTCTCTTCTAAATTGGAAATATCTAGCCTCTAAGTTTGGCTGAGAACAGTTGCCTGCTGAGGCTGAAAAATGAAACTGTGAGAACCATGAGAGTGAACCAAAACAGTTCTGGGACTGACAACCAAAATAACAGATAGATAGATAGATAGATAGATAGATAGATAGATAGATAGATAGATAGATAGATAGATAGATAGATAGATAGATAGATAGACCTAGGGGTCTACTTTGTTTGGGCACACAGCTACAAAGAACAAAAGTCTGTCTGAGGGGCTCCCATCTAGAACCGCAGCACTAGCAGCCACAGCTAGATGCCCATCCATGACTAGATGGCCAGCTGAAATTACCAATTAGTTTACCAATTGGCTGCAGCGGATTCGATTGGTTTGTAATTAATTCTAGTTACTGGCCCGTAGAGCAGGACGGATGGCGCCATGCCTTTGTCCTACTGACACACTATCCCACAGAGCTGGGCCTCGAGGGGGAGGCAGCGGACATCAATACAGGGCCCTGCAGCTACTGAGCCCTCCACCTCCTCCTGAACACACACACACACACAGAGAAAGCACAGAGACAGCCTGCTCACCCTCACACATACTTAGACACACAATACCTTACACACACTCACACTCTGATACACAGACACGCACAGACGGACCCCCTTGCAGCGCTCCGCTGATTCCAGAGAAGGCGAAACCTCAACCGCCTGAGAAGGTGCTGACGACAAAGACAACAGAAATCTTGTGTTTCGAGACCCTGACCCTCTTCATGTGTATATGTATGAAAGTGTGTTTGACTCCTCTGCATGTACAGCAATTAGAATCCAGACAGCATGGACTGATGGTTGATGTGAAGAGAAAATTTGACACCTTTAATTTAAACTTTCTTGTATTTTCATCTTTCACTGTTTTCCATGATATATAGAATAATTAAATTTTTGGAAGCAGTGTAAGCAGATGGGTTTGAACATGTGTACATATTTGTAGGATTGTGTGTGTATTAGTGAGTTTGAGAGAACTGTGTAGCAGCAGTGGCCCAGAGCGGAGGTCACATGGCTCAGTGATACCTCCCACACTGAAGGTCAAGGCTTCTACACTCAGGAGCAGAGGAGGGGAGGTTGAAACAGATCGATGATCCAGATAAAAATACACCGCACCTCAGCTAGTCTCCTTTATAAACACACACACACACACACACACACACACACACACACACACACACACACACACACACACACACACACACACACACATTCACAAACATATTCACACACCCTCAACAAATGACTTAAATGCCACTACAAATGATCCTGGCCTCCTTTTAATGAAAGTGATATCAAAGCGAGAGTCCGCAGCAGCGACTGCTGGCTTTCATGATAACGATACAGTAATGGAAGGCCATTAAAAGATCATAACAGCTTAAATGATGAGGTCTCTATTGTTGCTCTGGCCTAAACCTCCTGCAATCAAACCACCGTTTACACTCAATATAAAGGGGGACAGGTTGGGAGGTAAAGTTACTCCTTCTCATTATGGCGACATCCACAGAGCATCAGAAAATCCCCCTGTTGGCCAAATAGACAGTCTACAGTGACCAAGTGGGCAACAGTGAGCTGGAGACAGAGAGAAAATCAGGTCTTAGACAAGAGTGCAGCTCATGAAAAACGACAATATGTGATTTATGTCAGCAGTGAGAAGAGTGGTAATTGGGAGTAAAGCTCCACAATGCTTTTAGTTAATGACAAGTCAACTAGTGAAAGATGTCTGCGCCACCACCACTCCTTATTATGGATGCTGGTTAACAGTGAGAAGAGGGCTATGCTGGTGAGCACTCATCAGGTAATGAATGAACCGCCATGCTGAGAAAGGATGGAGGCCAGGGCAGCTACAGAGCAGATACAATGTGAAGCCCTATTCAGGTCCTTAATCGTCATCAGGCCAGTACATTAAAGGAAGCTGCCAAAACTTGTTTGATAATGTTGGCTGGGGAACAGGTTTTAGCACACGACATAAAAAATGAATGTGTCTGCAATACAGCAGTACCCTTGTTCTCTGCTGTTGTTTTGTTTACCAGTTGTTTTATTTCTATGCATATGCAGTTCACTGGAAATATATATTTCAACAATAATGTCTCATAGAAGCTATAGAAATTCAATAAAACACAGAGCTGCCTGTGTGACTAAGAGCTCTCAAGACAACTGAGTAAAGAAATGGCTGCCTCATCTGAGAAAATGAAGGAGCAACACATCTGATCTCACCGCACTCCTCATCAGCCATCATCAAGACAGATGAGTCAAATCACCACAGGAGAGTTAAAATCAATATTATTACTAGCTTTCACCATGAGACAACTGCTGGCATGACTTGTTTGTTATTAGGATAAGTAAGAACTATGCCCTTCATAAACCAATCCACCCCAGTTCTCCTAATCTGAGGGAGAATACTGATGAATTTTGTTCCATGCAGTCTCTGATGTGTTTGGCAACAAATTAAGCAAATAGTGTTCATTTGCAGACAGCGAGATGTGCCTCATGTCCTATAATGTATGAAGTGACATAAATCAAGACAAGCTAGCAGACAGTGTTTGATAAAAACCTAATTAAGCATTTATGTTCTGGGTTAAAGGGATCTTGGTGTTACTTAAACAAATTCATTACTCATGAAGTGAATGTCAGCGAAAGATATACATACAGAGGCAGAAGTGAGCTGATGCTGACATTTTTGTTGAAACACAGAGGACAATGAAGACTTAAAAGTGTAGGTGTTTAATCTGCTATCTTGTACCATCAAGTTGAAGTCTCCCTCCCCTCAAAAATGTTTCCCCCCTACTATGCTTAACTTGAATGTTTAACCTTCACTGTGCAGAGTGGTGTGTGTGCAGAGTTTGACACTAGAAGGCAGTTTCAGCATTCATCTGCTGAAAGTGGAAAGAGTTTAAGGCATGTACCCCACTATCATGATTTGTGACATCACAACTAGTTTGGAGCCAAACATGGTCCAGTGTGCAACTTGCACAGGTGCGACGTGGAAACTTGAACCCATCAGTGCAAATACACTAAGAATGGTCTTTACATTAAAGTAGAGTAGATTTTGTCTCCAGTAGCTAAGAAATGAAAAATAATTGCATAATTATAGATTCTGGAGTTGTTTTAAGTATTTCTAAGAGAATTATTATGTCTTAAAACTTAAAAAAGAAAAAAATTAGGGCATCTTTAATTATCCAAATTATTGTGTTTGTTCAGAATAGTGGATGTGTGATCTCGTGCTTTGTAAACTGTAGTGTGTACATTTTTCTTCAGTCCTGCTGACTGTTCCTGTTTAGTGATCAGTTGAGAATTGTCACTTACAATGGATGCTCAGTGGACACTGAATGTCTGTCTGGTCAATATTGTGCATGCAAAGTTTTGTCAAAGCACATATGTTCATTTAAATTGAGTTAATTCAGATGAAGTTCATATGCCACCTCAATATAAATAATAAAACACTAACAAACACAAGTGAGGACATGCAATGGTAGCCTATATTAATCTTCATATTACATAATTTGCAAAGCTTATAGTTTAATGTGTGTGTTAAAAAAATGTAACAAAGCTTTAAAAACCACAATCAATAGTTTGGCGTGTCATAACAGGAAGCAAGCACAGTCAAGGCTGAATACATCACATCAAACAATTGACTTGATGTCGAATGAGATGTCCCCATTCCACCACAACTGTATTGAAACCGCTCAAGCTTGCAAAACATACTGAGAAAGGACAGAGAAAGAGGAGGTTTAGGGCGCTCGGAGCATGCCTGTGGCAAACCTCCGTCAGATATTGTTTGTGTTTAGCGTTGGGCCCCATAAAGAATTGATGAAGCTCTCTGGAATGGTGCTATCATCAGGGCAGGGAAGAATCAGAGCATGGCAAAACTGCATCTCTGCCTCCCCTGTGCAAACCTCCACCATTTATGAGACCCCCCATCCATTAGCTCCAGCCACAGGGCCACTCCTGCACACATCTGCGGTCACTGTGGGGAGAGGGGGAGTGTGTGAGAAGAAGGAAGAAAGAAACAATGGGCAAAACAAATAAAAAAATAAGTAGGAGGAGGCAATGAGGATGATGTCCTAAAAAAATGTATTTAATGTAAAATATATTAAGTATTTCAAGACTCAGTCAGTCAAGCTGTAAGGTGACTGGCTGAAAACATTTTGCTGCATATTTACGTGTGCATTGTGGCAGGAGTGTAGTCTCTCACGCAGTACAGTTGGTCCATTAGTACTAGTGTCTTGTTTGAAGCCTAAGGCACTTGCCAAATACTAGAAGGGAAAAGTGTATGTTTTAAATGTGTGTGTGAGTGTTATGTGTGTGTGTGTGTGTGTGTGTGTGTGTGTGTGTGTGTGTGTGTGTGTGTGTGTGTGTGTGTGTGTGTGTGTGTGTGTGTGTGTGTGTGTGTGTGTGTGTTAACGGTGGAGCAGAGAATTTTTTAAAAAGCTAGATAATGGCAGAAGGTAAAGAAGTACAAAGTATGAGAGAAACAACAGAGAAAGGGCATTGTGGTGGTAGAAGACAAACACACACACATGTGCATACACACACTCACAAAGATGATCTTCTTACACAGCCTTGGCTGTCTGTAGGCTAACCACAATCCTGCTCCCTGCAGTGCTGACCGCAAAGCAGTCAACAGAGGCACACTGGGCCTTATCCTGCATGACACGCTGGTCGATAATCATGCACACCACCGCATAGCACAACACCACTGTAACTGCGATACCTGGGACTGCCTGCCTGCCTGCATAAACAAACACGCCTGGATGGAGCCATGCTCACACTAACAGTAATTCATTGTGTGGAAATAAAGATTTTCTAAGCATATTGAATATTTGATTTGTACTTACTGTTGTAAGAGTATGTAGAGTACATGTGAGATTAAAGTGGTTGAAAGACAAACCCTCATGACTGCCTTGAAATTCAAGTTGTGAATGAAAACAAAGGAAAGTCTGGACAAAATAAACTGATCATGTTTTATACCCTGAATGACTCAGTGGTAATAAAGGCCTTTTCAGAAACATGTTTGGGCAACAAATTATTTGCTTAAATTAAGTTTGAATACTAAACAAAAATACAAAGCTGATAGACATTTTGGTGGATGTCTTGAATTAAAGTCTACAGTGGTTTTACTAAGGTATTAATGTCAACTGGTTTACCATTAAAGATACACTGTTATATACACTCCAACCAAAAGGGGTTAGTTCTTTCAAAATGTAATATTGAACAAACAAGTGTATATTAAGTTAAGCTACAGGAAATGAGGTTAATAGTCACTCTTCATATGATTGTGACTCCAAGTGACGACCCAGAATCTCTCCGATGCCCAACAACAATGCAAAACGTACATGAGTAAGTATACTACCCATATCACTTGATGATGCAAGCAGCATTCATTATTAAGTAGCTGTTCACTCATATATTTTGCTAGCTTAACAAAACAGATAAAGGACAGCACCAAGCATGTGATGGAGGCAAAGAAGACCACAGTTGAACAACTCTAGCAAACTGTCTCCACATTTCTCTTCTGCAATACTGTAAAATACAACCTGTGCCATCCTCAGTTTTACCACCCCAATAAAATGCCTGATGGATTACCAACAACCAACCTTGCACTGCTCACAGCAACACAACATCACAACATCAATGACAAACTGTCACATAAAGCTGCTGATGCAGCCCTTACAGAAGCCCTACGTCTGTGTGCACCACCACATTTGCACCATCAGTCCACCCCCAGTAAAACTTCTTCTTTTTTGTCTGATATCATTATATTCAAGTTTAAAAGTGACAAATAATATTTGTGATCATTGCTCACCTTTGCTGAAGTTTGCTCTTTGGGGCATATTGATCTTTCTCTCACTAACATGTAGGTTATAAAAAAACTTAAAACAAATAAAGTTTGAAGGATGGGATTTATTAAATAATGTTGCAGTGCCCTTAAACAAGACAACTCTTGCACCAGTGAAGCCACTCATGCCCGTTATAGCAGAATGTGGTTATAATGGAAAGCTTCCAGATGCAAAAATGATGCAGAGTTGTTTTTTTTGTTTTTGTTTTGTTTTTTTATATATTCATCAGAGAAAGTAAAAAATAATAATAGGAAAAAACATTAAATAGAATTCAATAATCTGAGTGCATTGTGCCTTTGTGAGTGTTATTTGTGTTACTCTGGGTTATCACTGTTCCTCGTGTGTGCTGGATGTGGACAGAGAGATGTAAGATGCACGAAACTCAAAAAACTAATTTAGAAACTCAACAGCCCCACCTGCTGTTCTGTATGTGTACTGTTGTTAGGGTTCAAGTTTGTGCCACAAGTTGAACTCACATCATGCATGACATCAACATCTGCCTTACAAGAGTGAAAGAGCAGGTGGCTTCCAAAACTGATAATAGTTTCAAAGCAAGAAAATAATTAAATCACCATTTTTATTCTATTCTACAGACCTACATTTAATCTAGTCATTAAAATGAGACTTAGTTTTATATATCCTAATCTCCCAGTTAGTTGGAATCAACCTAAGATGTTAAAGCACCTGGAACTTCTGTGGTTAAAAAGTTCTTTGACAGAGCTTGGTGGCAAATCATTCAGTTATCAGCAAAACCAGTAACATTTTAAAATGACTTAATAAATAGATGATCAATGCATGTACAAATCTCAGCACTATTACCGTGTTTTCATTACCATGCATTTCATTAAAGATATAATTACTGCATTACAGTAGTTAGACACAGAAGTGGAGACATAATTCTCATTATACATTTTTATCAGTACATGAAGCCTTTTACCTTTATATCCTTTTCAATCAAACAAGCAAACACACACAAAGGGGAGTATGTTCTGGCACACACTAACTCCCATTGAGCATAAATAAACTAAACCTACACACACCTACATGCATGCCCACACACAAAGACACACTAAAAAAATCCATTTGAACCCTTTGAACAGAAACAACAAAGCAAAGAAGTGAGCTGGTCCAGACTGAGTGGCCGCATGTGTTGGCCTGCATCTGGGCAGACTTTGACTCCCCTTGTGGCCTGGATCAAGAGGAGTGAAGCCAAGCAGAATCTCTGTCCTCTGTCAGATGGTTGAAACCACTTAGCAAATTAGCAGTATTCCCTTTCTGGCTTTACAACACACACATGGATAGACACATGCAGGTATGTGCACGGGTAGACACATCATGCACACATACGCACAAACGAGCTGCATGGGGTGGTAAAAGACCAGGTCACAAGAGACTATCAGAACTAGGAACATGTAGATGCTGGAAAGAGAAAGAGTGAGAGGAAAAAGGGGGAGTGAGAAAGAAAAAGAGAACACGAGGGAGGTGAGAGGAGAGGGGTAGATGGTGACACAGGGAGAAGGGAAGTTTAGGAGGTGAAAAAAACTGATGTGACAGCACGAAGTGAGAGGAGAGGGGAGGACAGTGTAGAATAGAGGACGAGAGTAGAGTAGAGCAGGAGAGGAGAGGAGAGGAGAGGAGAGGAGAGGAGAGGAGAGGAGAGGAGAGGAGAGGAGAGGAGAGGAGAGGAGAGGAGAGGAGAGGAGAGGAGAGGAGAGGAGAGGAGAGGAGAGGAGAGGAGAAGAGAGGTGTGGATAGTCAGAAAGTGTAAGAAAAGAAATCCAGGAACACTGGAGCAACAGAAGAGGACCCTGTGGAGAAAATTGCCTTGAGCAAAATCCAATCTGTTGAAGGGCCCATGTGGGGGAAGGAGAGAGGAATAGGACGAAGAGGGAATGGTCTGTGGCATGCATCCCTCTTACAGGGCTCACCTCCAACTCCAATGCAGAAAGACACACATTTGTGTCATGTATTCAAACTCCTACAATCTAATAACACTACACACGTATAAAAAGTAAGTTAAGTATTCAGGCATCAAGGCACATTTTAAAATAATCAAATAAACGCAAACATGGCCATGATTGCATGTGTGACATCAGTGCTAATCAAATATTTATGATGGGGAAAATCAACACAAACATGCATAAAAGACATGTGTATGCGTGTGTCCCATCATCCCAGTGTCCAGGGGATTCCATTGGGGACCAACGGACACATGAGGATCAAATTGATTAAGGCTGGTGTTCTTAACACTAATACTAAGGATTAGGACAGCTAATAAATGTTTCATTTGAAGCCAGACGTAGATCAAACGTGAGAAAGACCCCTGGCTCGTTCTCTGGGGTTAGCGTGATTCTACTCTATCTTTTTCCTCCTCCTCCTTCTTCTCCTCCCTCAGCTGTTGGATTTCAGCTGTATTATGACAGCCACTACAGATCATCTCACTAGCAACTACAGGCCCTGCCCTTGTGCCTACACATCATTAGCTCTCCATCTGTCAGCTTCCTAACAGGTTCCCACTAATGTGGCCAAGGACGCACTCCATTGCATTCCTATCCAACAGGCAGCAGCAGTCAGTTAAGGGCTACGCACTCTCCTGCTCAATTCAGATCCAATCTTTTCTTGGACATTTTCATTATTATTTCTTTCCGTTCCCTTTGATCACACATTCTCTTCAGCACTTCATCCTTTTCCTCTTGCATCCTCTTTGCCCATCCTCTCTCTCTCTCTCTCTCTACTCTTTCATCCACTTTTAACCTTTCCACTCTACTCCTCTCAACCTTCATTCTTCTCTTCAGACTTGTTCCCTAAAGTATCTGGCGAGATTCAGGGCTGGTGCCAATGGTCAACAGGGGATTACCAAGAATGGAGGATGGAGAATGTGTGAAAACGAGTTAAGTCACACAGTCTGCCGGCCAGAGGCCACACACACACACACACACACACACACACACACACACACACACACACACACACACACACACACACACACACACACACACACACACACACACATGCAAGCACAGACCTCAAAAACTCCTCTGGTCTCACATGTTTATCTCTCAGCAGACATGTGTTTCATGTAACATGATCTGCAAGCTTATGTATAAAATAAAATAAAATAAAATAAAATAAAATAAAATAAAATAAAATAAAATAAAATAAAATAAAATAAAATAAAATAAAATAAAATAAAATAAAATAAATTAAATCAAATCAAATGTGTGTAAGAATGCACAGAAAGATGTAGCAGTGCCTAATGGCACTGACGGTGACACCGGCCCTGGCAAATGGGCTGTGTGGCTGCGTGTGTAACTCTATCTGTGGAGGGGGAATACAGCAGTGGTTGGGTAATGGAAAGGTCATTTAGCCAATCCCCCAGGTAGGGGGGCTGGTCTGACACGGCTCGTTTGTCACAGTTCAATAACTGCCACTCCTGGGAGTGTGAGGGAGAGAGAGCGAGCAATGGGTAGGAAACTGTAGAGTGTGTGTGTGTTCTGCAACCCTAGTGTGTGATAGTGTGTTCAGGCCTTGGCAGCACAGCTGATTCCCAGAGCTTGTCCCTCCATTACAGGCCTCAAATGGGGTCACAGCGAAGGCCAAGCACCATGGACTCAGTCATCTCGATGTGAAAACTTGTAAGCCCAGTCATCTCTGGCCTGGGAAGATAACTGTCGCTCTAACTGGTAGATGTTTGGTTTTCCAAGTGGGAAAACTGAACTGTTACACTCTCTTGAACCAAAAGATGGCCACTTCAGAATGATGGCGAGCTATAATCCCTGGTTCAAGAATAAGAAATAAAAGTTTAATTTGGTCAAATGGTGCTCAGTTGTACAATATATGAAAAAGACATGAAAAAACTTTAAAATAATAACACAAAATGTAAAATAGCCAAATAATATATGCAGGAAAATGTATGAAATTCAATTTGAAATGGGTTTCTCTATTTGAAATATTTCACTTTAAACCTGTAAAATCTTCATCTACCACACAGGAATCTGACATGTTATATACTTATTATACAGTGCTGTCCAATCCATTAATCAATCAAACATTTGTCTGGCTGGTGCAATACATACATGACTGCATGCAAGTGGTTCACAATCAAATAGTAGAAAAACTAATATAAAACAACATAAAATAACATTCAAATACAGTATAAAACAAATAATTACTCAATTATTCTCAGTAGGCCGTATTGATTTGTACTGTCCCTTTGACATGCCGTTAGGTGTGCAAATGAATGATCCCCCAGCTTTGTGAGGGAGCCAAAGATTTTCACACATCTCATTGAGCGACTGGTGAGAGACACAGTCTGTCCTTCTCCTCACTTTGAAAATCAATAATAAGCTTCTGTGTGCTCAATCACATGTGTCCATGTCCTCCCTGAGAAATGCCTGAGGCACATATTTGTACAATCTCAACTGGACTGAGAGATTTTGGATTTTATGTCCTGAGCCCCTGCAGTGATTTAAGAACTACTATGTGTAATGGGATAGTTCAATCCCTTATAATACTTGGATGGGTTTTGTTAAAACATCTTAGACAGGTCTGTGTCTCCCCCTTCTGGTACTCACAGGAACACATGCAAAACAACTGGTGGATGAACATTTTTGTCCCATAATTTCTCTACATCAAAACAATTTAACCAGTGAAATTACAAGAATGATTAAATTTAACTAATTAACTACAAGAAGCAAACATATAGTTAATATGACAAATACAATACAATGGGTGCCCCTAGCGAAATTTGTACTAATTAAGTGTATTAAGATATTTGTGTTGACATATTTGTATGTAAATGTTTATTAATTTGAATAATATAAGATGACAAATGGTGACTAATTTACAATATAACACAACCACAAGTCTAAACAGAAACTGGTAAACCTTCAGCTGTCAGTCCCAGTATCACTTCAAAAGCTTACTGAAACCACACTGTGTATCTGTTTGAGTGTATCAATGTAAATGACCAAACCAACAGTTTATTCACCAGTACTTTACTGCACCTAAAAGATCATCAGAAATCACACACATTATATAAGCATACATATTCAAATGATGTAATAACATTTTGTATCATCTTCAAAGAATATGTTAGGTGTTAACCAACAAATGATAGTGAAAGAGATGCTGTCTCGCGCAGGGCTGAACTGACTGTGGTCAGTGACATCATGGGGCATGAGCTCTTCCTTATTCAAAATGACTCACTGGTGCTGGGAGCAGTCGCAGTTTTAAACACGGTTTAGTTGGTCAAGTATCTTAAGACATTTGATAACTTTATTTAAGTTGTTGATAGGAGTTTATTTTTTAAGAAAAGCTGTGAGGTACAAGTTCACACTGAGGAAAGTGACTGAATTTCAAGGAAGTAACAACAGAGATGACTCCTTTGATGTTTAAGAATGCTTTCTGGGTAAGTTCATTTTGATCTCATTGTGGTCTTGTGCTTTGGTTAAGCTGATCGTGTTGAGAGAGAGATCATGGGTATCAGCATCATCATGCAATAATTTATCATGTTTTTTATGTTGAATCCACACGTCAAGTAATCTAACTTCTTTATTATCCATATCTTTAAAAGTACCTGTAAAACAAAACAGAACTTAGATTTTTATTGCATGTGATAGAAACTGTCATTGGTATATACAGTATATTATAGTATATTTGAAAGAAAAATACGTTTTTTTTCTAGCTATCTTAAGACTCATAAATAAGAAAGTATTGGTGAGTTGTACACTTATCACAAACCCTACAAACAGTTCTTAGTCTGTGATTCATGTCCTTCATCGGCCATAATGTGCTTGAGCCTTATTTGCCAATCTATCTGCTCTTTACATAAGAGGCAGTTCGATGAAGTACTGAGAATGTGTTCATGTCAGATATATACTACAAGTGCTAGTTCTGCATTTTCACCACATAGTGACTTCCAGGGTTGACTAAGGAACATGTTGCAATAACTGTTAAACAGTGCTTTTCACTGCAATTTTTCTCTGTCTTCACCATAGGGGACGGATTTTACTTGTCATGCTGGGTATGACACTGTGATCCAGAGGTTACGAGATGGAAGGCAAATGTGCAAAGATATGGAGGAACTTTTAAAGATGAGGTAGCTTCAACCAAAACTGACCATTAATACGGAAATAGCTATGAAATCCTTGATTGCAACTGCCACCTGACTTATTTCAGTGATTGTCGTGCTATTAACACTATGAAACAATAAGATGAATATAAGTCTAACTAAATATAGCTGCAACAAACAATTCACTATACAATGCAAAAAACCACTGTATACCCTGCATACAGTGAATTGTGGCTTTGTTATTATCGTATGACTACATGCATTTTAATTGCAACCCCCAACAACATGAAGCCTGGGTGATAATATGTTGAAGTGAACTCCTGAAAAAATATATACTAGTAGTAATTTGATTTAACAAGTCTCATCACTCGTGTCATCACAGTAGATTAAGAATTTAACAGATTTTTGACAGATTCAAAAACCTTAAATTAAGGTTTAGTGTGTTTGGCAATTTCTTGTATTCCTGAAGTGCAGAATTACTTTAAAATGTGCTGATCCAGAATATCAACCGACATGTATAAGATGGTGTGTCTCTGAGGTGTAAATATTCAGCATCAACATTAACACTGATTACTATATAAAGAATAGTAAATGACAAAAGCCGGTCCATACAAGGTAAACCTTGGGATGTAACCAAATCTAACAAAAGATGGGCCAGGCCAATGAGGGACATTTTATCAAACACAAAAATAACATTGACTTGTTATTAGTGCCAAATTACATAACATAAAACATTAAGTGGTTCTTGTTCTTGTTAAATGGTGATGCTCTGGCTAATAAACCTAAGCCAGAGTTTCTTAGTGCTACAGAGTGAAACCAAAGTTTCTGCTAACAGCTGACAAAACATGAAAGGTGTTGTGATAGTATCTGCATTCCAAGTCAATGCATAACATGTCCCTTTTGTTAGAAGACAAATATGACACAAATCATGAATGTTGTATCTGTCTGTTCATAATGCACAGAGCACTAGCAGAGGAGAAGTATGGGAAGGAACTGGTGACTATTGCTCGTAAGGCTGGAGGACACACAGAGATCAGGTAAATACATTGTCACCATATATTCAGTATTATTTACCATGTCAACAGAAGTATATGGAATATAGATTAATTGTGGCTTGGAAAAACTGCACATGTATACTTTTTTTCCAAAACACAAGGTGAATTGGGACACTTTTAATGCTATTTGAGATGACCTGCAACATGAAGTATAAAAAAATCAGTCAAGCCTATGAGTCATACTGGTTTTAAAGGAAACACACAGTGTCTGTGTCTGAGTGAAAAAATAGATACTCTGCGTGTCTCTCTGTGTGTGTAACATTTACTGCAACAGGCAACCCCTCTCTCAGTACACAGTGGGTCATTGTTTGTTGCCAGTTTCCTGTTCTGTTTGTCATCTGCATCCACAGAGCTGACTATACTCTAAAAGGCCTAACTTCAACATTATGGGAAATTAAAACTAAAAAGCTTTCTAGAGTTTTTTGTGATATTTTTTAAAGAAAGACATGGTGCAGTATCCAAGACATGTAAACATTTTAGTTATATGTGTTAAAAAATAACATGGCCTTATGGTAACACCATTTAGTGTTATCACAATGTTAAAAGTTTGGTGTAAGTGTGAAACGGTCTGGATGTTAATAGGTTTTAATCTCCTTGCTGTCTAGTATTAAGTGGGCCAAGTTAATGAGCGACAATAGTTCTCATAGTGGTGCATTGTTGATACTTTGCTTAGTCCACCAGCAGTTACACAGTTGCAGTCACAAGTTGCACTGAGCTGCTATGACTGCATGTTCTTAGGACGAAATAGGAAGGAACACATTGGTCAAAAATAGCACGCTGAGCAACAACCCTTCATGAACTTACCATTAGGTTGTGTTTATACAGTTGATAGCTAATTTTATAGATAGATAGATAGATACATTTGATTTCAAACATGTTAAGGAATAAAAAAATATACATAAAAAACAAAATAAGAATAACCTATACAAATTTACAGCAAACTCTCAATAAACAACATATTTCATACCCAAAAAGGAGAAGGAAGAAGTGAATACTTATCAAATCCTTATCTTAATGTTAACTTAATGTTGACATGAATATTGCAATTTTCTGTCCTCAAGTTCACTATGAGAATAAAACAAACAAAACAACATTGGTCAAAAACAACCTACATATCATGTCATACACTGCCTTCAAATTACAGACCTCTAGCCTTACATCCACAATACTCTAAAATACTGGAAAAAAATATTACATAAAAGATTAGATAAATTCATTGCAAAACATAATGTAGTAGGACAGCTTTGTTAGCACTCAGGAATTTGTGGAGGAAATGACAACTGCAATAGAAAATAGAGAATATGCAGTGGAGGTATTCCTAGATCTCAAGTATCTCAAAAGTATTTGATACTGATAATGACTTTGATAATGACTTATTATTGACAAATTACAAAGAGAAGAGAAAAGGAGAATAGGTATCAATATGTTTAAATGAGTAGATTCAAATCACAATTACTAAAGGTTACTTGTGGGGTTCCCCGGGGCTCAGTATTGGGACCATTGTTGTTTATAGAATAGAACAGAATAGAATAAAATAGGAAAGAATAGAATAGAATAAAACTTTATTGTCCACTTTATGTACATAAAAGATAAATTAAAGGTTTCCAAAAATATTAAGATCTATATTATTTGTAGATGATTCAAATGCATTTTGTTGTGGAACAACTTGAAATAAATTGGGGAAACAATTGGAAATGTTAGTTCTAATGAACTTCACTGTAAAGTGAAGTCATTTTACTCAAATAAGAGACTCATGATAAATGAAGTAGAAATTGAAAAAGTGTCTAGAGTTAAATTTCTTAGAGTAATAATAGACAATAAATTATGCTGGAAGTCACATATAAGAGTCTTTGTTATTATCATAAGACAACATATTAATTCCAACCCCCAATGACATGAAGCCTGGGTGATAACATGTTCAAGTGAACTTCTGAAAAAATATTTCAAAAAACAAGTCTCATCACTCTTATCATCACAGTAAATTAACAATTCAACTGATTTTTGACAGATTCCTAAATTAAGGTTTAGTGTGTTTGGCAATTTCTTGTATTCCTGATGTGCAGAATGACTTTAAAATGTGCTGATCCAGAATAGCAACCGACATGTATAAGATGGTGTGTCTCTGAGGTGCAAAAATTCAGCATCAACATTAACACTTATATATTACATCAAAGTCGAAATATCAAATGCAATTGCAATATTGTATACATTCAAAGGTCTTCTATATCAAACTTCTTTAGACACCTTGTAAGTGTGGGGAAATACATATAAAAGACTAATCCAATCTCCATCCTTCAGGAAGAGCCATAAGAATTGTAAACAAAACCAGAGAACCAACAAACCCACTCTTTATCAAATTGAATTTAAAGATGTGTTTTGCTTGCAAACAAACTGTAGACTGTTGCTGAATCACCTCCAATTTTAACTGTGCATTTATTTCAGCACCTTAAGAGAATCCTTGGAACAATTAAAAACACGTAAGTTCGTCTAGTCTTTTGCCCAGTGGAATTATCCTACAAGAGCACTTAATACTGCTGCTATTGGTCTTGTTTATGTATTTTTTCATTTTGCTGTGTTGATACTTCTGGCTGCAGAAATGGAGAACATTGGGAACTTTCACATCCAGCTCTCTGATATATTGAAAGAGGAGGTGAAAAAGATTGAGACATTCAGAGAACGTCAGAAAGAGCAGAGGAAGAAGGTAGCGGGGAATTTTTTTGCCTCACAACTGACTCATTGCACACAAACACATAAGTGAGGTTGGATTGCCGTGACAATCTTAATATAAGGTTTGATGGCGTACTAAATTCCTCTATCTTTTTGCACAGTCAACTTTGTTAAACCCTAATACAGAAGTCTATTAGCTGTAATACAGTCAGCTACCAGTTTAATAGGTACGTCAGTACAATTCAATACAACATTAATGCAATAAATCCTCTCAGTCCAGTTTACATTACTACCACATCTCCTCTATCTGTACATTATTCAGTTTTCATTGACACTGTGTAAGTGGTGGCTCAACATATTTATTGTTATATTCAGTACATGGAAATATTACATGCAAGATATTTTTCCTTTCCTAGTTTGAAAGCATCATGGATAAGGTTCAGAAGAAAAAGGTTTCTTTGTTCAAGAAAACCACGGAGGTAAGAATATAACCAGAGAAATTGTGATTTGATAGCATACTGTATGCCAATCATTGGTGTGAACAGAAACAGTGCACAGTTCTTCCTGTCATTGTGCTTTCTGTTTCTCTTTCTGCCAGTCTAAGAGGAACTATGAGCTGAAATGCAAGGAGGCGGATGAGGCCGATCAAGGGGTTGCTGCCACCAAACACCCGGAGAAGGTACAAATATAAGTCACTATAGTAATGATGGTAGACCAGTGTGGAGAGGACCTGCATTTAACAGGATTCAAATGCAAATTTTTAAAGATATTTTATTTAAACCTTCATTTTTGCATCCAGCCTCACCACAAAAATGACCATCACTTCAATGTAAAGCTAAGACTGAGGAAGTCATTCACACCTCATGGGTTTTACAGGATGTCCTTTAGATCAAAGTGTATTCTGCTCATCAAATACAAGATCACACCTCATAGCAGAGCAACATTAGTAGATGGACCTTCTGTGGCTGTACACTATCTGAAGTATATGTATCTGTTATCTCTTTAAATGTAAATTAAATATTGGAAATTCCCCAAATGACTGATTATATCTAAGCTTTTGTATGTTCATGAAAAACTTTTCTAAAATGTATTTAAACGTTCAAGTTTAAAGTCTCCCTGGCTCCTGATCAGAGCTTGTCACACCAGTCGTGTAGCTTCCTGTGTGATACAGCATTTTGTTCACAGGCACGTCACAGGGCCAAGCAATGCAGACAGGCAGCCAATGAAGCAGGTATGACCCACAATCATGTTTCAGCTGCAAAATTTCTATTTATAACCAGCATACAATTGTATCTCACAGTATTAGTATAATATCTCAGCACATTTACTTCTGAGAGAGAGACAATTTAATTCAGAGAGAGCATCATGAAAACGCTGCAATGTACATCTCTGTTTCCATTTTACGTAATGACTTTACAAACTTTGAAAGAGGTTTGACGGAGATTCTTATTAGAAGTACTCAATTTAAGCTGATTTGTAAGTATAACTGTTTAAAATTGTTTTCGAATCTCTCACAGAGAAGCTGTACTTCACCAACATTGTACAGCTAGAAAGTGTTCGTCGGGACTGGGAAGAAACACACAAAAGCACATGTGAGGTACAGTAGATTATATTCATGTTACTTAACTGCTCTTTAACATAATCACAAGCCATCACAAGAGCGTCTAACCACACAGATCATACCTCACCCTTTTATCTGCAAAAGGATGCTTGTCATAACACCCTCCTGCTGCTGACCAGTGAAGAAATACACATTAGTGTGCATTGAGCAAGCTAAAAATATAATGAACCCACAATGAGGTCGTAACATACTTTGTCAAACTGCCTTGTATATCTGTTTGTTTTAAAGGTATTCCAACAACTAGAGGGAGATCGCATCAGCATGCTCAGGTGTAATCTCTGGGACCACTGCAATCATTTCTCCATGCAGTGTGTCAAAGAAGATGAGGTGCGCTCAGCTCCTCTTTTTTAAGTATTGTTTTAATAACTTCTGTGTACAATAGCTGAATTTAGTTTAGAAGCATGTTTCATTTTAACACTTGATTTAAATTCAGCCACATGGTCAGAATAGCTTAATATAGCTCACCTCAAGATCTATTTGGGTTTGGACATTTTACTACTGAACTAAACAAGAGAGCTGCACAATTCTGATTTCCTCCTTTTGTTAAATCAGCTTTATGAGGAGGTGAGGAAGGTCCTGGAACGGTGTGACATCATCACAGACATCAACTACTTCATAGAGATGAAAAAGACAGGACAGAGTCCGCCAGGTGAGAGTGACAATATCGAAGATAAAAGTGAAAAAAGTGCCACTACAAAAGAACTGGATAGCAAAACAACTTCTAACCTTTCTATTTCAATGGACCCACCAGCAGAAAGCAATACTTGGCTTCTCAAAAAATTTAAAAAATTTCACTGTCTTTTCTTCTCATAGACCCCATAGTATTTGAGAGCTACTACCCGAGGGAGACGTCCAGGGACAGCAACGGTCAAGCTCATTTCACAGGAGGAGAGGAAGACATGATGAGGAGGTGTGACAAACTACCTAGGGGTGGTGGGAATCGAGAGGAGATAGGATTGGTAAATCCTGGTAGAGTTTAAGAGACTAACAAGAGCAGTATAAGGTTGTGTTTGTAGTTACAATGAAAAGGCCACCCCCTCTTAGTGCATCTTTCTTCTGTACATCTTATTAGAATGAACTAGAGGTGTGACACATATTTCACACAGGGAGTGAGTGAGAGCAGAGATGGGTTAAAATAATTTTGCCGAGGGGGACAGAGAACCAACACACTTCTGTGCTCAGTTGTTGTGACGTGGGCTATATATAACTTGAATGCATAACCTCTTTATCTTTAGAATTATGACGCAGTCATTAATTTGATCAAATGTGCAATGCTGCTTAATTATCATTTAATGGAGAACTAACAAGCAGAGGATTTTGGTCAAATAAAAACTTAATTATGATAGTGATGAATGCCTTCTACCTAAATGTTTGGTTCCTTAAGACAATAATCACCTCT
The DNA here is from genome assembly GCF_963691925.1 of Scomber scombrus. NCBI lineage: Eukaryota > Metazoa > Chordata > Actinopteri > Scombriformes > Scombridae > Scomber > Scomber scombrus. Next base: position 14,174,479 of record NC_084970.1, read on the forward strand.
TTCTTTCATTTTGACTCAATAAAACAGAATCTCACCACAAGCAGCAGAGAGATTTTTTGGCCTAGTTTTCTGTTTTCTGGGAGCCACTGTGTGTAACTTAAATATCCCCCTCGAATCTCATAGGCGATCTGATGCCTTTCTCGGAAGTTCTTTGAGGATTAACGCTGACAGTCCTCAAAATTCACGACCAATGCTGACATCTAATGGCGAATGTGAGTACTGTATCATTTTATAGATATGTATTTTTGAATGAGAAGAACATTAAGCAAGATCATCAGTATGTTGTTGGGTCATCTTACACAGTATTGTGGAGTATAATGAACATTTCAGCCTTTTAGCCCCTTAATCTTACACAACAGTGAACACATGATTTAAAAGCGAAGAAAATGACATGTTGAAATAAAAATCATGACACAGTAGTCAGTCTTTCTTTATATAATTCAAATAGTTTTACAAATAAAGCCAAAAAATGAATTACATGAAATTAAAAAATACATTTTAAAAATGTGATTAAATTAATTTAAATTAAAGAAAATTACAAACAATGAAGGTGACATATTGGTAATATTCAACTCACCATATGTTTTTGTAAAAGAGATAACCTTTTGTGGGATTCAATGTTTTATCATTATAAATAAATGAAAACCCATGACTCGTGATTGGAATTGAATGTCACATGATGTACTGTACTTAACTGTACACTAACGTTTTGCATTTGCAATTGCCTGTTGTAGCTTCAGTTGAACTTTCAAATGAAGGTTATGCACCCCTACCAGGCCTCCAACCAGCAGCCTCACTGCCATCAGTTGCACCTGATGAAGACAGCTACATTGTGCTTTTTGCATATGCTGCACAGGTGATCAATAAGAGTGAATCATTTAGTCACACAGTTATTTACTAAGTTTTATTTACACTTTGATTGTGTTCTGCTGAGATGTAGTTGTGTGATGAGGATTTCAGTGATTTAAAAAATGGATTGTTGGCACTGTCCATCTGCGACTAACTTTTGTCACCTTTGTTCACATTGACTGGTCAGCAAGAGGATGAACTGGACATGAGCAGAGGGGATGTGGTCCAAGTATTGGACCGAGGAGAGGATGGCTGGTGGACAGTGGAGAAGAACGGGCTGTCTGGACTGGTGCCAGGAAACTATCTGGGCAAAAAGTGATTTATTGCAAACACACACACACACAGAAAAACAGACGAATCCAAACAAAAGACCAATGACAGCACACACAGTCAATCATGCGTATGCTTAATAAAACAAAGATAGTTGAAGACTATAGATAGTCACACACAGATACGTCCTTATCATCCTTTTTTCTGAATCTGAATAGAAATGTAGCATCATTAGTAGAGTTTTAGAAAAGTCACATACAAATGTTATGAAATATCTTCATCAGACATCTCTTATTTATTCACCTAGTAAAAAAAAGTCTCGATTGATTTATCACAAAAGGATATTGCAGTGTAACCCCTTCTACCTCATGACTTTAATAGTCTTTACTCCCCAAACAGTACATAGGATGTGAGAATGAAATGCCATCTGGTGTTGATTTGAATGGATTTTTTGTTTTTTGTTTTAATAGCTTCAATTACTTTATTTTTTCAACTTGAGTCTGAGGAACAAACAAGAAAATGTTTATATTGGTGATATAAGAACAACTACTCCAGTGCAAGCAAAGGTCTGCATTGCAACAATTACAACACTTTATTATGAATAATCTGAACTTTGATTAATCATCATCATATTATCACACTGGTTACTCCAGTGTGATAATATGGTGACTAATAGATTATTTGGTTTCAAGTTGAGTAAAAAACAAAGCAGTGTTGAACTTAATCACTTTATTAGATAAATTAAAGAATTGAGTCCAAATTGAATTAAAAATAACCATTTATTGGATGAGTATCTCTGTGTCTCTACATCAGCAATCCCAGCAATGTAGTAAATTGCCTTGGACCACTTTCATTCATTTTCTTTATTTTTTGTTGTTGTTTTTGTTTCATTGTTTGTACAAATTATATTCTATAATTAACAGGTTCTTCTTCTTAGGTTATATGACTGTAATGTTTGAATGTTATTTGTATTTGTGATTAGAGACTGTATAGAAGAGGAAAGAGGTACTATACAGTATGTGCACTATGTAAAATATACAGTGTATCTATACTGTCTATAATTTATGAGCCCAGTATCAGTGTCACAGTATCAATTGATGGCACTTTTTTTTTTTTTTCTCCTTATACTATATGTCTTATTATACTATGATCTAATTGGTAAGGTGACAGTCACATAATACCATGGGAATAAATGGAGAATTAGACAGTGAAGTTGAAATGAATGACTTTATTTGTTTTTCCTGCCTGTTCTCCCATCTATACACAATTCTATTTCTCACATTTTTTTCTGCAGCACTAGCTAAATATCTAGGGATCAACTTAACAGCAAAAAAATATTAAAATGGTGCACTTTCACAAAAATGTATAAAATCATAATTCTTCATAGCGGGTTTATAACTAAAAACTAAACAGAAGGAATAGACTAGAAACAATGTGACAAACTAAACCTACACATACACACGTTTTAAGGTAAAACTGATAATACTGCTACTAATAGCACTGGAGATTGAAAGGTTGACTGACTCACAATTTATATACTGGCAATACCTCAGTAGTGAAGCCTGATTCAGAATACATCCACACCTAACCAGAATGTACATTATTCTCAACCTTAATATTTGTGAATATGAAAAACTTAAGACAGTGATCAAATTATTAAATCAGTTCTTTCTACGAGAAAAAGGTTTTGTTAATTTTCACAAAATCTGGTCAGACCCAGTTCTTGGGAATAGTGTACAAGTTCTATTTAGCATAGATTTTGCATTTGAACAACCGTGAAATATCTCCAGAGCTCCATCTGTAGTGCAAACTAGCACACATGGAAATACATTCTATACAAATCTCCCAACCATAATTTCAAACATAAGCTCTTCATTTCTCCTCATCATCCTTACTGGGGATGAGCCCAATTTTAATGAAGCCACAATTAAATGAAAACAAAAAGAGCATCAACATCAATAATATCAAATAGCCATATACACTTACTACTGTAAGTATTTCAGTATTTGTAAGAAAAAAAAGAACAGTGAAAATAACAACTTACAAAGCATGTCAATAAATAACTGGTTTCCCCTTGAATCCCCACCCAAACCACATTGTCAGTGTTGGCTACTTTATCATGAATTGTGCAAGGTGTGCTTGAGCTTATATATAACTACAGCTGAAATCTACTGTGGACATGTTCGGTGACGCTCCTTTGATTTTCTGAGTGCTTTGTTGGCCTTCATGCATAGCTGTTGGTGGTGACCAGCAGCTCATATGCTGGGTCATGACTCCTTCTGCACAGCACCACGCAGGCGCAGAGCATGCCCAGCATCTGAAGGCAGACAGCAGGGGAATGAAAGCAAAGATGTTATTCGAGTCATTAACATTCAGCAAACTTGGCAGATAAATAACGTGGTGAGATGTAATCACTGAATGCCCCTGTTTTGGATGGTTAAGCTAATGATGTAAAAGCAAGAAGCATCATCTTTTCACACTTACATTGCACATAGTATGTTTAAGTCAGTGTGTTTGAGTGTAATACAAAGTGATTTAGCATGCTGTCTTTGTCATTACTTTGGGAGCTGGGGTTTCGTGGTCAGCAGCAATCCTGCTGAGCTGGTAAACATACTAGAAATCCTTTGACACAATCAGGTCAGAGCTGCTGTCAGATCCAGGCTCAACAGAGACACGGGTTGCGCTGACAGTGATTTCTGCAGCTTTAATTATGCTCCAAATAAACATGATTTTGACTTGGTTTAAACACACTCTTACATGTGCTTGATGTGGTGAGGCAGCTGTTTGATGTGAATGAATTGACTGCAGCCTTAAATAGTCATACTGGCTGAAGTCCTTTATTGGTTTTAGTATAGTATAAAGAGGAGATATACTTCTTGATTTGGATTATATGGTACATTTTGCTTTACAATAAAATCAATTTGACCAACATCTGCAACATCAGCTGTCAGACAAGCAAACAGGTTTATAGCTGTTTCAAGTCATTAAAACTAAGGTTTTCTCACCAGAAATGTTCACATTATATGAAACTGTCCAATGGTCAGGAAAACACGAGCATAAACAACCACACTAAACTCAACAGGTCAGAGTTTAACTAGGAGGTCATCGAAAACATTTATTAAAAATAGCCTAAAAATAGAACACTTCACTAAAAACAAGTGTTTTCCTTCCTTACCTGTATAGATGCAAAAGTTAGTGCGGCCCATATGACATACATCATGATCTCCTTTAATTTCTTCACAACAAGAGCTTCACAACCCTAAGACAGAAAATAAATTACATTAAAAGAAGTTCACTGAAATTCAAAGCCTTACCTAACAAATGCATAAGCAATAACATCACAGAAAGTTTTATATTTTAAGTCTGTTGTTGTTTGTACCTCTTGGTAGAGGTCTGCTGGTCGAGTCAGAGTGCCGGTACAGTTGCTGATGCTGGGTTGACAGCAGCTGACTGGGACGCTGTTGTTTTTGGATTCTTTAAACCAGCGAGTGTTCCTCCAGTCAGAGTAGTTGTGAATGCCGCAGCAGTGAAGCTAACAGAAGAACAAAGGAGGATAATGAGAGAAAATCTTCAGAGTCTGGAGTTCAGACTTCTATTTAAAGTTTAATTATAATTTTAAATGATTGAACATCAATAAAAAATGTCAACATGAGTGCTCAAATGACCTGACCTTCAATCGTTTCATAGTAAATGTAAAAATAACTACCCTTGAACACATAGTGAGGTTATTTTTGTGTGAGTGCTCGCATTACATTTTTCAGTGAAAATAATGTATGTCTACAATATTTCTGAAGGTTACCATGTAAACAAAGCTTGAAGCCAAAGGATAACATCTAAATAGTGACCCATCACATTAAAAATGTATCATTGTATATTACTATATTATAAAAATCCCTGATGCAATTATAACAAAAAACATTGGAATTTCAGCCAGACAGATACTATTATTCCTCACCTGCCTCTGCACATAGTCAATGGCACGGCTTGGCGCATCAGTGTTGGTGCCGTTGTATTCATTGTAAACCTTCTGAATGGAGTGATTCACCTCATCTTCTACCTGAAACAAATATACAGTAGCCTGTCTTGAAACCACGATGTACAGATGTTATCTCTTGGGATACGATTCAGTTTTTCTGCATTATGATAAACTAATTTCAATGCCGGCCCCTACGTGACTCTTAACGTAATACACGGATACAGATAAACAAATGAGCACTAATTAATCATAACAAAGGAGTTTTTAAAACAATAAGAGTACAACAATAAAATATGTTTTGCTAAAGTTTAAACTGTTCATGCTAATAACTGTATCCATTCTATATATAAACATGGAACAAACAATTATAAGTAGACTCACAACATCACAATATATGTATAATATCAACAGTTTTCAAAGACTTAAGGACACTGACTCATATTGAAACTATGATCCTGGTGTGCGTGCCATTCTTGTACTGCTTGATTTAGTGCAGCTTTTGACATGATCAATCAGTATTTTATTAGACTTAGAAAAAGTTGTGTGGTAGATGCGCACATCTGAAACAAAAAACTTTGAATCAGGTCACGAAAGTCTGCACACTGTAGCTCCCAATGCAGATGTAGTTTTAATCGGATATCAAAAGTGATATTTCAAGAACATTGCTCTTCTTTAGACTATTAGATTGACTAATAGTTGACTAATAATTGTTGAGGCTCGCTTTTTCTATTGTTCATTAAGCACTTTAATTGCTCTGTCTGTTTATGTGATTCTATGTGAAGCACTTTGTTTTGATAAATACTACATAAATAAAGATATTATTATCATTATATTGTACCATGTGATGTGTGTTCCTCTTTTTTAATCTGGAACCCAAGTGTTGAAAGAACAGCCACTTCATAAAAACTTTTATGTGAAATTAGGGACGGACCAATCAGACTGTGTTTACCTTTGCCCTGTATATGTAGCCAAGCACCACCACGACACACTCTGTTACAAATACCAGCAGGAGAATGGCAGCAAACTGAAAAGACAAAAGGAGATCTTTTAACGCCGTGACTTAGAAACAAAATACTTGAAATCAACAGTTTCTTATTCTGTATTATGTCTTCCTTGAGCTCCTTATGTTGCAAGTCCCTTTTCTACATGCATCTTATTTTCATGGTTTAAGTGAAAGTAGTCCGCACTCACAGTAGCCAGACCGCAGGAGCTTTCACGTATGGTGGCACAGCAGCCGATCAGGCCAATGATGAACAGAAGAGTCCCCACAGCTATTATTATGACAGCTGGAATCAAAGTGTACACATCCTCAAAGAAGTGGTCATAGTCGTCATATGTGATAAACACATAGGCTCCAATGTAGCATAAAATTCCAGCTGCAGCCTGCAAAGAGAAACAGAGAGGCAAGAGTGAGAGATAGACACAGGACAGAGAGACACAGAGGACCTTGAGTAGCAACATTGCCATCACATTGTCAAACTACTGCTATGTCTCACCGTATTTATTCTTTTATTATTTATAGGGAATGATTTGTTTGCAATTGTTTGTTTGTCTTCCATTATAGTACACTATGCAGTGTTATAATGTAGTTGCACAGTATATGTATGTTTTATAGTGAATAATGTGGTGGACGGTGGGGTGTTATATGATGTAGGGCTGCAACTAACAATTATTGTCATTATTGATTAATCTGCTGCTTATATTCTTGATTAATATTTTTGTTTTGCTATAAAATATCAGAAAGTAGTAATTAAAATGCCTGTTATAATTTCACAGTGTAAAAAGTGACATCTTCAAATGTCTTGTTTTGTCTGGTGAACAGTCAAAATTACAAAATACTCAGTTTACAATCATGTATGACACTAAAAAGCTTTATATCCTCACATTTGAGAATTTGCAACCAGCAAATGTTGCACATATAAAACAACTAGGCCTATTCAATTATTGAAAAAATTGTTGGCAACTAATCTTCTGATGATCAACTAATAGATTAATCAACTAATTGTCGCAACTTTACTATAATGTATATAATGTAGAGATTTGTTAATCATTTATGTCTTTTTTCCTTTCATTTATAATCATATTTAAACTGTAAAGTTAGCATCACCTTGTTGTACACATACTGTATGTAACAATGGCCATGCCAAGAAAGTACATTTAAAAGACAAAACAAAAACATAGAACAGTAAAGGTCAAGAGATAACGAATGTGGAGATAGCCATCAAAAAACTATGGCCGGTCTTTAGCTCCAGCTGAATAAGAGCACTTTTAACACCGAGTCGGACAGAACAGATACTGGTGCAATGTGAACTATAGGCCACCTGATGTCTCTATCATTTAGACATAATTGGAGGTTATATGGTTAACCATTTAAAGCTCATTTATACTCTCCGCCCTCAATTGGTATATTCTAACTCTGCTGGTCTGTTAATATGTAACGTAATGATATGTAACGGCATGTAAACTCTGAAGCCACTGCAGGTCAGTATCCTCCACATAGCCTGGCTGGTAGCTGCTGCATAACGTCATGGCTACAACTTGTGGGCGGCAGCTACCGACGCAGTGTAGCAGGCTTCACATTACTCTGTTTATTCACTTTCTGCACCTCAACGTGAACACAGCTGCCATATCATATCCGTAAATAGCTCTGTTCATAACGCAGCTCGTCTATCGGCAACCTGCAGTGCATCTCTGGCGCAGTTTGCTCGCTTGCTAATGTTCTGCATCCCTGGCCTCTCTGTGATGCTGCACATTGTTCAAACATCTATCGGTTGCTTACCCAAAATATGAGATTAAGAAACACCAAGACGGTTTTGGATGAAGTAATTCCACACTGCCCCATCGTTGACTCTAAAATTTAAACTATAGATATAAAATAAAAAAGATACTGATGCACCTGCACCTTTGCTGTTATAATAATAAAATGGCTTCGGTGGTCCTGCCCCACTGTGCAGATTCCTCTGGGCTCGACCAATGAAAACAACCCAAACAAGACACCGGTCATGTGCTCAGATGACATCACCATTCAAAACAAACGGAGGATGTCTTAATATTGAACCCTGAACCAGCTCATTACACACTATTCTATATAATTCCACTATGTACGGCCCGTGTGTGTTTTGGTCCTAACTGCTCTACTGTTCTGCTATCTCTAAGCATGTGCTCTTAACTACACTGTGTGTGTACCTGCCACAGAGATGAAGACATCCTGTCAGGAATTGAACAGAACATCTTCTACTGCAACAACTGGGAAAAATGTTGGTTTGCTTCAAGTCTTACTATTGCAGATACTGGCCTTTCTTGATGTGTATTATTTATTGATATTGACTGTACTTTTTGAACTGTCTTTCTTATTTTGTCCACATTGTCCTTGAAATTACAGTCAGTGGACTCAGCAAGACTGCACACTATCCCTGATCTGTGGCTGAGGGATGTGGAAAAGTTTTGCCTTTCAGGTAAGTAGTTATGCACTTTATAATAAAGTAAAAAGGTGTGTGTTCACAATCACATGGTTCACTTTGGACACATCAGGGCCATGTTTCAGGAAGCAAGTTTAACTAACTCTGAGTTAAAACCTTAACTCTAGGTTGACCAACTCTGAGCTGTCAAACTCAGAGTTTTCGGTTTCAGAACAAGTGTTAACAGTTAGTTCAATCAACTCTGAGTCAAAGTAACCCTGAGTGAAGCTCATTCATGAGGCGATACCAAGCCCTCATCAACGGAGCACAGATAACATGATTCACCATGGCAACAGGTGAAACAAAGGGCTCAGTCCTCCTACTTCTCCCCAGTGGAGTTAGAAATATGCATGCAGATGATGAGTATATACTCAAGAAAAAAAGCAATACAGTAGCAGCAGCAAAAGAACATGAGCTGATGTGGCAGAAAATTACCAACCGAGTCAATGTGTGAGTATCAATGAAAAAAAAAGAAGAAAGTTTTGTCTCGAGTGTTCCACTTATTCAACACTTATATTCTGTGTATGTGTTTGTGCGTGGCACATTTAATATTCATGCAGACCCCAACAGGTACAAAACGCAGGCCTACTTGGCAGCAACTGAATATGAAATATAAAAATATAGCTCAAACAAGTCAGGTATAATTTCATTACAAGCAATTGTGATGTTGTTTAGCCTGCCCTCATTAAACAGCATTCAGTGGCTTCATTCAACATGTGATATATTTCAGTAGTTGGTGAAATCTTCTAAGCAAAAAAGAGAGTCAAATTTTCAGCCATCCCAACACTGCCAGTAGCTATTTAATATTGTATATTTGAAAGCAACACCTAAATGCCTTTATACATACAACACTACCAAAGTGTAAACGTTTCAGTACAAGAGTCACATTTCTTTTTTCTTTTTTTTTTAACATTTATGTTTGGGCACTTTCACCCTAATTTAACATTAGCTGGTATAAAGGTTGACAGAAAACAGGGAGAGAGAAAGAGGGGAAAGAATCGCAGGTCCTCCCTGGAATCGAACCAAAGACACTGTCATTATGAGGCATGCGCAGTAACCACTCCGCTATCAATAACTTTCAAATATTACGTGTCTGACAGCCTGACAGACGGTTGCCTTGGTAACATACTCAGCGTCACAGATTTACAGAGTTACATATAAAACTGCCATTGGCAAAGAAAAAAAACAAAGTGCAACACAAAGAACTTGTTCTGAACTGAGAGCATGTCCACGATGTGTCGTACAGACCATACGAGGGCTGAGAATATTGTTCAGATAAAATGATCGATTGTACATATAAACGGAAACATTCAAACAGAACATCATCAGAGAATGATAAAACATCCCAGAGGGGTCTGATCACCCTCTGACGGAGATTTCTGCTTCGTATTTGTGCTTCAATATTAACTGACTCTTTAAGAAATGTCTGACAGCTCCTTCAGTCTGCAGGCTTCAGTTAAAAAGGAGGAGAAACTCAGGGTTAGTTGAAGAAAACCTGCCAGCGAGCAGGTTAGGTTCACGGAGTATGTTGCCAGGGTAATTGACTCAGAGTTAAGCTGAACTGGCTTTGTGAAACCGAAAAACCAGAGTTTCCCTCATCTCAGGGTTAACTAACTCAGAGTTTTCACTAAACCTGCTTTCTGAAACGGGCCCCTGGTGGATAAATAAGAGAGTATTTCCTTCAGTATTTCCTATCCTTCATCTATCAGAAAAAAAAAGATTTATAATTTGCCATTTGTATTACATGTTGATCAACTGCAGAACTGGAACCATTTCACACCTACACCTTGATGTACACTGAGGCCTGGATTATAACCATCATGTCCACAGACCAGCAATGAAAAATAGGGATGGTATTTTGCTGTATGTTAAACCTTATTACCTTACTAAACCACTGACTACTGACTAGTACTTCTATTTGTAATTGTAATGATGAATACAGGTTATTCATCATTACAATTACAAGTAGAAGTACTACAAAACTACAAAAAGTATGTGTGCATATATATATTGTATACATTATTTCTGCTCTTTTCTCTCTTCTACAATTTATTTTGTATTTCCTGGTGTTGTGCAGTTTATGGGACACAGGATATTGCTCTTCATTTTTTTTAGGTTTTAAACAGCAAATCCTGAAGTTGTGTAGAGTATGGGACACAGGAGAATGCTTTAAAAAGCCGGATGCCAAGGCTGTCTTGGGGGACCAGGGAGGCAGTGCTTGATCACTGCTGGTCTCAGTCCTTCTTCCCCTTGGGCTAGCTGGGAAGGCACCACTCTGACGTGACTGGTCCTGGTTGTTTCTGAGGGAGACATCTGGGTTTCCCGGGGGATAAGGAGGCTGTGTACGTATATCACAGCTGGCCCTGATCCCTCCTTGACCCTGTGGTAGCCGGGAAGGCAGCGCTCTATCGCGGTTGGTCCTGGTGGCTTCCGTTGTGGGTAACCTGGGTTAAGCCTGGCATAAGGTCCTTCAACATAGCAAGAAGTAGCAGTGAGACCAGGAACTTCAGATCTGATTGACCAGGCTAGGGCTACCTAGTGGTGTTAACAACTGGTCTGTGGCAGTCAGGTGGTAAGTATGCAGCTGCGCCAGGTTCCAACTCTGGGAACAGCACACATGGTGTGGGGATCCAGGACGGCAGGACCTTGATCGTGGTCCATTTTTCTATGACGGATAGCCTTACTCATCCAACAGCCCATTGTGCGCTACACATGACCAACCTGACAAGCCAATCTGAAATCTGTACTTTAAAGTTAATTATCTTATTTCTCATCTTAATACTTACCCAGTTGTTACCTTAAAATGTACAACAAATCCTTAATACTTACTTTCAGATCCATCCTAGTACTTCTTTTTTTTTTTTTTTTTTTAACTTACTTCAACACTAGTCCTATAACTAAACTAATAACTTTACTGTTTCAGAAATTACTTACTGCGTCTTACTTCCCTTGATGCCTTGAACACTTTAATCTACCCTTAGATCCACCCTAATACTTACCTCAGAACAGATTCTAATACTCCTCCCTATTCAACACTAAATACCTACCATATATTTAAAAACCTACTAATGCTTAATACAGGACATACTCTAAATAATGCTTATTTATTTGTGTCTTTTAATTATTAATTCCTGGTTTCTTTTGTGTAACTTTTAGTTACAAGAAGTGTTTTTTAGGGTCAGTCTAAATTCCTATTCTGGAATCCCCTAGATTCATGTCAGAGGTTAAGATGTGTTTAATCACTCTTATTGTATTATAGGACACATCATCAGTAGTGGGCCTCAGGGTCAGTGGGTGTTTTGACTGTTATCACCAGACACCCTCATAAGCCCTGTTGAATTTTAACAAGCCTCACATTGTGTCCTATCTGGGGCATATAATAATGTGTGACAACCTGTGCATTGTCTTTGACTCCCTAGTTCACATGACCAATCTGACAATCCAATCTGAAATCTGTACTTTAAAGTTAATTATCTTATTTCTCATCTTAATACTTACCCAATACTTTAATATTACAAAAAATCCTAAATACATTTTTTAAATTTCTGCTCATTCCTTTTTGATCAGGAAAAAGAAAAACAGCTCTTATTTCAACAAGAGCTTTTATTTCTTAACCACTCGTTTTTTGTTTTTCAATACTAATTCCTGGTGAGAAAAAAAAGAAAATTACCAAAAGATACACAGACCGGAAGTGCAGATTTCTATGGCAGGACGTGAATTTAGACATGAGATTCACAAAAGCTCAGGTTTAACCCTTGAATATAAGTATTGAGTATAGTATAGTATTTTCTGATACTTGTTAAATTGGTAAATTTGTTTCACAATTTAATTTTTCGACAAATATGGTACCCTTCTCCTGAACACAATATAAGCGGTTTCTTTATGTGTAGTGAGGAGTTTTATAAGCCAGAGGGTGGCAGTATATCATTACTAGTTTTCCAATGTTCACACTGTGAGAGGAAAACCAATTTGCTTATGAACTCTAAGCATATGGTAAGAACACCCTGCAACCAATCCTTTTTCAACAGCGTTTATTTTCCTTTTTCTTGTTTTTTTAATGTTTAGCAGCATTCCTGAATAAATAATAATATATTCACTGCACCCACACAGTGCTTTGGCACAAATGTCTTGACACAAAATTAATGTAAGAGACACATGTGATATCCATTTACTTTAACCTATGAGACCTGTGTTCCTCATAAGAGCAGGACAGATAACTCAAATGAAAAGGGCTACCCCTGGGGTCCTCAATCAGTGATGTCTTGGACCGTTGCCCACAGCCTCAGTTTTATTGAGTTAAAATGTGCCACATCTGTCTCTGTCAGCTTTTGGTGTTGAAACTGAACAAGAGTGGAACTCATGAATTCAAACTGAAGCTGAGGCTACTGCTGGTGACATGACATACATCAACACTGTGAATTATACATCAGCCTTCATCAACCTTAGTCATTTAAGACATTAATAAAACAAGACAATAAAAAAACAAAGAAACAGACTGATACGTATACAGGGAGAGAAAGACAGGATCATATGCTAATGACACATTTACATTCAATAAATATGTCAATCAAAAAAATCATAGATTTTGCTGTTCTTTCTTAAACATGAAAAACACAACATTAATGTTCATAAAAGTGAGCAGTGTGATCAGACTCCATATTGGTGACTGCCGACAGTCCCAGTTCAGTGTAGTGACAAAGATAACAAATAATCATAATTTGTTGCTGCAGTAACGCAGATTGAGTTGCATGACAGAACATCGCTGCTTATACAGTAAACAGGGCGATGTAAGTTATGTTGATATTTTTTTTGTCAAATTAAAATGCTTCACATGACATGTCAAATAAACTTTAATTAGTGGAAAAAAACTGTCAAAGATACACAATAACAGAGTAAATCATCATCACCAAAACAAAACATTAACAAATAAGGAGATTTAGTTTTAGTTTATTTATTTTGGATCCCCATTCCCAAGCAATAGCTATTCTCCCTGGGGTGTATAGAAAAAAAGGAAAAAGAAACTATGTATCCACTTATCAGTCCAAATATCTTTAGATCTATTTATGACTCATTAAGAATCTCTTCAACTGCTTTCTATAGCAAATGCTATTCAGGAGTTTTCAAAGACATAACATTTAATTATTCCACTGAATTTCCACCCTGTACAGACCAGTTTTCTTTAAAGCATTACTTCTGGGTCCTTTGTAATTGTGGTGATTCCTAATTAAGGTTATCCTTGAGACATGCATCACTTATTGATCCCCAGGGAGGGAAGTTAATTCGTCACAGCAGCAGTATAGAGAAATAGGCCATAAATGGATTGGATGACATGACAGCTATAAAAAAATACCAGATGGCTAATCTTGGTCTGCATTTGATGTAGAAATAAAAATATCAGTATGAAAAGCCCCATTTAATCTTTTCAAGATGGCAAAATTTAATAAGATGGCCACTGTCTGTGGTGGCTGTTGATTGTTTGTATCAGCATTAATTTAGCCCCAGTATTTGGTGTAATTGGTTCCCCATGCTGAGTAAAAAAAATTTTAGTACTTAGTTCTTATTCTGTTTTGTGTTTACTGGAATTCTTCAATAGATAGATTCCACCTTTAACATAGCTGAACTACACATACAGTAACATTTCTCCATGTCTTTGGGCCACATCAACTTTTTATTTCACTTATTTTAATCACATCACATCAGGTGGCTGACTGTCTATACAGTCAATTTCAAATTCAGGGGCATTCCCAAGCTTAGGAGTGATGTTTTACACTGCAGGAGGATCGAACAGAGATCACATATTCAGTTTCTTTTGTTTGCCATGATTTTTTGTGTTGTCCTTTTTGGATTGCCAGTTTGTGGTCACTGAGCCTGTACTTGGTTAGGGTCTGTATCTGCTTTCTATCTCTGACAGTGGAGAGATATTCTGCCAATTCATAATCTCTTTTTATTGCCAGATAACAGCCAAATCTACTTTGGCTTTTAGTTTCTTCTGTCCAATGTTCCAGGTTTCTTTATATTTGCATTATAGTTTGGTTCACTATGATAGTTGCTTTCCTATCTTAATACACACATATATATATATGAGATAATTGATAGATGATACTGTATTTTACCTGGATTCACTCCAGCAACATTGACAATATGCAGGGATGGAATTTTATTTTCCTGGAATTTAAAATGATTCTGTTGAAGAGACATAGAGTTGTGCATCTGTGTACATCAACATAAAAGCAAGATTAAAGCTGGGCATATAGGGGAACGATTGGTTTATGATTAATCAAGCAAATTCAAAGTAAGCAGACAACACAGAGATGCTAAATTGAATCCCTCATTCCCTCAGGAGTAGGGAAGTAAACGTCATGTGGGATATCCGTGCACGCTCAAATTGTGTGGAGACATCACCATCCTTGACAGTTAACACTGCAACATGTTTGGATCTGCATTTAAAGTCATGAGAGGACAGTTATGTTCTCTCTCTCACACACGCACCCATCCACCCACACAAATTGATAATTATTGTATCAACACATTGAACTGCAGCTGCCTGTGCAGCAGATTAACATATGCAGTGTTGCCTGACAGTTCAAATTAATGAATAAAAGACATAGTATTTTTGTTTGATGATAAAATATTTTGCAACATTCAAATGCAGACTTTCACATTTTGTGTATCCGTGCAACCTCATTGCTGTAGAATATGTTTTACTGTGAAAAGAACCCCAAGGGACAGTTTGCACTTTTAACCAGACAGAACATTTGAAAAAAAAAAAAAAACAATACTCAAGTAATGTTTTCAAGTTAGTCTCTCTCATCATCAGTGCAAGTTTTAATTATTTTCTTTCAGGATTTACTGTAAAATGTTTCTAACCTATTGAACAAGCTTGTTTATTAAATTGTACCCAATTTTCTAGCCTGCTAACCTACTTCTCTACGATGTTCTGCACCTGAATGTTCCAGGATCTTGAGGCTGTTGTTTGGCACAATAACCATAGATTAATTTATGGAGAAAGAGTGAGAGAGGGAAAAAAAATCTATTTCTTGCCCTGTTGCAAATTTATTGGGGGCAAACTTTTGGAGACAGGTGTTTCATATATGTAGTCTACCCTCACGTAAAAGGGGTGGACAAAACACAGCCAGTATAACACATGGAATACAATTCAACGGCACCACAAACTACAGCTTCCGAAATGACCACAAAATTGAATCAACACGGTTTTTGAAAAAAACGTAATGTTCATGAAGGCAAGATTTAGTGCAGGGCCTTATCAGTTTTTTGCTGTGTAACTGATAAACTGGCAACTCATTGTATTATTTTTATTTTTTTCTTATTCTGAGTGTAATCATTTATGTTTGAATCACTCATTGGTCAAAATATTACAAAAGTTACACAGTGAACAATAGTCCAAGTACTTGCTCAACTCTCACTACTCACTACTTTGGACATCAGAGCACCCTCCACACCTTGAAAATGACGTAAATAAACAGACACTGTGGGAGAGATATTGAAATAGCCTGCCCGTTTATAATACAATGGAGTAGCCCAAGGCAATGTAGCTGCATGGGCCATCTCACTTCACCATTATTGATCGAGAGAACAGATCATCCCTTTATGCAAAGGACAGGAGTATGAAAGTTATTATTGATTTTGGTTCAAAATATTCAGGGAACTAAAAAAATGGGATTTTATATAAGCTTGCTTACATTCGTATTTATATAAGTGTTATTTTGGACATGCTTATACCACATAGCACAAAAGAGGAAAAGAGGTGCCGCTCATGCTGAACAATTAGTTGATTGTCAGTCTTGGGCCAGTAAACAAGCCCCTGTGCTAGAAGAGAGAAGGGGCTAAACTCAATAGACTCACCCAGCAAGTACAGTCGCTATAATAACAGAAACTGTTTTATGTCCATATTAGACCCTCAACAACTTTTTTGTTTTTTCCATTGTCATGCACCAATATTTCAGAAACAATAAGAATCAAGAGGTGCATCAGTAATTGAATCGTGTTTTCCTTACAACTCCAAGTCTAAAGACTTAAACTTGATGATAACACCCGTTTCTATATGCAAATCATTGTTTTATTTTATATAAATAACTTTAAACAACAAGACAATGTGAAATATCATCAGTATAATCAACTGGAAAAACTTTTATGTCTATTGCAAATGGCACATGAACTGTAAATATGACAGTATCACAGTAAATTACAATCATAATGAGCAGGAGACTGTAGACTGTGACTCATTTATTTATTTTAACCCATGATGCCAGGTGACCTCGGATCCGTGTTCATGCGTGCCAGACTTCTATCCTCTGCGTCACTTTCTGCTTTGGATGTAGCTTTCTAAAATCTTCATCAACAAGTCTGACTCCTGAAACAAAGAATGGATCGAATCGATTTAATATACAGAATCATCGTTTCTGTAATTTTTATGACAAAAGAAAAGAAAATACAAGAAAAAGCTTGAGGCGTTCCTCACCTGATTTTTCGAGCGGCTCTCTTGTGTATCCACCTGGGGCTGCAACGCCACCCGCAGAAACTCCTGGATAAGCTCCCCTAGAGCACTGTGCTCCGCAGGCTGGGTGACTTCCAGTGCGTTAACACCTTGTCCCTCAGCTGAAGGCAGCAGTGGGGTGTCCATCACACTCTTCTTGCCCATGAAATGTCCTAAACAATTGAAGAAAACGCACGTTAATACTGACTCAAAGTAGGTGTGACCTGGATGAGAGAAAATACTTGTAAAGGCTTGTGACATGTACCACTAACAGTATCGTTACAGGCAAAGACAAATTATTTAAACAAAAACTATAATATGTAGAAAACATTTGAAATTAGATGCCATCCAATACAAATATGTAACCGATATTGGTATTTGTATAGCTGATGGATTCAAGATGATTCTTACCTGTAGCCCAAAGATTGCCTCTTGGATTCACTTTAATTTTTGCAACTTTATTCCTAAGCTCAGTCAGGTCGAAACTGACTGCGGTGGTAAAAGACATAAAGGAAAATATGACAAGATAAGTAAATAAGCCACACTGGCAAAGATTATTCAGTGTAAACCCTGTCATCTCAAAGCGGAGTGTCGAACTGTGTTCCAGGGCGCAAATTTCGAAGTGTGTCCTCTTGGTCTTGGATCGCTCAATCGCATCTCGCTTTTATAGGCTTTCCTGACCGGGGTGGGCTCTGTTCATGTTGCGTGTGCTTTTTACTCATCCTCTTGCGTAAATCGAAATAGTCAGTCGACTAATTGGCAGGGTTTCGTTGGACCGCTTCTTCGGCTGTGCGTCTTTTACGCACCACACGATTCCTGTTGAACTCAGGGCAGAATTGAATGTTTGATTTGCGTGAACAGTCCTCTCGAGCAGCCAGTTGTATTAGCAGCAATATAAAATGTAGTGGGGGATTAATAATTACGGCCTGTTTTTCTATTTCTCCCAGTTGTAATATAAATTATTATTAGAAATATTTTTTTTTCATTTTGGGGATGTGATGCGTATGAAGGTACCCTGTACGATTAGCGGTATATTTCTAAATATTATAAGTTCATATTAGGTTATATCATATAATATTTGTACTGTACACTACCATGTTTTTGCAATCATCTATGCATGTGACAATAAAACTCTTTAATCTAATAAAATATTCACAAACTGGCACAAAACACAGAAGCAATTTCTTGCTGTGTGCTGTTGGTGCAGATTGTGAGATCAGATCCATAAATGGCATAGGTGATAACTAATGCCTCTCTATACAGCAACATTTCCTGCCCATGTCCCTCCACTCCCCCTGTCTCTCAGGGCCAGGCCTGGCCCCTTACAATGAGCAACATGACATTTGGCCAGTTGCAGCATGCTGCTGTGATCACCATCAGTCCTCTAAGGACAGGAGAACCTGCTGGTTCTCACTGCTAATTTAGAGCTGATAAGACAGACTGCCTCTTTGTCACTTCAGGGTGCTAAAGTAGCAAGTTTAGCAGAAGAGCTGCTGCAGTATCTTGCTCTTTCTGTAACCTTTGGCATTCACACAAACATACTTGTGATTTAAGACATTCTGGACGGCTGAATGTCAGTCTAATTAGAAAACAGTCTGACCATCACTCTCACCAAGTTCACAGATTAGATTAACTGATCAGTCATGGTTATTTGCAACACTACATTTTTTCTTAAAATGGTGTGATTAATATTTGCATCTGAGGCTCCAAACAACTGATTTATAAATCAAAAGGGGACTATTCATTTTCAGTGTCACTTGATACTATGGTCTTGTTTGGATTTGCTTTGTTCCCCGGGGCCACACCAAAATGGAAAACACTGAGCGTTAAAAATTCACATCAATTCTATCACTGACACTGTATCACCAACAAAACAAAGTGAACAAAAATCGATGAGAAAATTGATGAGTAGCTTATCAAATGGTCAAGGCCTTTGGTGTCTATCAAAGAGTGCAGCCAGATGGCTTTTTTTAAAGTTGGATTTAATGAAACCAGATCCATATTAATTGTATATGCTGATACTATACTATACTATACTACTGTATGACTAAATGCAGTGGCTGGATAACCACAGCAGAATTCACCTTGATTACAACCCACTAAAGTGTACTCACATCAAGCACAGATGGAAGGCAAATGTTCAAAGCATTTCTGCACTCATGGAAGGCCCTACACACTTTTAATGAGGCTGAACCTGTGTCTCACTCCAAAGTCAGCACAAATACAAGTGACTTATCAAAACACATTGGAAGAAAGAAAGAAAGAAAGAAAATCTTTGATGGTGCCCAAGGCAGGATCGTTTTTTTTAGGTATTACTATTTATCTTACTTGCTTTGGTACATTTCTTGAATATTCTTAACATTTGCAAAACAGTAGATGTACTTGAAACTAGTTGTCCAAACAGCACCATTCATAGGATTACCTAAATCCTATGAATGGTGCCAAAAATCCTTAGTTTATATTACAAAAGTAAAAAATTGCCAATGAACATGTCAGTGCCATCAGAGAGACAAGTCCTTGTGTCATTGTTTACAGACAAGATAGTCAAAATGCTTAGTCATGTATAACAGTGTACAATGTTAAGTATCTTCTGATGTAAAGATCTAAGGTTCTTATGACAGTGACTGAAACTCTGCCAGTGAGGTAGTCCTATATGCTGTAATATAAAGCATAACAGAACATTATAAATGAAACTTTTGAACAATTGAGGACACTGTTTTTCTCCACCATTGTAAGGCCATTGCTGAGAACTTGGTCCACAATTGTGGACCTTATTTCATCAGGAATGTGACTTTCCCCCTAGAGCTATTTTAGACAACTGACTGATCACTGGTTGATCTATCACTTCACACATTCCCCTTTATTAGTAAAATTCAACATTCACCTGAGAGCAATACATCAATTCAGGACACATATACAAAGAAAGTCTAATTGGATGTGTGCAATATATTCTTGACAAATAAAGACTTCTGGTTCTACCATTTTGCATGTAATGACTTATGCAATGTACTAATGCATAGATGTTTTTGGGTAAACAGAGAACCAGTATAATACCTTTTGATAACCTGACAATTGTAGATAATCATTTGCTTGAATGTGCCAGAGCATTTGCAATTTGTTAAAAATTAGAAATTGCTTTTATGATTTTCACAAGTGAGTAAAAGATGTGGAGGTTGAACAACTACTCAAGAGAATTTCAATTCTGATGTGAGAAACTAAAGCGACAGAGCAATCTATAAAAATGATTTTTTTAAATTAAAAAAACAAGCGGTATAAATGATTTCTTATTATTATTCCTCATCAATTATTTTGGGGAATTTTTGCTAGTCCTCTATAAAACAATACATTTCACAACATAGTCAGATAACTAACAATGCTTAAAATGTTCATTTAATGCATGTTTCTCTTTAAACAGCAAGTACAAAAAAAACATTACTCTGTCAAAAAGGTATTTTTAAAAGATTTCCAGGAGAGATATTGCTCATCACATGCTAAACCCAAAGCTGGACAGAAGACTAGTCTGCTTTTATGTAAATTAATCATATTCTTTACATTAATAAAAACACAATTTAGCCACAATAAACATTTTGAGTTTTACATTTTTCAGATCACTAGTGCTCACTCACCCTCAAAAAATGTTTTTAGCTCCACACTGCATAGTATCTGCTCTTTACAGTGGCTGAATAGGGGCCAAAAAAATTGACACAAAAAGTTAAAATAATTCATAGTGGATGGTAACCAGATTTCATATTTAATATCATTTATATTTTGTTGTCACAAAATACTTCACATATCTTTTTCAAAGACAATGATTCAACAGGAAATAAACAAGACTCGTTTTATCTTAAAGAATGTTCAGTCACATTCTGAGGATAACAAATAAAGATAGACTTCAAACTTAATCTAGCCTAGTTACCTCACAAAAATATTTTTAAAGCTTGAATTTTTTTCAAATGTAAACACCCTATCCACGTTTCTACAAAATGTTCAAACAAATGGTACAAAAAAGCCAGTTGGGTTTGACAAAGTCTATCTTAAAGGTACATTGTGCAGAATTTAGCGGCATCTAGCAGAACTGACTTAGAAGAAATGGAATATAATATTCAAAAGTAGTAGAAGTGTCAATTAGTAAAACTAAGAATTGTTGTGTTTTCACTACTTGAGGATGAGCCATTTATATCTACATAGGGAGCAGGTGCTCTTCCACGGAGCCCGCCATGTTGCACCGCCATGTTTCTACAGTAGCTCGAGAGGACAAACCAAACACTGGCTCTAGGTAGGGCTTTTTACAGTTTTTCGCGAGTTTTGCAAACACTGTTGGTTCGCCTTAACACTTGGAAAGGGAGGGGCAGGGGAGGGATACTCAATTACGATTTGCAACCTAACCGCTAGATGCCACTAAATCCTACACACTGGTCCTTTAAGTCTGTTTTGAAGGCATGACTGAGGTTTCCTGGACGAAGTTTATCCTTTTGAGCCCTGAAGTCTGGGTACCTCACTCCCGATGGACCAACACAAAGAGACCCAGCATGAAGAGAACAGCATACTGCGGAATGAAAACACAGAAGGTTGAACAAATGTGAAAGGTTACACTTCATATATCTGAGCTTAAGAAAGAAGCAAATCTTGTTATTTAAGATGGGCGGCTGGAGTCGGCACACTTACTTTGAACTTGGGGTAATCATTCATGAGAATGGTGACAATTCCAATGTATGGCACAAACCTGGAGATGAAAGGAATATTTACTGTCAAGGAATTTCACTGAAAACAAAGGTCTGTAACTTAAGTAACATTTAAAAAGGTTTTATGACTTTTGCTAGTGTATGGGCTGTAATCACACATTACATAAAGCAAAGGGACATAAACAATCAAAACAGAAATCCCTTTATGATAAGAAGGTATAATGTGTTAAAATAACTAAAATCTAGATGAAAATCAGAGGTCACACTCTTTCAGAAATATAATTACATCTATAAGGCAGACAGACATCTGACAGGAACCAAACATAAACTTAAGTGTTCAATGCCCTTGTTTTGACTCGTATACATGTAGGAAAGCACAGCTGAAGAGGATGAATTGCCTAAATCCTACCTGGTTCAACACAAATTAACCACCAGAGATAATGAAACCCTAATCCCGAAATCATAAATAGGGAAGTCAAGTGGTGAAATTGCTGCTTTTTTAAGATGACCTTGTGAGCCCACTACAGAATAAATGGGGCGGTCTTTTATAGGTGTGTAAGTGTTACTTGTATTGTGTCCAGATGCTCTGCAATACATTGTTTGATTTTGCTAATAAATTTGAATTTTATACACCTCTGCTAGACTTTAACCAACTTTGCTAGGTTGCCGTTCTCTAATTTTGACTTGAAAACACATCTTATTGATACATTGGACTCTATTATGGAGCAAAATAGGTGAAGTTCTCTTTACTAATAAGTGACTGAGATATCTGCACTATTAAACACAGTACTTACCCTCTAGCTCGCCCCACCACATCCTTTTTCTCCAGCCAGTGTTGGCCCTGCTTGTACAGACCTCTGTCATCCACTGCATTGTTGTCCCCTTTGGTCAAGAACTTAATGTCTCCATTTTCCCTGGTAACAAAGGATCAGTGTGACTGTAGAACACAATGTACACCAAGTAATCTTTTT
This sequence comes from Scomber scombrus, assembly GCF_963691925.1. Classification (NCBI taxonomy): domain Eukaryota; kingdom Metazoa; phylum Chordata; class Actinopteri; order Scombriformes; family Scombridae; genus Scomber; species Scomber scombrus. Next base: position 14,197,179 of record NC_084970.1, read on the forward strand.
CAATATATCTATGTCTGGACAAGGATTTATAATGAGTGTGTAATATTACACATATCTTAGATAGGTTTTCAATATGACTGGCATTCTCAGGTTTGATGGGACCACAGGCAGTACAATATTCATGCTTTCATACTTTTCATGGATCTTTAGTACTCTGTGTACTATTGGGATCTCTCTGCCCTCTATCCTGAAGACAACAATCTCTCCGACTCTGATGGGATCCTCTACCCGGTTGGTCAGAAACAGCAGGTCTCCTCTGTGGAAAGCTGGCTCCATACTCCCACTGAAATTAATGGCAGATGCACATGATCAATATAAGAATATAATTTAATCTTAATGTTTGCTTTAACAGACAATATTCATAATGTATGGCAGCATTTGTATTTTGGAATCTTTTTAAATTGGAAAAAAAAGAAACAAAGTCAACTCAATGGCGAATTGTAGGAATTATGTCATGTGTGCAAAGCAACAAAGAGGTATGAACAATTACTTTCAACAAGACGACTCAACATTACTTGATGCACTAGGACACAAAAACTAAAGATGCTAGGACATCCCTGAACATCCCTACCAGGGGTTAAAATGAGAATATTGATCATGGGAAATGTGAAAGGGAAAAACTAAATACAGATTTCAGTCAAGGGAATTACTTCACTAATTAACACTAATTACAAGAATGTACAAGCCACTTCATCTTTTGAACAGCACATTCTAATTTTACTCAGCCTAACAGACAGATCAATAGGTCAACAGTTGATCAACAGCTTGCTTCATGTTTGCCAGTTCACAGCATGCTTGTGTGCAATCGCAACAGGCATGCACGAGAAGAACGATTTCACGTGCAAGCCCATGTGTAAATAATCATAACAGCAAAATAATTTCAACGTCCTACCAAATAACAAAAATGTCCCAATAAATCCCTAAAACAGGTATCCATCCTGAGGGTTTGTAACATCATCACAAAGCCAAAAGCAATTCATCTTTTGTATTAATATTAGATTAAAAAAAGACAACCCACTGTCTTTAGAGTAGTTGTTTATTGTATGCCATATATATTCCCATTCAGATCTCACCCTGCCAGGAGGTTAGTTAAATCAATTCCAACTTGACCTCAGATAAACAGACAAATTCATCTTCCCATGTTTGTGATGTTTCAAAAACTGTCATGTTAGCAAGAAGAAAGCTAATAAAATTCTGTGACTGTACAACTAGAAACTGTGTTCATTAACAAAATGAGTAGAACGACTGCGGTTTCATTTTCAATTTCAGTCTCATAAATTGTAGTCTCTATTAAGTAGATGTTGTGATTTTACCATTTCTTTAGACTTTTCTTTTTACTGTTTATATTACAAGTAGAGTGAAAACTAATAATCAACTGCCTTTGGAGTATGCAGTTGTTTATTGTATGCCATATTCCCATGTAGATCTCATCACCCAATTATTTGGATTAATTCTTCACCCCAAGATGCTTCCAACTGCAAAAGTCAAGCAGAACAAGCATCAAATGCCCAACAAAGAGCTTTACGAGCCTAAGTGTGCCCAACTTACCTGAGAACGACAACAATAGGACTCTCACTGCCTGTGACAACCATCAATCCTTTCCAGATCATCAGCGCAGAGGAAACAATCATACCAAAGTTCAGCACCTGGTAATAGAGCTGAAATAACAATGCATTTGTATTAAAAAACCCTTCAACACATAAATGCTCCTAATACAATAGGCCATTTCAGGTGTCTTATAGCCCAAGAGCAATTTGGATTAAACTCTTGGATTTTTCAAACATATGTTTGAGATGAAATGTAATTCACTGATTCATTTGTCAACACATCCGGCGTTAGATTCAAGCTAACATTACAAATTGTGAGAAAAAATAGCTGGCTACGGTGAAGTCACGGATATTGTTTAAATACGGTTGCCTGATGTCTTTTAGGCGGAAGTATGAAGGCGGTATTGTAAACCATAAATGTCCACAAAACCGTTCACTTTAGAGTTGGCTGACAAGTGACAGACGAGCTGCAACGTTACACAGCGGTCGGCGGCTAGTTCACGTTAGCTCACAGGTCTCTGTCCACACAAAGAGGAGGAATACTACTGTCTGTGTACCCACCTGCCGCTTATTCATGCGACGAACATCGTCGAGGAAATCAAAAGATAACATTGTTGCAAATAATACTGTGTATAAAAAGCACCCCAATCACATGAAAACGTTTAAAGTAGCGAGCATATGGATGCACGGTGAAGCAGTGAAACTTGCATCCAAATCTTCCGGGTGCGCTCAACCGGAAGTCCCGCCCGCCGAGTGAGCGCTGTGTTGAGGTGTCAGTTTAGGATACGAGAGAGAGGAGGGGGAGGGGAGGGGTACTGCACTGTGCTGACCTCAATGCAGAGACATCCAAAAATTATTCTTTTTTATCATTATAAATGTTTATATAAGTCTACATTTTCTACTTTTACTTTTTCCTTGTCTACATATTACATCCTGTAGCCTATTTCTAACAACAAAATCCCAATTCTTCTGTTTATGTGCATCTTTCGTTTGTTGCCGTTTTTATTTAACACTTGCTTTGACAATGTATTGAAATGAGAAAGAGGAAGTTAGAGAGGGAAGTATGTGTGTGGGTGGTGTGTGTGTGTGTGTGTGTGTGTGTGTGTGTGTGTGTGTGTGTGTGTGTGTGTGTGTGTGTGTGGGTGCGGGTGGGAACCATACAGTTTAATGACATACAGTATTGCCAAAGCACTGTATGAATAATGCATGATGACAATTACAATACAAAGAAATATATACATGTATATTTACTGTGTACATTTTGTACAAAACTTCAACAGACCCTTATTGTAAAATAAAAAAGAATAACATTAGCAAAATATTGATTATTGATTGTTGTGCATGTGCAATTATACATACATATAATACAAATATAAAACAAATAGAAATATCTGAGGCTTGATCAACAGGTCAACAGGTCAGTCTGATTCCCTCATGTTGTGGCAGGCAAAGACAAAGTGTCTTATGAGAACGCAACACTCTTTTATTTCCCCCAAAACAAATTTTTGTTTTTGTTTTCTTAGTTAATAAAATGTGTATATTTATTATTGAATTTTGGGAGGCACTGTTCTTGGACAGATGCATGTATCTATGGCCAGGCTGTGAGCACTTTGTTATGTAACATGTTTCTGTGTTTGACATCAGCCACTCTGGTCAGGTAGGTGGCTACAGTGTATTGTCTTTTTAGGGTCAGATAACAAAACATTTTACTTAGTAGTAGTTTTATTTTGGTTGTGTTATAATTGGTTGACTCTGATAGTTCTGGTATCTGATATAATTTATTAGGATGTTTTCATGTCAGTTATTTTTTATCTTTAGTGGTGCATATTCCAAAGAAAACCTAAATGGAATCAGCACAAAACAGTTGACAGTTGACACATAACGATGCTGGTACTTTCAAGGCCCCTAGGACGCATTGGGAAGTGCCTACTTGGTGCAGTTGGTAATCCAACCTTTATGCATGTAAGATGGGAACGAAACACAAATGATGGCGCAACGTTGTTCAGAAGGTTTGGATATAAAGGTTAGAGTTAGAGTTAGAGAAACTTTATTAATTCCCCCAGTGGGGAACTCATTTGCCACCAAACAGCTCATACATACTACATATGAACAATACAATTGGATAAATAAACAGATAAAATACATTAGAAACATAATCTACAGAAATGGATCAGAGTAACAACAAAAAGTGTTCATTGAAAAATCTGACTGCTGCTTGGACAAAAGACCTTCTGAAACGTTCAGTAGAACACTGAGGTACAACAAGTCGCTCACTGAAAGTGCTTTTAAAGCTGTTAAAGACATAATGTAATGGATGGCCTTCAAGGAGTAAAACTGTTTTAGTTTGGTACAATTCATAGCTGTGGGAAATAACTCGTATGAACTTTGAAGTTAAGGTTCATAAGTTTAAGCTTTGGCAAAAACATTCACAATCCAAGTAGAAAAGACCTTCTCTCTAATCATAAGCCATATGAAGTAAGGTGTATTAACATTGATGTAAGCCAACTATTATGACTCCTATCATAAAGCAAACAACCACATCATAAAAATAATCACTATGAATTAATAATCTAAGACACATTAATTGCTGCCTTTACAGGCAGGTAAACTCTGGTCTGCAAACAAAAATGTTGATTGACAAGTGCGAAGCTTTCATCAACACTTATTACTAACTACCGTATGTTATCGTAGACCTCACCTAATTTCCTACAGGAAGTGTACTTGACTGAGCAAGTGATATTAATAATTTGTGACCACACACCTGAAACCCACAAGTTATTTGAAGTTGTTGACTCAGGCAGTGGGGATTATTAACAACACCCGTATGACACCTGCTTGAACCATCATTAAAAAGTCAGGGTTTATGTTTATGCATTTATATGACGCACGCTTATCTTTTCCCCCCCAATTATTTAAAACTTAATTCTCACAACATGACTGCATCGAATGTGTGTTTTTCTGAATTATTTTTCATGTTGCCCTGATGTAACGTGTGTGTGTGTGTGTTTCTATGATACTGTTTGGTTTTCTTGTGATACAGTGTCAGCAGGGACACATGTGCACCAATGATGTAAGGTCTATTGTGTTTTGGAAATTTACCCTATTATAAAATGCAACATCAAAACTACTTTTCCTTAGTAAGGTTACATTATATTTCTCCACTGCAGAAAAATAAACAAATATAGGTCAGTAATGTTTGCTGAGTATTGCAGCAAGTAAGTATAAAATCAAAAGTAAGATATTTAAAGTACATGTTAAAACACTTTACTAACTGGATTGTAAACAACACACTAATATTCATTATTGTGGCCTGAGTAATATTTTTACTTTTCAAATTTTAAATCCTTTTCTTTCCCCCAAAAAGACACAATGGACGCATCCTTATTGAACAAAACCTTTTCAAGTACACATAATAGCATGAACATAGCACTGTCAGATTCAGACTCCAGGATTCACTCACACATGAATGTTTATTCATGTCTCCAAATGCCAGGCAGTTTTCAACATCAAATTAGTCTAATAATTATAGGATTTTAAGTTTCATCCGATGATGCATTTCTTGGTGGGAGTCCTTACTCATGAAAGAGTAGTGTATAGACAAATAGGGGGGGGGGGGGGGGGGGTCTGCTTTGTGTGTCATGCGTAAATTGGTTGAATCAAGCAACTTTTCACATGATTCTCATAAACAAATATTATCTTTGTATATTCCTTCAAGTCCAATAACTGTAATTTGGCAGCCTGAATTCATGCCTCTGTGTATACTGAACCTAAGCAGAATTTACATTCAACAGCAACAAAGCATAGCGTGAAAGCTGGAATTTCACTGAATTTCACAGTTGGTTTGTGATGGCTTTACACTCCATCAGATTGCTGTCATCTTGTAACATCTTGGAGAAACATTTTCCATGCTTCATCCAGATGATGTTGTGGTTGATTTTTAGCCTTTGTCAGTTTTACTGTAACCCTCTTCTGAGTAAATAGTAGCAAAGCGATACCTACAGGTCTCATGTTTGTGTTGTCTTCAGCTTGTTTTGTAGTATGTCCTACCATGAACAATCATTGTGAAGCCACTGAAGCTGTTTAGAAATTATCATCAGTGCCTCCTGAATATGAATATTTCCACTAGGTTTGAATATCCTAGATATTGTGTTTTAGGTATTAAAAATACCTCTTTCCCCCAAGTGTTACAGGTGGCTTTCATATCTTTAATTTCACAGATCTATTTTCATTTAGCAGCATATTGTTTTCTGTTACTTATTCATCTAGCACTCTCTCCTTCTTTTCTCCTATAATTGTAAAGCATGCACATGCATTATTTCAACAAGACTGATTTTTATTCAGATTTAGCCTTTAAATTCTCCCATGAGAGGGGATAATGTGAGATATGCATCAGAATGTCATTATTTCATAGTCAGCAAAAGCTTGCTGTGATATGGTAGATTAACTCTGCACTGACAGTCAACTTAGCGATGGCACAGAGACCAGTGGCAGCCTGCGACTTTTGGTGGACTGGAGATAAAACTTTTTTCAAATGCCAACTAGTCTGTGGCATTTAGGGACGTGTGATCCTTTTCATATAATCTGCCTAAATGGTCACAACTACCCTGGCGCGTCAATGGTAATTGAGGTCAGTCAGACACAACAATGTGAGGTCAGAATCATAGGTTTCGATACCACACTTGCAAGCCTCTGTTTCTGTTTTCTCCCCTTTTTCATTTGGTTTATTGAGATCTGACTCACTGTACATCCTTGGTGCACGTCTGATGTTGTACAAATAATGTCAAGCTGAATGTAAAAAATATTGTGAGGCATAATCTTATACAGCAATTGTAGTTCCATTTCCTGTAATCTGTTATTATTGCTGCTGTTATCTGCCAAACCTATCCAAATGAAATGCAAATATGATCTTTTGTGTGGAGCATATTTTTACATGTTGCCACATAATAAGCCTGAATGTGAGACTTAAGGCTGCAAATGTGTTTAAATGTGCCGAGAATCTGCACTCAGAGTGGAAGATCTTCACATTAACTCAACATTATGTCTTATTAAATAAAATGGCAATTAATTAGGCTTAAATGTACATGCAAAAGTTCTACAGTTGAAGACTATCAATTCACTCATTTGCTGTGTCTTATCATAGGTATTAATGCTGAAATTCTTCTGAGTGATCCAGTGCATTCCGTCATAGCTTCTCGTGCAGCATAAAGAGCTGTGCCAGTGCATCTTTTCTCTGTAATTCCCCCGCTTCGCTCATAATTTTGTCTGTAATATTTTGCAAGAAGCTCGTTTGGATTAAAGTGCGTCTCATTGTCTGACATTATTCTTCTCAGACAAATGTGGTTTTTAATATAGACATTGTCACTGACAACGTGGAGAGATCTCACAAAGTGAACAAGGTGAGCTTCAGGACGATTTAAGTTAATGGACAAAATACTATCCATTTTATTCATTTCTGTCACTTAGTGACAGTACTGTGGATAATCATTTATATGTGCGATGGATAGTTTTAATTTTGTACTTATTTTGTGATTATAAGAGATACTGTAATAGCAGTATTTGTCAGTGTGATAGATTGACACAGAAAATGTACACCAAACATTCACCAACAACTTTAATATGTAGGAAGTTTGGTCATATAAAGACAGACATCATTAGTGAAAGGAGGCATTTCCTTTTACTTATCTTGCCTTTCATCAATGGAACGGTGTTTGAACTAACAGTAGGTGGCAGGAGTGCCTTGTGTTAGGATACACCCAATCTTCAACATGTTGTTATCACACCTCAGTCACACTACATCCGACCAACTTACCTCCACATACACCCATGTCTAATGAACAGGAACATAGCCCAGGTGGGTACACGGCAAAATAAAATTACTGTAGAAAAATCATTAGTGGATGGTTAAATGAGAGACATGGGCTAGATGCTTGTAAGCTAACAGGTTATGATTTAATGCAGTTGTTTTACTTAGTTCACTCTAAAGCTGCACTCAGTGGGAAACTATGAAGCCAAAATTTCAATAAAAATGGTTCTTCCTGTGCAGGCAGCCCTTCTATTTTAATTGTGCTACCAACACTGAAGATGTGTCAAAGTCAACGTCTGTCATCTCTTCTTCTGTTGACAGCCTCTGACCCGCTCATGCTGCTGGACAACATCAGAAGTGACACTAAGTGAACTCTTTTTTTTGCCAAGCTTACATTTAGCTTTCCAGCACTGTTCACACTTATGCGTGAGGCCACCGCTTACATAAACGATGACTCACTAATGACTGGGAATCACAAGTGATTATCATGATGAAGTTAGCCTTTTACCCTGTAAACACACTGGCTGTGAGCAACACTTCATTCTCAGACATTTGTAAAGGAATCTACTCTGCCCCAGAGTGGTTCAAGGACATTTTTGTTGTTGTTTTTTTTTTTGCACTGGCCTTGCATTTATTTTCTCAAGTTAGACATTCATAATAACACTGAGGACTCCATCCATAGCTGCAGCTTTAAGTTCTGAATCATGCAGTGTATTCATTCTAAATGTCTGATTCTTACTCCAAATCACAGGGAATTTCATGTGTTTTTCTTATCTTTTCACTTTTGTCTTTTCCTATTCCAAGTCCCAAGGCCTGCCATTTTTTAAAATGACCTATTCTCATTGCAAGATATGTTGTGCATTGAGGCTTCATTTAAATGTTATTGGCCAGATGTGTACAAGGATATTACTGCAAAGCAGATCAACAATACAGCTTTTGTAAAATTCAGTTGTAGGTTGGTGGGAAAAGATTAAGTTAAAAGTGAAGTGATGTTTTACTAAATTATGGCATCCCTTTTCATAGCAACTGCCATGCTGTAAATAATGTGCACATGTAAGTATGTTGACAGAAAGAAATGTGGCTTCTCAGATAATAGGAGCCACTGAGATAACACAGGGTTACTTATCTTTCCAGACGATATGATAATGAATGAATGCTGATGTCAGATAGTCTAAGTGGGATGGCTTTCATTAAAGTGATTCAGCCTGCTCAATAATATGCTAATATCTATTAAGAATGACACTCAGAAATCTAAAACGCACATGTCATGCACTTTCACAGCATCTCCAAACGTACAAGGCGTAATAGCATCTTTTTATTTTACAGCCATTTGCATTCAAAGGTGCAGTTTCTAAAAATGCAGTGCAATGTAGCATGTCAGGTCAACATGACAGGTTAAAATATAAAAACACCACACCATTAGCCACTGTACAACAGTGTCATGTGAAGCTACATTTGGCTTGATAGATTCCTGAGATGATCAGGAAAAAAATACTTACTCCGGTATCAATATACTATCCCTAAAAAAACTGTGCTAAAACACATGAGGCTTACTGTATACCCATGTTATGATTTTACTTCAACTGACATACAGTAACTGCTCTATATTCTTACAAGGGTGATCACAAAATATATTTGTGCTCTTACACTGAGAATTACACAAACTGCATAATGGTGCTTCAGTCCAGAATATTTCATCTCTGACATTCATGTACAAATGCACTGACCTGAGACTGGGATCCACAATCTGTGACCTACAATGGTGCATGGATTGATAGAGTACAAACCCAGGTACACTACTTTTTCATATCACACAACAACTAGACAATCCACAACATGTGACAACATCAATCCACAATAATTGATTATGGCAAGGAATGGTGGCTGTTAAAATTAATTATTTAAGTCATATTACTTATTTTTCTGTCTCATGGTCTCTGGAGGGATTTGTACTTCTCTGAAAAACAGAGGTCATCAGCCGTCTGTCTTTCTTCCAGCTCTTACTGGGCTGTTTTATACATATCCAACAGTGAACAATGACTGGTTCAAGACTTCATTATGGAGACAATCACTGGCGTATGATCAGCATACTGCTCCGTTGAGAAAATCTGTGATCTTTAATGTGTCATTTGATGATAATTACTCTATGCCATTTTAACAGCTTTGTTTAGTGGCGGTCTTGCTGCTTTGCTCAGCCTTCCTGGGCAGTCTGGGGCTACTAGCAGCTTTCCTGCCAGTCTGAGGGCTGGAGGAACCAGCAGTCATCTTGCGTTGAAGTAAGGGGCTCCTGGAACCCTTGGGCTTTGTTGGTGTCATTAAAGAGTCCTTTAGTGACCTCAGGCTGAGTAGACCACAGAAATAGTTACACTGGTGCTGAGAGATGAACTGCTCAAAAACTTTGGGATTCCCTTCAACAGAGAGACCTTGATGCCTGCAGCAGCACACAAGCAAATGTTACAGTCATGATCAGTATAAATGTAAATTACTTGTAAAATCAGGTGCAGTTTTCACAGGATCATTTACAGAAATACAAATATACTAACCCCGTCGATTTGACTGTAATTCCAACATTGGTGATCTTTGTGTCAACACCTGCAAAAAAACACCATGCAATTACAGTATTTTTCTGTTGTTTAGGCAACATATTAAAAAGTGACAGACATATGAACCACAATAACTCCAAAACTGCAGTAAAAAAATTAAGAGGCAGATAAAAATCATACAAGTTCTCAAAACACAACATACAGTATGTTTTGTATATTTTATCAGCATAAATGGTCTGTAACAAATGGTGTTTACAGACTATCAGGCTGATATTTCTCTTAAACTACTAGAAAGGTATCTTGCTCCCTTTTTCCTTTTTACAAACATGCATTTTTTTTACATTGATATAGTAAAGCATGTAAACTGTCAACCAAGTCTGGGCTTCCTATTCTCTCGAAGAAGGATTTAGGATTAGGATTAAACACAAATGTAAAATAAATAAATAACTGTTACATTCAAGACTCAGCCTACCTTCTAGCTGAGTGAGTAGTAGATTTCCATTGGTCCATTGGAAGATCCAGTGCTGCAGAGCACAGCACTTCTGCTCCACCTCAGATGCAGTCTTCATTTCTATCCTGCCCGTATGATCCAGGAGAGAGTATTTCTGATATACTCCCATCAGATCAGCCTCCACTGTAGCATAAGGGATTGTGTTTGCTGGACGATACATCATGTAGACCGGAATTACCCTATCATAGATTATAATAAAGCAAATTACATTTACAGAGAGGCTTAATGGTTTGTGTAAATGAAACTCAAGAGAATGTGAACATTTTATGAAGGATAAAATGTTTGTACTCACTCCAGAGAAGGCCCAAAGTTTTCAATCACTCTCGCCTCTGCAGAGAAGATTTTACAGTATTCGCGAGCCAAGTTCTGAATTTTACACTCCTGTATGCAGAACATTGGAGAAAAGCCAGTTAAGATAATCTCAACCTACACCAATGTATTTATTAAATTTTCATATGATTAGTGCCACAGTAATCCTACAGGGGTGGCAGGAATGACACCTGACTGATTTATTAATATACTGGAGTGACACATTTAAATTTAAGAAGACGTGAATTAATTACAAAATCAAACCTTTCATTCTATACTATTTCACCTTCATGTGATGCTAGTTTTATTTCCTCATGTTTCTTTGAACTCTCTCCAGATCTTTTCTTGCATACCTTCCTTACAAAGTCCAGGTTCCTGTCTATAAGGCAGCTTTCCTCTTTCCCTCCATAGGCGATAGGGTTGCATACTTTAACGATACACGTGTTTCCAGACTCAAACACAGGCTCCAGGCCATAGATGACTTTTGCCCTCCAGACTTTGTGAGCACAGCCATCACCAATACGAGACTCCTGCATCATTATACGGCCAAAGAATTTGTTGCCCCAGACACCAGAATCGGCCACACCCTTGTTGAATACCAGTGGTGTCATTTCAATTTCTTCTCCGACTTTATGAGAACATATACAAAAGTACAATGGCGAGTCAGAAAAGCATTTTAAGTTGGCACAGGATAAACAATAATGTAAAGATTTAAATTATCATCTTACCACCAAGCTCCTCACGTAGGGACATTCCAGCCAAGACTGCAACCGAATGAGAGAAGACAGAATAAAAGTGTGCAAAAGAAAATAATTTATTCATGCCAAATTTAATATATGAATGGGTACGTACTATCTGCACTAAGTAGGTAATCTGTTGAGTCTGTCCCATATTCATTTGTGATTGTGCATCCATAAACACCAGAGTCTTTGCTTGATGCTTGAGCAATAGCAAGATTGACCTGAGTTTCATCCCCTGCACTGAGAGACAAAAAAACAAAGTGTTTAATAAAACATTCAGGAGTTTGTGTGTTTTATATTTAAAGGTGTCACTCCCAAATAAATGTTCAGCCTTGTTGGAACACGATTTAAAATTGCAATTATAAGTGAGCTACTTTGTCATATTACAACCCTTTATTTTTTTAAAGTAAGTACCATTTTATAAAAAGAATATAAATGCTGGAGATATTTTCCAGTATCTTGTGATTCTCTAAGTATGCTTACATAGATGAAATAAGAACTTACTTTCTTTTCATCTGCACAATCTTCACTTCATTTCTGTACCATGTGATTGTAGAGTCACTGAGAATATTGAAGAACTGGCACCAAAGTTTCAAGTGTCCTGAGGCATCTGCAAAGGTTTCACCCCTGATTTTACGGATAACTTGAGGAGCTGGAGGATGAGACACCAACACAAATAAGTAAACACATGCACTAATTTTGACAGCACATTACATTCTATACTTATTGTGGACAAGAAATAATGAACATTACCATTCTATAACAAGAAATGATAAAGGATGCAGGAAGGCATCAGTCAAACTGCAACCTTACAGCCAAAGCCAAGTCAAATTTGCCCATATTACAAGAAGAAAAAAAACTCACCAATTTTGGCTGTACAAGGTAACATGAGACAAACACGTCCTTAGTGGAATGAATTAAGTACAAATGTTGACATTTTAAACCCACACTGGTTATTTCTATGGTGTAACTGGCACACAAAACAGGACTACTTGTGTGTAATTCTAAGAATATAAACAAAGAATATGGTGCTCTGAACTACAATCATTCCCCCAAATACACAGTGTACCACACATCAGTAAATAAGGATGTATGGTGATGTTTGGCTCACCAGTTTGTGCACCTTGTATTAAATATAAAGCAGCTAATGTTTTTGGTCACAAATTCTCTATTTTGCCAATGTATATACACCAATATACATATATCAATATCAAATTTAAATATAGATTAAATGACTGCACACCACTGACTTTAAAAGTACTGTGTAATTGTCTACAAAACTTTTTTTACGTTTTGGTTTCAAAGAAGCATGTGTCATCTGCCATAATGTTCTTTTTTATACTACCACTAGAGGGTGCCAGAGCTGGAAACAAATTCACATTTAAGGAATCATAAAACATTCCAACAATTTCTACTGGGCTATGGCTCTTAGAAAAGAGATGTTTTTCCAGGTCATGTTGTGTTACGTCCTGAATCTGTGTGTTCTGTATACCCGCCCTTTGTTTCAAGGAGCTGACAAAATCATTGGGCCTGTCGAAACAGTGGCAGCTGAGCGGGCTACAAAAAGGCCCTTTCTCCTCATCCTCAGTCTTTTTCCCAGCCAACAGACTCTGCAGCAACAGAGTCTCCTCCACACCACATTATTTGTTCTTAATTTTTCTTTGTTTCAGTATGTAATCAACAAACCTCTTTGCTATCTAGTTCAGGTGTCCTTTATTAATAACGTAACATGTTGAGAGAACTATGTTTTTGAGTTAGAGTAACACTGCATGAATATGATCCATTTAAAGATTGTTCATACATGAAGGATATTTTACCTTTGAATGGATCATGCTTGTCCTTCTCTACAGGTTTAATCTCAGTTTTCGGGATTGGGATTTCCTCAGTAGGCTGGTGGTTTGGTGATTTAGTCTCGGTTGTCATCTTCCTCCTGCTGAGGAGTGGAGATTGCTTTTCCACTGGAGAGGTTCTCTCGCCAGGGGGCTGAAGCAGAGGTGACCGTCGTGAGATGCTTGGAGATGAAGAGAGCAACGAAGGACTTGAGGAAAGCTTACTGCTCTGTATAGACGCCTCCTTTTTCTGAGTTTGGTTATCAATCAGAGTTGTGGCCTCCTCAGGTTTGACCTTAGGTATTAGGATTTTGCGGCGGGCTCCAGAGGCCAGCTCTTGTGGAGTAGCCGAGGGAATGGGAGAAACACAGTTTCTTCTCTTTAACAGTGGACTAGCCCCAGGATTTGGATTAGTTAAGGAATCAGTCCTTGAAAATTCCTCAACCATAGGACTCTCCTGTTCAATAGGTTGATGATTATTTTCTTGTGTGTCTGTGCCAAGTACACTTTTAGTGGAAGTCTTTGACACACTCTGTAAACAACTGTTTGTGTTGTGTTCTTCAATTTTGCATTGATCTGAAAATGTTGTAGAATTTATTTCAGTTTTCTTCCGCTGACTTTTGCTGTTGGCTTGATCTTTTGGAGTTAACTTTTGGAGAGATCCCATGTCTTTGCCTTGAACAGGTTCATCTGTGGTATGCTCTTCACACCTGGCCTTCATTGGTGTCATTGTAAGTGGTGTCCCAGGTTCTTGATGGACTTTTCCAGATAGGTTTGAACTTGATGTAAGTCTTTGGGTCAGTTCCTCCTTTGATGCCATAGGAGTAACACTGTTTCTGACATTTTCACTCTCAGAGATGGAAACAACAAGGCAATCTTTCGGAGAAACCAGCAGTGATGCTTTAATTTCTTGGCCAATGTCCATAACAGTTTCATTATATTGTTTGGCACTGCCATGTTGTCCAGTGGTGCCAGTGTCTATGACAGAGATAGGAGGGATCACAAGAGGTTTTTGTGAATCCTGAACAGGTGGTGAAATTCTACCTTGAGTCTGTGTTTGTTCCTGATCAGTAAGATTTAGTTGATGGTAAATTTCCATGAGGGTTTCCTTAATGTTTTTGAGAGGAGGATTATCAATACTTGTTTCAATTTTCCTGTCAGGAATGGATGTCTTCACTTCCAGTTTACAGCTGCTCTCATCACCTCTTAATTCCTGACATGTGTCTGTAGCTGTTATAGTGTGATTTTGCTCATACTCAGCAGGGACCAGTAAGGTGGGCATGGAATTTGCAACTGTGACATCAAGAGCCTCTAATTGAGATCTCAAAAGTTCAGCAACAGATATGACTCGTGTCACAGTTTTTGGAATTTCTTTGAAGCCTTTAATTTGGTGCTCGCATAAGTTTGTATTTTCGGGAGGTTTTTTTAGATGTGGCATAGCAGTCTCAAATTTAGCTGGCTTTACATTATGTAAGTCTGAACTGGTTTTCTCCTCCATTTTTAATATGGGCTCATTCTTGTCCATTTCATCATTATTTTCAGTTTCCATCTCAACTATGTTTTCATCTGGCACCACACTTTCAGCCTGCACTGATAACTTACCTACGTCATTACCCTCTAACTTCTCATCAACTTGTATTTCTGTCCCTTCAGATTTTATAGGTGTATCAACTTGGCTTTGCTGGTCGGTGGGCGAAACATTACACCCTCGGGTGCTCTCCCCACCACCAGGGCTTTCGAAGGGAGACTTCGGTAGGTCTGTAAAAAGGGCCGTATGGCTTACATTTGATCCCCTGGAATGATCCCATGTGTCCTGTGTCATTTTGTCAATGGCTGCTTGAAGACCATGGTGCACAGAAGGGGTCTGGATGTCATCTGTTGTGGTCTCTCTTTCTGATGGAGTCTTTTGTGGTAGCCTTGCTTCCATTGAACATTGGTTGGGTGGTAGCTCAAGGTTGACAGGTGCATCATTCCTGTTCATCTTTGTATGGGCCTGTGTAACCTTGGGACATAATACAAGCAGAGGTTTCCATGCTGTAAATACGTATTCTCTTATCCCCGGCTATGCTGGACATGGATAAACACATGTAATTTTAAAAACAGCAACAGCGTAACCAGCAACAAATAGAAGAGGGAATGGAAAGGCCTTAGGGCAAACAGAAATCTATGTACTGGAAAAAATATAGCAATGGTGATTTGAAGTTCTAGAAATTATTTTACACCAATAGTGTGTTTATTATGTTCAGTATTGACATATATTCATTCATCTTTAACCTTAATCCAAATCCAGGAAATTAGCTAATGCTTGTTAGTTCGCTCCACCATACACATAAAGAGTTCTACTCAAGCAACACTTTTTGTTATGACACTGAAATACTGCATGCAGGTTTCATATATCATATAGTGAAACATAAGCACAGTGCACTGCTTTCCTCCACCAGTCTGCACCAGAAAGTTAGCGTCAAATCCCCATAAAGTCTGTGGTTGAACCCTATTTAAATTAGCAGGAGAGGTTCCCTGTGTCATATGGCATTCCATCAAGGATGAGATGAGCCACAATATAACTCAGAGGTTATTCCCTTTGCCTATGTTGTGTCTATATATTCCCTGAAACTGACTTCAAAATACTACTGTTAAAATCAAACAGTATACAGTTGATGTAATTATGAAATACATTTTTTTTTTTAAACTGTGTCTGCTAATTTTTGCTTGTTTCTCATTCTTCCACTCTATCTAATTCTGTCATGGTGAGGCCTATTCCCACGTAAGGTGGATATTTTATATTTAAGTGTGGCCAGAATGCCATTCCAGTAATTTTAAGAGGTGCTTCAGCTGTGCAATGTTTTGTCTCAGCTCTCAGTAGCCATGTAGCTGGAGACAGGGTGATAACATAAGCAGCGTACAATTAAGAATTAGCACTAATTGAGCATGTGGCCGAATGATAATCAAGGGGAACATCTTTATTTCAAAACAGTATGAGAATTTCTTTATCTTTCTACTTATTATGATAGAATATAATTTATGTTTGATATATGCACTGCACTTTTTTTTAACATCAATTAAGTCTCAATCAAATGAGTGATGTATGACTAATAATAATGACTAACAATGTAAAAAAAAACAAGATCAAGCTCTTAATTATTTGCTGTAATGATCAACTCTCCAGCCTTTTAACTATATCAAATGCACTGCATCATTATACCTGTTGCATCTGTCAACATGTGCGTCATTTAATTCTTGTCACACAGTGGGGCATACTTGTAAAAAGCTATAAATAACTTCTGGATGCTTGTGTTACTGATGAGACTTGTGTTGGCAGCACAAAGCACTCATGAGCTCATGCGAATGGGCTCACTCACCTCGCTCAGCAGCACTTGCTGAGGCACAGACACATTCTTTTGGCAGGGGGTTGTTTCCTTCTCAGACAGCTGATCTCCAGTCTGTTCACACGGACGCTGAGGCAAAGCAATCCTGCGTTCACATGATGTGTCCACTGACTCAAAGTCTCTGTTCAACAAAGTTCCATCAGTGGAAGTATTTGACTTACTATGAACATCCATAACTGTAACATCATCTGTGATGGTAATGTGCTTTATGATTTGGGCTTGTTGGGGAGCTGGTACAGCACTCGTCTGTAGTTGTGTTGACATCATGTGAGGATTTTGGTTCTGCATTTCCAAATGTTCTTCTGTATCTTTGTGCTCATTTTCCTTCTTATGCTTTGCAGCTAATTTACCTTCAGTTCCTGAGGCTATGTTTTTTGTGGATGTGTAAGCAGCAAGAGATACTGAGGCAGTGAGCTGTTCTTTCTGTGAGGGCACAGCACAAACATTTTCATCCTTTGAAACAAACAATGCTTCCTCCATTGATGATTTCAGATTATGTTGTGCCACATTTCTGGAGTCTGAATCCAAAACTGAAGAACTAACAATATTCTCTACTTCCATATCCTCCACTAAATTTCCCTTCGAATGTCCAGACTCTGTGCAAGTCAGAGCCAGAGAGGTGGGGGGCTCCTCTTTTTCTCTTCTCTCGTCAGACGCCCTTTCTCCTTGAGTATCAGCTTTTGCGACTTTTGAACTGTTGGAAATTTTAATCTTCTTCTTGACAAAGGGAGTTTTTGGTTGGTGCAAAGTGAAAATATTCTGGGCAGAGTCATATGTATAAGTCCCACCCTTAGTACCATTTTCATTGATGACCTGTCCATTAGTTATAGCAGAGACTGTTCCATTAGTGACAGGGACTGGCCTTTCTTCCACCTCCTCGACAGCAGTGGTCTCGGACTCCAATGCTACAGTCTGCTGGCTCTCCTCATTGCCCTCATCCTCCATGGAGCTTGGTATGCTCAAAAAGGCCTCCATTGTCGAACGACGTTTCCTCTGTGAGCGGTCTGGACTGATGGTTCGTAATGGCTCCTGGTTTTCTTTACCTTCTACTTCCTTGCGTTTGTTTTCAGCCTTTTGTTTCAGCTTGGCAAAGTAGCGCTGGTGGATCTTGAACTCATTCATTTCACCAACCTCCAGAACCCCAGAACAAGACACAATACCTTTATTGTTGCTGGCTGATGCCTGGTATATAGCTGCATCCTCCACAGTGCAACTGCAAAGAAAAAAAAAACTGGTTAACTTAACTTAAATCAGACTATATTTAACAAATACAACAGTAGACATTGAGGAGTGCCCTTTTGCTGTGCGTCTGCCAAATTATTGATAGCTTTAATCTAAATATCTTCGTAGAAAGTTTTCACTGCCAACACAAAGTTGATCTTAGTAGGAAAAGTGCAGTTAGATGTTAGATGTCACGTGATATCATCATACTTGTAAATGTGCAGGGAATGGTTTTGTCCGTTGCGGAATATTTCATATTTAGGTAGTCCACAGTATCTGTCCAACTGCATATCATCCTTATACCAAATAACTTGAGGGGCAGGGTATCCTGAAAAAGACAAAGAAAATAATCTTGATATCAGGACCATTGATCAAATACAAAAAAGTAGCAGTGCATTTTTGAGCTAGAATAGACAGGGTGCATTATGCTTGCAGTGTTGGCTATTTTGAAATATTTCAGAAGCTTAATATGTATGAAATGACCAGATGTATAATAGGCCTTTGTTCCAGAAACCTCTGTTATGTTGTTACATCCTTATAAGAGTGCTTCTTACAGATTTCTAATCAATACATTTCTATGGGGTAACATCTGGAGTAAGGCCTTGCAACGCTTTTCTATATTATGCAACCTGCTGGCTAAGACACTGTTTACCTTTAACCACACAAGAGAACTTCACATTGCTTTTCTCAGACACAGCTTTTGACTTCAGAGTTGTTTCAAAGGAGGGCTGTGTTTCTTCTTTTAATTGTGCCATCACACTGCAGAGTGTGCTCCTGTGCAAAAAGAAGAGAGCTGGTCAGTTAAGTTGCATCTGCAATAAAAACAAGTGACATAAAAAGTCACAATGTGTGGAGCCTGCTCTCTGTCCCCCACTATCCCAGAGCAGACAAAAATATAACCACGCTTACAAATCTTCTGGACTTGAGAATAAAACTTTAACAATCAGTGATTTGACCTGGCAGGCCACCATACAGTCTCCACAGACCACTTTGCAAATAAACACTAAACTACTAAATATCAGTACACCAGCTGAAGTAAACTGCATTCAGAAAAATAGCTACACAACACATTTGAACTCACTGCACTTAATTTTTCCTGTAATGATGGTGTCACTTGAGCAGCTACAGTATACAGAATGGAAGCAAATGCAAGCAGGTCACCAGACAGCAGCAGGTTGGTTATGTTTGGACATGACTAATAAAACTATTTGGACTGTGAGCTCTCATTATGTCATATAATCTGGGGACCTAAACAAGCACCATGCCAACCATTTCCCTGGACATGTGCTGACGTCATTAAAAGTCCATTGTCTTAAATATCTAAGAGTTTGTTTTTTTCTTTTTCTTTTGTTTTTTTCTGGGTTCCTATCAAGTGAGGCAGATGAGTCAACCAAAACAGAGGTGTATCTTTCATATTCATTTCTTTTTTTAAAAAGAGCACATTAAGAAGACACCAAGGTACTCTCTCTTTGAATAATGAAATTCAGTATAGCTTGCTTATTTGCCATTTCCTTAGAGAGGCTTCATAAGGCCACGTGGCATTAATTACAGAAATGGAACACATCACCATAAATATAATGTATTGAATCCAGAATATTGAGCTATGATAGCATGTGGAAATGCAGAGGAAACATCACACACATATAATAATATAAAATGACGAGGGTTCGCATGCATTTGATGAGCACATTATTGTGGTATATGTATATATTACTGTATGTGCAGTTGATCCATGTCTGGTGTTGACATCCATTTCAGTGTTGGGTCAGTGCACAGTTAAAGGATACTGTAACACTTCAGTGCATGTTGTTCATCATTAAGCAAACAAAACCAGACACTAATGCTGAAGACAGCCACATTTATAGCATATTCTGCTATATAATAATATACTATTGATGTGAAGTATGTGAACAATTTTCTTGTTAAGGGCCAACAAGGGGTGACAAATAATTCACAGTATTGTTTGCTTATAAAAAAATACTCTTATCAGGCAACAGGTAACTTCTTTGATAATATTGCTGTAAATGTTGGTCTGTGCCACAAACCTAGAAACATTTTTTTACTAAAAGACCTCACTATAGCCTTTTCCTTTTCTGTATCATTGCAGTTGAACCCAATGGTCAGCACTCCTTGGTCCATGAAAATATATTTCCATGCAAAAGATATATTAGAATAAAGAGTACGGTCTAGACCTGCTCTATGTGTAAAATGCCTCGAGATGACCTTTGTTGTGATTTGGCGCTATATAAATAAATATTGATTGATTGATTAATTGAAGATGCTGTTAGTTTATTACTTGTTGCGAAATGGGGCCCATGGTGCATAACTGAGATGATGTTCAATCAGCACCAGCAAATCCTGGTGACCATGGCAGCAAACAGAGAAATAACATGCCCAAGTTTGGAAAATCTAGTAGTACAAAGTATTAATGTATTTTAGTGCACTTGCTGGACAACATGTGCCTTTCAGAGGTGTCTCAACCGGACAACACATGCTGTTAGTCAGGAATGTGTACCTGTTCTCTGGCCTCACGTTTGAGAGGTAGCTGCAGCCACCAGGCCGGCTACTCCCATTGATATCAACCCCATTGCTGGATCTTCCATTGCCAAAAGAGGAGTTTATCATTGTCCTCCGTGAACCCATTTTCCGTCAGTTATACTCAGAGAAATTAAAAACAAACAAAAAAAAAGTCCTCCAAGAAAAAAGTAACTGTTGTTGTTGTTGCCACTCAATTTTTACTTTCCGGAAAGATGATAGGAGCTAAAAGAGAACAGAGAAGGAGAACATTAATTCTGATAACATTCTATCAGACAAGACAACATTAAGTAATATTACATAAGATTGTAATAAGTATTTAGATTTAAAAACTTTTCCCCCCCATTAATTACAATTAAAACACAATTAAAAATCAGCATTAGATGCTCTTTAAATATACTATACCTCATTTACATGTCTTATCTGTTTCCATGGAAAATACTAAGCAAACAATTGATTTTATAGAGTTAACTCACCATTCACAAGTTTCTTTCCCTCCTTTGAAAGATACCCCACAGCACTGACTTAAGGCACTGCGATTTCCAATCAAACATGAGCATGCGTAGGCTGCTGGACTATTTATAGTTGGCCTGCAAATAGGCACAAGAGCACATCACACTTTCCAAAAATTGCCTTTGGACACTTTTATATATAAAAAAAAAACAAGACACAAGCACTAAAATAATTAAAAGTTACAGGATGAAATGTTTGAGTAGAAACAACAAGAAAGATTCACAGTAATTCCAAGTCAAATACAAGGTCATCCCAGAATTGGTAGTTCTCCAAATAGGAGGAGAAGATTTTAAAAAAACAGGGTGAAGCGTTTTTTCTACTCTGTTATGAATAGCATGAGCTCAGAGAAGAGAAGGAACATTTGTTGGGTCGGTAGTTGCTGCTCTTCTCCTCAAACTGCCTGTTTACCTCTGGATACAGACTGTAATAAAAAATCATATGAGACTGTCAATCAGTACAATGACGCCTTCATTTTTAAGTCCATTAATATGAGCGGTACATTCTCTCAGTCATCTGGTCTCACGAGGTTACTTTGTGTGCAGTTCTGTTGACCTCTTTGTACCAAATGACTTGTTTACACATATATAAGTAATTCCTAAAGCCCTTTAGAAGTATTTCTTCTTTAAGTTAAAAAAGTATAATAATATACAATCGAGAAGCCCATCAAGTTATCTGGCATGCATTGTCATAGGATTGACAATTGCTAAGAATCCCCAGAGGAAAAGCAGTAGGAATAGAACAGCCTTATATAGGCACATCCTACTGACTGCCAAACAGCTATGGGCTCTTATCTTTACACAAGCATGCATGCACGTACACACACATACACATGCAGAGTTTATAGCAGAAATTCAATTTGCATTTGTGTTCTATCAGGTACTTTATGTGATGTACTGTTTTGTTAAACTGCATTCACACACACATTTGACTCAGTCTGAAAATAAATACCCTATTGACATTTTTGTTTTTCATCAAATAAATCCAAATTAAGTACAAAATTAAATTACGTTGTTGGGTTGACATCTGAACGCTGTTAAATTTACCTTCAAAAAGGCTTATTTTTCACCTTCAACCTAATGTCTTTCTTGCACAGTAAACAAACTGCGAAGCCATCAACACTGCTTTGAACTGATATCAACTGGCACTGGTGCTACTATGAATTACAGCTTCCTGAGTTGGTTCTCCCTAAATCAAGTTCAAAGATATCAATCCCAATTTTCTTTCATGTTACCACATAAGCTCATCATATTACACATGCCTGTGTGCCTCCTGTTTCTTTTTTTTCCATCCATCCATAATATTTTTCTGTATCTACTACACTTTCCACTTTTATTGCCAGGGACATGATACAAAGACTCAGTTTAATGGCACAAATTAACCGAGGAGATTTTATTTTCTAAATACCTGCTATAAGAAAAGTTCAAACAAAATCACATGTAAATATTCTGATGAATATTATAACTATTAACATAACAGACTTAAAAATGAGGAACCATCCCCCACTCCCCACCAAAAAAATGGACACACATTACATAATTAGGGAATGGATCCCATCAGTTACTCCCATACAACACACGCACACACACACACACACACACACACACTATGGTGATAGACATGTATGGGCTGGAGAGACTCGTGCGCAACTGGCTGCCAATCTTCTGGGAAGGAGCTGGAAAACACAGTTGCCTCAGCATGGTCTGGATATTCTGGACGGGGTGTGTACAGAGAGATCAAAGCACGACTGGGTGTAGAAACACTACAGAGGCTGGGAAACTGTCAGGTGACTCTGTCTGACAGTGTATCCCCTTAAGCATGGGGTAAACTGCTGGTGATCGGAAAAGGATTTCCTATTTATATGAAGATTAGTATTAATGCCCAACTATGTTGTAGGCAAGGTAAAACCAGGAAGGAACATCTATCTCTGTGCTCAACAATGGGATGCAACTAAATAAATGATAATTCTTTGATTTTTATACACATGCAGTTGTAAAGTTCCATGAAGTTTTGTTTCCGAGTTTATTTGCCATCCTCATCAAATAATGCCCCTTTTCCCTAAAACAAACCACCACGTCAATGTTGTAACAACTGCTCCAAATTTGAATTCAGAGGGGTCTTTGGAGTGCACAATTTCAACATTGCATACCCATTGCCTCATGCTTTTCTGTGTATAGCTCTTCTCAAAATCCTGTTGTGGTTTAGTCTGGCAGATTTATGGGAGGCTACCAATGATGCTTACTGACATCACTACCTCTAGCTTTGTTTATACCATTATTTATCTTTTGCAAACATGATTGTACACTATCAGAAGTAGGAGGTTACTGTGGGGCATACGTTAATTGTTATAATTAGTTTTTTAGAACCAGAGTGGTAATGGACAAGCCCGTGTTTAGAGCACTGTTGTTTGGAATGTGTGCAAAGGTGTGTACCAGTAAAAACACAGAAAGACCAAAAGGTATGAATCAGGTTGGACAACTGTCAGCGCCTCAGTTTCGCTGTGGCATTTAATTGCCAGCTCCATGGAAATCCAATAAATAGTGACCTTTCAGCATATGATCATGAACTTTTGACTCACAACTTCCTCTTGTCCCTCGCTCTTTCTCCTCTTATAATGCCATTAGCGTGACTGAAAGAAACAATTGTGAAGTCTATGCAGAAATTGTCTTCCGTTTTTTTTTGTTTTAGTCACACTAGCCTTCAGCCTTCAGTAAACCATGATGCCCTTGACTCATGCACAATGTTAGCTGAAATGAGGGTCTGCAGGGTTTTATTTTCTGTGCAATTAAGCAGTTGCAGTATTTTTTCTATGAACAGGTGCTGTCTGTGACTTCTCAACAGGTGAAGTTGCCTCACACAGGGGTACTTTTGTGTTGAATAACAGATTTGCCACTGAAAGAGTTCTAACCTCTATTATCCGTCGTCTAACATTGAAGAAAAAGAAATTAGAGCAGATGAAATGGACATGTCCACTGGTGTTAAGGTAATAGTTAGAAAATGTTGTATGGAGTGACGTAAACTTGGACTGACCCACTTGAAGCCAATGGTAACCAGCTCCTACTTGAGTGTGTGCTGGGCAATGTTGGCTGCTTCCCCTTGTTTTAATTGGAACATGGACAATCAAGTGGCTGAGTGCATCATATTAGTTTTCAGTTGATGAGAAACATTAACCCTAAAATGATGCACCTGTAATGGTCTTAAAACAGCCCTTGCCCCATCATTAAAGCAATATTTATAGAAAATAAAGGCTTATTGCTTTATAAATTGCTGGCTGGGTCATCTCGTATTTTTCACACCAACACATTTGATATGTAAAAAGTTAGAATTAACTGTTTGTTGTTGCTGCTGTGGAGCAAATAAACTCCTGAGATAAATCACTACTATTAAAGCTACATGAAACGCCAGCTGCATGGGAACACACTGTTCTAATCCAACTGGGGTATTACAGCACCCAGATCCAAGATGTTTTGAGTGGCGAGGTGTCGACACAGACAGACGGGGAGAGGGGGATGCCAGTGGACAAACAGGGGAGGGGTATTTATAAATGTGATTTTGATCACAGATTAATGTAACTACAGTGTCTGCTACTGGGAAAACTTTGCATGTTTATAAGAAAAAAACTACATAAATTACTTACTGAACATATAATTGTATATTGTAAAACAGTTGATTGTCTCTCCTAAAATGTTAAAGAAAAATCTTGAATAAATCTGGTTTGAACATGAGGAATCAATGCAATTTCAGTTCTGCCAGACCTGTTGTGTGACGGGAGAGTTTATTTGCTGGTGGCCCAGATGCAAAGTATACCCTGAAACACCCTACCATACACAAGCACAGTTGGATAACAGATTGTTTTGATGTTTGACAGGTCTCTGTGGAAACTGAGCTTGGCTTTGTACGGCTGTCTGGCCTGCTGCTGAGGTTATGACATCATCTTCTGGATATTCACACCAATGTCAGCTCCAAGGAAGCAGAAACAGGAGAAGACTTGACCCCCAAGGACAGCTGTGTGCCCCACACACTCTCTTGCACACACGCATCCTGGATTTACGTAGCACTGCACTGCTGAACCAATCACATGCAAAGATTGTAAAAATGCTGTTCTTTATTGACTATTGGGCCTTTGCTAATATTGCCTGAGCAGCATTTTCCTGATTTGACAGAAGCTGATGATCATTATGATGCTTGCTTGGGATAAATCTGGTCTGCTTGAAGAAAAAGTCAAAATGAATTTCTTATAAAAACAAATTAATAGCATTCTGTTTTTTATTTAATTAATCATCACTTAAAGTAAAATGGTTTTAAATTTAAGATATAAAATATTAGTTTCATTACACTTTTACGGCCTTGTATTATTTTGTGTTTAGAGTATAAAAAAATGTTGCTTATAAAGCTCCAAATCTTAAAACAGATATTTTTCCACTGATCATGTCCCAAAACTAAATATGTCTGATAGATTAAAACTCTTAACACCATTCATTCATCAATTTATCAAATAAGTAATGGGCAATATAAAAAGAAACTTGTGTGCCAGATTTTTGTGCAAGTAGAGTTACAGTGACCTCTGGTGGATATGTGAGAGGCTCTGAAATGCCACCACTGAACTAGCAATTTGCTGTACTGAGAAGCAAACAGACATTCAATCTAAATAAAGAAAAACTGCTGAAAATGTACATCAGGTCATGCAACAGTCACTATTTGTCAATAAAGTGGATGAATTAGTATGGTCTTCTCATTTGATATATTATTTGTACAAATTTTATTTGAAGTGGGTACAAACATCTGAGCAGTCATACAACGTACAGCTCCAGATTGTAACAGTAAGGCAAGTTACCACTTCAGTTACATATAAACTGTAGCATTTAAATAAAATAAGACCACAAATCTTAAGCAAATCCCCATGTAACACACACACATTTATTCTTCTAGTTTAGTTCTAATCTAACAAGTAGCAATTCTCATAAACACCAAAATAGATATTTTAAAAAAGGAAACATTAAAACAGTACTTAAAAAATAAAACAGTAACAAATGAAGGGTGCTGTAAAAAAAAATCTAAAATACAGTCATGGTCTGCTTGCTTGCATACTGTACATGAGACAGGTCTGAGATAGTAGAAGGACAAAGCCAGTATAAACAGTTATTTGTGATGATTAGACAGTAACTTTACTGTTTGCATTACTTTGCATAACATTATTTTACTTTACTTTTCTTCTTCAGCATGTCGACAACAGATGGTGCTTTGCGCTTTACACCTGGAGGAAGAACAGACAAGAAATACTGAGGATTTTATATATGAACATGCAGTTACAGTAGAACACAATCATCAAAGGAGATAAATCCTTTATAAAAGTATGTTTATTTCAATACCTTGCTTTTTGCTGGGTGACTCAGCTGTGCTTTTGGGTCTCTTGGCATAAGCTAACTTCATCTTCTGGATGTTCTTTTTACTGATCACTTCATGTTCCACAATAGGACGTGGATAGTCTTTACCCACAATACACCCAGCTGCCTGCTGGATGCTGGGTGGAGCTTTCCAAGGCTCATAGATGTACTGAGCTGGGAACTTCTTTAGAAGAGGAAGGTACTTCCTGCAAAGATAGTAGAGGTGAAATAATTTGATACATTCCACATAACATATGTGATAACTTGAGCTTTTAATGTTGATACTTACTTGATGTAGTCTCCATTTTTGTCTGTCTTCTTGCCAAAAGCAACAGGGGAGTAGACCCTGAAGAACTGGTGGAAAAAGGTGCTTGCAGAGAGCCACTGCCAGTTCCCAGCATTCAGAGCCCAGTCGCCATCCAGTAAAAGCTCCTCAAACACCTTCAAGAGCAGTGAGAAAAATGTTGACATAACCTGAAATACCTTTTGCTTAACCTTAGTTTACAGCAGGGCAAGCTAATTTACACACCTTCTGCCCCTCTTCCCAGTTGATCCATAGGTCTCCCCTGGTAAGAAAACAAGCAACAGCATGTCTCGCTAGGTGGTGGATCCAACCCTCCTGTCTCAACTGAGTCATGATTGCATCAATAAATGGGAAACCAGTCCGAGCCTTGAGGGAAATGCAGGTTGAGTTGACAGGAATTATTAATGGTTAAGAGATTATTTTGTTTCCCTTCAATTTTTCTGTAATTGATTTACCTCTCTCCATGCAGCCAGATATTCAGGGTTAGTGTCCCAGTCCACCTGAGTGCATACAGGGTTGCCCTCCATCTTGTTAAAGTTGGGGATACCCAAACTAGCTGTGTAGAAGAACTCTCTCCACAGTAATTGGCCGTGCAGGGAAACCGGAGGATCCGAGTGCTTCCTCTGCAAACACCACATAAATAACAGTCTGACAAAGTCAAGCTTTAATTTGCATTACTCAAATGTAAATATAACAAATAGAGAAAACTCAAGCTTACATTACCATTGTAGACCACCAATTATGCATGATACCATAGCATAATACCCACAAAAAATGTACTCTGGTGGTGACACTCACCCCCCGGTAGACCTCCGTCAGCCTCCACCAGAAGGTGCGCGCAGACAGGCAGCCAAAGGTGACATATGGGCTGAGAACAGTGGTACTGGGGCTCAGAGAGTTTGGAGAGGTCTGAGGTTTCTCAAAGCTACAAATCCATCCCTGATTTAAGAAGACAGATGGAACATGTGGATATTACACTTGCTTTAAATGCTGATTTGGATGTTTGTATATTGAGATTCTCCACTGCAGATGATTTTTCAGTCATGCAGAGAAAAAGAATAAATTTATGTGAAACTGAAGTACCGTTCTTGTCATATGTTCATCTAGTCTCCTCAAAGCCTCCTGTTCTCCACCTGGGAACATCTCCTCTCCAAGCGCTGTAGCGTCCTGGCCAAGTTCATCCAGTGTAGGGATCCCGTATTTCTTTTCATGGTTTTCAGAATAAGGAGTCTTCACATCTTTGACAGAGAAGATTTTAAATTTACTGTAGATTAACATGGTGTCTATGAAAACAATATGATCATTCACTGACATTATCCAGAACTGCTGATAATTGGGTACCTTCCATGTTTTCCATGGTTGGAGCAGAGATTGGTCTCTTAGGGGGGCCAAGAGTCTTCAATAGTGCCTGCATGCGGTTATATGTAAGGGGAGCCTTCCCATTGTTTTCCTCAATTATCCTATGAAGACACAATGGACCATAAATGTTATCTTACATAACAGATATCCCATAATACTTGTGTAGCATTTAAAACTTAAAAAAGGTGAACAAAAACTTCAAACTTTGAGTACAATACCTCTCTATGTCATAAAGTGTGTGGGAGATTTTATAGATGACTTCAACATCATGTTCTTTGGCCAGTGTGGTCACCCTTTTGTCACGGCTCAGACTGTAGGGCTCTGAATCGTACTCATAGGTCAACTTTGTGATTTTCCACTCATTGAACAGCTTGGGGAACACATCCTCTGGCTTGCCTCTCAGGACGAACAGCCTGAAGCAGTTAAACACACCACATAATCGTATGTACAATAACAGCAGCACATCCAGTCTCACTATTAAATCTTAAGATCACCTTATAAATACTATCATGTTTTTTATATATTCAATATTCCTAGATATCATGTCCATGTGTCTACCTTGAGTTTAGTTTCTTGAGGCTACAGTCCAGGTCTTTCAGTGCTCCTATAAGGAACCTCCAGCGGTTGATGCCCACACATGTGTTGTTATGGAGGTATGGGTCTAGGATGAACACAGGGTAGATCTCCTTACAGTCCCTCAGAGCAGCCATCAGTGCTGGGTTGTCATGCAACCTGAGTCCCTTGCGGAACCAGTGGATACATGTGTGAGCCATGCTGAAAAATAAATGCTTTGAAGTTTGTGGAACCTTCGTGGAACTGAATGCTTAATTTCTAGTGAAGAATCTATTGGCATATTTCACTCTTTCCACCATGGGAAATAATGAAACATGCCATTATTTCTGGTGACTACAAACCTGTAAACACACACAGCACAGACATCATATATGCAGAAGGTCAAATTCTACATACGCATGTTCAAATTGAGTAGCACAAATAATGTATAGAAACTTTTGTTTATAATTAAACGGATGCATTCACTGGCCTGACTGAACAATAGATTTACCATAACTAGGAGTTCTTCCTACAGGCATAAAATGTCCAATAAATACATAATAATAATAAACTATAAAACCGGTTGTCGCATTTGTACATGCCAATGTGTTGCAAAATTCATTATGGTGTTTGTAAAAGTTGCATTCAAGTCCACAAAAGGGTAAGAAACTATGCGCATCGACTCGTGCACTTTTCCTTACTTAAAATGTTATTTGTCAACACATACAAATTCATACAAACAGAAATTGGAGAAAATGTAGCAGCATAGTGAAAGAAAAGTTGCAAGCACAGTCGCTGCGCGTAACTTTACCTTTATGGCGCTTTTGTGAAAATCCTGTTCGGTCCACACCGTGTTTACACTGAATTTCGTGTTTTGTAACATGCACATTGATTTGGGTTACAAAACAGGAAGCGCTGCTACGTCACCAGAAAAAAATAGCCAATCAGAATGCAGCTGATGAAGCCACACATGCAACACTGTATCCACCAGATGTCATTATTGTAACGGCCCAAACTGGAGGAAGAGTAACTAAAAAAGACAAAATATTGTTGTACACTTCTTTTATTCATCGCTATTGTCAAAGAGAGTTTATGATTTGTCGTGGTGTAACAGCCCCAGAGGAAATTCAAACGTTTAAATGAGCTTACGTTTTTACGTCCGTTAAGATTCTTTAAAATATGGTGACTTGTAAGCAAAGTTTTAATTGAGAATAGGCTATACCCTTTCTTGTCTTTGATCATTTCGGGAGCAGAAACAGAAAGAACAAGTATTCTGCCTAAATTCAAGAGGACAGTACTGCCTAAGTGTAGTGCTATCAATGACCCTATGTTTCTGCCGCATAGTGTACGTCAGCTCATCGTAGCTCGCCGTGATCGTATAGTGGTTAGTACTCTGCGTTGTGGCCGCAGCAACCCCGGTTCGAATCCGGGTCACGGCATTGTGGTACAATGTCACGGCAGATGAGTTCCTTTTGACTTTGTTAACTTGCTACTAATATTAAACATTTGATATCAAAACAGTGTCTGATCTACCACGAAATACCTTTTTCTTATAGACTAGCCTACTTGTATTAGATTTATATTTCACAAAACGGCAGTCGCTATCAGCAGCCTGCGTTTTTTCCCCTCCATCTATTTAACCTTTATTTAACGAAGAGGGTCCCTTTGAGATAAATAATCTCTTTTTCAAGGAAGAAATGGCCAAGACAGGTAGTATCATAAATAAAAACGACATAAGTATAGACAGAAAACACAAAAGGAGAAATATTTTAAAAAAGAAAGTAAAAACAAGCATAACTGATAAGAAACTGATATTTCAAAAAGGAAATTTCTAGGAATTCGTTGTCACTAGGTAAAATACAACCATTAACATCCTCGAGAATCAGCCTCTAATTCCTTCATTTTGGATTGAAATGCGTTAAATGAGATTAATTTGTCATTCTGTAACGTATACCATGCTGAGGGTGCAGAATATACAAACACCCAAATTTCTCCAATTTCCGTAAGGACATTTGGGACTGAAAGCATAAAAAGACCTCGAGGGCGAGTGTTGTGCGGTACTTTTCTGCGTGATTAAAGCACTTCAGTAGTATGTGCTGGAGCAAGTTTGGGGGTGGCTCCATTTTCCAATACTTCATTGTCCATAAAGCGCCACTAGAGAGAGACACTGTTAAAGAATAGGTTAACAGTTTGAATTAAACTCAGCAGACTGGTTTCTGCAATTGGGATGCTAAAATAGTAGGCTATTCGTCACAGCAATTGCTCTCATAAAAAAGCTGAGAACACTGTAAAGTGGATGCATGAATATAAATGAGACTGGTGCTGGAAAACACAGTTCTTTCACAATTTAAGTTTACATCTGGCAGAGGCATTCCTGCTTCTGTGATCCATAACAGTAGCCATATGGTAACAATGTTTGTCCTGGCTTTACTCGGCTGTACATTATTGCGCAGTCGTGTTAACCATGTGAGAGAGGCAGGAAGCATTTTATTTGTGGAAAATGAAACGAAGGAACGTTTAATTCTGCTGCTGCCTTCAAGTTCTGTCGGAAGTATCGCGATTATACCAGGAACTCAAGCAGTAAATGGGAACATCTGATGTATGATTGGCTACTGAGATGTGACGTTTAAGTGACTGAGAGCATGGACCTGTTTCAATAAGGTGTTGCCCTTTAAGCTCATTTATAAGACATTACATGGTATGTATTAAAGTAACGCTGACATCTGTTTTTGGTAGGCCTATGCATTTCTGATTTTACATTTGTTTAAAAAGCCAATTGTTGCTTTATGATACATTTTTATAAAAGAGCAATGTTAAGTGTCAATAATCAGTTCATTTCAACTTCTGCAGCATTTCTGCTGTTTGACTTCTGAAAGTACAGGCCCCACTGTGTTATTATTATTCTCGACCATGTGGCTATAGTCACGACGTATAACAACCTATCGGAATTTCAGCTCCTCTGGTTAACTCTGTGAAGGCAGCACTTCAGTCACCGCTCTGTTGGCTGGAGGACTCGCCATTCACCAGCCTCAGCCCGCCCAGCAGCATTGAGAACGGCATGGCAACTGCAAGGAGACTGGGGGAGAAGGTGTGGTGAGAGGTGACAGTTTAACCGGACCAGAGAGAGTAGCAGCAGCAGCAGCAGCAGCAGCAGCAGCAGCACTATTTCCATTCCTCACTGACTGAAGAAACGCAGCGTGTCTCGGCCAGTCAGCTCTCACACACTGACAAAACGATGCACCACCGCCGCAGCTCCACACACTCGCTGCCGCTGACCAGGTGTTGGACCAAAGAACACGGACGTCGTTAACGTGACAGAAGATAAACTTATATGTATGTGCTGTGTGTGTCCCCGTCTCCCTGGTCCCGCACGTAGACGACCGAGAAGATGCTGAGCCGACTGATGAGCAGCAGCATCAGGAGTCTGGACAGGGAATGCAACTGCACCGTGAGACTGCTAGACGATTCGGAGTACACCTGCACGATTCAGGTCAGTGGGGACTTACATTTCCTGGTTCAGAAATCACCTCGTGATTGCCACTGACACGTAATGGTTTGGTGATCAGGTAAAATGACAGTGGCACCCTGAACATGTCTCCCCTAATCTGCTGCTGGTAGCTGTAACATTAAAAAAACAGATTAAAGGAATTGTCATCTACCTAAACTCCATCTCAGTATATTAAGATGTTGTTGTGAGATTATGATCAAAAGGCTGTTATCTAGGGGCTGCAGATGCTGCTTTCGTCAGAGACGTTACCTGTGTGGATATCCTATCATGACTGCATGTGGTGCATGGATTGCGCAGCAGAATCAAGATAGTCAATTGGCATTGTGTGCATGCATTACCAATGGGTGATATTTAAAAAAGCAAAATAAAAATCTCTATCAATTGCTATTTCAGCAGCTCCATGCATGCAGTGATATGAATGCATTATTAAACTAATCTTGATAATCTGATTTTGAATTATGTCTGTGCAGCTCAATGACGATTTTGGGATGTTCTGGCTTCATGAGACAGGCAGAATCACTATAGGTTGTTGTCTATAATCACAAGAGTTTCAATCTTGTTAAGAGAAGGCTGCATTCTCCCAATAATTTATATTAACAAAGCAGGTGTCATGGTTATTTGCCCTTCAAACTGACCCTTAGTTTGACCAAGGTGTATCAGTGTGATATCATAAGATAACCTAAATGACATATACTCATTACATAGGTAATATTTGTGAAGATGGAACCTACCTGCTGCAAGACAGAATATGCACATAGAGCACATACATAAGACAATATTTTTGTCATTTATTGCAGCAGCGTATCTCTGTTGCATTACCAAAGACAAAGTAGTGCTGTGTGAGAAAACATTGTTTTTTAATATGTACTTCAGAATCCAGAATTTAGTAAAGCTGAATGTTGTAAGTGTTTAGCTTTTAAACAAAGTAGCTTTCAAGTAATTTAGGTTATTTGATCCAATGCTGTGGTCTCAACTAAGTCTTACTTCCCTTTTCACACTGTGTCTTGTGGTTGTTTCAGCTATAATATCAGCCAATCATTGATTTTTATTTGTTGCACTCACAGTGTGAAAAAAAGCATTGATTGTACTCTACAGTCATTATTGAGGATGTGGAACTGTTGTGTCAGATGGCGTGAGGTAGAATTTGCCTTGTAAATGTGTTTGTTTTTTTAAAATTTCTGGTTACTTGGTTTTGATAAATGTCCTTCATTCCTTTCAATGGGTTTATCCAAAGGCTGCCATGCGTTCTGCTAATACCAATTAATTCTGCACAGTCACTCACTAACTCACTCAGTCCCTTGTTGACTTGTTTGAAACCTTTCTCTTACTCCTTGAGTTGTCTCAAAAATCAATAGTTATATTGACATGAATGAAGGAGAGACATGACTACAGTCAGTAAACAGACTGTGT
This sequence comes from Scomber scombrus, assembly GCF_963691925.1. Lineage (NCBI taxonomy): Eukaryota > Metazoa > Chordata > Actinopteri > Scombriformes > Scombridae > Scomber > Scomber scombrus. The sequence continues at coordinate 14,230,630 of NC_084970.1, forward strand.
GTTCCTAAGCGAGAGAGCAGTGGAGTAAGAGTGAGTGATTAATGTGTATTACCTCCTTTGTAAATCAAGTGTATGTGAGTGAACATCCCTGTAATGTCTTTTGTGTAGCTGCATCATTGAGAAGTCTGATGTGTGCATCATCCGACCTGTTCGTTTGAGTTGCTGGAGCTGCTCTTGATGCACAGTACTTGAAGGGATTTCGTTGCTGCTGAATTACTGATGACAGCACACAAAGACGATCACCACCTGCTCATTTCTAGGATCTGACGGCAAAGGCAAAACAAGCCTTTCAACTTCCAACAACTTAAAGTGGCAGTGCTCTAAGGACAGATGAAATGGGAGTTTTTACATCAGCCGTAGGTCTTTTCCCTGCTTGCCCTCATCCTGTCTGTAACCAAATAATACATATCGACCAAAATGTGTGAGAGACATGATTGTTTTTCCGTCAGATTTTCTACATTAGATTTTGTTTTTAATGTGACCTGTTGGGTCACGCTGTCATATAATTGTGGTAGTGACTTTTAAGCCTTCCTGTTAGCTTTGAACCACTTTACATCTCAAGAGAAAAATAAATGCTTTGAAGTTTGTGGAACCTTTTAGACAAAAAAATCTTTAACTTCCCATCTTTACTTTTTAGTGTTGCAGTATCTCTCATCAAAGTATTTTTTTTTGTTCTAACCTTCTCACTGATCTGGAGAAGATATGGTTATTTTAGTGTTTTCTGATGAGTTGTGTTTTTCAAAGAACAGCCAGCACCTCTACCTTGACTTATGAGCCGCTCCTTCACCCAGTCCTGAATCAAAGTGTTTGGCTGTTAAGATATGCTGATCCCACCATTTTAGCAACTCAAAGCACACAGCAGGGATTGAATGCTTAATTTTCTAGTGGAGAATCTATTGAGAAGGATTAGCTCTTTATTGGCATATTTCATTCTTTCCACCATGGGAAATAATGAAACATGCCATTATTTCACACTATGGGGCTCTTGATGAAGCACAAATGGTCTAAATGGAAACACGAATAGGATCATCGGCTTAATCAATCGTCTATTGTTTACAACAACAACAACATCAACATTTATTTATGTGTGAACACATTTAGGGAGCTGTGTTAATTATGCTTTACATAAAGCATCTCTGAAGCTAAAATAAAGCTTAATAATCACTTAATACATTGTTTATCATCTGCTTAAAGGACATTACAGTGACCCCTATGGAGTATGACAACATTGTTGGAACAGTGAAAATGAGAGCGGATGGCTGCTGTCCTTTTCAGCACACCTTAGAGATGTGGCCCAGAAAGGCCCCTCATGGGGCTCAACAATGGTCACACTCTCCATTTAGCTCAATTAGCCTACACCTCGAACTGCTGCTGTTACACTGAAATTCCATCATGTGGGGATAACGGTAGATATGACCTTCATAAATGGAAATAAAGCATGGAAAGTCATAGGGAGGATCACTGTTTGTGGGGCAGCCAGTAAAAGATAATACAAACAAGTATTATTTTTTAAACCAGTGTACACCCTGAGCAATTTTCACCCTGTGCCCGTCAGTTTGGATTGGCCAGCCAATTTAGATTCTACTACCACTACCCATTCACCTTACGCATGCTTTATGCTTGTCTCTCTCCCATACTGATGACATTTTTGCTGATTACATCATGACCCTGAAGCATGGGAGACACACATTCATTTATTTTTCCGTTTTGTTCTACACCATTTAAGCCCTCAGGATATTCACTGTCACTACAGTCATTACAATCTCTTACAGCCTGAGTCCAGGACGGATACACAGCACTGTTCCCGTTGGCAGAGACTAGGACAGAGAGTTAATTGTTGGGGAAAACAAGCAGAGGGCTAGCAGGTGATCTAGACTGTGCTGTGCTTTGCAGATGGTGGGCTGCTCTAAGAAAAAAAAAAAAAGGTGCTACAGCACTTGGGAAGTAAAATAGGCTTAGGAGAGGCAGGATCAAAACTGTTCAGCCATTTGATGTGGGTGGTGATGTCAGCCAATCCTCAAAGCAGATTTGTAAGCCAGGATTTTGAAGATACCAGCCATACAGTGAGAGAGAGAGTGCTACCTCTTGCTGCCCACTGAACATGACCTGGCAATAAATGTAGAGCTACCTGTAGAGTTTGAATCTTCCAACTGAACATTTGAGTTGGTTGATGACCTCTTTTCCCCCATATCACTGTACTAAACGAATCAGAGTGCAGAATTGTCTGCAGGGTTTATGACTGGCTAGATCAGTTAACTGTTTTGGTAGCTGGTACAGATTACTGGACCCAAGTACATACACTGTATTTTTTGATGGAAAGGTTTAAGCTGTATTCCCACTTGAAGGGAGCTCCTGTTGTAGTTACCTATAAGGTAATTAGTAGACAATTCACAGTTCAGCCTTCCATTTGACCAATTTGACTGGAGAAGGGCTCAAACTAGCTGAGGCCACATCATAAACATGCTGTAGGGTTGTGTCTTTTCAGTCTTGATACATTCTGAAGCTGGGCTCTAACTTCTAAAAGGGGTCCTTGAAAAAGTCATTAAAAAGTTTAACTATGTGATAAAAATAAGAGATTACATTACATTATACTACATAATTGGGCAGGAACAAATGAAAAAGACAGTGTCCGAAATGCAACACGGCCATAACAGCTGTCAAGGCTTAAAGAAAAAACAGAAGACACTGCAGCATAGGTTAGCATACAAGCAGAAAAAAAAGAATCCTTAGCACTCTTTCTGGGAAATTCATTGGGTTACTAATTAACTCCTTTGTGTGAAGAGAACACTGGTTTTCAAATAAAAGGAAGATAATTTTATTCCTAACGAATACCTGAATATGCACTTGCAACTGAATACTCACTCATATCTGTCATCAATGCCATCAACACATCATGAACCAGTAGAAAAAAACACGTTTTGTAATATTGGTTAGCCATACAAAATATAGAATAAAGACAATAAACCTTCATTTTCTAATCTGTAATTACATCTATTAAGAAAACGTTATCCTGGACCATAGCTAAATAATACACCTACACTAGTATATATTAGTATAATATTACTTGATATTATAGTATATTTAAAAAAATCAAATTCAATAATATCTGTGACTTATAATGAACACATTTTGAGTTTGAATTTCCCATACTCTGTGAATGAGTGAGTGAGTTCATCAGTTCATCAGTGGGGTGCAGGGAACTCCACAGCTGTGCAGTCTGTATCTGAGAAGAAAAAATAAAATTAACTCCAACTGTCCATTTTCCTCACATGGCAGGTAGAAAGGGCAAATGCTGGGTTTTCAGTTCTGTAGAGTGTTTTCTTCTGGCATTTTTATGCCTTGAGGTCAGAGGTTATTGGATCTGTGTGTGTGTGTGTGTGTGTGTGTGTGTGTGTGTGTGTGTGTGTGTGTGTGTGTGTGTGTGTGTGTGTGTTCATGCACCTACACAGATTAAACACCAATCCCCCCACCCCCTTTACAAACTTGTAGGAGAAAACTCAAACAAAGGGTTAATTGAAGGGGAAACAAGTAGAGAGCCAGCAGGTGAACTACTGTCCTGTGGTGATGATGGCCCTCAAGTCGTCAGTCACCGCTCTCATGCTATCTCAATCACTCTACATGTATTAACATTTTTAAAACTGGAAAGCAGGAACAATCAGTTGAATAAACAACATGAGAATCAGTGGACATGTAGAATGAACAACATGCAGGCAGGAACCACACCTTTGCAACATAGATGATCTGGCAAAAACAGAGGGGAAAACACTGCTGATGTATACACTTAGTCACCAGTGACCAAATGGGGAGTCATTAATAGGCAGGTGACGAACGAGCAGTCAGTATTGGGGAGAGAGGCCACAGGCTTCTCCATGTCAATGAGATGAGTCAGGAGAAAAAAAAGGTTTACTCCATATTTGCTCCCTGATCTCAAAATAAATACTCAAGTTAATATCTGTTGTATTATTTTTGTTCTGGAAACTATTTACTGTGTGTTTCTAGTGCATATTTCTTACTTTCAAATGAATGTCGCTGAAATAAAGAGCTGAGTATATACAGAGCTTATTTAGATGGCAGTTGTACCCTGGACAGCTTTGAATTGTGTAGTTGTAGACTGTGGTTAAACAGCTATTGTCTTGTTAATCAGCAATATCTCATTAGATAACACAGAGGAGTAAGTAAATACTACACTGTTCCACAATTGAAATGAAAAATAAAATGAAATAAATTAAATGTATAAATTAACATAATCCTACTAAACAATACATTTAATGAGTTCATTAAAGGAACATACAAGCTGCTGCATGTGACTCAAATCCACATCCATTCATAGCCTGAGAGTTTAAAAAAAAGATTAATAGCACTCATATCTCAACATAACATACTGTGTAAGCTCATCATTTGAAAAACAACCAGACCCAACAGTCAGGGAGTTATTTTTTAGAGCCAAATGCTGTGGGCCATTTGCTCTAAATTAATATTCCTTCCATGAACCGAAAGATATATATATCAGAGACTGAAAGCAAGATGAATGACAGAATAGCATCGATCCACAGAGACATACCTCATCACTGTGAGTGAGTGGTTCAGTCACCTGGCACCGGCTCAGATCCCGTATAGCCCGCTAATGAAATTAGGGCTGTTCTTCTGAAGCCAAATGCAGAACTTGGAAGGGGCCCCTCTTGTTTTGCATTGTGAATGCATTATTGAAATAGGTTGCTCTTGTCTCCTAAGTGGTCTCTCTGCACTCATATTGTTTCCTTCTTGTGCACTGCTAAAACTGGAATAGCAGTTGTTACATATTGTTTGCATACATGCAAGAGCCTGTTCTTCTGCCTGCTTTGCCTTCACCTCCTCACTGAAATAATGATAATGACTAAATTTTGCAACATCTCACCCCTCAATAAGGCCATAGCTTTAGTCACGGAAATGTGCTCAAAGCAACCCCCAGGAATTGCTGGAACATTTAGATTAACACAAAAAAGTGTTAAAAGGTAGATTTATTGTTCTGTACTGAGGCTGGCAAGTACATAAATAGTCCTCGATTCATCCATCACGTATTACAATGCACTTCCTCACTTTTGGCTAATGAAGTGGTTTTTATAGGACATGATGATTCTATCCCTGCCTGTGACTCATTATTAATGGTTTATGTTGTGTCATGATTAAAAAATGGATGATAATTGTGTTCATTAAAAAATAATTTAATTAATTCATCAAGTTAAATACCAATAAATGTTGGCTACAGCTTCTCAAATGAATATGTGGTCTCTTTTTTATCTTTGTATGATTTTTGGGTTTTGTAACTGATGGTCAGATCACATTGGCATCAAGTTGGCCTCTTGGCAATATTCATGGCATTTTATTGATTCAGTGTGTGATAAGTCAAGCAAATAATCAATAGATAGTGGCAGCCAAAATGAGACCTTATGCAGTTAATACACTACCAACAAGCCTGCGATTCGTCTATGCATTCTGTACACATGTTTGAATCTTGGATCAGCTGAGATATGCATGAATGCTCTCACTTCATTCAGCAACTGCTGTCAAAATCTTTAATCAGTGGCTTGATAACAGAATTCTGCTTGGATTGGGAAGCTCCCAGGTGTAAGCTAAAGGAGCTAAATGGAAACTATTTAAAAGAAGAAAAAAAAGGTGCTGTACGTGTATTTTTAGACATCCTAACCATGACATAATTAGCCAGACTGTTGATAGTAGTTTTCTCACAGCACACAGTCAAAGGTGCGAAACATATTGTAGCACCCTGAATTGTTTGAACAGTGGTACTAAAGGCAGAGCATACATGCTCAGTCAGCCTTTCTCAATAAAGGTTCTGCATATAGAGTATTCAGTATGGACCCATTGGATATAATTTTCACCTGACATCCATACATTCAGGCTCACAAGCACAGAATTCTGGGAGATCTTTTTACCCATAATAATCCACAGACTGGGAGTGCTGGTCCCCTAAGTAGATTTATTTCTAACCAGTAAAGGCTTAATATAGAATAAAAGTAGGATGTGCTTTAGACAGAGCTTCGCTGCCAGCTATGTGCCACCCTGCTAAAATCTGCACGAGACATGTTAATCCATGATGTGAGAAATGGTGAGATAAGCTTTCAAGGCTTTGGTGTGCTTTCAGATAAGACATCAGGCCGTTGGCCATGATTGCTCACACCACCAACTGAGGACTATAGTATGCAGATACACCACTGTAGTAGGTGTAGTGTTGTACAGATGGGTTGTTAAAAGTATTTTATCTCACATCTGATGAAATATCCAGATCCAAATTCGGTTGTCTTAGTTCATAGAAGCCAATACATTACATTACTTTGATTATTTCATGGTAAGCAATGAGTGAGGATTATTTCAGTTGATCCCGATTCCAATTACTTTTAAGATAGTGTAGCGCTTATTGATGTATTATTCTTAGTATAATCAGTAGACTTGACTATTGACAGACCCCAGCTTGCCATACTGTGGATTCTGAATCTGTATCAACAGCCAACTTAAAGGCTTTAATTTTAAAATAATGTCATTTCCATAAAATATTCATATATTGTATATCATATATCATATGTATCAATCGAATATCCATCGAATATGAATCTTTTCAGTATGAAACACATACTCAAAAGATACATATTCGATGGACTATACATTTCTCTAAGACCTTAGGCCATGCATTAATATGACATCATTAATATTATATGTCTACACCAGTCACTTCCCAAAAACAGTCAAAACACACTTTTCAAGTCTTTGGCAGAAAAACATTAAATCCTTTTCTGAATAGAATATGTTCTAATATGAATTGCATCTTTTTTACTGTAGATTCTTAAAAATCTTAATTTATCTTAATCTGCATGGTATTTACAGATGTGAATGGGATGTATTTAACATTGGAGTGCCTCTGTGTTGTGTCAAAGGATCAGAAATAGTGATGTTGAAGGCGGTTTGTATTGTATTAAGTTGTGGAACTGTTGGCTTTACAGAGTGTATTTTTGGCAAGAGTTAATATTAAATGCTGGTTATCTCTGATGCACATGTTTCTCAAGGTGTATGATGAGGATACCCTATGTGTTCACTTAAATGTCACTGGATTTGCTATACAACAGCATCCAAAGTAGCCAGAGATTATAGTGAAGCTTATTCTTCTTTCTGCTACTGTCTTTTCATTTCTCTTATTACTTCTCACTCTTCATCTCTCTATCTCTTTCATTGATATCCCTTTTTTAAATTTTATTTTTGTCTTTTTTTCTCCTGGCTGACCCCTGAATTCCAGAGAATCCTCCCTTTGTTCCTTTTCACTTTCATTTTTCCCCTTCTCTCTGTCTTTGTCCCTCTCCTCTCTCAGCCAGTAGCACTGCAGCTGAGTAGATTAATGAGCTTGCCCTGACTGAACCTGACACCGGTAGACGACACAGCAAAGACATACTATACATGACACAGCAGTGAGACATTTCATGGAAGGTTATATGCAGTCTAGCCATGGTTATACAATCAAAGGGTTGTAAGTATGCAACTAAGTAAATGTATTGTAATTTGTCATGTCATTTGCACTAGTAGTAGTAGTTGACAGTAGTCACTTTTACATACAAACATATTGTACAGTCAGCCCAGTTGCCCATCTCTCAATTCCTTTTAGCATTGCTTTAACCAGACCAACCTTATTTTTCTCTCACACCAAAGTAAGGAGACGAATGGAAGCCAAAAGGTAATGCACAATATATTCATTCTCTGCCTCTTTTTCACAGTGATGAATTACATCTCTCAGGGAGGCAACATGTCTTTGCAGTTGCGTTTGATGCTTTTAGTGATAAAATGGGAGAAACGAGCATAGAAAACTGTTCACTGTAAAGAAGAACTGAAGGCGAATCTGTCTGCCACCTGCTGAAATACTGGGGTGCTTTAGTCCAAACAAACTCATAAGGAAATGAAGATGTGATTGCAGAAGAGTAGGTCAAGGGCACACACCATCAAGCTGAGCTTCATCAGTTTAATTAAAATGGTTACAATCAGTGTTGTAGATTTGTGCCCTGTAGTCTGAATGTAAGTCCCCATTTGGCTGGTTTGAATTCTGTAGCTGAAGCATAATTAAGTAATTTTCCTGTCATATTTGGAAGGAATCAAGGAGATTATGGTTTCATGTAGTGAACTGAGTAGCAGCCAGACTGTAGCCAGCTAAAGTAAATCACCCGACTGCATGTATGGGAGCAGTTACACTTCTGGGATTGTATGACTACTAATGGACTGAAGAGGCTCTAAAGAAAAACTCTGGAAAGGGATCTTCTAGTTATTTCCTAAAACACTCTTTTGATTTGATTCATCTTTTCACAAATCTCTCAGTTTGTACATTCAGTCACTATTTCAACCACAACAGCCCAGTTGCAGTAAGGTTCAGCATGTCTTGAAAGAGCGGCTGTGAAGCTCTTAAGATTAGGAGAATGAATGTGTATTAGCCTCTCAACATTGGTTGATATTAGACGGGTAGAGAAATCCCTCCCACCCGAGCACAGGCTTCACAGCAGGGAAATCTTTAAGACTTTACCGAAATGAGAGTGGTTTCTTGTTCTCACCGGAGTGTTCTCCACTGCTCCTCTTTCTCTCTTCTGTCTCCTCTTCTTTTATGTCAAACTTGAAAGAGGGAGCCAAGGCTTATTTGGGAAGGCAGAGCCTTGCTGTGCAGTTGACGACATCACTCAAGAGGATGAGTTCACACACAGTAGTGTTTCTGTGCAGACTCATGTCGGGACTTGAAAATCTGTGTGTTGTGATTTTTTCTCAGACATGGGCCTCATTGGTTATTCATGACCCATTTCCTTCGGCTCAAATGGTTGATATTTAATCACAATACTAATGATGTTTTCACTGAGATGTTCTTGTTTATTGGTGCGTGTATTTCTCATCTTTACTTGTGTGTTTGCCTGAGCTTTGTGTACAGCATTTCTGTGTGTCAGGGTTCAAGAAATGGTTCATTTGCATGTTTTGTGTAAATTCATCTCTTCTGTCATGTGTCCACAGGGGTATGAGTTGGGTGTTCTGTAAAGGGAAGGCAAAAGGCTTTAATTACACACGGATGCTGACGTCCTATTGTGCTGCCTGCTGGCTCGGCACATTACGGACAACAGTATCCTCTGTGTGTGTGTGTGTGTGTGTGTGTGTGTGTGTGTGTGTGTGTGTGTGTGTGTGTATGTGTGTGTGTGTATGTATGTGTGAAGGAAGGCTTACATTGGACAAGACGAAATGGAAAAAAGCAAAAGAGGCATTACACATTACACCATAAATATGACTGTAATGATTCCAGGACTCTCACAAGGGTAACACACTGTCTGCTAATTACTCTGCGGCAGAGTGACAAAATGCAAATGCACTAATGTTATAAAACCTTCCAATGCAGTGCTGTAGTTTTTACAACACACTATTTGTTATGATTAGTAAAATATTTGTTACAATTCTGCAATGTTGTGATTTGCAATAGGTTTTTTGTGATGTGAGCAGAGAAAACATTGACCCATAGGTCAGTTGCGGTGTGCTATACAGCAATAATGTGGCTTTTTGGAAAGTGGTCTTTTATGGACTCTTAAAGATTGTGTCTGTGCAGTTTATACAATGTGCTCACTATGTAGAATGCCTCTGTCTGTGTGGCCAGTCTAGTCCACATGTTGTGGTCTGTGGTGTGTGTGTGTGTTTATGTTGTGGTTGTCTTGTTTGTCCTCTCTCGGGAATGTGCGGCTGTTTGCACTGTATTGTGGGCTTCCAGCTGAATCCAGAGAGCTAGTTTAAGAGTTAGGGATGAAAGCAGTAAAACCTGGTACTGCAGCCACAGCTAAACAATAACACCAAGTATTAGTGTTTTTATTCTGTAATGGCCATGGCAATTTTATTTATGTTGCACATTTCAGTCATTGATTAACTGACATCCCACACAGCAATAACAAACACAAAAACATCAACACTATCGAATAGAAATGTATGCCCTATCTCTCTCTCTCTCTCTCTCTCTTTCTCTCTCTCACACACACACACACACACACACACACACACACACACACACACACACACACCAAACCTCAATGATGATCAGTAATGATCAGTGAGCCAGTCAGAGATGAACAGAGGAGCCAACCATTAAGTGCATTATAGACCATTCATTATTTGTATGTAGGCTGGTATACTGCCATCAGAATTTTTTTTACTTCCTCATATCAGGCATCAGTCCCACAAATCCAGTATTCAACAGGCTCTAGATTTGATTTCTTTTTTTTTATGATAAATGCTGTCATGGTGATATTAAGACCACTGTTTCTTTACGATGATACCAAGGAGCATTTATAAATTAAAGAGCAGAGACTGACCCTTGTTTGTTTCTATGGATTTAAAACTACCGATTGAAATATAAAAGCTTCTGTCCTTTATATTGAATGAAAACCAGTTAAGAACAGGATCCACTAAGCGGACTGAATCGCAAAGCCTTAAAATGTCATGATCAACAGTGTCAAAGACAGCAGTGAGATCAAGCAATACTAAAATGGAAATCATTTGTCAGTGTTGATCTTAAGGTCATTGATTACTCTTATTAGAGTTGTATCAGTATTATGATTTGCTCTGAATTGACTGGTATGTACCATACAGTGAACTGAAATATATTCATCCCATGGTTTGTATACAACCTCTTCCAGTATTTTATTTTGAAAAGGGAGATTGAAGATTGGTCTGTAATTATTAATTACAAATTGATCGGGGTTGTTTTTCTTCAACATAGGTGAGATTACAGCATGCTTGAGAGAAGCAGGGAAAATACCAGTCTGCAGGGAGCTACTAATAATGTTTACTGTCATTTATAAAGCAATGAAAAAGAGTTTTGAACAATTTCTTAGGGATTGAAACAAGAGAACGGGTGCAAGGCTTTAGGCACTGAATTACTTCCTCTAGATTTCTGGAGTTTACAGGTGAGAATGTAGACATGGAGCTCATAGCAGTAACTTGGTGTGAGAGTGACAAGGGGCCAAATGTATTGGTGCGAAATTTTTATTTATTTAACTATAAAGGAAAGGACCTCTGTCTGTCTTTTTGTTACTTTTCTAACAACTATTCTTCCATTTATGTTTGATATAAACACTGTCACATTACAGCAGGGTGGGGCTTCTGGGTTCTGAGTAGTGCAAAGGCACACAACCTGATCAGTCAAGCTGCCTGAGAGAGAAGAATGAGTGCACACAGGAGAAAAAAACAGAAGCAAAGGCAATTAAACTAGCCATATGAGCACATATATATTTTATTGGCAGCAGAAACTCATGAGTAGTAGATTTAGAAGGATTAATCAGTTTGTCCATTAAATAAAATAGAATTTTAGCAGATTTAAACTCATCTGCTAGGACATGTTAGCATAACTTTAGCTCAAGTATTGTGAATGTATGAAATATAGAAACAGAGCCTTTCACTCTTTCACATGACTGGATCAAGTTTTACCTTCAAGAGTTCAGCTGGGACATGAGCAGAACTTGCAGTGGCTTGCAGTTTGCACTCATGTAAATTGCATCCAGGCCTACCAATTTTTCACAGGTTTACTTGGTTACAAAGGAGTGCCTATGTCCTTGTTATAATGTAGATTTATTGGGTTCATAATGAAAGTTGCCTTACTTACCCCTCAAGTTCACTTTGTGTTGATGACAAGTTCTCACTAGCTGACCTCTTTGAGAAGCATGCTGTTATAGCACTTTTTCATCATGCCATAATGTATCTTCAAAAACAGCACAGAAACGTAACCCTACCATTGTGTTGGAAAAGGGCTTACACCCTTAGAGTTTATGGGTCAAATTTGACCTGGGTTTGAATTCATTAACAAGCACTGACCTGTACTTATTTTGATTATTTATCTACCTAGACCACAATGAACACATTTTTAGTTTAAAATAGGCACAATTTATCTATTTTATTGCTTCTGAGGAACAGAACAGGCAAATATATTAAAATAAAAAAATGTGTAAGATATATATATAAGTTAGAATGAGCATTATTGTTACATCTGTAGTTTCATAGGTCAAAACTGACTGTTTATACTTTCCAAAAAGGAGAAAAGTCTCAAATATATGATCTTTAATTCCAGAATATTTCATTTTGGTCAATCACACCAAGAGTGTCAGTGTGTGTGTGTGTGTGTGTGTGTGTGTGTGTCAGTCTGTCTTCCTATATATGTGTATGTGTGTGTGCACTGTGCCAGGTGTGCAGTGAAATGAAGTTAAGTGTAAAGTGTGTGTGTAGTAATTTTCAGCATAGTCATAACTGTGTCTAATCTGACTGCTTAATACAACAAGTGTTACTTTTTCTTTAATAGGCATCAAACAAAGATCAAAATGTGTTTATTGTATTCAGCAGGCCATTGTAGAGCATGTAGTAATGCCTTGTGCCAGCAAAATCCACCTACCAGCACCCGTAAAACTCACTAATTAATATGTTATTGTGGTGACCCACAATGAACACTGAAGGAGACATTCACCATAAACACTGAGAGGAACATTCACCAAGGGACTGTACCTTTAAGGGAGACGTTGACGGGGTGCTAGTTTTGGTGTTTACGTTGTTGTTGCAGTTTCACCTCACACTGTGTTGTTGAAATATATGAAGTGGAGAATAAAGCTGACTCGACGCATCTCTGTCTCTTGCTACCTCATTTATCACACTCCACATTGGTGAACCCGACGCGAGTTGGATACTGCTAAATTATGTCACACAACGACAGTGGTGACAATGCTGCTGCAGCGCCGGCCGCTGCTAGCGGTGCGGCTAATGTCGGTTCTATTTGGGGTACCTGTTTGGTCTGGCCCTGTTATTATGGGTGAATTCTGGAGGGGCCTGTGTGGTGACCCACAATGAACACTGAAGGAGACGTTCACCATAAACACTGAGAGGGACATTCACCAAGGGACTGTAGCTTTAAGGGAGACGTTGATGGGGTACTACTAGTTCCGGTGTTTACGTTGTTGTTGCAGTTTCACCTCACTCGCTGTACTGTGTTGTAGTAGTGTTGAAATATATGAAGTGGAAAGTAAAGCTGACTCGACGCATCTCCGTCTCTTGTCTCCTCACTTATGACACTCCACATTATTTTTAATTTGTTACGGTGCAAAAATGTCAGGTTGTGATTTTATGGGGGGGTTATGTGGTGGACTATTTCTTGGCCAGGAGCAGTGACTTTCTGGAATCTCAGCTGATTGTTTGGTAACCTCATGCCACAATAATAACAAAACGTAAGGGAGTCACTACTTCCAGTCAAGACATGGCAAACAAGAGATAATATTATAACATATACAATTAGTGAGCTTTAAAAGGTGCTGGCAGACATATTTTGTCATATTCGTACAGAGTCAGGCTTAGCTGTTTTCTCCTGTTTCAGCTTAATGTACAACATATACAGTATACAGTAGACATGAGAGTGCCATCTATCGTCTCACTGAACTCTCAGCAAGAAAGTGAATAAGCAAGTTTTCCAAAACGTTGAAATATTAAAGTTTAAATAAGACAATCTCTCCATGCCCATCTGATTGTAATTCATTTATGAAAGATAAAACTTGAATGAGAATTAGAAATAAATTAGATTTTGCAATCATAGCTGTGAAAGACAAAAAGTTATAGGAGCATGTAGAAACCAAGTAATCCACATAATTACAGGCCTCAGCTGGTTTGAAATTAACATTTGTCTGGAATAACAGAATATGTCAGGGATTTACATTTTGTTTGGATCTATGTTGCAAGAATAACTGTAGCTAGTAGTGTGCAAAAGTGTTTTTTACACTTGTACCATCCATCACATAAAACCCACAGGATTATAGTGAATCATAGCAGATGACGTCTTGTTTTACCACAGCGCTCATCCCCTTCCCATCATCCAGACCAGTCTGGATCCCCCTTTTCGTACACACCACTGTTTTTAGCTCAGCTCCTCAGTCCACAAGTCTTCTGCAGTCTATTTTTAAACTCTTGCTATAGTGGAGTTACTGTATGTGCATGGAATATTAAGCACCCTAACTCACTCTCAGTCATCCACTGTTGGATAGTGGGCAACTGTAATCATCATCGGCTCACTTCCATACGCAGAACAGTGCACACTTCAGTCAAGTGCCAGCCAAAGAGCTCTCGCTTTTTTCCTCGTGGCCCTCTCACTTTTCCTCTTGCACTCATCCATGCACAAATACATAAATAGTCTGCTCTCTCTTCCCCTATATCTCTGTTTTTCTCATCCGCCTTTCATCATCCCTCTAATATTCTCTTTGTCTGTTTGCTGAGCTTAGTTTCTTCAACCTTTCTTTGGCATGCTAAGCAGTGAGCAGACTGGGTAACAGACTACTTTGTAATCTCATGACGTCTCAGAGAGCTGCTGTATGGATACACATGGGCGAACTGTTTTCTTTTGCTGAGTGTGTGCACTTTCAAAATCTACAAGAAGGAAGAGGCAGCAGAGGTCTGCCTGCCCTGTAGGAGCTCTTTCTTCTTCTCTCCTCCTTTCTTCTTGGCTCTCAGAGAGATGGACAGTATGAGAATGACTCACCGAGAAGGATTGATCTCCCAGGCAGATATTCAGCATTCTGCATTCTCTACATATAGCTGCTGACTTTTTGTATAACACACTGTTCTGTGTTAAAATAAAATGGCTACTTTGGATGTTTATGGACCAAGAACTTTGGTTTATGGTTTGTATGCATCAAGTCTGAGAAGTTTAAATAATATTACTGCCCTCACAGCCTCTTAGGGACTTACTCGGTGGAGCTTTTATGGTGAAAATATAATTATTTCCCAAAAATCTGGCTGTCATCTGTATTCAAATGTATCTGTTGGTGTCACCCTAAATGTGCTGCATGCAAGTCTTTGTCACAGGCAGATACTTGACAGGATCAGGTTGGCACTGGAATCTGATTCACCATACCTGGTGGGTGTTCGTCTGCCACCACCTCCAACATCTGATTATGATAGAGTATTGGCTTTTCATTAATTAAGGGAATACTTATATAGTAGTTATACAATAACAAACACATCAGTTTTGTGTCTCCTGGTGTGCTTGCCATTGCACTCTTTGATTTTTATTTATGTATGCAGGCTAACTTAAAGCCCATTCAGACAATATTTATTTTTGTAGTGGATATCATTCATGCATGATCAAAGTGCATATCCTCCCACACCATCACTTCTTCTTCTTAGGTGATAATACATCTTTTTCTATGTCTGTGAAGATTCTCTGTGATCCAAGTCATAGTTATTCAAGCTTGGTTGAATGCAGCTGGACTTGGTTTAAGACACTTGAAAACATTTCGCTTTTCATCCAAGGGGCTTCTTCAGTTCTAAGTGACTGGTGGAGAGTCCCAGGTATTAACTTTGTTGAGGTCGTTATCAAACTCATTGATACCACTTTGTTTGTTAGTGCTCCTGGCTGTTGCAGCTGTTAGAGTCGGTGTGCAGTAAACGATAGTCGTCGGAATTTTCACGAGGCCAAATGTAAATGGTTGTTTAGTCTCCTGGGAAGAGATTAAAAGACAGCATTGTAGATGTGTGAAAAGTAGTGTTGAACACCTACTCCCCTGTTGAGAGACGATGTCTCTACCTTGACATAGATAACCTCCCTCACTCCTCTTTCAATTCATCTATTAACCCTATCCAAAATATGCACATTGTTGTTCTTGAAATAGTGTCCCTTATCTTTCAGGTGTAGATAAACTGCTTGATGGTTGTATAGTTTCCCTTATACACAAGTCTGTCATTCCTCACTGCATACACTAGATTGTTTTTCTTGTGTTTGGGTGTGTGGTCTTTTGGGAAGACGAGTTTCTGTTTTATGGCGCTTTTTCACTATACAGTTCTAGCACTACTCGGCTCGACTCGACTCGGTTTGGTACCAGGAACAACTTTTTCCATTACAATAGTACCTACTCAACGTGGGCAGGGTTGTCATAGCACGGCTGCACGAAACTTCCGTGACTTTGTTTTATACGCAACACAAAACACATAAACAATGGAGGACATGGTGTACTTGCTGCTGTATGTGGCTTTTTGTCACACACAAAGCAAGAAAATTGAGCCGTATGGCTGTAACGCTGTTTCCTATATTTAAAAATGCCGGGTTTGATTCTTGTGTGGGACAGCTCATGACTCCCCCAGTGAAGACTCTCTGACCAATCAGTGGCCGGCAGTCTGTTGACGTCACATTTAGTATCGGCTCGGCTCGCTTGGAACCTCACCAGAGCAGGTACTAAAAAGGTACCAGGTACCAGGTACTATCCCTAGTGGAAAAGCAAAAAAAACAGTCGAGTCGAGTCGAGCCGAGTAGTGCTAGAACTGTATAGTGGAAAAGCGCCATTAGTGTGTTGCTGGATGCGAAAAAAACAACACAGGGATACAATGTTTGTTGAAAATCCTCCTGAGTTTCTCAATAATACTCTAAGCATGTAAGGAATGAAGATGAACACTAACGGATGTTGTGTTTATTCTTCTTTTCTTCACCACTCACAGAGTTCTTTTTCATCCCGTATCTCGTGGCTGTTTTCACAAAGGTCTAGTTGCAATATCTGCAAGTTTTAAGTGCCTCTTTCAGGTGTTTGTGCTCCTTCACTTGGACCTGGGCATTTGATGGTATATTATCAGCTTGGTGGTGCATGGTTCTGATAACTACCAGCTTCTGCTCCAGTGGGTGGTGAGAGTCAAAGAATAAGGGTTGGTCGATGTGTTTCCTGTATACCCCAATGTGGAGGCCCCTGTCCTCTTCATTGTGTATGGCACAGTCCAAAAATGCCAAGCTGTTATTCCTCACATCCTCTTGTGTGAACTTGATATCCACTGAGTTAATGTGTTCTGTGAAGGCTTGCATTTGCATGAGTGCATAGCTGTCAAAGTAGATGAGGAGACACATATTGCTGAGGGAGAAAAACATGATCCAGGCAAGAAAATTTTTACTCCAGAAAATTATAGCTGGGCAGTTTGACTCTTCAGGTCAAGAATTAAGTGAAATAAACCCCAAAAGGCTTCTGAATTCATAGCAGCAGTTAAACTTCACTTAATGCTGTATATTATGCTTTGCTAACTGTTGACTCACTGCATCAAAGTACTTTCTGTTGTGTGAATGTGAACTGAAAATGTGAAGAAGAAAAAAACACTTCAGAGCTTTTTTGTCACCATAGATGGTCTTACTTACTTCTAATATAAACAGACATCCTGAGTTTGGTTTCTGGTCCTATAAGACATCAAGGCAGAGGCACCTCTTAATTTCCATTTTTTTTAAACAATCCCAAGGCTTTAACTGATGATGAGATGCAGGCAAGCTGCAAGCTCCTTTTCTTTGTTTACTGTTGCTTTCTTTCACATACTGTCTCAGCCAATTTTTCAGTCCTTTATTCCTGTCTCTCTCCAGCACTCAATTTATGAATACCAAAAGGATGAAATGATTTTCCTCCTCAATTAGGGATAAATATTGACTCTTGATGAGCACATAATAGACAGGTTGCTGTTTTGAGTTCACTGTGAAAACCTTCCTCCATTTACATTTGCTCTACATGGCTAATGTGATGACAGACAGCAGAGACTCATTTGAAATGCAGGTTTTCTATTTTCCTAGCCACTCTCCATGAACAAAGTTTCAAGCAGCTATTTGATTGGAAGATTTACTTATTGAATATACTTGCCGAGGATTTTGGCAATCCCAACACAGCTGTTCGGTCAACATGGCCAAAGCTGACAAAGTCATGGTGATTAAGCTTGAGAGCCTAACTTTCTTACATGAAAATCCCTCTCCTCATTACTGTGTCTTTTCTTTCTATCTCCCTCAGTTATTGATTGCAGGCAAAAATATATGCATGCCTACATGCAGTAAGGGTATTGGGCATTTATTGCTTATTCATCTGGTTGCTTTTTTGGTTTCCATCATTCTTTTATTATTGTTTTTAAAAACAGCTTTTGTGCATTGTAACAAGTTACCATTAACACAGTTAGTACAGTTGGCGCATAGTCAGTTACTCTTATTTATGTTAGTAGATGTGTATCATCTTGTCACAGCAGTACTGTGTCCCAGCCAGCCAGCCAGCCCAGTGACTTTCCACCGCCCTTGGATTTTTGGAGATGCTGGGGAACCACAGGTCTCCATGGCAACAAGATTATTACATCACCACTCTCCAGCTGCTGTCGTCAAGCTGGTGTTTGGCCAAGCTCTGCGGCAGCCCAACAGTGACTCCATACACTCATCACACTCACACACACACTGCTGCGCATGCCAGAACCCTCACTCTGAACTCTTCCAGTTAGAGGATCATGACCATATGTCTAAATGTATCAAGATTTTGATAGTAGCTGTTTATTTCCATGTAGGACTTACTGTGCCTATAGCTAAAATGTGTATTTTTTAACTAAAGGAAAGAAAAAAATGTGTGTTTAAAGGCAGATCGCCATTTACCTTAAAGGGGACCTACTATATTTTTAAAATGTTTCTGATATTTATATACTGGTATAACATTAGATATCTATGTTAAACATGGTCAAAGTCCCAAAACTTGAGGTTAACATATGTAGAAATGCTGCCTGCAAGTCAAAAGCCACAGCTTTAGCTTGCTCATTTGTAATATTTTTCTCTATCTTGCGCTGAGCTGATGTCAAATCATTGTGCCTGCTCATAAACGGCCGGCTGTTCGGTAGTCTTGGGTACTAAGGTTGTTGCTAAGGTTTTTCTCTGTGTTTGCGTTGATCACTTTCATATTTCAGATTAGATTCTGGCTTGAATATGTACAGATGTATTTGAGAAGGTGACATTTGAGTAAAGTACAGGGATGGGAATCAATCAATCGTTTCCAGTTTAGAACCAGTTCCAAATTGTCCAATCCATCGCAATCGTATGCTTCTGTGCTTATCAACAGAAAGAAGACTGTCTACAGTGTGCACGCGCTAAAGTTATCTTCAGCTATGTTGTAGTTCATCTTCAAAAATGGCAGCAATTGCAAGCATGTATTGATTTGAGGACTAAAAAATACCTTTGATTGATCAGGAATTGATAAGTGAATCGATAAAGTATAAGACAGATAAGCAGAATCGATAATGGCATTGGTATCAATAAAATATTATTTCCATCATTAGTAAAGAAGAGAAAAAGTAGGGAAATCCTACTACTACAGTTTGTTGACATAACCCCCCGAGTGGCTGGAAGCCAACCATGATGCAGCTTCCTGAAGCTGACCAATCAGAATAGAGTTGGCCCATTTGGAGGGAGGCCTTAGCCCCTGATCAGACAGAGCACTTTTTGCAGGTTGCAAAATGTGAGGTGCATTCTACTGCCTAAAAAAAATATTATTGCTATGCAACAACCAAACTTACCTGAAATCTTAGGCACTGACTGATTTGCTTCTAGGCCTGCTGTTTTCTGTCCAGATCATGGCAACTATGCTTGGTAAAATCATATAGTAACAGTATCCAGCAACAGCCACCAGTAGTTTATCCCAGATCAGACTGGTATCTCTGCTTGTGGTTGTCACCACCACAGAAGGCCCACCTCTCAATTCATCTGATTGGACAATGGAAAAAAACAGATATTACATCAGGCACTTCTTAACTCGAGGCATTCAGGGCACAAGAAGCAAGCAAAATGCTTCACACTCATTGAAAACAATACAAAAAACTGCTCCAGGCTGCCAAGTGCTCTATCCGATTGGGGCCTTAAAGAGGCAGACGCTAAAACAGCTTATTTCAGACAGAGGCTGAACTACTGACGGGCTGCATAAAGGGTCAGATAAGGCATTTTTGAACTGTGAATCATGCAAAGATATTCAAGTACAATAGAGCCCCAGAATAAAAAATAGAGATGTAGATGTGCATAATAGGCCCCCTTTAGGCTCTGTGAATGTGTGTGGGTTTGAGCCACTAACTTGCACTGCCATAGGATTTTGAGACGCTAATCTCACATTTTCAACAGAGAAAAAAATTAAATGATTTAGACAAAAAAATACTAAACATTCGATGGTTCCAGGTTTTAAGATACAGTACTTTTCCTGATTTTCTTTGTCTTACTGGAATGACTGTCTTTGGATTTTGGGCTGTTGATCTGATTTAAAAAAAGGCAGTTTGAAGACCCTCCAGGAACTTGCAATGGCTGTTTTGAACAATTTTCTAATTTTAACCAAGTATTCAAGAAAATAATCAGAACATTATTTGATAATGAAAATAAGTATATAAAGAAGTCCAGAAAGAAAACAGGTAGCAAAGGAAGGGGAAAAAACAATAACAGGAGAATTCAAGGAGCTAAGATGATCCCCTGCATAAATACATGTATAGTGTACTTGTATATGCTAACTACACAATTTTAAGGGAAGAAATACAAGATGACCATAAACTGGAAATGTCTTTACTCTGCACTTCTGAGACTCAGCTGTCTCCTCCACTTGTAGCCTCCTTTACCCCAGTTTGGTTTTTGCCTTGGGGAAGGTTAGTCCTTAAAATGTTTGGCACTGTTTAAACGGGGTTAACAGTCTCTGTTAACCCAATTTTCAGTGGGTTGGGTCCCTGTGGATGCCTGTGATAGATGGCCATGTGAAAGCCACTTACCTACAGCTGGTTTGTGATATGCACATGCAGGGGATGGGTTGTGATTGGTACAAAAACAGCATCAGGCTTGTCATTTGTGCAGCTTCAACACAGCTGGCTCACTGTTCTTAACCCCTGTCCCCATCAGGACAGGTTGTTTGAAGTACAAGAAGGTTGAGAAATCCACTCTGTCCTTCAGCTACATCATTCATCAAGTCGCCATTACTTCCGTAGACAGGACAGTGTATCCCAGAAGGCCCTGTGTACTTCCTGCTTCAGCAAAGGTTAAAGTGACCTTGCCGCCTGACTGAACTCTCTCTGCTCTGTCTGTGTTCTCGCAACCACTGAACTTTTATGTGTATGCTGCTTGCTGTAGGCCCTGGGGTCTTGCTAAGAAGGGAGAGTTGAAGGAAGACAAGATGAATATCAGGTGAGCTGTGACTGGAATGAGAGAATAGACGAAGGTGGAAAAGAGGAAACAGGGGTGATAGAAAGCTCCAGGTGAGTCCCACCTGGCTGGCTGTGGTGCAGTCTACTTCATTTTTGTAATTTTTCTGGATTAAAGTTGGAAGCTTTGATGATTTAAAGCACAGATAAGAAGCATACATGTATTTGATACACCCAGGCATTTGAAAAGTAGGTTTAAAAAGCTTAGAAAATGATATCTTGTCTTTTCATGAATGTTAGGCGTTATCCTCTTGCCCTTGCTTGTCCAGTTCTTACATAATTCAAATACATTTTAGAGCAAATCTAAAATAAGAATTATGATGTCAGCACATACCGTATATCTGCAGAATAGTCATGGGTGGTGAGGATTAAAAATGTATAAATTGTGAGAAGGTGGATGATAATGCAGCAGAATGAGAGGTGAGGTCCAGACAGATGTGACTTGGGTGATGCAGAGCAGGCAGAGATAGGAAAGAAGGGAAGGCAAAAGTAAAGAAAGGGTGAAATAAGCACAACATTTTATAATTCATTGTTGAAGAACATGTCCAGCCTGATGAACTGTTTCTGTTGAGTGACTGAGTTGTACCTGACCTTAAATAAGAGTACATGGCTCACCTATTTAATGTTAGCATAATTTCCATCAGCATTCGGGTACATACATTACATACATTTAACTTTTGCTCTGCTTTGATTCCATACAGTTTGTAACTTTGCTACTCTGCATCTTTTGAACCTCACTGCTACCCCATCTGTTACACCTCAATCATAGATATAGAAAACATATCATTTGTGTCAAGGCTGTACACAGGCACAATGTGAGAACACCTTGTTATCCTCTTTAAAGACACCAATGAGTCCAGAAAATGTGTTATTCTGATCATTGCAAAGAGAATCACATGTAGGACTAAACCACACCACTCTGCCTAGTGTCAAATCAAATGAAGGTATTTTGCTTGTGACCAACTACCCCACTAAGCTATGAATATGTATTATATGAATCGTATCTTATTGACACATCTAGGAATTTAGGTATTCATACAATCAAATATCTTTCCTCTTTCTGCACATTTCTGTTGTTGAGTTTTGATACTGGATTTCATTTCTTATTGTTTGTATGTTTACTTATGAATTTCTGTAATGGGAGTGCATTTCCCCAATGTTTGTGCACTTTGCACTTGTATATGATTTGTCACAAGGGGCGATACTAGTCCTCTGGTGTAATTGAAACATAATCTAGCGACACTATGATACCTAGTTAACCCAGAGTAGAAGTGCTCGAATGCTGTTGACCTGCTGTTGAAATACACTCTGGGCATGTTTTCCAGATCATTTATGTCATGAGTGCGATATGTGGTTGCCACTATTGCTTAAATATGATTCATCACTGTATTACAGAAGCATACTATGTAAGACATTTCATTTTGAATGATGGGATTTTTACAATAAGAAAATAATGAATCTGGAGCAAAGTTGGCTCAGATTATTTGATAAAAAAATCAGTTTCCTGTTTTCCAAAACATCATCTTTGAGATGATGGGACTCATTTACCCCCTGCTTTAAACAGTGTGATGTTTATTTTGGATATTTGTGTTGCATGTTCCCACAATGCAGGAACGTAAATGGTCTGGACACAGCACCTTTCTAGACTTCCGACCACTCAAAGCACTTTTACACTATATTTACCCATTTACAAATTCATATGCTGATTGCAGGGGCCATGCAAGGTGCCTGCTCATCAGAAGGATCTAACCATTCACACACTTTCACAGAGCAATTTGGGTTTTAGTATCTTTCCCAAGGACACTTTGACATGGGGACTGGAGGAGCCAGGAATCAAATTGCCAATCTTCTAATTAGTGGATGACCAGCTCTACCTCCTAAGCAACAGCTGCCCTGGTACCAAACCTTTTCTTTTGTGACTTATAGGAAATTCATGATTCATTAATTTCCCTGCAATGATAGAATATGTGTGTGTAGTTTTGATATTTAACCATCACCACACTTTCAGTTTTCATATGAATGTTGTCAGTTTCACTTTTAAAAAAATTAGCAGACTGTTCACACTTCCCCGTAGCTGGAAGGGATGTTAGGGCCAGGGTGTTAACTATGGTTAAAGGTGGCTTTTATTCAGTTACTGAAATGTCGCCCATTTGACATCAATTTGCAAAGACATTCACCTCAAACCAGATAAACGAGCAGTGATGTCAGAATCCAGAATGATTCCATAAATTAACACATCACCAAACTTGGTATTCTTAAATTAATGTGTATCGTATTAATTAATATTAGAAACTGCCAATTTGAAGGTCAGAGAACTATTTTAAAACCATGCAGACCAAGAGGGGGAAAGTAAGTTAAAACAGGAACAAAAAGGAAATTAACCTTCGTGCTTAATGGAAAGGAGATAGAGACAGTATTGAAAACTCAAATCAATCTGCTGCTCTGAAATTGTTAATCTTTCATTGTTTGCTGTCTCATTTGTTCTGGCACACATCACATTTGACTGATTACTCATCATCTGGCTATGTATACAGTACCACTCAAAGGTTTGGACATACCTTCCCATCCGCGTGAATAAGAAAATACATCCAAACAAAGAAGAGTGTAAAGAAACAACTGTAATTTTTTAGAGCAACAGAGGCTTACTGATTTGTGGTAGGATTTCATTTTCTAAAATGTAATTCTGAAAAGTATTTCTCCTGTTAACTTGAGGCATGTTTACTTGAAGTTTGGTGCTCATTGATGAATGGGTGACATTTATTTTAGTCAAGTTACCAAATTCAAGCTTCCCAGTGAAGAAGGATTCTGCAACTGAAGTGTTTAAATTCCCATATTGTCAAATGGTTGCATGTACATCATTTACATTTCCCCTGAACCTGCATCAGTACTGTATTAGTATGGCTCAGCTGTTGTCACTCATTAAGTAGTCAGTAAGTTCAGTATCTCATCTGACTTTGCAGAAATGCATGACCCCAGTTTCCTACAGTTCAACCAGTACTTTGGTAGATCATTAATTTGCTCTTGTGGGAATAATCCACCATAAAAGTACTTATGAATTCTGGATATGTTGGAGATAGGGCTGCACCATTTGGTGAAAAAGTCATATTGCAATTATTGTGGAAAATATTGCGAAATGATAAACAAAATGGTATCATGAGTGTATAATTATTGATGATTTAGAGAATCTGACTCACCAATAGCAAGGTGAAGTTTATGTCCATTGATTAAGCTCCACCGCTTTCATAATGTTAATGCAGTTATCTGTTGTGATAATGACCTGACGCTCCTCACACATGCAGCCAATGCCTCTTGCAAGCCCAGGGCTGTGTTGTCACCCTTGTGATCCTCAGGTCCGGATCATTTTCTGAAATACCTCTTTGCTAACCGAGTATAGGGGCATAATGTCTTTTGCCAAACAGTACGTTATGGAGTCGGTTTGTGTTTTGTTTTGTTTACAGGCCTCAGCCTTAAGGTGTCATCTCTTTATTAGTTAGTGCTTGCACTGCGATGCATTCATATTTTTCTTTGTGCTGTTTAAGGTGCTGATATAAATTTGTTGTGTTGCTGCATGACGTAGAGACTTTCATTTCAGATGTTTTACAGAGTACCTCTTTCTGCTGGATGTCTCTGGGCTTGAATCCAAAATATTGCCATATAACATAGGTCAAGTTTTTTGTTTTTTTGGCCAGTTAGTGTCAGCTGCTCGTTACCATCCATCCACCTGGTTTGTGGTCTGCACACCGGCAAGTCATGTGACCATGCACTGCACACATTCACTGACTACACAGAGACTCAGTGCAGTCTGTAAAGTATCTCCGCTCATGGTGCATAGATGTCCAAACGTTTTCACGTGCACATTTAAATTGAATTCAATTAAATGTCTCTTTTTCTGCGGTTAAAAGTCCCTTTTGCGGTTTTATACTTGCACAGGCTGACGTTGCGATTGCAATTAGATTAATCGTGCAGCACTAGTTGGAGAAGACTGTCAGATTGCTCTTTTAAGATGCAGTGGGTAGAATTTAGTGGCATCAAGCGGAACAGACTTGGCAGAAAAGGAAAGTAGAGTGTATAAATGTATAATCACCTGAAAATAAGAAGTGTTGTGTTTTCGTTACCTTGGAATGAACCCTTTATATCTACATATCTCTTCCTCGGAGCTTGCCATTTTGCATTGCCACGTTACTACAATAGCCCAGAATGGACAAATGTTGTGAATGTGTGATGAAACATCATATTGCACTCCTAATGTCATTGACTGCGAGGAGGCCAGTGGAGATTTGGAGTTTTTAGTAAAAAAAAAAGTGGCCTATGCCAAAACTAGAGCAGTCCAAGATGCAACCTTAAATATCCAATTGTGTCCCTACCAATAGGCCACAGCCCACAAAAGACATTCAGTTTCCCATTATAGAAGATGAAAATCAGAAAATATTCACATTTAAAACCAGAACCAGAGAATTTTAGCACTTTGTCTTTATAATTACTCTTACTTATGTTGGGTGATTAATTTTCTGTCGATCAACTAATTGATTTGTCAACTATTTGTTGCTGCTCCAAACAACACTCTAGTCTCTTTCGCAAAGTAGGAAAAGTTGCTTAAAACTGTTTTGCAGTGTAGTGTTTGTTTTGGGGTTAGTTTGTTGAATCACTTTCCTACTAAGCAGTAGCCTATAGCTGGTTTGAAACTTTATTTAGATAGAACATTTTGCAATGATTTTAAGCATTGCACAGACATTAGTTTATGTGTTTCCTGTGTATTAGGACAATCTGTATGTCAGTCATGCTACCTCTCCCCTCCATAGCCAACCAGGCTAAAGACATTTAGAAAGGATCTAAAAGTCAATTACCAACTCAAAGGATCAATAATTGCTCTGTCCGTTACAGAGAACAGTCTAATAATGACACAGAGGCCTCAAAACCCAATTTTCTCTCAATTAATCTATGTTTTGTTGAGCAGGCTTACTCCTAGTTCAGTGGGCGGTTTCATTCCAAACATCACATCATTTGTTCATGTGACATTTTATTCAATATTGCAGCAGTGGAGCAAAAATGAATGCTTACCAACTCAGACTATTACTAAGAAAACACTGCAACACTGCTCTCTCCTGGTTCCAGTCTTACCTCTCCAACCGTAAACAATACATCACTCTGCAAGGCTCCTACTCCACCACTGCAACAGTTAACCATGGCGTCCCCCAGGGATCTGTCCTTGGCCCCCTCCTCTTTACCATCTACTTGCTCCCCCTCGGTCAGATCATCCGCAACCATGGACTCAGTTTCCACTGTTATGCAGACGACACCCAACTGTACGTCAGCACCAAGCCCTCCTCACAACTCCCACCAATACAACTCAACAACTGTCTGCACGATATCAAAACCTGGATGACCAACAACCTTCTGAAACTCAACACCAACAAGACAGAGCTCATGGTGGTGGCCCCAGCACCACTGCTCAGGAAGGTTGGAGACCTCACCCTGGTCATCGACGGCTGTCCCACCTCCCCATCTCCCAAAGTGCGGAACCTGGGCGTCATCCTGGACCCCACACTCTCATTCAATTTCCACATCCAGAGCATCACCAAATCTGCCTTCTTTCACCTCCGTAACATTTCAAGACTCCGGCCGTCACTCACCGACTCAGTCACCGAAACCCTCATTCATGCTTTTGTCACCTCCCGTCTGGACTACTGCAATGGTGTCCTGTCTGGGCTGCCCAACAAAGCCCTAGACAGATTGCAGTATGTCCAGAACTCAGCTGCCAGGGTGTTAACCCACACCAAGCCCTGGCAGCACATCACCCCCATCCTCAAGAAACTCCACTGGCTGCCAATCAAACAACGCATCAGCTACAAAATCCTCCTACTCACCTACAAATCACTTCACTCACTGGCACCCAAGTACATCACTGACCTCCTCCACCCGTACACCCAGTCACGGTCCCTGCGCTCCACCAGCAAGGACTTACTCTCCACTCCCCGCACCAGACTCAAGACCTTTGGTGACAGGGCTTTCTGTGCAATTGCCCCTACCCTTTGGAACACCCTGCCCCCTCCTATCCGTTCCGCTACTTCTCTGACACAGTTCCAAAAGCACCTCAAAACACACCTCTTCTCTCTTGCCTACCCTCCCTTAACCCCCACCCTGCCCCTACCCCCCTACTCCCACTCTTGTAAAGCGACCTTGGGTATCTTGAAAGGCGCTATATAAATTGAAGTTATTATTATTATTATTATTATTATTATTTAAGGACTTCACAGGACATCTGAGTGCACCCAAGGATGCACATGCTGGACAGCTAATTCCTGCATATATTAGCCCTTCTCCTTCAGATGGAACATTAATGCACATGCAGAAATTTATGCTCTGGATATCAGACTTAACCAAGGCTTCTTTACCTGTCAGTTTTCTCCGTAATGCAGTGCATGCAGAGGAAAGAGGCTTGGTAACGCATGATCGTACAGAGCTCAGCTGCAGTCAGCTGCCATTTAAGCCTCCCTTCCTCTTCTCCATATTGCACAGTGAGAGTGATACAATTGTCTGGGGTACTGTAGCATTTAATTGAAAGACTTCAACTGGAAGTATCTGTCCTAAATTAAGTGTCGTCTCAATGGGATTTTCACTCTCCCTTCTTAGACAGGTACATGAGCTCAGTTGCAACTCTGCCCTCCATTCTCAGGAGAGCAGGAGAAAAAAAAATCACTCTTTGGTTGATCTGCTCATACTCTTGACAAGTTTGATCCAAGGTAGACAGAGCTTCATTGTAAGGGTCCACAAGTTAAAAAGGTTGGGAACCACTGCAATAATGCACAAATGGTGTGTGATCATGGTCAAAGTCACACCACCTGTAAAATACATTAAACAAATATTCATATACAGAAGTAAATTCTAGTCAAACTTTCTATCGCTCAAATCCACTTCAAACATACTAAAAAGCCCAAATTTGTGTAGACACAATACACCACACAGTACACCATACCCGTCACACAAAACCAGAGTCAAGTCAAAGAGTTTCACACTTCATTAAGGCACTACGCAAGGATGCCCACTCTCTTCTTCATTATTTTCTTTCTTCATAGATCCACTTGCTGCAGTCGTATGTCATATCAATGCCATTACAAGAGTCCACACCATAAAACTCAACATAAAATGAACCTCTATGCAGATGATATTTTATTGTAGTTAGAGGATCCCTTACCTTCACAAGAGGAAACCTTTAATCTTATTAACACTTTCTTTTAAGTGTCTAATCACACAATAAACTAGAACAAGTCTACTATACTCCCACTCTCTGCAAAACAGAACTCATCACTCCCACTTCGCACTGGTAACATCTATGGGTATTGACATTTGCCCCAAGCTGTCAGAGTTATTTCATCATAACTGCACTCCACTCTTCTTATTCTTGTTAAAAACAATAGAAGATGACTACCAGCTCTAAAAGCCAATCTTAAGGCAGGCCAGAGGCTCCAAACTTCCACTACCTGGCATATCAAATACAATACCTTGCTAAATAGATTAATCAAACCAACCACAATAACCCACAGATAGACTTTGAACAACTATATTGCAAAACATCTCACTCTTAGATTTAGCTCTTCAACACAGCCATCAAACAACATCCCTGCTATAAAAAAAAACCTGCAATCTCCACAGCCCTGACAGCTTGGTGGAAAGTTATTCAGATTTTTAATTCTACATTCATACATAGATTCCTTTTTGGCACAACTCTGACTTCTACAGCACTCCTCTTCACTATGACACATCTTCGCCACACATGCTATACTCCATACCAACCTGTCTCCATACCAACACACAGATATTTCTTACACATACCCTACTTAATTTAATCTCTACTTCCGGACTGTATCGTATCATCACATATATCATCATAACTGTTTCATATTATTGTCTGTATGTCTATATCTTATTCATCTTCTGTGTCACTTTTTTGTCACGCTATTTCTATTTCACGCCATATTTTTAAAAAAAAAATCCACTTCAAACTGTATGTTAATAAAGACAAATCTGTTGTGGTGAACAGTTTTGGCAGAGGTTGCCTGTGCTGTGCTGTTTGGCCATGGTAGCATTGCTTACAATGCCCCGCAAGAGGAAGCTGGCATGGCTGCTGGGTTTATGTGGGCATGTGCCCTGAAAAGAGGCTAACTCACACTGGGGCAGCAGGCAGTCCTCTGATATGAGCCAGTTTGGCCCTCTGTGGGATTGTGTCTTTCGGTGCTGCCCCAGGCTGACTTGCAGTTCTTCTCAGGCTGACCTCCTGTATCAGGCTGCACTTTAAGCTTCAGACTTACTTTGGCAGTCTTATAAAGTGTCAGTCAGTCAATTTTAGTGGAATAGCAAATACAAAACTTTACAAGGTTAGGGGCTAAGCTTTCATAGCAGGAAGACAAAAAACAGCATGAATCTTGAAACAGTCAAAACCTCTTCTAAGTGCTGCCGCTGTTCTCTGTGAAGGCATCCCCTCCTTGACCTGTCTGTCTTGTCAGACATGATGTCAGGCCCAGACATAAACAATCTGCATCATGGCTCAAGCTTTTTCCCTTTCCTGCTAGTGTGGTTTGTGTGTGAGGAGTGTGTTGCTGAGCTGAGGGCTGTGTGACAGGAATAAGAATTACTCCTGGTTGTCCTCTCAGGGACGAGTGAATCTCTGCAGCTCTGCAGCTAATTGTCTCCGCTGCTGTGTGTCGGCATTCTGAATGCTGCAGCAATGTTGTTCCTGTCACTGGCGGCCGTTTGCCTTTTGCAGCAATGGAGGAGGTGTTGCCTCACCTATTTGAATGGCATCTAATGTAGTACTTTTAAGAATTCAAACATTAGATTTTTATCTAAATATCTGCTTGAAGTGTTTTTCTGAGAAATGAAACCAATGAAACCCCCTAATAACGTCCAGAAAACCCAGTGTCAGTAATTAGAGGGCTTACTTATTATCTTCCTCTAATACCAGGACTTTCTCGTAAGTGCCAGTTTACTTTACGTTTGTGCTGAATTGCTCATTTGCATTTATGTCCTTGTGTGTGTGTGTGTGTGTGTGTGTGTGTGTGTGTGTGTGTGTGTGTGTGTGTGTGTGTGTGTGTGTGTGTGTGTGTGTTTGTGTGTGTGTCTTTGTGAGTACTTCCATATTTAGGTTTCTGCATTTCAGTGTGTGTATGTGTGTGTGTGTATGAGCCCTTGCCCCAGAGGGCTCTCCAGCCATACTGTCATTAAATGAGATCAGTTTTATCCATATTATCCTTGCACCCCCGAACTGAGCAGCCCCATTGATTGGCATAGTGATTGTGGATATGTTGCAGTCCATCTCAGACCTCTTGCCTGCCAAGTGTGATTCTTTCTTGACCACAGTGTTGTCAAAAGAGAAAAAACAGCAACGTTATGTTCAAGTGCTGATTAAATAAGGAAAAGTCTGGAGATTCAAGAATATTTCAAGCAAATTACTACCAAACCTAGTTTGGTCATGTTCAGACTGTCATGTTGAATTCTCAGTTTAATTCAGAAGACAAGCAGGTAGCCCTACCTGTCAGATGAAATGATTGTATGCATTCACCTTCTTAAGCCAGATTTCCACCGGGTCCGTCAGCGGCACGTTATGGCTGCGCCACCGTTTAGCTCCGTCCTCTGCCCAGTGTCAACTCACAACGGGAGCGTTACAGCAGCGGAGCGGTGCCTTGCGATCCAGCAGTATTCGCGCGAGACCGCGAGATCGCGAGATCCCGTGAACTGGGTGTATAAAGTCAACAACAAGAAACAACTGGTTACTTTGCTACTCGGACCAATTCTCCGAGACCCTGTGATCGATTGACTGCTGACCTGGGGCCACTGTTTATGACATAATGTGGATGTGAGGTTGTGATCTGCGCATTGTGTTTTATTTTGAAAGGGGATGGAAGTTTTATTATGCCGATTCTGTGTCTGACTTCTTGTCTGGTGCATTCTGCTCTGTTGAGCTTGTCGCGAGTTAGAAACGTGTCTGTGAAAAATAGAAATGCCCCGGATTGATAGCGCTGCGGCGCGGAGAGCCGCTGCTGGGACGTTGCTGAGACGCTCCTGGTGGAAATACTCTCATTGATTATAGTGGTACCTATCAGCTCCGGTGGCTGCGGCGCAGCCGTAACGTGCCGCTGACGGACCCGGTGGAAATCGGGCTTTATGCACATGTTACTGCAAAATATGCAGAGGGAATACATCATTTTAACTTTCAATAATTGTTCTATCCGTCTCTCTTGTTATTTTCCAGTCTAAAGGGAAAATAAGACCCACTAACTATTAGCAGATGACATTTTGAGTCCTTCACTGTAAAGCTGAAAAGCAGTCATAGTCATGTAATTGACAGCTATAATATGCTGGTCTTTTTAAATTGTTTTTGTGCATTGGGCCTCAAGTCTGCTGAAGACTGCTGTATGTGCTTGTGTTTTTTTCTGTCTGGCACATTTGCTATGTTGCAACTGAGTTGCATTTTAATGACTCAGCAAAACCCATGTTCTGGCTTCCTTTGCATCCCACTTGAAATGTGCAGGCTACTGCCTCTGCTAGCACTGAATCTTTGAAGTTTTTGTTTAAATGGGCTTCACTGACATGTTCGCTGCTTTGGAGAGCTGCTATGATTGAGTGCAATTAGTGTGTGTTCTTGAGGGGATGAGATGTCTGCTGCTGTCCAAAAGACTGACAACAATGAAGACAGCAATGTCAGAACTTTGGAATTTATTTCCTAAAATAACATCATACTTCAAGATTACTGCCAGTATGAAAGTAAAGTATTTTATCATGCATCAAAATGTTGAATCTGTCTGATGACTGGATGCTTTTTGGTTACTAACTGAATTTTAACCAAAAACATTTCCAATAAATGAACTTGGTAATTTTGTATATTGTTATATCAATGTTCCTCAAGCTTGCCCTCAAAGTTTAACTGTAATCTGAAACACATTTTTACACACAAATATGCTATATGTAATGTCCATAGACTATGAATGTGACATTGGCAACATTTGCTTAATGTGCATCAGTGTTGATAATTCTGCTGCTTGTGGTCTTTTCAATCATTATCTGATTTGGCACATCTGATGTCCCTGAAGCTGTACATTAGTGTTTCATCTCAAATTTGCAGCTGACCAAACCTGCGACTGTTGCACACTAATAATGATTCAGCAACACACCCTTAAACATTGATTTTACAGCAATTTGGTACACTGCATATACAGTACATTTCTGTCTTCTTCCTATATGAACAGCCAAAGTCTTTCATTTTCATTTTCATTTTCATTTTCATATAGTAAGATATGCAGCCATTGCAGATACTATAATTATTTATTTCTATGTCAGGTTCAACCCGGGCTCATAGATCTGCTCATATACCCCTTTTAAAAAGTTAAACAAATTTCTAAACTTGTGCTAATTTTCCAAGGCAGACACTGTGAATGCTCCTCAAATGCTTTCCCACTAATGGAATCCAGCAGGCTGAATATTGACGTGATGTGACTAGACTTTCATATAGTTAAATGAGTTGGTTTACACTAACTCTTGTCATCAGAGATATTTGATTATTGTGTCAGGGATGTGAAGTGACAGAGCTGGAGGACAGCAAGAGTGCCAAAGAAAGGCAATAAAAGACTACTGAAGTCATCTCAGGGCACTTGTGTAAATCTGGGAAATGCTAATATGGGTTTGAGTGTGATAGGGTCCATATAAGTCTACACAGATGTAATTGTACCATGAGGTGTTGGATAAAAGACAGCTGGCTGGGTCTCTGTTGGGCTGATTTGATTCAGAAGGAAAAGCATAACAAATGTGCCTCAATCCCCCTAAAATGCCCTTTTCTCCAGTCTTCAGTTAGAATATGCGAGGCAGAAGCTATATACTTCTCCATCTCCCAAGGCTTGTTATGCACTGGTCCTGCTGTCTGCATTTATGCCCTGGCCTGCCATTACTCTGATCCTGAAACTCATGTACAGTGAGTTTTGTCATTTCTCTTCTCTTCCTCCCTGCACTTATGGTGTTAACATTTCCCACAGTTAAATGTTTCAGATACCAGTAAAGACCTGAGTAGGACAGTGCCCTTTTATGTGTTGTTCAAACAGACAATGAATGTAATAAATCTGATGCTTTACAAGAATAAAGTACACATACAATCTTAAAATAGATCATTTGACAAATCCTAAAAGCCGAGTTGGAAAGGTTGTACTTTCACAGTGCTGCCCTTCAGCAGGCTGAATAGACTTCAGAGCCGAGAGGTTGGAGATGTGGATAACCGCTCACCAGGAGGAAGGAGAGGCTTTGATAACGATTCTTTATCCTGTAGACAGCCGCTTTGACACTGGAGCTTTATTCTTCTACAGTTTGTGTCCTTTTGTATCAATGCTTTTAACTTTGAAAAAAAGTTTTTAAATATCTCTGTTCTTACCTGAACTTGTTGAGTCCATTTCAGTCAGGGAGACTACTTCTTTTTTTTTTTAAACACACTCACTCTCAGGTTGTAGGTAAAGGAGGTTTTCTATCAAAATCAATTTCTGTCCCTGGTCAAATTATTTAGTCAAATATTTTGTGAATAGAACAAGCAGATCTTCCTACACACTCTCTGAGCTGATCATCATGCATGCCGTTTGTAGAATTGTAAACTTTTTATTTGCCAAAGGCTTTCTATTAAATCAGTTCTGCAATTAAAATGTTAAAATGTAAAATTTTATTTTTTTTGTCATTACAATATATATTTGTATAGTTTTGATACTTTTGTCCATGTGTGCAGGGGCAATTTACACTCTCAAGACAGGTTGCCAGTTGTGTTCATGCACCAAGGACAACACACAGCGCTCTACATTCATTGATTGATGAACAGTTCAGTGCACTGCAGATAGACAGCAACAGGTCAGATGTGCTGTCTCAGTACCATGTCTTTAACACGGAAATAACATAAACTTAGACATGTAAGCTTATAACAGCAGTGACGTGACAGTGATGTAGTCAGAAGCCAAGATGGATAACATGTTATTTGATCCAAACAGTTAAAACATTTTTTCATAGTGGTGTTATACAATAAAAATCCATTGCATTCAATTAGAAAAATCTAGGATGGCAAATAAATAAAATGTATCAAATACATGTCTTACTCACTCGTTTTCTTTATGCATGAATGATTTCCCACAAGCAATAAGCAGATAGAGCTTCTGAACATGCTCACTCTCAAACCACACACAGTCAGCTGGTGACTGAACCACTTATAAATTGGGGGAAATTCACCTCATTCAAAGCCTCATCAGGCTTGTCATCCATAATTTCCATAAGTTATGGAAGTTATGATTCACTCGCTAAGTGTTGTCCCTGCTCAGCCTGCAGTTTATTGTATTCCCTTTGTGTTTTCCACCATCCTCCATATAACAAAATAATATAGAAATAATAACATACTTATCATGGTCCTTCTTAAAACTTAATCCTACCCTTTTTCATGTTGGCAAATCTGCCAACCACTTTGTCTTTGTCAATGTTTATTTCCCACTCAATACACAGCAGAGTGGGGTTGGATAGTCTGGCCATGAGCAGGCTAGCAGTGCTAGCAGTTAGCTTTATTATATGTTCCATCATCATCACAGTTGTGTTGAAAGGATGAGCAAAATGTGAAGAGAAGCACAGGATGCAATTCAACTTTTCTTACACTCTCACTCCTTGCATTTTAATTCACCCGATTTGTACTTTCTCTCCATTTTACCGCCTAGTTAGATTAAAAAACACATCATCTTGATTATTAACTTGACAGTGTGCAACAACATGGCACATTCACAGATATATAGGCTGTTAGCTTTTAAAACTCCCAGCAGCCAAATAGAGTGGCAGGGGTACTTAGAATGTAGAATCAATGACAGCACAAACAAGCCACAGTGCCCCCACTGTTGCTGTTTTCTGTATAAAACGAGGACCTCTTGTCAGTGATGGAGGCTCATCACTACAGCACAAGATGCAGATGTGGTCTGAGTCTGGCTTTTTATTTTTTGCTACAATTGAGACACATAAACTTTATTCAAAATATTTAAGGAAACAATAAAAATGTAATTTCAGCTAGGCAGATTTGGCCCACAGTGAGCCCCATAACTGCAGAGAAATGTCCCCTACACCACCACCACCACAGGAAAGTGCACAGAACAGTGCACTTATTGCATAATAATAATAATACATAAATGAGTCATAGGGTGATTGGGTGACCAGTAAACACAGGAACATGTAGTGATTATAGCAAGAATGCCACCAATTCAATCTGTACTGAATGATTCTTAAGATTAATTTGTGATATACAACTGCTGTAGATTGTTTGGAAACCTTCTCCTTAAGATTGTATAGGGGTCTGAAGGCAGCACAGATATGTCTGTTCCATCTACAGCCTCTAATTTGAAAGCTGCTGCACCAAAACAGAATGCTGTTATGCAAATGAGTCATTGTCTTTACCTTGATGAAGTCATGCACAACCAGGCTGCTGCAAAACAAACACTCAAACTGCTTGATATTGTTGGTATTCTACCAGATTATACATGCAAACAATCTGGCAAAGAAGTTATGTTTTACTTGCATTACTGTATGTAATCATGATTATTGTTAAAACTGTGTAAATCTTAAATCTCAATCATTTAATCACAGTTTTCACAACACAAACTAACAAAATAATGTAGAATGTTTTATTGTGCAAATGATATTGTAATTAACAACACATTATTACGGTTGGATGACAAGGTAACTGGGCTTTCCACAACCTAATATTGTCTCTCCATCAGTTGAACCATTTTTGCCTGTTACTTGACTGAAATGAAAATGATTTATCATTCCACACACTTATTTGTATTCCTGGGCTGTGCGTGTATGAATGAAAATAGCAGGTGTGCTTGGATGCGCCCTCATTGTCCTTGTGAACATGACCTGGCACTTTGCAATGGTCCTTGCAATTTGCTCCCATTCTGTAGAACCATCGCTCTCTTGTTTAATTAGTTGCAGCAAGAGCTTAAATGTTAGTTTAAGTAAATCTTAATATAGGATAAAACAAAAGAAAGAAAAAACAAGAAAAATGATCTATCTTCTTTCTTTTACAACTATTTGTGTCTGTTCCTCCCATTAGGCCTAATGCAACAACATTTCTACCTTCTTAATTTGTTCATACTTTTTAACTCAAAATGATTGTTTTAAGTGACTTATGTAGAATAAACTGCCAGTGTCTCTGTAACAGCTCAGTAAATCATTGGACTATTTTGTTTATAAACCCTTTTTTTTGTATAAATGGTTTCATGAACGCAAATTGTTTATCATGTACAACATACTGACAGCTTTCTTGGATGATTTACTATCATCTTGTTATTCTCTGCTGTGTGTACCACTGACTTTCTTATTTCAGCACACACCTCCATGAGATTCAGAAGCTCATATCGAACAATACACTTCCAAGCTGCGTTTTCACATTTGTGTGTATGCAGTGTTAAAGGTCCCGTGTGGGTGGTTAATCACTGCTCATGTGCTGAGGTTATATGGATGAGATGAAAACAACAGAGGGTTGTGCATGCCTGCAGGTTAGAACACTGGAAATACAATAGTGTAGTATTGTGTTTACAACAGGGTTAGAAAAGGAGATCATTTATAGACAAAGCATCAGATTTTCAAAAGAAAGATCTGATATAAATGTGTTTAAGAAAAAGAGTATTTATATACAAATGCACAGTGTAACACTCTGCACAAAGAAGATCTTCTGATCTACAATTAAGTACATTCTCACCTTACTGTATAAAATGTAACGCTAGTATACTCACAAATACATCATCTCTAATGTAAATGTGTTAAAATGATTTGCCTGCAAGGTAGTTATTTTCTCTAGTATAACTAGTGTGACTGCAATTAAGCCAATTGAAAATTACTCTCAGCAGGCATTTAGATTGTTTTTAAAATCTTCTGAATGATGGAAACAATCCGTAACTCTGTGGAAATGAGTATCCAAGGAGTAAACATCAATTTATGGTTCTCCAGAGTAGACAGTTTATGCAGATTTGTAAATGATGATGTTTGAATGTAAAATGGTTCTTTACCTCTCCTTGGAGATTATGTTTAGCAATTGTTAACAACAGTAAGTTTAAACATAAAGATAGAAGAACACAAGTAGAAATTCGAATTGTTTGAAAAATTCAGCAGTGTGTCACGTGATCCGTGACGAAGTGTATGTGGAGGTCAGGATCAGCCTCTGTTAGATACAGGGGTGAGCACACAACACTTTCATATTAGCAGCCAACATGATTCACACAGTTTGTCTTTTTGTAGTTGTGTCTTGTCTTGCAAAAGTTCAAGACTTTACCCCACATGATGTACTATTTTCTTAGTGGGTGCTGAGGTTTCTGTCCTCTCTGACCTTTTACTCATCACGTCCACCCACGCCAGTGGACGCGACTGCGAGCTAAATAGCTGAGATGGCTCTGCGTGAGTTCAGCTGGTTTGAAGTCTCTTCAGTCAAAATGGCCATATTGCCTAAAAAAGTGGTTTCATGTTTTGTGTAGGTTTATTGTGCTCTATTGTAGGTAGGTACCTGGATGTTAAGCTCAACCCCTCGCTATATTGTGTGTGAAGTATTTTGGGATCCACTAATGGCTTCTAAATGATGTCTCTCAGGTTTCCCTGCTTCCTTCAGTGCTATGTCCAGATCCCTTTATCAACAGATCAGTACTAGAGGAAAACAGTTTTACTGCTGCTCTGGCTCAGTTTTCCATTCACAAAAACCATTCTGGCAGTATCCCGAGTGTTATGACAGCACACTAATGGTCACATTGTCCCCAAAGGAAATAAACCAATTGATCCAATGTACAAGTGTGCTCATGGTACATTCTGAGGAGAGATAATGAAAAACCTTTTGAGTGGAGGATACATTGACATTACACTGTGTCTGAGAGTCTGTGCGCACACCATCTGGTACTTTGATGAAATAAGAGAATGGTAAACCTTGTGTGTGTGTGTGTGTGTGTGTGTGTGTGTGTGTGTGTGTGTGTGTGTGTGTGTGTGTGTGTGTGTGTGTGTGTGTGCCTGAATGTATACATGTGCATGTGTGAACAGGGTTTTAGGATAACTGAGCCTAGATGCCTGGTGTGTGAGTTCACAGTGTCCTTCTGAATCCTTGTCTGGATGCAAGCGCAGCAGATGCAGGGCGCCTCCTTCTATCAGGGGCCATGATCACTAACACGTTTGACCTGCTGACTGCTCGGTCAGGTCAACAGTATCGGCTGTTAGCACTTTTTACAGAACAAAGCGCTGTCTATGGTGTCAGAGCTCAAAGCCTTTTGTTACAGTCCCACTCTTAGGTGCTACTCAGCAAGGTATTTTCACAGTTTATAAGGATGTGTTTGGTGGTGCAAGTGAAATTTTTGTGTGGCTTTTTTTAAGTGTTCTTGCATTCCATATAGAGTTTGTTACTGAAAGGTTTTTGTTTAAGGATGTATTTTATAGGTTGTTCACTCACCAATTCAACCACAATCTCATGCAGCAAATGTTATCGTTTACCTTTTCACAGCGAGCCAAATGGTTGCTCAGCCAAATAAAACCACCTATGTATTAGCAGTGCTCCTTCAGTTAATCTCTTAAATGGACTGCCATTATAGGGCCTAGGAAGCGGAGTAATTGTTGGGTAAAGTGATCTCCAGGCATTTACTGCAGTTAACCTACTTAAACCACTTATTTCTGCCACTTTGCAGGAATGAAAAACATAGAAGCCATCACCAATATAGAGTCAAGCTTTAACTAATCCTAGAGCTGAAAATAGAGGGAAGAATTTTAATGAATGCTGTAGTGTGCGCTGGAATTTGCGTACGGATAGAGATGTCACTTATTTCTACTGTACTGAACAAATTCACTTTTATATTATTATTATTTATGGCTTCCAACCATTTTTTTTACAGCATCACCATATAACAAGTGTCACATGAGGTATGATGATGATGATGATGATGATGATGATGATGATGATGATGATGATGATGATGATGATGATGATGATGATGATGATGATGATGCATTTTATTTAAAGGCACCTTTCAAAGCACTCAAGGACACCTTACAAGACACACATAAAACAAACAAACAACCGTACAATATAAATCAGCAAACGTTGATGTGGAAGTTAGTATAATTTTACAAAGATAAATAAATAAATATGGCTGTGGCTACATAGTACAATAGTACAATGTAAGAACAAGAATGTGATTACATAGTTAGTGTGACACAGAGTATGCAACTAGGAATAAGTGCGTTTTCAGGCGGGATTTAAAGGTGGAGACAGAATCAGAAGTGCAAATGTTTGGTGGGAGAGAGTTCCAAAGGTGGGGGGGGGGGATCGGCTGAAGGCTCTTGACACCATGGTAGTTAAGTTGGCAGATGGGGCAAAGAGCTGGTTGGCAGTAGAGGATCGGAGAGTGCGGGAAGGTGTGTAGATGTGAATCAGTTCAGAGAGATATGATGGGACTAGGTTGTGAAGGATCTTGAAAGTGAGGAGCATAATCTTAGAGTCAATGGAGGATTTGATAGGAAGACAATGAAGTTGCTGCAGGACAGGAGTGATGTGTTCAATAGAGGGAGTTCTAGTGAAGATACGAGTGGCTGCATTCTGTACCAGTTGGAGTTTATGAAGAGATTTCCGAGGAAGACCAAAGAGGAGAGAATTACAATAGTGGAGACGAGATGTAATCAGGATATTTACAAGGAAAGCGGTGCAGGTTGGTGGACGGAGACGACTGATGTCTCCGTCCACCCAGGGCTCAGTCCAAGGAGTGAGCCCTGGGGAACACCACTGGAGACTGGAGAGGAGCCGGATCTCAGGTTCTTGAATTAAACAAAGTGTGTGCGACCAGAGAGATATGATCTGAACCAAGCAAGAGGGATACCAGTGATTCCAATGGAGGCTAACCTGTCCAGGAGGATGTCATGAGAAACGGTGTTGAAAGCTGCGCTCAGGTCGAGGAGAGCAAGTATGAAGAGAAGCCCAGAGTCAGATACAATCAGGGGGTCATTGGTGAATTTCACCAGGGCTGTCTCAGTGCTGTGGAGGGGACGGAAACCAGACTGAAATTATTCATTAAGAATGTTGTCAGACAGATGGGTGTGGACCTGAGCTGCAACAGTTCCTTCTAGTATTTTGGAGAGAAATGGCAGGTTTGAGATAGGACGAAAGTTGTTCCAATCATTCGGATCTGCACCAGGTTTCTGGAGTGTTGGAGTTACTGCAGCATGCACTGCTTTTAGATGCAAGTCAAATTGACATTTGAATACTCACGACCTCAACATGCTACAAAGCAAGCCATGGCTTTTGCTAGATCCCTTGTCACTTCTAATTTATTATTTCAAAGAAAAGCACAGTGGTTGATGTTATTGATCTTGACATTGTTTTTGAAAGCATGTTACATTTCTTAAAGGGAGACTTTCTTTTCTTTTTTGATTATAAAGCAATTCTAGGTGCAATATAAATACTGTGATGGTATCAAAACACACAGCTCGTATTCAGAAACTGTGTCTTTAAACATTTTCATGTCATAACTATATGGACAGTGTTTCCCTATCGTTGCCTTGGAGGGGCAGCACAACCCTCCATGGGGACCCCCCCCCCCGCCCCTCTTGATAAAAAAGAAATACACGTTTATACACGTTCAATTGTTTAATTTCAGCTCAGTTTGAGAGCTGCCACTGCATTTTGCTGTCATTTATAGTCATGCTAGTGTCTCTCTTTTCCTCTGTTCTCTGTGTTTCACCAAGGGCAGGGCTCACACATACACACACAGTGGAGATGAGGAGAGACAGTCGCGGAGCAGTTGTTGGATGTCATTGAACAGCCTTCCAAAGGTTGGATAACATTGTCCTCAATTGTGGTGATTGCACTTGACCAGTGACTTTTACCCAGAGCCCTGGTTTTACCTAGCTACAGTAGGCTACAATCAATTACCTGCGATTGTCCTGGGCATGTGTCACTCAGAAAACAGCCAATCAGAAGAGCGGGGTACAGAGCAGGCGCAAAACCGCTCATTTCAGGATGAGTCAGACAAAGGGATTGCATCTATAGCTTATACAACTGTTACTTGGTGATTTTTGACCATTAAAACAGGCAAATGTTAATAGACCACGAAAATGGAAATATTAAACTGGGAAAGGGGCATAATATGACCTTTTTAAAGAGCATTGCTCCAAATCTATCTTCATTAAACCCCAGCTTCTTGCCTAACAAGACTGTAGCTTAATGGTCTTAAAGTGTCAGAAAAAAGTGCTTAATAATGCATTCCCTAAATGATTGTATGGAGGTTT
Source organism: Scomber scombrus (assembly GCF_963691925.1). Lineage (NCBI taxonomy): Eukaryota > Metazoa > Chordata > Actinopteri > Scombriformes > Scombridae > Scomber > Scomber scombrus. Next base: position 14,271,913 of record NC_084970.1, read on the forward strand.
TATTACATATTTTTAAATATTAGATTGTGATATTCTGTAAGATTTACACTATCCTACAGAAAAGCAATAGTTTTGCTTCATTGACTGTGTTTAGTTTTAAACAAATTGGTTCTGTTTAATCCCTATTATGTTTTTGGTGTTGTTTCTTAATCTGCAGCAAAGATTTATGTGACATTATATCATAAATAGTACTGATACAAATTTTTTAAGCTATTATTTTTTGACATATGGGTTTTATTTTTTTGGTAGGCTATGCCTCAGTATTTGGGTCTGTTTTATTTAATTTATTTTTTCTGATTTATCACCTACAGCTATACCATTCTGTTAGTAGTAGCCCGAACATCTTTTTTCCCCCCTGGAGCTTTCTCCTACTCCTCCTGGATGTGCCATAAGCACTCACAGTTAAACTGTATATATATTTGTGTATTATTGTTTTTCTTATTACAACTCTGCTTCCTCTTAGGGTTGGATAGGAGAACTTCATGGCTAAAAATTTAGGTGATATCACATGCCTATTTATGCATTTCAGAAAATCACTGGCTTTCACAACAAACCTTGCCACTAAGTGTAACAGCTTTGGCTGCAAAGTTCATGTTAGTTTGTTGTGTTGTGAGCACTTATTGTGTCATATTTGTCTTGATTATACAGGCTCCAGGAAAAAACTGTTTAAAATCATTAAATAGCAACACAATATTAAACTGCTTAATTGGACTGAAAGTGATTAATGGGTTATTTTTTTGTTTACCTGATTTTTGTTTGAGTATGAGCCTTCAACATTCTCTGCAGTAATGAGCTTTCTATTGTTGCATGTCTAAAAGACAGTGAGTTTACTAGCATAGTTTCATACCCTGACAGATGCCAGATGGTACAGGTAACATAGATAACACAGGAGTGAGTCCGCAGTGATGCTTGAGCTGCATCTCAGTGAACAAAATTGATACAATGACAAAATATGGCATGTTATTACATTATCCTTTTGTAAATAAAAGTGGTCAAAAGTATACTCTATGCTTAATTTGTATCTTAATATTTGATCTGAAAATGGAACAAAACAATCAACACAAACAGTTCATTTTTAAACCATCCTACTAAGAATTTAAGTTTCTAAGACCAAAATTCTATTATTTCACACTATTTTGCTCTCACCACAATCCAATTTTGCAGTTATATATCTTGAAAAGCTCCAAGACTAAAGTCAGGTAAAACCTCATACTAATAATTGAAAGTGTGGAGGACATTACTTTTCTATTTGTGGAATGTCTCCTGTGTTCAGGACCAATGTTCTAGATTTTTGGCACAGTTTAGTGAATCCAATTTAGAATGTCCTCTCATTCTTAAAAGGCTCAATTCAGAATGACGGTAATAGTGAGACATGACACAAATTATAAGTCTCGAGGCTGGTGTCATCTCCAGTGCTTTCTGGAGCTGAGAATGACATCACTGTTTATCAGTAATAAACATGAAGTCATATGTTTGACACACAGGAACATTTTATATTGTTTCTGGTCTTCATTCAGAGGTAGAGGAAGTAATCAATTCTCCCTCCTTCTTCCTTTCACACCAATTTTGAAACATATTTTAGTCTATAACTTGTAAATATGCTTAAAATATGTGAAAAAATGTAAAGCACATTTCTCTCCATTTCATATATAGTTTCTGCAGTTTCCTGTGTGTGAATGTATGTGTGTTATCTCTGCTGGAGGAGATGGCATGATATACCTTGATTTCCCAGCTGTATTGATTCTGTATATTCTGTCCTTGGTGTATAATGTCATATCAGTCATGTTCTACTAAATAACAGTGATAGGATGTTTGGGCAAAAACATCACTCTCATATATAGCTGACACTGCATAAGTATATAAAATGTGATCCACATAATATAAGAAGCTATATATTTGCCCCTTGTGAACTTCAGTATCAAGATGTAAGTATCACCACCTGTAATGTGTGCAGTTTATGTATCTAAAACCACAAAGAAACAATGGACTCCCTCTGATGTCTGCGTCTGCGATGCCTCTGATGTGGTGAATAGCTGTCCCACATTTAAATTTTAAACATATCATTTTTATTCAAATAAAACATTCCTCACATTTCTATACATACTCCCTTGTTTGAAATACATATTCTAACCTATTTTGACATTTTTTTACTAAGATTAGACTAGATGGATGCAGTGAAAATGTTGACTGGGCATACATTGCTGCAGAGTGTTGAAATGCCAGACATGACACTGGTTCTTACCTTTCTTTAAAGGGAGCAAAGATTCAGCTGCACTCCCAGTTGACTTTAAAACATTTCCTGCTCTGAATTTTAATCTTTTGTATTACTTTATACCAGTTTGTTGTATATTTCATGTTTGCAGTCAATTGATATAGCAGCTCTCTATGGATATTTTTTTCTACCAGCAACCTTTGCTATTGTACCTTGATGGAGAGGCTTAGATGTGTCTGCACGTTTAAAAAGTGTTTCGAGATGGTGAGAGATGACACAGTTTATGGTTGTGTGAATTCAACATGTTGTCAGAGGATTTTGATGGACTGTCAACAGTGTTTGAGGCAGTCACAGTAACTGCAGCTCAAGGTTGCAGTTCATTTAATGTTATCAGTGCAACAGAGTCCAGAGACTGTAACATGACATCCAATAGCTAAACAACTAGCTCAAAGAGTATATGTAAAACATAATACATCCAGAAACTTACTGTACATACCTATTTGAGCTGTTGGATATGGCTATCAATAGTCTGAAGGTGAAGATGAAGGTACTCACAATTTGGTTGATTGGAAACAATCCAACAATCAACCATCAAAAAAGACCATAGATCTGGTCAGATGAAAAAAAGTTTTAAAAATTCAGGTTGAAGAAAGATGATAAATAGGATCTAGACTGAATTATACCTAAATCTTTAAGATTTTAGTTTATTTCTGCAAAGACTTACTGTAAGTGAACTGCCCAGTCCCTCAGGCTGGAGGGTTAAACTAAGGACAGAGAGAACAGATGCTCAGTTGTTTTTGTTTTGTTTTTTTTATGTGATGTATATCATTGCCCATTTCATGAAAAAAAGCCTGAGTGTCTTATGAACTAGGACAACAAAACATTGTGAGTGTTGTCTTTCTTTTTGTACTGTTGCTGTATGCACTATTTATTACTATTTTCCCTTATTTATTACCTCCTCTGTATGATGCTCTCATTTCCTCTCCTCTCCAAAAACATCTTTACCAGTGTGATTCAGCTGTTAGAGCTCAGAGTATGGTCTTCCCTTATGGGTTTCCTGCTCTCAGGACCACTTCTCCACTGTGGCATCTCTGTAATGGAGCCCCCAGGAGCCTGAGCTTCTATCTAAACAAGAAAGGATTTACACAACTGAGCACTGATTGTGAACGCAGTGCCAGCATCGCTGAGTCCCACTGGGCCACTTCAAGGGCAATAAGATGGCAGGCTGCTGACAGTGAACATCTTTTTAAGAGGATCGCTGTCTTTCCTTCTTGCAGCTGAGGGTTTTTTTTGGGGTATGTGCGTAAACATAAAAAGGAGATGATGTAGGTGTATTACACTGACTGTGTAGTCACGCTGGTAACTGCATCGTACATTAAGGAGCTATTTGGTTTGAAGGATGAAGGAGATTCTGTCTTTGAGGTTGAAAACTGCAAAATAAAATCCACAGCACAAAGTGATTGTGACTGTTGGTGGGTGATTCAGTGTTTCACCAGATACGTTAATATGAGTCTTTGGCAGACTGAGAAAGTATTTTTTATCTCAAACTTCCCTCTTTATGTTACCATTCCTCCACTACAGCTCATCATTGAAACACTGTCTGTGGAAATATTTAACTAAAAAAGAAGTACTATTAAAGAAGTTTTTTCCTTATTCATATCAGGGGTCTAATGATAAGGGGTGTTGTATTTCTGCGCATATTGTAAAGCAATACAGGCAAATTTGTGATTTTTTGCCATACAAATAAAATGGACTTGACTTGACAGTAAACTCGGAAGATGCCCACTTGATTTTACTACCTCAGATTACTCTAATGTTAACTTCAGATAAACTTCAGTATACATTTTTGGAAGGAACAAGGACTATGGATTGACTGCAGCAAGCCAAACCACTAGACTAGGGTTTCAAGACTGTGGCACTATTCTTTATGTTCTTCAATTATGCATTAGTCAAGCACATTTGCATGTATCAGCTTGATAAAAGTAACAAAGAAACAAAAACATACATTTCTCACACAAAAATGTGTCTGGAACCGCCCCACAGTAATGTTCGCTTATAAAAAAAGCTCATGTACGAAGTAAGAATAAAAAAACATATTCACTTTCTTCCTGGAAGTTAGGTAAGAAGATCTCTCATATCTTTATGAGAAGTATAGCACTAGAGCCAGGAGGCAGTTAGCCTAGCTTAGCATAAAGACAAACATAGGGGGAAAATATGTAGTCCAAAAATACATCTACCAACACTTCTAACAGGATGTTGTGTGCTGTAAATACAGCAGACAAAAACAGACACAGCATTATTTTACACACAGTTTTGTTTCTTGAGTTATGTTGAGGACGAGTAATATTGGTTGAGCAATTTAAATAAGTGCCACTGTGGTGTTCATCAAGAATAAATCACCAGCATACAGCCAAATGTAAAGTAATGGCTGTGGAGCTCAATAAAGACCCAATTTAATACAGTTTGGGAGAATTACATGGAGAGAAGATAGTGTTATCCATAAGCAGTGGAATGAGTCATCCCCTTAAAGGTACCAGGGAGTAGTTTTATTCACAGTTTGTTTTCTCCCACTGTCAGCATTTTGTACCAACATGTGGCCTCATGTTTTCAGACCAGTTGTACTTATCTGGTGTCACTTGTGCAACAACAGCTTGCTCTGTGCTCCTCTTGGTCAGGGTGCTGAATTTATATTATAAAAAACAAAAAAACTCACTCATAGTAATGTTTTCACTAAGCTTCATGAGGTGAAGTGTATTCTTAGCAATCCTTTCAGTTGTTGTTGTTTTGGAGAGGCCATTACCTTAAGATTCATCATTGACCTGTCTATGTGACTAACATGATAGAGGTAAAACACAACCCATTAAATGAAGGATGTAATACTATCCACAGGATTTACAGCTTATCATTAAAGAAACTGATTTCACATCTGGGATACCTTCTGTCCCAGTAGCTCCTGTAACTTAATGTAACCTCTTAATTAGCATTTCTTTCATGTGTCTTTCAGAACAAAAATTAAGCGTGTTCCTGAGGCTTTCTGTCCACATTCATGCAGCATACACTGCAACACTTGAAACTGGAACACACTTGTGCAATCACAATGCATATACAATATACCTAAGTAACTAGTTGACCCATCTGCACACAACATTTTGATATAACTGATTTATTGCTTCGATCAGACTGCCAGGGAAGGCATGTTGAGCATAAATCTACTACTACTTAGCTGCTGACTGACAGAAGCATCTCCTACTTCTGTGCCTGCTTTCCAGACTGCAGAAAGTACACATTACCATATCATAAGATTATAGTAAGCCATTTACTGGCTTTGCTGCTTTCAGCCTTGGCAGCAGAAACTTTACTAGCAGTGACAATCAGCGAAGATATCATGCAGTGTTGACTGAGATATGCTAACTCGCAGCACTGCGGTTGAGCCCCAAAAAAGCAGGCGGTGTGTAAGACCACCATGAACCATTCTGCCACTTAATCACCCGCTACCCAGGAGCTCGAACTTGTATGTAAATACTAAACTAAAGCATACATTGTTGAGCACCAGTGTTCGCAGAAGCTGCACTAGAAACAAGTAGTCTTTCAAGACCATTTGCTTTGTTGTTGCATTTCCATCCTCTAGCTTAAAATGACACCATCATTTATTGATGTGGTGTTTCCCAAGCTGATATGGAACCCCTCTCAATAATTAATCTGACGCAAGGCCTGGCCAGGCAGAGATCGGCGTGCTGCTGCTGACGCTCCAGTAAGGACCGCAGTGATCATTTGGCCCCAGTCTGGGTTATTTTCCATTCCTCCGTTTATCACTTTTATTATAGCTGTGATGAAACGCAGCGCGTGCTTCCATAAAGCACTTATGGGCCTCTGCTTGTTTAATATATTCCTCTCTCACTGACAGGCCAGCACTAATCACATTTACCCATGAGTCACTGTGGTTAGTATCATGGCTGCCCGCTGCACACACCCCGTACTATCAGTACTCTTTAACACATCTTACACACAGAATAAACATATTACATACATGAACACTGTGACTGCTACCGGTATGTCTACTGTGACAACCACCAACCACCTTTACTGCTACTGCTACTGCCAAAACAATTTCACTATCTACTGACTCAACTTTCCCCAACTTGACACGAGAACTTTGTTATAATCCATTGATGCAACCTTCGATTTTCTGTTTTATATCTTGGTAATTTCATTAAGTTAAGCAGAGTATCCTTCTCCCATTCACATCCTCCATTTCTTCCTATGGCCAGATGGGAAGGCCCTTTACTAAATATGTCATTGTCCGGGTCTACCCCAATATCTCATCCCACATGGAGTGGGATGGAGTTTTGAGCATTGTGGTCATATCTGAGCCCAGACAGGTTGCAACCCACCCATAGTACCCAGAGTTCATGAATATTGGTGAGGATTGGAATGTAGATTGAAAAAAGTTTCCAATTCAGGTTCAGCTCCCTCCTCACCACAGGTGTCCACTACAATACATGCATGACTGCAACAATCCTCTTGTCACATACATACAACTAATTATCTTTGTGCATTGTTCTTCCTGAATGTTATATTTTACAACCTTAACCTATTATAAGGTTTCTCAGGGAGACTGGTCACCAGAGCACCTCCCCAGTCATCTTTCTAAAAGTTAGGAGCCAGAGGTACCTGGGAAAAGCCTTGCCTCCTCTTGCTGAGTTGTAATAAAGTTGCCAGAACCTCTTTGAGGTCAATTTAGAGTGCGTCTCTGCTTCTGTAACCTCAAAAGCTGCAGTCTTTTTTTTGGCCTGCAAATATCGTTCTGCTGATTCTTGAATCCCCTGACCCCATGACCTATACTGACACCTTCTTCAATATGTCCCACCTTTAAATCAGTGTTTGTGACTGTTCCAAAAACCTAGGATCCTTTTGTCTACATCCCTCAGTTCAGTTGTATCCAGAACATGTTAAGACTGTATTCTTGGAGAAACCCCATCTGTTATTTAGCAGACTGTGCAGTTATTTAGCCCTTGGCCTGTAATCTACTTGCACATGTCCAGGACCTGCACAAGCACACATACACAACATGAAGAAAACAAGGCCTCCAGGTCAGCCATTTGTCTTGATCAGGGAGGACCAGCAAAATCAAATAGCAGAGTTTAATGATTTCCCCATGAACTGAATGGAAGCTGACAAGGTAATCATCATGGCCCCAGCTCATTTATTTTTGTCAAAGGTCCCAGCATGGTTGATATAATTTAAATAATCTGCTAAATGAATACTTCATGCTCATGAAAGACAGTTCAAGATAAAAGAAAGTCAACGTCAGTAATATTATATCAGCCTAAATGGCATTTAGTGCATACGCCAAAGTCCAATTTTGCATGCAGGTGATGGACTAATCCTTCCCAGGAAAGTGACATCATATAATATGATTTTCCTTTTATAATAATTTATAATTTTGACTTATTAGAAGGGCTTTGGGTGGATGGCTAGATGATCAGCTGGAAAAAAGCTACAAAGCAGCAGGAGAGCACTGTTTGACACCAATGACTGGACATTTTTATCATCAAGTGCAGGCATTTTAATAGAGAATTTTAATGTCATGTCTAGCATTTTTTGACATTTTTACAGAATTTTAGAGTTTTAAATCAAACTATGATCTTTCGCTAACGCTATCCAAGTCGTTTTTATGTGCGTAAACCTAACCAAAAGTGGTTTGCGCCTTAACCCAACCAATGGTGTTAAATGACACATGCAAAAGTAAAAAATGTGGTGTTAAATTGGTTTATCACCTGCATGCAAAATGTTACTTTGGCGTATGCTCTGCACGCAATTTGAAAGTGTAAAGTTGTGTTATTTGTATGCAGATTGTGAGACCAGGATGATAGTATACTTTTACTAATTAGACAACATTTGCAAAGTGTGATATGTGTATCTATACATACTACAGCTGAGGAAGCTGCACACTGTATGAGTATGAAAAGCAGTTGGTGAACGCAGTTTCTAATCTAATCTTAACTAATCTTACATGCCTTCAGAGGGCCTAAAGAGACCTGTGGTTCAGTATGGACATACTGTAGATGCTTGACTTGTAGAGAAACATGAAAACAATTTAGCTAGCACATTTTTTGCCAGAAATAAACAGATATACAAAATAAATATTAACAAAAATTATGGCCGCATTGTAGTACTCAGTATGGCTGTCACATGAAATCTATGCCTCTTTTTTGAGACTTTTCTGTCTTTTTAACAAAAAAATTCAACACAAAACACACCTTACTGGAAACAGTCTGGCCAGGTAAATGCAAGTGACACAGTATAATACACAATGAGGTGCAACATAATGAATTTGCTAAACCGTTTAAAGTCCCTGTGTTGAATACAAAACATGTATTCCAATGTAAAACCTAGCATATACATTTTGTACTGTATGGCCACTAATCTCTATAGCAGGTTATTTCATTTCCAGATATACTGATTTGCTTTGTAATAAAAAGTGTTAATCCAACGTCAGCAGGGATCTCATTATTTCCCCCACAGCAATAACACCTGAGGGAGAGAAAACTGTGAAAGAAGCAATTCCCACACTGAAATCACATGACCATAAACCACATAATAGATCTGCAGTTTACCTACTCAAAAACAATAAAATAGTGCTTTAAATACCAACGTATAGCATTTCCTCCCTGCAGCCACTAGTGTATTGCAGCTTGGCTCTGGGTTTAAATCTCATAAGGCTCCTGAAGAACACTTAACTTCAGATCAATAATGTTTCGGCCTCAGAGCTCGCCTATGTGTCCCAGTGGAGCCCTGGTCAGCTTACTGAAGTTCAGTGTGTCTCATCAGTATGCAACACAACACCACATACTGTATACATTATAAGAGTTTGATCAGCTGCCTATGGGCAAGAGACTTCTGCTGCTTTGTTCTTTTGCTGTTTAGTCCAGGCAGATAATTAGCACAGAACAAAGTTAGTGTGCTTCTATCTAGTCGTTACAAACTGCATCAGAGTGCAGACTCAGGTAAATTACCAGGAGCAATATGATAATCTCCACTCATTGTAATGCACAATAAAAGACTCTAGATCAGAAGCTCTTTATTAAATCAAGCCTAAAATCTGTTGTTCATGACTCCAGTATACTGTAAAAACTATGAATTCTTACATTGTGCTGTTGCTGTTAAAAGTACTTCAGCTTGTTTGTGTGTTCCAGCATTCTTCATGAATGGTTTCAGCTAATTCATTTCATTCCATTTCTTTTATTTGTGTTGGACTGAGATAAATCGCCTTGCCTATCTGTTGTTGTTTCATAACTACTAACTTCGACATGGATCATCAGTAACATCTTACACACACACACACACACACACACACACACACACACACACACACACACTACATGGGAATACAGACAGACAGACAAACGCACACACTTCGGAATGGCCAATAGAAACACACAGGACGCATAGGAGGAAACACACAGAAACAACATGATTAATTGGGATGGCTTTTTTGGGCATCGCAGTAGTTTACACCACAGTGCACAGCAGATGGAGGGAGTGGGAGGCACAGACTCTGAAATGTTGTTTATCTGGAGATTTCTCAGGTGTACCACAGACATATATAATAGAGCAAGAAGGATTGAGGCTCACTGTGTGTGTCTGCGCATGTTCATGGATGTGTGTGCTTCCAATTTTGCTGCTGGCCTAGTCAGCAGGCCTGTCCTGGTGAGTCAGGGTGTATGTTGTGACAGTGACATACAGACACACTGACAGAGGAAATAGAGGTTCAGCCCTGTGCATCCTGGGAAACGTCTGGCCAGTGCACAACTTGACACAACTGGACCTAATAGGATAAGTTTAATTTGTGGTTTGATGTGGGCTGGACTCTGCTTCAAAGATTCTATTGTAAAGACTAGATTTAGATGTTTATCATTAATGAATTGTCTTCAGTTGTCTTGCTTCAGTCAAAGATGTATAATCTTTTCAATTATTATTCAGATGTTTTGACAGATTCATGTTGTGCAAACAGCATTTTTTTTTTCAAAGATCTGTGTGAGATTATACTGCAGATTCATTGAAGTGCTTTCAACTGTGTTGATTGTTTATGATCTAACTTTGAATAGTCTTACAGGTGAATATTAATAATACTAGATATATTGTATGTTAGTTTAAACTATTACAAAGTGAAAAAGCTTAATTCAGCCCAGGCACTGCAACAAATGATTATCTTCATTCATTTCCAAATAGTGGAAAAATGCCCATGATAGTTTCTTAGAGCCCAAGGTGATGTCTTCAAAAGTTTTGATTTATTCAATCAATAGTCCAATATCCAAATAAATTCAGTTTACTGTTATGTATGACACATAAAACCTTGAAATTCTCACATTTGAAGAGCTGCAATCAGCAATTTAGTAAGTAGTCCTACCAAGGACAGTGCAATATTAATCTCAATCATTTTACCTCAGGCCATTTCCTCTGCTTGGCCAGTTGTTGGTTATGCACATTGTTGAAAGCCTCTCCTGTAGTTGGATAACTTCAAATCTGCCATCATTTTTCAACTCGCAATCATCGAAATAAATTCAACTCCTGGGGCGTGCTCTTGAGTTATGAACTTGGGAAAGGTTTAATCCAATCCAAACAGAGGTGATGATCTTATTCTCAAGTGCCCTGACAATAGTAACATAACCTAAAGGGTGTTAAGATTTTTTTGTGATAGTGAAATAGAAGTGCAGACAGCCTTCAACACAGAGATTCTTATGTTGTTTTTAATGATACAAATGAGCAGGCTTTGGATCTCACAATTGCTCTTACATGGACCGACATCTGAATGCAGCTATTTCCATGTCTTCTTTTTGGTTGTTGTACTGGGGCAGATTCATCAGTGTCTTACTGTTCAGGCTTATTCTCTCTCTCTATCCTCTCTCGGTTTTCTCTCTCTCTTTGTTATCTAGTTTTGTCCCTCCCTTCTCTTTCCCCCCTTCTGCTCTCATATATCTGCCTTTGACTTTCTCTGACTGTGCAGTTTTGTGTCACTTATGTGACTTATGCAGTGTCTCTTCTTAATGGCAGTGTAGGATATTGTATAGTGCCCTTTGCCACTATAGGAAGAAAAGCTTTAATATTCAAGTACTATATAGTGTCCTCCATTACTGTAACAATCACAGCGGATGAGCTCACTATAACAATAAACAAAATATATATTCAACGGGATGGGGAATTTAATGTTAGCATGTACAATTCCATTGCACACACATACGTTTACTTTATAAGAGGTGTAAAAGTGGTTCTCTGCACATCTTCTTGCAATGTGTAGCTGAATCAGATGCTACACAGATCAGAGGCAAACTTCAGAGAGAATAAACATTCATGGATTATGCTATGGCCCAATATTATGCACAGGCGAACCATAGCTCTACAGCCTCATTAAAGTTCTGCATAACTTAAAAAAACCTTCATGTTCTCCTAGAAGTGGTGATACAGTGAACTCACTGAATCGCAAGAAGACATACTGGATCCATTCTCTTAACACAGCTGAACCCTTGGGCCTTAATGAACTGAATTTGTTATGCCTCCTTTAATTCATGATATATGCTTTTCTACAGAACTAAGCTATAAGCTATACATTCTGAACTGAACATATCCTCGTCCTTCAACACTCTCACTACCCCTGGACAATTCAGGACTATGATCTCAAATTACTTAACCTCATTGCGCAATTGTTTTCATGAAGTATTGTTCTCTTCTGATCTATTTAACCCTACTTATTTTGTGTTTAACTGTGTATCTCAACATCATTGCAAATGAGAGAAACCTCAATGATTTTCGAGACTTAAATAAGTTTGAACGAATGAACATGCAACTTACCCTTTGTGCTGGAATTTTTATAACACAAAGATATACACCCACTTTATTGAAGAAAGGAACATCTAACACCTGCTTATTCAAGTAATTGTCCGATCAGCCAATCATGTGGCAGCAGCGAATTGCATAAAATCATGCAAATACAGGTTAGAAGCTTACTGTAGAGCGAAAAACAACAAACATCCCATGAGCAGCAGTTCTGCAGACAAAAATGCCTTGATGAGAGAGGTCAGAGGAAAATTGCCAGACTGGCTTGAGCTGACAGGAAGGCTATGGTAACTCCGATTACGGAAAAGCATCTCAAAATGCACAGCATGTCGAATCTTGAGGCTACAACAGTAGAAGACCTCAGGGTTTCCACTCTTGTCAGCCAAGAACTGAAATCTGAGGCTACAGTGGGCACAGGCTCACCAAAACTGAACAGCTGTAGACTGGAAAAAAGGTAGCCTCATCTGATGAATCTCAATTTTTGCTGAGACCCGCAGATGGTATAGGGTCAGGGTCACAGTATTATTACTGACCTTGTGCATCCCTTTATGGCCTTTATGGCAATATACCAGTTTTCTAATGGCTACTTCCAGAATTATAAAACACAATGTCACAAGGCAAAAAAATCGCTTCAAACTGGATTCATGAGCATGACAATGCGTTTAGTGTACTTCAGTGGTCTCCCACGTAACCAGATCTGAATCCAGTAAAACACATTTACAATGTGGTAGAATGGGAAATTCAGCATAAGATGTGCAAAAATTATGTGATACAATCTTGTCAACATGGACCAGAATCTCAAAGGAATGTTTCAAAAATCATGCCACAAAGAATTGAATCTTCTTTGAGAGCAAAGGGATGGTCTACCAAGTGTTAGTATGGTGTTCCTAACAAAGTGCTCAGTGAGTATTACAGTATTCTTGTCTGTCTTTGCTGTGTATGGGACACCTGAATATTGGCTCAGCTACTTCTGGCCTTGTGTCAGTTATCCAGTAGGTTTAAAATCACATTCAACCTTTCCCCCAATGATTATGTGCCTATTTTAGATTGACTGTGTTCAGCTCATGTCTTAGTCCACTCTGAACCTGTTTGATACAGTTTTTGGCTTAGATGACTTAGCTGAGCGGTAGTCTGCAGCATGGATCTGTGCCTACTCACCTTTGGTGTATGACTACACTGTAGGTGACTGTAACTGTTATATTACACAGTGTCATAGTTGAGAGTTAAATTTGGCTAGCTTTGGAATAACAACTAAAGAATTACTGGCTCATGTTTTGTTATGTGTTCATTGGTTGCCTTGTTGCTATCTACCTTATTGTTGCAGCAAAGCCAAAATTATGACTCTATTAAAAATATATTTTAATGAGTCTTCTGGGGTAGATGCAGCTTTATGTAAGGGCTCTGCTAATTCTCAGTTAGCTACTGCCAGAACAGCAGGCCTGCTCCTCTCACACTCACTGCCACACCTGATTAAGACTACAGTACATTTTAATTTAGCTGAACAACTCATATTATTTTAGTTATTTTATTAAACAATTACCTAACCTAAAATGTAAACATTGTATTTCCAGGTACTTTGATGATACAAAAAAGATGATTCTTTTGTACTGCATTGCATGACAAGGACTTCTCATTTTGAGCTTGCCTCTTCCTTTGCCTACACCTTGTCTTGCTGCTTTTCCAGGTCCTTTTCTGCAGCAGAAATTTCTCAAAGCTTTCACAGATGGCTGCTGCCTCAATATGAATATTTGATAGCCCTCATATATCTCCCTTGAGGGTAGTGAAATATTAAAACACTTTCTGGTGGCCGTTTTGACTTCTCAGTTCCCAAAAAATGGACTCCCTAATGAGAATGGAAAAACAATGTTTTGATGTGACACTGTCTACATGTTTTCAAATGTCATTTTGAAATTCATTTGATAATGTAACATTGCTTGCTGTTTTTCCTAAGCATGGTGTTCTCATTTATGCACCATTCATCTGCTGGGTATTCATTAACTCTGTGTGAATATGCAAATGTTACGTGGGACAGAATGAGGTGGCTGCAGACTCCTGTGAAAAAGAGTAAAGTTGCCATTTTTCATTCCTTCCCTTTTTAATGTCTTTCAATAGCAAGCGCATTATACTTAGTTTGTCATGTTCTGTCTCTTTCAGCGGGATGCCAAGGGACAGTACCTGTTTGACCTCATCTGCCACCATCTCAACCTGCTGGAGAAAGATTACTTTGGCATTAGATATGTTGACCCAGACAAGCAGAGGGTAAGTATTCATTTATAATGATACATAACTAAATTGTAGTTGAATCCAGTGGTGTCTCTGTGCTACATGATGATTCATGATTTGGTCTCTTCTCCTTTCTTCTGTTCTCTTTCCTTTTTTTCATTTATTCAACTAACCTTGTGCACAGCCATTACATTGAATCCTGACTCACAGCCTCTCTGTCCTTGTCTATCTTCCCCCATTCTTCTCTGTTTTTCTATTGACTATGAAACTAAATTAAAAGGGGAAACTGCTTTGTTAAACACTGAAGTGTTATAATAAAAACAGTTGTTTGTAATGTAGATTTCATAAGGTTACATAGTAAAGCTACACAGTCAACATCAACAGTTCAGATCAGCTTTTGGTCAAGCAAACTAAAACTAAGCAGATCAAATGTGTGTAATTTAGTTTCTATAAGAAATGACAAATATGTTGAAAAGTTATGTATTTGTATCCTTGCTCACTCCAATAAAAAAATATGAGAAAAAAGAGATCAGCTTTTAGTATTTGGAAAGTAGCTTTAATTTACCTTTTTTTTTTAGTATTTGCGAACACAAATGACTAATTTGTTCCCTAGAATTAATACCTGGTGCACACAAACTACTTAATTTGTTACCTTGAATTAGCTTATCATTTCTGCACACTAATGAACAAAACAGAAACATGTTCACATCCCATAAAATACATTTTAGATATGCCAATGGCAATACAGAATTGTATTTAATGGGTTATACTCAATTTTGAAGATGATAACATTACCCAAAAGCAAATTTTAAAATGTCCAAGGAAACGAGATGTGAAGATGATGTAAGGACATGAAACCATCTGTGGCCACTCTCAATAAAAAGCTCTGCATTGACGGACACTTTTCTCAGAAGCTCTTTAATGTAAATTCCAGGTCTAACTGGTCTAATTTGTCATATTTCTACTATATAAATATACAGGCAGGTAGGTAAGCTTGCAGGTAAGCTGAACTGAGTGTTTGTTAATCACGCATTCTTGAACAGGGTTACACATGCTGTTGAGGCTTTAAAGGTTTTTGCAGATTCTCTTTGTTATAGTAGTGAAACCAGCTACCAGCTTGTGTTCTTCCTCTTAGCAGATGACTGAAGGTGACTGCTCTGTGAGACAAAAGTTTTCATTATTCATTTAAGTTGTAGATAATGAAGACTTTAGCCACAATGTCACAGTTTCTGTTATCACTCTATTTCGATCAATTTTTAAGATTTTGAATATGTCTAATTGATCCACACTGTCTCGCTCAATAAATCTTCACTTCCTTAGTGCAGCTACTTAGTGGTCATTTCTTGAGAAAGTTAACACAGTTGCTGAAAAAGTTCATTATTATAAGGTAATGAAAGCTGTATTGTGCACACGTTATTATCAGCATGTCATCTTCTCGTTGATTAGAGCCAGTTTTCAACTCATGATGTTTACAGAGAACAGCCTTCTCTTGATTATCTTACAGCTTTCTTTCATCTCCTCTCTGCATGGTGACTGCGTTGGAGAGAGTCTAAATAAACAGAAGGGAAGGAGATGGGAGTAATTCCAGTGTGCCTTCTAGCTATAGATTATAAGTCATGCTAAGACACTGAGCAATCAGACCCCTGACTGACAGTTAGCAGCTAAACATTCAGGTCTTCACTTCTCTTTCTCTCCCTTTCAGCATTGGTTGGAGTTTACAAAGTCAATTGCCAAACAAATGAAATGTAAGTATTTTGTTTAACGTGATTGATCAGTTTGTGCCAATTCTTTTGGTTGAATCAACTTCCAAGTTGTCAAAATTTTACCAAAAATAGAGAAAGGAAAAAATTGCTAAATATATAGATGAAACACATTAGAAATATGACAATACAAGATTTGAAATCTTCTTTTTTTTTACAGCCCAGCCTCCATTCACCATGTGTTTGCGTGTCAAGTTTTACCCACCTGACCCTGCTGCCCTGAGAGAGGAAATCACCAGGTAAGTTTTTGAGATAGCGCCGTTGGCTGCACCTTGGTAGTGTGGAGTTAGGTCTCAGGATCACTACAGGTACATCTGAAGTCTGTTATTTGATCTTTCCTCGCTCCTCGCCTGAACTGGAAGTCGTTCTGATCAGCCATTTTGAAGGCCATCTCCAAGGTCTTATGTCTGCTATGAGGAGCAAGGACTGAGGAGCGATGAGGATCTCTGAGGAGCCATGAGCAAGGATACATGAGAGCAGCCTTTATTTGGTGACACACCCCCTTATTGGATATCAGTTATTGAAGTCAGCTGATCAGACTGCTCTGATATATCATGTGTTGAGACAGATTACAAATTCAACTTAAGTGTATCACTGCAAAGTTTTATATTTTGCTTATTTTCTGATTCACTATTTAGTCTCTGATTAACAAAAGAACCATAAAAAAACTTTTCACGAATTGTTATTTTCGCCATTAACTTTTATAATGGATAAAATTAAAGTAATTTAAAACCTGTCTTTCAGATGAAGATTCAGATGTTTTAAAACACATTTATATTTTACATAATTTATTGTCATTTTTATTCAGTCTAATGTGTGGCTGAAATGGTTGTGTTGGGTTTGATATGAAAATTTCTATTTTGCCTGAAACATTTAGCATAATAAATCATTTCCAGTGTTCAAAAGACACCCTGATCATATTCTGGGTTATTCAATAATTAATTCACAATCAGAATATCAATAAATACATAATATAAACACATTCTGTCAGTAGAGATAGTTCATGTGCCTCTGAGCAGAACACAGTACACAGTATAAATACAGAATGCAGGTTTTTATTCATGTGAAGGTGTTTTTTAAACAGGTAACACTGCTGCTCTGTCAGTGATAACTGTGCACCTTTATTAGTATTAGCACAGTGCAGCTGTGAGCCTCAGTTGGAGGGATTAAGACAAAAGGAAAAGATGCAAGTGAAGGAAACATCGATGCAATTAAGAGACTTGAGGTGTATCCTTGCATGTCATGACTCTCTCTCCCATCAATAAACTTTTAAACCTGAGAGTAGTGACATGTTGAAGCATCTTCAGTTGTTTGTTTGCAGCTGAGTTAAATCATTCACTTACAACATGCAAATTGTACAAATGGCAGTAAGGGTTGAGAAATTCTTAATGGAAGTCATTAATTTGCCATGTCAGTGTGCATATGTCCTGATTGCACTCATTTAATATGGCCTTTTACAAGCCCAAACACTGTCTTGCATATAGAGTAGTTTGTCTTGCTGGAAAATTCAGACTTTGTCCAAAACACAGGGCAGAAGACAAAACTCAAAGAGATGCATTTTTGCACATTAAGTCAGACATCACTTGTATTTAGTTTTTATTGGACTGCCCACATTTTAAAGACTCCAGAAATAGATTAAACTATAAAAGTGGAGTGTGACAAAGAGTTGTGACAATCGCATAATGTCACATGATTAACCTGTTCCTTACTAGGCCTCTGGCTCAGGGTCCTGCTCGAAAATTGTTATTTTTGTGAAGTCAACATAGTGTAAAGATGCTGGCATTAGCAAACTTAATAAATGGAAGATATAAAATTATCATAGCACATAGAGACTCATTTTATTAAACCATGAGGGATATCTCAATCCAACTGCCTTGCTGTTTACAGCCCTGTCTTCTATCAAGGCTAATGCATTTGTTGTATTATTGTATGCTTCTGCGGCCTGATTTTATATAATTTTACAAACACTATAGCTAAGTAGAGGTTTTAAAAAATAATATGTGCTTGTATATGAATTGATGATGCTTTCAGAATGTCCCATTTGGGGCTAGAGCTTGCATATTTAAAATACTGTAAATGCATATGTGCGTGTACATGTAATCACATTTGCGGATGTATGTATGTATGTATGTATGTATGTATGTATGTATGTATGTATGTATGTATGTATGTATGTATGTATGTATGTATGTATGTATCTATGTATCTATGTATCTATGTATCTATGTATCTATGTATTTTTCCACATTCCGTAATTGTTTTTAGGTCTGTAGCCTTACAAAATACTGAAATTGTTTGTGGAAAAGTCTTCAGCTTGCCATCTTTATTATTGAGTGAAATAACCAACTTATAAAATAATAAATAAGTGTTTTACGTCAATTTATCTTACACACTGAAGTGGCATGCTGTGGTGCAAGTACAAAACAAAGTCCAGAAGTTTAATTTCACAGCAGTATCAAATCCTCAACAGTGAGCCCATTTGCAGCAGTGTTTCCCTTTTTATAAGCTGCAGTGTCATGAAGCTCCTCACCACGCTGCTGTATGTGGCATCCCTGACAGCTGAACAAACTGCTGTGAGGAGTGAGCCAGAGAGCGACTGAGTTCACATATCCCTATAAATCACGTCCCTCGACTGGTTGACACACGATGAAATCTCTCATTTGCAATCCAGCTTGTCTTGATGCAGCAGAGAGAGAGAGAGAGCTCCTCCGTCCTCCTACATCTGTTCTGACTGGAGGGTTTCACAGACTAACAAATATGGAGTAGATAAGCAAAAAGTTGGAAGGTAACCAAATTTAACGTAGATTTGTTTGTTGTTTTTAGCTACCAGTTGTTGTTACATATACTTTCACAGCAATCCTGTTGTTGTGTTAGCTTTAGATTGATTGATTAGTGACTAGACAAGTTTGACCAATTGACCAGAAAAATCCATATTTGAAAGGGACTATCTTTGACTGAATTGCTCCTAATTGTTCAGCTTGAGTGTCGACTGCAGAATGTTT
The DNA here is from genome assembly GCF_963691925.1 of Scomber scombrus. NCBI lineage: Eukaryota > Metazoa > Chordata > Actinopteri > Scombriformes > Scombridae > Scomber > Scomber scombrus. The sequence continues at coordinate 14,290,944 of NC_084970.1, forward strand.
AGCTGACCATAAACTCTGATCAACTTGAGACGATTACATACAAATTACCAAATTGTGTAACTTGCATAAAACATACCTCCATGGCCATCAGCTAATGTCATCATCAGGCAATAACTTTGTGTAACACAAAAAGGCTCAGTGTACCTACCAACATTTTTCATAGTGATGCTTGTACTATACTATTTATTGCTTTGCTGCTTGGAGAGAAGCTCAATCACAGGTGTATGAAATGAATACTGGGTAGGAAAAACAGACATATGAGTAATCTCTGGATGTTGTGGACGAGGCTACAAGATTGAGTCGCTCCCAGTGGATGTCAGTGTGAACCAGCAATCATATTTGAAATTATTGTCAATTCTCAGAATCATTATGTTTTAGCCGGAGTGATGCCTCGAGGTGTGCTGAATGTCCCGCGCCTTATGTTCCAACCCATAACTTTAGATTGCCAATCATGCATTCATTTAATTTTTCCTAAAATTTAATTATACATTAATGATAAATGGGTTGTGAGTAATGGAGTTGTCTCTAGCTATGTTTATTTTACATTTGACTGTGCGGCACTGCCCAGGTATAGTAGCTTATGGTTAATAACCACAAACAACATCTTAAGCAGATAGGCAACACAGGCCACATGCCTCACAAGCTATCATTCCATCAAACGACATTCCAAGTAATTCCTCTACTTGTATGCTCAAGATTTCTTTTAGCTTATCATCATCACTTTTTAATCTTTTTGAACTGTTATACAATTGTTACAAGTAAGGCATCTAATACAAATTCGTACTGTATGGAAATACACACAGAGACATACATACACTAACACACACCTGTTTACCCAATTCACTTTTGGGGTATTTCCATAGACTTATATTCATTTGCTGGAGATTTATCCTAACCGTAACCACTATTTGTCTAAACCTAATCCTTACCCTAACCTTAACCATAACCACTGACCCAAAACTCAGTGTTTTACCAATTGGAGACATGACGTTTGTCCCTGGCTTTTGAACAAGCTGTCCTCAATCAACTGGTCGTAACTCTGGTTTGTGTCCGTTAAAGTGACTTAAGTCATACCCACACCCACACACACACACACACACACACACACACACACACACACACACACACACACACACACACACACACACACACGCACACACACACACACACACACACAAACACACACACACACACACACACACACACACACACACACACACACACACACACACACACACACACAGCAAAGTCAGTCAGACTCACTTACAAAGTATCATAAGTATTTCTTCTCATTACAATCTCTTAGCCACACTTACATTCTCTGTTATACGGCATAATACATTTTATTGTTACACATTATTGTTAACTTGCAAACAGCCACTGTGTGTGTTGTCAAGAAATGGAAACCACTGTTGACATAAAGTATTGATCCTATCTAAATAATGACCCAAATCAGTTTTTCTGTGCTCCACTCCACAGATATCTCGTCTTCCTGCAGGTTAAGAGAGATCTCTACCATGGTCGTCTCCTGTGCAAGACATCAGATGCTGCTCTGTTGGCTGCCTACATATTGCAAGGTATGACTAAATGGGTTGTTCTGTCTTATAAGTATAATGATGCAAAGCCTGCAACCAGACTACTGTAACTTTTTTGTTTTGTTTTAATACAACAAGCATAAATATCCTTGTTCTATGGAAACATGGCATCCTTGGCCAGAAAACCAAGCAGTGAAATACTGTTCTTTGCTTGGTGTAGTTTAGATGATTGTGTGTTATCCCTACACACACTGCTTTGATTGGAAAAATTATTTTCACTGTGATGAAATTGATTCAGTTTTAATGTTGGCATATCCTCATGTTGGAACTTATTACAGTCGTCACAACAAATCACAACTGTACATGAATTACCATGTTTTTCTCTGACAAATGTTAACTGTATGTTAGTATACAGTATATATAATATTCAAATATGTCCATAATGACCGTGATCATCTGTAGCTTTGGTGTGATTTTCATACAAACTCTGGCTTGTTCATGAACAGTTGCCAGCTGTTATTGCCAGTTTTGTGTTTGTGAGGTCACAATCTGCCATACATGTACATGTATGTGCAAATTTGATAGCAGTATCTGGTCAGAGGTTAAAGGCTCATACTACTTCCACTTTTGCTTGATGGGGGCAAAATTTTATTGCTTAAAAATTCAAGAGAAATTAATGAAAAAACTTGGCATATTTCCCATTGAAAGAATCTTGAAAGGTTTGCAAAAAGTTGACTGCTTGGGCTCCTTTGGGTGTCAAGCTCATCAACATGCAGAGAGGGCTGATGCATTAAGGAGCAGTTCCCCTGTCTCACACCCTGCCAACCAGCCATCCTGTCAGCCTTTTCTTTCTCAACTAATCCTAGAATCTAAATGTCCCTGGTGTCTCTGTGGCCCTACCTACCACAAGACAGAATATCAAGTGGAAGACAGTTGATCATACTGGCTACCTGTATGTGTATATTTTTCGTTTGATGTTGGTTGGACAGTGGTCCAAAGGTCTAAAACACCATTAACTGCTAATAGAATGGAAATGAACTGCTAGGATAAACAGAGGGATACGTTTATATGACCAAATAATATTGTTTTAGTGTGTGAGAATGACTGGGGCAAGGTGGCTGTACTAGGTGAATTTCCTCTATTTCTTATTTTTGATTCAGTCTTTATTGTTTTGCCTTGCCAAATCCGTGGATGCCTGAGCCTACCCCTCTCTGTGTTGGGTATATTCATCAGGTGTCTGGTTTATAAGCACTCTTTGACTCTGGCAACATTTCAGAAATTGTGAATCCATAATGTCTGCTACAAGTATAAACTGGAAGGTTTTATGGACGTCCTTAAAATCCACTGTTTTCAACAACAATGGCTGCCCAGAGAGCAGAAAATAACATCCACCAACTGTAATCTGATGTCAGGTGAGAGTTAACCAGGCTGCTGCAGTGATGTATTGAACACTGGAAGGTGTTTTGATGATACCAATGTGTCCTCCATATAACTGAATAATGCATGGAGATAAGATTAAAAACTGATTTATAGAAAAGAGCATTTGACCAAACACATTTTAGTTGTGACTGCTTACAAAAAGATTATCCTATCAATGGGAAATACATTTTCATTTTCATAGTTTCAGCAGTCCTAGCTGTGTCTTTGTGAAAAATGATCAATGTCAGAGTCCCAACAATACATTAAGTAATTTACAAAGATAAAATTGTATTAAATGTGATCATAAGAAATGACTAACATACTTTCGTTATTGTAACATTTGTTCACTGCAGCTGTGATTATGCCTATAACAGAAATGTTCATTGAGTGCATTTTTACCCCTTCTGTGCAGCTAATGACAAATACAGTGTGATGACTGGAGAATAACCAAAACAGAGACCCTGTTCCGGGGTCAGTAGATATGTGGTGTACATGCTCAGCAGTGCTGTTAAGAGGAGTGCTGAACAGGAGGACACAATTCTTAAAACTTTCTAAATTCACCTTATACACATGCACAAAGCACAGGATTTCATTAAGGACATATTGACAACCCGCACCCAGCAGTGGACCTTTGGAGATGGTGGTTGACGTGGTTTACCGGTGTTAGAGTGTTAGACAGGAGAGTGTAAGAAAGCAGTCTGGTGTAAAAACACATGCATAAACAATTTTGTTGGTATTATTAGTTGATTCTCTTTCTTAGTTTGTTGTTGGGCTTTTGTACCAACAAGAAATAATCCTCAAACACAGACGTTAACATGTCTTGGTTGTCTTTTCCCCCATTTTCTAGCTGAAATCGGTGACTATGACCCTGGGAAACATCCAGAGGGTTACAGCTCCAAGTTCCAGTTCTTCCCTAAGCACTCAGAGAAGCTTGAGCGGCGGATTGCTGACATCCACAAGACTGAACTGATGTAAGGTGACACCTGTCCAGGTCCCTGTATACTCCTTCACTTCCATAGCAGCCAGAGTGTACGCGTCACAGAAGCACACCTATCTGTTGGTCCTACACACTGAATGCCTCATCATCTGCAGTAGTTCTTAAACTCATGGGTTTCTCAAGGGAAACTAAAATGAACCACTGCTATGATGATTATGATTTTAGGTCTACTCATGTTACCTGCATTTTAAGGTGGTTATAGCAATAGCACCTAGAGGACATGTTAAATTATAATGTGATTTAAAGTCCTGAATGACAAGCTGTGACGAAGAAGAACCACTAGGTTGAGATGGAATACTTTGCAAAGACTACCTTAAAAATATCACCTAGGGATAATACTTCACTTCACTTAAGTCAGTTTTTTGTTTTACTTAGTCCAACCAAAAAAGGACATCTCACATTTGGTATGAAAGTACATATTCTGAGAAGATATGCAGAGCCTAGGTTTGTAATTTCATGCTGTAGCTACTAATGTGCTGAGTATTCACTTCCGTTCATTTGGTTTGTGTACTTGTGTGTGTGTGTGTGTGTGTGTGTGTGTGTGTGTGTGTGTGTGTGTGTGTGTGTGTGTGTGTGTGTGTGTGTGTGTGCGTGTGTGTGTGTGCGCGCATGCGTGGTTTCTTTGTCATACTGTCTTACCGACTTTGCCTCCAAGCGGCTCTTTAGGATTCCCTACCCAACCCAACATAGTGAAATTTTCATGTATGATTTCAGATCTCTGGAATTTAACATGATAGTCTGCAGCATTTTTCCTGCAGGGTGCCCCCTAAAATTCAACAGCAGTAGCTGTCTTTAGTCTGCAGGTCTTATAGAAGATTACAATCACTTTCTTTCTGTTTTGGGGGCCCCTACATCAGGCAAGCTATGCAATACACTGGAAGCCAATGCTAAAGCAGCCATTATGGTCTAGTGAATATGGTTGTCTTCCCCTTGGTGGTGATGAGTTAATTCAATTGTAAAAATAAAAAAAAAATAAAAAAATAAAAAATGAGGTCTGTGGAGAAAAGGCCTTCCCTTTTTTGTTTGATTATTTTACTCTGTTTCTTGCAGGATGATAAGTCTGTACACTCTTTGAGCACCTTGGGCAGCATGGTACATCACACTATGTCCCTCACGTATAAATTGGAGGGGGACAGTGCACCCCATAGGTCCAGGTTTTTGTACTTTCAAAGAGGTGTTGGTGTACAAGAAATCTCAAAAACCCATCAGCTATCATCTGACAATGATTTAGACTCTGGGGGTAATGGACAATATTTTGGGGGTTCAGGTGTAGCAAGCAGATATCCATAGGTAGAATTAGTTAGAACAGAAACAGAAACCAGAATGTTTCATATCCCAAAATGTTGTCCCTTGACTACAAATTCTGCATTCATATGCAGATATCTGTTTGTAGGGATTAGTGTGTGAGAGGTTTGTATAACTAGCAAATGCAGCTATACCTGCTTGTTAGTCCCTAATATTGGTGGTGATGGTAAATGTTGAGATCCTCTTGGAAAATGTGTGTCCTGGATGGCAGGGATTTAATGCTCCCTGAGGTGTTTGCGTCATGCCTGGGGACTTAAATGAATGTGTGGCAGCAAATCCGTTTCAGCATTACTTTGCCTTGCCGGCCTTAAAGTGGAAAAGTGATGGGAAAAACAACCATCAGTGTAAGCATCTAGTTGTTCCCCCTTTTGCCCTGGCAAGGACAAAGAGTGAAATAAAATAAAGGTTACACACCGTGAGCACATACAGAAAACTCTAACCTTGTCATCGTGCCTCTCCTCCAGTTGTTGACCTCTTGGATGATGGTTAGCATACAGCAGCTAATATACTGAAAAGGGATGGTAGGGTTTTTTTTTTGGCTGAACTTGTACATGCAAATTTGAGTGCACATTGGTAAGTCGGCAAGCTCATCAGTGTTGTTGTAAATCTAACTGTGCTCAGCAAAGGTAATATGTGTATTTTTTTTTTCTCTTGTCTTCGATTTATCTCTGTGTTTAATGCACCTCAACACACACACACACACACACACACACACACACACACACACACACACACACAAAAACACACACACACACACTTACAACGGGTGGACACAACACTGCTTATAGATTTGATCCTACACTGCCCTCTATTGCTCATTTCCACTTTTTTGTTTGACAGCTGTTTTGAATATAGTCAGATGCACTTTCTTTGTAGTAGTGTGGCAGCACAGGAAAAAGTTGTAACTGAAACCATTTTAGGGTAAAAAATGTGGGGAGATTTTTTTCCTCTCAGAATTCAAAATTATTGAGTAGATGGGTGATAAAGTTACACAAAACATACTTGCAACAATTTGCTTTTATGTTTACCAGATATACATTTTTCAGGATGCAGTTGTGCCAAAGGGAAAAGGTACAATACCAGAGTTAAAATTAAGGGGTTACAATATTTTCCACTTGAGCCAGGCTGTTTTAAGACTAATTTTTGACTCATTCATCAGTCTCAGTAATGATTAATAACAGAAAAAGTATAAACAGCACAGCAATTTTATAATGCTTTATTTTCTTTGCTCAGCACCAAGGCTCTGGGTACAACAGAACATCAGGCAGTCCTTTGGGCTTTGATCAGGGACAAATAAAGGAACAACCAGCATGAGGTTTAGCTTCATTCTTTAGAAACAGTGATCATATTTGATCATGCATCCTTTATCAGTAGAAGATCAAATTTGCTCTCGGTAGCTAAACATACTGTAGGTGTGGGTGAAAGTAGTCTCTGCTTGAGTGCTGGATGAAGACAGTGATTCTAACAAAACAATTTTTAGATACACTAATAATGCATCAAGAGTCTTTTTGTAGAGGCCCCATGAATTAATACTGATGTGGAGTAAGTGGATGGTCCCATGCTTCCTTTGCAAGAGTCATTTTCTGTAACACATAAAAACTTCCCAGGGTCTCCTCATTATTCTCATCTTCATCATTTCACCCAGTTTTTTTCCCCCTGGGTTACTCTATATCTTATTGAAAAAAAGATGACAGATGGGTGGTTTATACAAATGAACTACTAAATCCTTTGAGTGCTCTAATCAACAAGCCGCATGCTTTATGCTTGTGATGTCAAGGGTCCAAACTATTTAATTTTATCCATATTAAATAGTCTTTGATTTCCCTATTTATCAGTAATGAACACAAACTTTCTCTGAGTTGACAGATGGTTGTGACAGAAGCCAGTAGACTGACTTATTGCTTTTCTCCCAGAGGTCAGAGTCCTGAAACATCAGAGCTCAACTTCCTCCAGAAGGCTCAGATGCTGGAGACATATGGAGTGGACCCACATCCATGCAAGGTGGTATTTACAAAACTATTATGTAATTATAAATGTGTGTTTTTATATATAAATTATGTTTATTTCATATACTGTTTAATGTAGTGCATACAATTATTATAATTTGCTAAATATGTGTTTTATAAAATGTTGGGACATAACTATCAAGTAAATAATATAAATGAAATATATTTATTACACTACTAAAAAAGACTATTTATGTATTTTATTTAATGTAATCCTTTTTTTTCCCATTTGCATTTCAGGATGTATCTGGCAACCCAGCTTTTCTGGCTTTTACTCCTTTTGGATTCACTGTGCTGCAAGGAAACAGGAGGGTTCATTTCCTCAAATGGTGAGAACAAATTCGGACATGATTGTACTAAATAAACATAAAAAATATATTCAAATGAAAGGTCATAGAATGCAGGCCCACATGAGTGAGGAAGACATTGAAATTGTATTTGTAAAGGTGCATTTCAAAAGGTCAATAAAAACCTGCTTCTGTGGAAGGAAGGAAACAGGCATAAATATATAGTTTTTCATCTTTACTTCAATTTTTTCAATTCAAAAATTAACATACTTGTATAAGACATTGTCTCTGTATTAAGAGTTTCTAAAAGGTCGAGTGCAAGTCAACTCAAAAAGCTGCCTGACATTCAAGTCCAAACTTTTACATTTTTATGTCCACATAATACACAGCTAGTGATCTACAACCGCTTAGCTACACTCTTTTTCAAAATAACAGAACATTTCTTGTTGTTGTAGACATCTGTTTCTTTAATTTATTGCTGCTTTATTCTTGTCTTTTTGTCTAGAATCAAAGGGTCTAGACTTTTCTACACAGAAATGAAACACTGCTGGCCTCATTAATTTGCCTCCAACCACAATTAATATTTTATCACTATTTTCCGTTTCTGTCCTTTCTTTCTTTCTTCCTCTTCTGTCTCTCTCTGTTTTTGTATTTCCCTTGTTCTGTGTCTGAAACTCAGGGATGAGGTGACCAAACTCAAGTTTGAAGCAAAGACATTCCATATATATGCAAATCAGAAGGAGGTATGTATGCATTATTAAAATCCTGTCTTTTCTAGCCTTTAGAGCTCAAGTGAAATGAGTGTAGCCTTGTTTTATGCATAGAGACTTTGCCACAGCAGTGCCAGTGTAATCTGTCCTTAATATGGAAGTAAATGGGAAATTATTGGCAAAAATGTGTTTTTGCCATGTTATTTAGGAGACATAGAACACTGTAAAGACACACATTCGGTTAATATATGTTCTTCAGGTCCAGAGGAAACAATTGTTGAGGGATTTCTTTGGCTCATTTTTCATAGTGTTTGAACAAGCCTATGAGTAAATCAATAATACAAATTGTGATTGGTGTCAGCCAGTAAAAGTGCAATTCATATTCTTCTTACATTCTGTATAAATATATTGTATTTATGTGATAATGTGCTGGATTTGTCACAGGATAAGAAGATCATACTAACATACTTTGCACCGACGCCTGAGGCCTGTAAGCATCTGTGGAAGTGTGGAGTCGAAAATCAGGCCTTCTATAAGTGAGTCACAGGACTGAACAAAATGGACTGCAGGTAGGACATTGCTCCACTTGTGTTTGTAATTCTGTTCATAATTTTTTTTCTCTGGGTTCACTCGCAGGTTGGAGAAGTCGAGTCAAGTCCGCACTGTATCCAGTAGTAACCTCTTCTTCAAGGGTAGTCGCTTTAGATACAGGTAATGAATGATTTTTTTAAAATCACTTTAGAGATTTACAAGTTACGAATGGGAAACTGTTGTATCTATTCATTGTTGCTATATAATGAAGGAATAAGATTTAAAAAGAAATGTATTTTTCAGTGCTTACATTTAGATTTTTTTCTATGCTTTTTTCAGTGGAAAGGTTGCAAAAGAGGTAATGGAACAAAGTGCCAAAATTAAGAGGGACCCCCCTGAGATCCACAGGTCAGAATTTGTACAAAAGGTTGCATCCTGCAGTTGAGGACAAATAATAGTACCATTTACTGTTTGAACTGATTTGTTATGAATTATTCATAAATGTTATGTATGAGTTTGTGCATATCATGCATGCATGTATGTGTGTTTGTCCAGAGCTGGCATGGTGCCAAGTAGGAGCTGTCCATCCATCACCCATGGTCCTCGTTTGACCAGCGTGCCCAGGACCCGACGGAGAGCTGTACACATTTCCATCATGGAGGGTAAAACACAAACTCACACACACACACACACACACACACACACACACACACACACACACACACACACATACACATACACGGAATGCTAAATATAATGATGATAATAATAACACAACAATAATAATTTATGTAACAATAATGTTGTTGTGAAGCTAATGTTGGTCATGCAATACATGACACCTGCTGCAGCTTTGGATTTCACACCTATGGCACGGTATATCCAGAACAAAGTAACCAAAGTGATTTCCCATGTGACCAACCTCCCACTTGTCAGTGTCAGTCACTTCCTCTGCCCTCTGTGGAATATATTTTGCTTTTTCTCTTAGATGTGTGCTTTCTGAAACACACACATACTCACTCAAGGAGCACCCATCAGCCAGTGGCCTCAGGCATTATTTTGACATGAGGAAGTCCTCTTGTCAGTTTTTAAAGGTCATTTACTATCCCCTCCTTTCTTTACAGGCTATTAACCTTTTGCAAATACTGCCACTGTGAGTTAGTTTGCTTCTGACCAGCCTGGATAAAACTAAATCAACTTATAATATAGTCTGTTTACAACAAATAGGTCTTTTGTCAGACTAGCCCCCCTCTTGACCCTGACAAGCGCTGAAATTGCACCCCACAGTTGCAACACTGAAACAAACCCCCTGTGTTTTGTCCTGTTGCTCTGTCTGCGCTGCTATTTCCACTTGTAATAATATCTCAGTCTGAAAATAGCTCCTACTGTCAGGGGCCATGCAGTGCATGTCACAGCTGACAGCAGTGGTGGATGAGGTGGATTGTGACACAAGTGGACCAGATTCCTGGGCCTTGTGTTTCACTCTCTGTCTTTCTGTTTCCGTCGCTGTCAGCCTGCCTGCCAGCATGTGGGAGCTCGCTTCGGAGTAAAGAGTGCTGCTTAGCTCGCCGGCCGCAGTAGGAGACAAAGACAGACAGCTGGAAGATAGAGGGAGGAGAGGAAGTTTAAATAAAGAAAGATAAAGAAAATAGAGGGAGGAGTAGAAGTGTGTTGGAACACAGTTAAGCCCAGGTTAGCCCAGTGATTTTAGCTCTTCTTGAACCATGGTGAAGTGTCTGATTCGAATCAAGACCAAGGTGAATGTGCACTTGCGCATGATCAACCATTGTTATCGAGATGTGAAGGTGCGTGTGTTGTCTCTGGGACCCAGGCTGCTAGGTAAGGCCCTTGGGGTCCTGCCGCTCTTTCCCACCCTCCCTGGAGGTTCTGGGTCAGGACAGAGCTCCAGAACTCCTTCCAGGCTAGCTGTCCCTCCCCAACTCCATGGCTGCAGCCCACCAGCAGGCAGTGCAGGTAAAAAACAGGCTGTCTTTTTAATGAGGGTTTAGAGTGCTATTTGTGGTTCTTGAACGCTGACGGCTATTAGGGTGGGTGCAGCTCTCAAAGTTTTCAAGTTGGACGGCGTTCTCTTGAAGATAAGCTTTAAATCCCAAATTAATATTACTATAAAATATGGAATCATCCAATAATATGTTGTTGAAGTCTAATGCAGTAAATCAGAGTTCATTGTGTTTAGTTTAGCTTTGAGAAAATTGCTTTGGAAGTCATGAGGATTAAGGGGGAGATAAGTAGAGCTCTTGAGAGAGGACGTTGTTCTTGTGTTTAACTTTAGGACTTAGAGTTGCTACTTTTAAGTAGATATGGATTAAATGACAAGATGACTGGATCCATTTCTTGAGCATGGAAATGACAATCTGACCGTAAAAAACAAATCATGCTTCTCCTCTGGTCATATTAGAATAATAAATGTTGGCACAGTGTCCAACAGAGCATCACATACTTGAATATTCTGGCAGACCCACAAGCGAGGCTGAGAGGCTCTACTCTAGGACTCATTATAATTCAACTGAACATTATTTCCCCCTAGACCTCCTCTTCTAAGTGCCTCAAAAATAGGAACAGATTCAACATAGTCATACATTTGAATCATCTAATATAAAGCAAGTTTTTAAAGCAGCTTGGCTTGTTGGCAAATAAGTAATGTATTGTATACTTTACAAGATAGACTGATATAGTGATTTACCATTTATCACTGCCACAGCAGTATTTCTCCACTCTAGTCACTTTTAATAGGACTCCTGTTCTTCATGATTCAGATGTTTACAGAACAGAACAGAATAGAAAATACTGTTCCTGTAAAGAGTCTGATCTTTGACGGACCAATTAAAATGTATTCTCTGGTAGTTTGCTCTTTACAGGAATGCAGAAAAACCAATGATCTTAATAGATTGTTTATATCTCTTATTTGAATTAGACCATGTTTCTTACAGGACATTTGTCATCATCAGAACACACAAAAAGTACAATGCCATACATATTGTCTGGTATGGTTTCCAACTGGAGCTGCAACTAACAATTACTTTCATTTCATCAATTATTCTGCTCATAGGTATTATCGTTTTCTCGATTCATCCTTTAGTTGATGAAATGTTAAAACCCACAATAATAAATTTACTCAAATATAACAAAGAAAAACAACAAATCTTCATATTTGAGAAGCTGGAATCAAAGAACAAATGCTTGAAAAAAATTACTTATTAGTTATCAAAATAGCTGCGATCAATTAATTGACTTATCATTGCAGTTCTATTTCCAACTACTTGTGAGGCTTGGACTGACTATTTTGTGACAGATTTATAACTAGTTTGGCTGCTATAAAAGAAAAACCTTAAGTTGCTGTAAAGTTCAGAGTCTGGAACGTGTTTAATTAATAAAGTGTTTCCTTTAGAAACTATTTTTCACAAACATAATCAGATTTCTTTTGTTTTGATGTTTCAGTTTTTGTAAAGAGAGAGAGGACAAGCCTTTTGCTTTTTTAGACAAAATAACTTGTCCAATCTCTTAAGTACTACATTGTCATGAGTCTTTTTATGAGGTGTAAAGTGTAATTATGTCAGATCAGAATTTCTCTTTAAATGTTAGTTGCAACAATACAGCCCAGTTATTGAATTTCCCTTATGAACTGCCTCTGTTTGTTATTAGGTCTGGAGTCCCTACGAGACAGCGCCCACTCCACGCCTGTGCGCTCTGTCTCTCATGGCGAGTTCATGTCTTCTCGAGGCCACATTATGGATGGCAGCGAGGCGAGCACATCAGCAGTCATCTCAGACGAGGCCTACAGCCCCTCAGACAGTGTGCTGCCTACACCCGTGGCCGAGCATGGGATGGAGATGCCCGTGGCGCGCCACCTCAACGGCGCTACCTGCAGTGTTGATGAAGACAAGGAATCGGAGGCAGGGGCATCGATGGAGGGGAAGGCAGCAGAGTTCAGGCCCGGCAAGAGAGCATTGCGTATGGTAAGAAGCAGGCCGTCACCACCTAGTGACGTAGAAGAGCTGAACAAGTTCATCCTGAGTGTTTTACGTTTGTTCCTGGTCACCATCGGACTGCTGTTCGCCCTGTTGCTGCTGCTCATCATGCTGACAGAGTCAGACCTGGACATTGCCTTCCTGAGAGACATTCGCAAGACACCTGAATTCCAGCAATTCCACTTTGAATACTTCTGCCCACTGCGGCGCTGGTTCGCCTGTAAGTTACGATGGATGGGAGGTTTCCTCATCAGCAAGTGAGGCAAGATAGAGAGACTGAACGACACAACACAGGTCTCCACTGAAGGAGTTTGGACACATACTGTACAACAGACGGGTCAGGAGAGAGGTAGGAGGAGGGAAAAGGAAAAAAAAGGCAGCCCTATTCTCAGTATTAACTCAGCTTCTCCCACAAGCCACGGACTGTCTCCTGAAGAGCCTTGTTTATTTAGTTTTTTTCCACCATCACTGCGAGGAGAGGAAATCACGTCACTTTTGGAAATTCAGGTCATTTCAAGGTATTTTATTTTTACACAAAGTCACAATAACAGGGTTTAATTTAAAAATTGAAAGGGACAATAAAGTCTGACAGACTTCACTTATCCAACCACAGATAATAGTTGCCTTTATTTTTGTATTAATTTATACGTTGTGACATTATTGTGAGACAGAATGAGCTGAAGTGTCGAGGTGTGTGTTGTGTAACATGACTGTAATTGAGAGTTTGAGTAAAGTTTTGAGAAAAGAGGATATGGGAGCCAGTTTAACTCATCTAAGTTTGTCATTTCAAAACCAACAATATTAGATGGAAAACTGGTTTGGAATTGTACCTGGGTGGGTAAGAGAAAGTGTGAAATGGAAAACTAAGCAGCACATACTGAATGTAGATCAGTCCTGAGCCAAACAGTATTTACAAACATTATAGTTGGCTTTATACAATTTTAGGCATATGTGGAATTTTCCACATTGGGTAAATTCAATTTTAACAAATGCTGAGAATTAGTTGCAGTAGCTCTTTGACCCAGGTGCGATGTGTGTGCTGCCCTGTTGCAAGGCTTGAGTGATTATTTTTTCTAGTAAGTGTGATTTAGTTTATGGTCAGATGTTACGTTGCTGTGCTCACATTACCATTTTTTGTCTAACCACTAGAGCGCCAATTAAGTTATTTTAATCGTCCTATGACTACAAATTAAGCCTTTGTAAGGATAGAAGTAATGGAGGTGGTAGGTTTACCGGTTTTATAAAATAGTAGCCACCTGAGGCTGATAACTACAATCAACTTCTGTGTATAAGGAACAGTTGTCACTTTGATGTAGTTACTTTTACAGTATTACAAACCTAGTTGTAAAGGTGATGGATCTATGTGCGCTAGCGCTGTAGTGATAGTGAAGTGTTTGGTTAGCTCTTTGACTCCCACGCTCTGTAGAAGGAGTTTATCTTGATGTGCAATACTGTTAATATATATAAAAAACAAGATCCTTTCCATAATGAGAAATTTGACATTGTTCTATCTTTGTAAAGTGCAAGAATTCCTGCTATTTTCCCACGGTATAAAATTAAGAGAATTAATGTACTTGTTTTTAGTTCCAGACCCATGTTGAGTGAAGGTCAGTTAACTTTATTTAGTCCTGCTGTGTTCAAATTTATGCATTTATCTGTTAAGGCTGAATATGTTAATCATTTTTTTTCCATTTTTGTACACACTGATGTTTCGTTAACACACAGATTTCCTCAGTGACTTTTAATGGACTTTGTTTTTGCAGTGGATATGTAGTTTTACAGCCTTGCGCTCGCTTACAAGAGAACCTAAGATAAATCATGTTTACGTCCTTCTGCAATCTTCATCATCACACCTACCAAAGAAACGTCTGTTGTCTGATATTTCTGGCAGAGCATCAGTTTGCGTCAACAGATGGAAACTCTGATAATCTGCTGTCCTTCTCCAGCCTTATTGTATGTTATTTCACAGGTTAGCCCACAGTGTGTCTTTACAGCCCAGAGCAGCATGGACAGCATAAGCGGGTTAGGGTTATATATATATACATACATACATACATACATACATACATACATAGAGTGGATGTATTGTTTATGCAACCAGAGAAATGGTCTAGTATAGTGATATTTTGGATATTCAGGCACATAAAGGCAATTTGGAAAGCTACTGTATTCATATTCAAATCTTGACAGGTTGACAAAACCTGTTAATTGAAACTCCCTGTAGTATTAAAATATGAAGGGATCCTAAATGACAGGCTATAAATGTTGATTTTATTTTTTAACAGTCCCATTTTAAAATTCAGAAAGAGTGAAATGAGTTAATGATTCTCATTCTCTCATTTCTCTGAGTTAAGAGTTGTATGAGTTAGAGTGACAGAAATATTGACTGAAATATTTATTTATATCTAGTAGAATAACAAATATTTTTTGGTTTGTTTCCAGATGAGAAACATCACTGGTGTATTTGCTTTAATTCAGAAGGTGCTTAATGGTTTTTGGTGAGAGGTGATCATGTACAAAAAAGAAAAAGTCAAGGCTGAAAGTTCACTTTTTACCTCCTCAAATGTGTAACAAGGCTCATTTTGTTTATGTGTATGAGAAACTTTACAACATAATTTGAGCAATAAATTACGAATAATGTAATGATTATTATTAACCATGAACTGCAAAATAATGTTTGTCTCCGTCTGCTAGACATGCAAAATGTTTTGAATCCTCTCAGAAGGCGATAAAGAAAACAGCCTATAGATGCATGTGTGAAAGGAATGGTGAGTTACGCACTGTGGTACTACTCTGCAGTATCGAAGATCCTCATCCATAATATCTATTGTCAAAAAATGGGGGTTTTATGTAAATCATGTTTGCTTGTTGCCTAAAACTAGACTGCTCTTCTTGACTCAATTCATAGAAACAGTAGATGCAAGTTATCTTGTGAAAGTATCTGTAAATGAACTGAACACCTGACAATAGACCCAGTTCCTCTTTGGACTTCGGTGCAGGTTTTTACCACAACAGACGTGGAACAGGTTGCATTTATTTGCCAATTTAAAAACAGCAGAAGTAGCATATTCATCTACCTGACTTCCTGGAACTTGTTTTGTGCAATGCAGGGTTAAATATATGGATTTTTTTATTGCATAAATTTGTTTCAGCTCACTAACTGTCAGCGACAAATGGGGATCACAGTTCCATTGACAGGCATCTCTTGTATTCATTTTTGAATTATGTACACAGGAATATGGCTACAGATGTGGTCTTACTGTAAGCTTCCTTCCTGTACCATGGCCCTGCACATGGACATGTCTCTGTAAGCATGTGTTCTGCATTTATTACCTCCAAACAAGACTGCTTATTTCCAATCACTGACTGAGGACTGGTGTAATCTATTTATGAATAAATATAATATATTCTTGACATCTGGCAGCTAGTCTGGCTACAAGTTGAATTCAGAGAATTAAAAAAAGGCATTGCTTTGAGAAATGATCAGCAGAAAGTTGTCCAATGTGTCCCAGCTTGGAAACCACACACTGGTTTATGCTAACACACATCGTTTTTATGTTACAATACTGCCATCTTGAGGTGATAATAATACCAGCTGAAATGAGTACTATTCACATTTGGAATGTTTAATATAAAATGTCTCCATATTTATTCTATTAGTTTCAGCAACCACAAATGAAAAATAAAAGAACATGTAATGAACATAATAAACTTTACAAAAGCTGCTTTTCTTTACAGTCAAAACACTTTTGCACTACAAACAATAGAGATGGAGCCTATTTTCCAAAAAGCTTTGGTTCTGAAAAACACCTGAAGTAAAATAAAATTGCGACTATGAGAACGGAAAAGTATACAGCAGTCAACAACACAAACTTTCCAGCAGCCATGTTCTGAAGATTATTTTCTGCCTCCAGTGCCTCTACAAATTCTTGATGATTAACAGAAAAAATATTTATCATGTCTAGGTGAACAAGCTTCCGGATACTGAGTTAAATTACATTTAATTGTAAAACAAACCTAACAGATGCAGGACTATTCCTCCCATTTACTATAACAAAGGACAGAAGTCACATTAGCTGAGTGATAGATCACTTACGCGTTATCACTTTTAATGCATAGCTATATCAGATGGTCCTTCACACTAGACTGAAGTGAGGTCAATTATTGAAAAGAGGATTAAGTATGACAGCTATAAAACTGCCAAAAGTTGGCCAGTATCTGTGACCAAAACTGAGCTTGTTGGCAATCATACTACCTTTGGTGTAAATAAAGCAAAACACATTGAAGACACAGCAGCTCCACCATGAAGGCTGTGGATATGTTTTTTCTGCAGCAGGGCCTCTAGAGCTTGTAAAGGTCGAGGGTATAATGAATGCTACAGAATGCAAGGTAAAGACAACAAACCCAAACATCAAGCCAAATTTTCACAGAAGTGGCTTCAAAACAACATTATTATTCTGGAGCAGCCCAGTCACAGTACAGACCTCAGTTCAATCTGGCATTACAAGCAAACACTGCTGTGCAAAACTGACTTAGACCAGACATTCAGTCCTTCTACATTTGTACTTTAGATTAATTTGTAGCAACATGTCTTAACTTTGGCAACAGAGGCTATTGAGAAAACATAAAATTCACTGATTTGATATTGTCAAACAACATAATGTGAAAGACTCCAAGGGAAAACTTAGTCAAATTCTCTTACATTTCATATTCTAAAGGCTGTTATGTGTTTCACTGTATATCTATCTGCTGTGATCTAAGATGCGGCACAACTGGACATCCCTCAAATACACCTGCGCCTTAACATAACCTGTTCAATGTAGCAATTATTGTTTTTGTTTTTTTTGTAACAGCGAGGAACAAAATTCTAATGCCCTAATTTCGTGATACCTCAGGACCAGGAGTCTTTTGGTCTTCATCTTAGTCAGAGAAGACATGCAGGCGTCCTGACGCATTGCCGCCGAGTAAGGCATTCCTAGTGGGGTGGAAAGCAGTGACAGACAGCACAGTGTTCAGGTTCTCATCATCTGTGAAGGAGTATTGGGGCTTGCCGCTTTCGTGGAACACCTGCACCTTCCGAGGCCTCGACATGCTTCCCACCATGAAGCAGTCTTCCCGTTTAGGGTCCCACACTGCTGACAGTTTACTCAGCCAGCGGCCAGTTTGCATGTCATGTCTGAAAATGAAGAATTAAAGGACACGTTGTGAGTAGGAGACTTAACAGAAAAGCAGAATATAAAAACTTTTCCACAAATAAAGATCTAATTCCACTATTCATGAACACTGATCAATAAATCATTAACTTTCTGTATGTTCTATTCAACTAAAGTTGAAGTGCTGTGTTGTCTATCTTCTATGTCAGTGAAATAAAGACTGATCCGATTACAAGTTGAAGTCAAATTGAGTGGTTGTACCTGATGGATGTCAGCAAGGGAGCGTTTGTGGTCATTGCAGATGTGTCATATATCCTGTGAATAAAAAGTAAAGTAAGATACAAATTGATCTGGGATTGAAAAACAACAACAATAAGTCCAACAGTTACTGAAAGTGCTGAGCTGGCTTCACCTTATGTGGTTATCCATGCAGGAAGTGAGAACTCTGTTTCCTGTACAAGGAGAGAAATAAGCACTGGATATGCTTAAAGAGTGGCCATGTAGCTGGGAGACTGCCTGGCTTTTAGTCTTCTTTAGGCACCGGCTGTCATAAATACTCACAACCCTGCAGACACAATCAAAACATTTAAATATTATCAAAAAGACAAACTGACACAAGATAGAGAACTGTAATCAAATAGATTTGTATGAAGAAATGAATAGTCATACCTGTTTTCTGCCACAACAAAGTACTGCTTTTGTAAAGGGTGGACGTTCACACAACGCAGGGTCTTGGGGTCAAATGAGTGCAGGGACTCATGGGAGTTTCTGCAGGAAAGTTGAAGGTAAGTGTAGCACGTATGCTTATGAAAATGATCATTATGTGATAAACAGTTCATATTGTTCACACATACGGTTACTCTTCAACAACAACACATTATTTCTAAACATAATCAATGTCAGTCAGTTAAGACAACAATACGTTACCCTGGGGTGCGCCTATCGACGATGGCAACTTCTCCATACCAGTTCCCAACCAATAGAGTCATACAGTCATGTGACATGAAGTCAAACGTTTTCAGGCCATCGTCAATGTCATACACCTAGAACGAAGTGCAAACAGATTGACCTCAAGACGGGATCATGAACTTGGTTGGTTCTGTGCTGGTGTGTTTTGAAAACTTGAGTTTGCATTCAGGTAGTTTACCTTAAAATGTACATTTTATAGAACAATAGGTATCTCACATCATCAAAGACACTCTTCTCTACATCCATGCAGCGTAGAGATCCGTCATAGCTGAGGCTCAGCAAATGTGTGGGATGAGCCCTGGAAAACGCCAAGCAGCCTACTGGACGAGTGTGGGGCTCAAAGAGTAACACACCATCATCTCCCCAATCTGCACCCTGAACGAATTTGCACATTATAAAGAAACCGATTATGGATTCTCAATGTAGATGTTTTATAATGATATGGAACAGTTCTGACATTTAAACAGTATTTCTGTTTGTCCAATGATTCGTGTTTTGATTCCAGAAGTGGAAGGGAGACAAAGTAATTGATTAAATGCTGAGGAAAGTCTAATATGTAGCAAGTCAGAGACTTTCAGAAGTAATTCTAAAACACTAGTGGATATTAGCCTCACATTACTACAGCTACAACTCCTGATGATGATTAAGTAATGTGTGAGACCTCCAAGTTAATGTGTGTTGTTTTGGCACGCTTTCAGCCATCTAGTTGTCAAAAACCCCTTTAAAACAGCATTATGATCAAAGCAAGGAAAACATACCAAATTCCAAAGTCCGACTTTCCCCCACTTATCGCCTGCAGCCATTAGCAAGCTGGTGGTGCAGGGGTGGAAGGCAGCAGAGAAGATGCAGTCTTTCACCACTTTGGCCACTCTGTCCTCAGTTATCCTCATGTTTGTAAGAGCAGAGCAGTGCCTGTATGAGGACAATAGTGTAGATTATTCCCACCTGTATAAACATTTTCAGCTGCTTGAAAAAAATATGACAATGCAACAGTCAAACATCAGCTAATTTTCAGTAAAACCTTGAGTCACTTCTTTATAAGTTAAATCAAAACTTAAAATCTTACTCTTTCAGATTAAGTTCCACCTTTCTTTCCTCTGTTGAATCCTATGAAGAGAAAAGCAATTTTATGAATTCATAATTGATTATGAAGCTGCATGAGTAAAAAAAAAAAACAGGTTCAACCTCAACAAAGTCCTCCTCAAAACATTTAACTATTATTCTGCTAGAAGTCAACAGTTTAACAGCACTGTTTGTATTTACTATTGTGAGAGGAAATTACACTACACTTTATTTTTGTACCTCTTCTAATAAAGTTACAAAGCGCTTTTAGTTTAGACCTTGGTTGTTGGGAGAGGAGAAGATGTGTAATGTATCTCGAAAGCCAGCATGGTAATCAAATGGGAGAACTATATTTTTGGGATGAAATGAGAACATGTAATATGGAGACAGCCCTCCTACCTCAGAGCAGAGCTCAAGAAGCTGTGACGGTAGCTTGCTTCCTTCATCCATGTTTACTGGATCCATTGGCAGAGGACCAGGAGATTTCTTTTGCCGTGAAAACTTTAATGCAAGTACAATAACTGAAGTGAGTAACAAAAGCATGAAAAGAACGAACAATGAGAAAAAGAAAAACTAGACAGTATTATATGCAGCAGGGAAGTGGGACGAAGCGACGTGACACATATATTAGGATTTTTATATGTAGCTACCTGTTGATCTATCAGCACCCCTCTTGGTTCAGGGGGAAGTGTCAAGACCTCTGCCTCTTTATTTTGAAGACGTAGGGATTTGCGAGATGGCAGCACTTCTCTTACACCAGCCTGTGACCTGCCACCGCAAAAAACTGATCATTATAGTTGCAATACATAACATTCAGCGATTAGATGTCACACTAAACCAACCAACATCTCAGACCAAAACAAATGTGCTGATCAAATATGGATGAAGATTCTATTACTGAATTGCCTATTTCTCGCCTCAAATGTTTTCAGAAACATATTTTAGTATACTGTTCAGCTGTAATATCAGGAGGTTTGTGATGCGGCTACCATCTTGGAAACAGACGTGGAGGACAAGGAGCAACTTACATGCACTAATATGCACGTGCAGCCAGACTGGCAAAGAACAGAAAAACTCAGATAACAACACACACAGAGAGAGAATGACTTCATTCACTGCTCAGGTAGCCATTACTGGACAGTGGTTTGACCATTGAAAGCTTATTTTTAGGGCTGAAACTAACAGTCTGAAGTGATGCCCTCAAACAACGTGTTTGTCGGACAGTCAAAAAACCCAAGTAATCACTAAAGTGAAAATGTAATATAATATCTTTTCTTAATCATACCTTTACCATATTTAAACATTTTACCAATCAAAACAATGAATGGTTTCAGCATTACAAACTGTATTGCTGATTCTTTCCTACATTTTTGTTCAATTTTAATTCACAAACTAGTATGTTCCTAAACACACGTTAAGTAATAAGTGACAATATGATGCATGATGTTCTCGTATATCGGGGTTTATGCAGTTGCTATGAGGATGTTGCATATATACACAAAATAACAAGACATTGAACATTTGTTATTGTTTTGTTCTCACACTTCAGTTCTACACCTCACTTATTCAGATCTTTCCAACCAGCAGCAACAGTTTGTCAGTCGACTGTACCTCATAAGACCCCTCTGTGATGGCTTTGGCCGTGTTGACTGTTTGAACTCCTCAGTTGCCTTTGGAAAAAGAAAACAACAGAGTTAACACCAAATGACAGCCATAGTGAAGTGAGTTCATACACACATTCATTTTTGTGCCCAATGCACCCATACAAAACAATTCTGACCTACATTCTCACTTTTCACGCGCGAAAAAGGATGCAGTTAATTCAGACAGGACAGTTGAGGTTGTGTAAAGGTAGTATTGAGGCTATAGACTATTTACAGTATTTCACTCTTAGTACTGTTGGCTGATACAAGGCTTCTTTTATTACAACATAACTATAACACAGAAAATAAATAGAGCTGGGCAATATAATCTAAAAATGCTTGTTGCAGTAAACCAATATAACAACAACGAAGGTTACATTAATTGGAACATATTTTCTTTATTTGTCTATGTTTGTCTGGATTGATTACAGTATGATCAGTTCAATATTATGACTTTTTGGATGGTTAAATGTGTTATTAGAGGTCATTGGTTGTTGTAGCCATTTTCAGGTTAAATGGAATTCAGACCATATATTTATTAAAAATAGAGCTGGAAATAAAAATGTACTATTAGTGGGAAATTCACAGTGCCAGTAATTCAGTATCATCCTTCTGTGAAACCAGGTGTTCGTGGGTTTACAGGGAAGATCGACCCATGTATCTGTGACCAGTCTACTTGTGTACCTACCTGGAGTAAATTGATAGAAGACAGGAATGCTTGGTTCTGTTTGATGTTCTCCAGACGCTCTAGTTCATATGCCGACAGTCGTCCATGTCCAGCCTGTGTTACACAAAGATACAGCACTGTAGAAACCTTGAACATCTCTACATAAACCAACTAGGAGTTATGAATACTGTTGTCTATTGGCCAGCAAATGCTTTTCTACTACACACGTAGCCAGGAATCTTAGATGATTTGACTTGATGAAATAACTATTTATCTTTCCAAAATAATACGATCCATACATGTAGTAAATGAGAGTTGAATGCAGGCTACATGAAGGTCTTCATACTTACAGATGTACGCTCCACATCACTATTTTCAACATCTGAGTCCTCCTCCTTTGGGTCCTTTCTTTTCCTTTCATCATGCCTTTTGGTTCTCTGACAAGAGAATATGAGCATATTAACACAAAACAAAAACTATAATTAGCCGTAATAAAATAGTTTTTCTTTTAATAAACGGTGTCTCACCTTGCTCTTGAGTTTTTCAATTGTGTCTTCAGGAGAGTATTGAAGGCGTTTAGGTCCAAGGGTATTCCGAGATGACTTTCGGGGCTGCTCAGGAGTCATTTCCTGCATTTCATTATTAACATTAATATCACTTTTCACTGTAACCGCCTCAAAGCATGCTATACCTTTCTAACAAAATCATTTGAGCCCGTTTAGCTAACGAACCTGCGCATGCTAATGTTCTTTATTCAGCAACTAGTTAAGATAAATGATAGGTTAAAATGACGAAACAACATTAAAAACTTCACCAGCTCAAGACTAACAACTGTACCTTCACGACAGCTTCGCACTTCATTCGTCTGGTCGACATTTCAATGCTCTGTTAGCAATACGTATGTTTGTTTGAGAGACCTGAGAGACATCTACACTTCCCAGCCGGTGACTGTGATGATTATCTAAAAGAAGAATTGGCGCCACATGCTACAAATGTTTTGTAACTTGCACCTCCTCTCTGTGTTGTGAAAGAGAACTCCAGGAGCTCATTGGCTTTCATACACGACATTCAAATAGGGGGCGTTTATGAGCGACCAACAGCCAATAGGCGCTATAGATTTGATGACGTCAAATCTCTTGCCCCTCTGGTTTCCACAGCAGGTGATAATATTGCCACCCTTTGGCAAGTCATGGCACGACCGACAGGAAGATTGAATAACCAAGGCATTGTAGATAATTTAAGGTCATTTATGCAAAAGAAAATAAATTAATATGAACAGTAATTATGTGACCAACACACTCAAAGCATATTTCAGAATAAGAGACAGAAAGTAGTCAGTTCTCAGATCACAAACATACCATGCAAACACAGAGAAATGTCATCACATAATTTACCAATAAAGATAATAACACAGTGGAAAAGACAGAAACATAGGACAAAATGGTTTATTAGCAAAACATGTATAAATTGCTTGGCATTTGATTTTGTATCTAGAAACATGAAGGAACCTCACAGATCAAGATCAAGTCACAGTTCATACTGAATTGTATGCTTTAACCTCTCCTATGACCTTACATATGATGTCACCAGTTCCGAAGTCTATGAATAGACTTGAAAAATATGAAATCGATGAGAGATCAACTAGGCTCCCATGGATGTCTGGCCGTCCTTTACACCTTCAGAGGTGACCAAGTTGAGTCACTAAGTATCTTCAGAGAGTTTCCCGCACTGGAGGTCAAAGTCAGCGTGCAATAACTGGGCCTTGGGAAAGCTGTGCTCGACTCATGTTGGTACCACACCTCTGACTCTGATTGAGGGCCCATTCCATCTTCGTATTTTTACATCTGTTAAATGTCAAAGCAGGCACTGTTTTACATATGCTCACTAATCTAACTACTGTCCAGCATCCTCATGGTTTGGTTTCTCATCATCTATGAGGTAAAATCACAGCTGACAGATGACTTCACCAGTACACCCATAGTAACATCAACAGAAATACAAACCCAGAATGGTAATGTAGAAAGTATGAAAAACTCTTATTTTAGTACTTGTAACACATTTTATACAAATATGTAACATACATCATGTAAGAACACAGACCTGATGCAGCTTGTTACCACTATCTTTTCATTCCATGGTTTAAGTTCTAGGAAAGAATGAATACCCAAAAGTCCAACTCATATGACAATTCAGGCAACATAAAAATACAAACTTTGAATTTGGGTGACAGTTGTATCATGTCACATCTTAAACGGAAGGAAGAGGGTAGGAAGAGCATGCAGCCAGTCCACACATGTTTTTTCCTCGCTCAATCAAAAAGTATCTGAGGGAATAAAGAAGACAGGTGTCCATGATCCTTGAAAGTACAACACATCACAATAATATACACACACATACGTACACAGACTATATTTACCCGTCCTTTCCCCAAGCTGTGCCCCAAGAGTTCTTTACAATCCAGTACAGCATGCCATTGTCTTCAGCACTGTACCCCACAGCCAGGACCGCATGATTCACCATGTCCTCTGTGTTCTTACACTGGGTGCTAAACAGACAACACTTATGTATTTAGATTAATAGATTGCATGTTTTTTTGTGGGGTAAGTCCAACCTCCTTCAACATCATCCTGCCTATACAAGGATGTGTACAAGGAGGCTCATTTGTCTCTATCAGTTCCAAAACATTACACATGGCTAGAAGGGACAGACAGTTGTATAAAGTGACCCCCAAGCACTCATAACTCTAGCAACATAACAAATGAGCCATCTGACCATCACTGTGGCAAACTTATGAATAGCTACTTATTAGGGATGGACATGTTCAAAGCCAGCAAGCTGTAAACTGTGTGATGAAAGGCTTGGTATCACACTACTTGATATATTTAGCCTGGTGTTCACACTCATCTGACACCAATGTTGAAACAACCAGGATAGGTAAAGTAGTATTCCATACTAAAACTGACAAAAGTAACAGGATGCTACACAATCTCATCCTTACTTAAACCTACTTTTGAGGAGACAAAAAGACAAAAGTCTAAACGTTTGCTCTGGTGTAACTATGAGCATGTTACCTCTGACCAACAGCCATCAAGGATGTTGCTTACTGCATATTTCACTGGCAGTCTTGTTAGTCCACTAATCCTCTTCCATGAATAAATGACTTCTGTGATGGCGGATTACTCGACAAAAATGTAAATATTACCGGGATTACCCGACATAAATATTCTAAATATTTGGGACAGAATAAAAGGGACAGAAACAACGCAGCCACAATCCAGAGTAATCAACTACTCTGAACATTTCTAACCACATTTTATTCATGGACATCAGCAGCACAAACTTACAGTGAGCGCTTGTTGAGGTATTGAGGTAACTGCCTCACCTGGTGTAAACACCTTCTTTATAGTGCACAAAGTCAGCTGTGACCTGAAAGCTGAAGGTCACAGGGTTGAGCCGGGCCACAGCATCAACCATGGCCTTTTCATCATACTGTGGATGGACAAAAATACAAACATTTCGATCAGTGAATTAAATTTCTGTGAGAAGGAAGGAAGTTATGTTATGTTCATTTATTATGTTACTTATATAGTTAGTCTTACAACGTATCCACGATGCTGCTACAGTGTCACACAACAGAATATTTTCATTTAATAGTAAAAAAAACATTCTAAAATGCCTTTTGTCTCCTCCTCTCTGTTACCAATAATGACATGGTTCATGGTAACTGATTTGTGACTTTGTGACACAGCAGTAGTTTCTTAAAGTACATTTACCACTACAATACATTGGAATAAACAAAGTCACAAAGACTCACACTTGTTATGTTGACAACATCTAGGACAAAAGCAGCTGCAAGTGTGGGCTCAAAATGGCAAGTGTCATCCTGAAACAGGAAGAAAACATACATTTTACTAAGATTATTTTTATAATAAAAAATGAGTATAGTGATACACTGCTACAGAAAAGTCATACATGGCCTTTATAGGGATAGTCGACCTCCATCATAAGTCCATTGTTGTATTTGATGTACTCAAAAGCCTGGCTGGGGAGCCCACTGAAACATTATACACATGTATTCTTATAATTACTACAATTTAATGACTTTAACCATAAAAAAACTTCTAATTAAAAAAATATTGCTCACCCCAGACATCCATAATTGTTGAAGTCTTTGGAACAGTCGATCAACTGCTGCTCTGACTGAAATAGAAGTAATTGATTATACAGTTCATATGACTATTTTTACTTATAAAAAGAACCGGACAAACTACCTAGGTCAAACTGTGAACTCCCTCTGCAAGTACATCTTCTAAATCGTTTTGTTTATCATAATTATTATAAGTTCAGAGTTACTAAATAAGACTCAGAGAGATCTCACCAGAGGTATTAGCTTCCCAGTGGCGATAGCGTTTACTGACTCCAGACAACCAGTGGTAGAAAACGTCCAGCAGCTTCCACAGTGACCCTCAAGAAGCAAACACAACATAACTGAAGTATACAGGGTCAGGTGCTGTACATATGATTTGAACTCATCATTTATTACATTCATTAGGCTAACAAGCACATTTCTATTGCAGGATGTTGATTGTGTGGCATTATGCTGTTATTTTTTTAAGTTTTTGTCATTTATTCTCAAATTAGTCAAGCCATAAATATGAATAATGGAACTACATGTTTGATGATACAAAACATTACTTTCACAGTAACTTGCTTTTACATTTTTCAGTGTTCACAGTTAAATCAAAGTACTTTAGGGAACAATCAATGTTTCTATCCTGCTTATTGCAGCCATTACGATGGCTAATTAACTCTACTAATAATAGGGCACACATAAGGCATCAGATTTTCCGCTGTCGCTTAACTTATAGACCAGAAAAAAAAGCATAATAAAATACATTATTATAACATATATTACATTCCAATAGAAGACATAGAGTTTTTAAAGCTTTTAAGACAACTTGAACTATCAGGGAGAAAGGGAGAAATGTACAGCAAGTAACAAGTAGTAATTAATGTCTGTTCCTCATCTCAAGTGTGATGGTACCTCTATAGAGTTAAGTATCATATTAGGATACCTGGTTCTTCACGGGAGTCACAAAGTTGCCTTTCATCCTCCAGTCTACAAACTCAGGATAAGGACCAGTCTTGCTGACGTGATTCCCCTTAGTGGCTGAGCAGTTCTACAAGTGACAAGAATAATAAAAATCCTAATCATTGTGTATAAAAGCACCAGCTGCATAAAATGTGTTGCACTGTAAGATCTATTTTACCTGAGGCACTCTCAAAAGAAGGGATTTCCTGAATTCTTCAAATGTCACGTCTGAGAATTGATTCAGGCCCACTAGATTTGAACAATTATAAAATACATACTTTTAAATTTTTCGAAAAGAGCTGACAGTTCATCCTGTGTGGTAATAATCAGTGCATTACACATATAAGACAGGAGTTAGTGCAACAGTTTACAGTACTTGTGAAGGAGTGATTCCCAGCATTATGGTGATCGATGATCCTCTTATTCTCAGTGAATATGTGCAGCCGATGGTAATACTCCTCAGTGTCATAAACTTTGCTGTACTGCAGGTCAAAAAGATAAATATAATAACATAATGGAATCTAAAAAGACTGTTTTTTAAGTATGCAAAATCAAACAAGCCAGTTGCTTTGTTATGCAAATACCTGTGATATCCACTGTTTGAACTGATACTCCTCTGAGAAAAGACAGAAAGAGGTGTTCAGTTACTAAGCTAATAAGCAACATACACACTGTTATTCAATCTTTCAAATTCAGCCCTTACGTTGATTTACTCAAGTACTATACTTAGTACAAATTCGAGGTACTTTTACTTTCCTTTTTAGGCTTATAGTTCCAATTTACCAGGAATTTAGAACCAGGAAAAGACAACACTTATGCTGTGTTATGATATTATTCAAAATCTAAGACAATCTAACACTGAAATATTACCCAGCCCTACAGTTAGATATGATAGACTATTCAAAATTAAACAACAACAGCATATACAATTGTTAAATTTAATCAACATCAACCAAAAACAGTAAAATGCTGCCTGCAAATTCACGCCAGCAAGATATGTGACTAACATTTTGAATTTAGGGGAAAACATGGACTTCATAATGGCTACTTACCTTCCAGTGAAATTAATGGTGTTAAATTAACAAAACCTAAAACGGCTATGATGAACCATGCAAGACTGAGCGCCATACTTCCCCCACAGGCTCCAGTCGGCGTTGTGAGCGTCACATGACCTGGCTTCTTTTTATAATGACTTATTTTCACTCCCTTAACACCCCCTTCCTTTGACACCCTTTGATGTCCGCGTGGCAAAGCTACAGTATAACCACAAGGTTCATGAGCCCTTAGTATGAGCCTCATACACAAACATACAATAGCTTTCAAGACACTTCTCCCCCTGAGAAAGAATAGATTTATTAACAAGAGGTAATCAGGAAAGAATACACTTTTATACAAAACTGGAAATACTACTCAAGCTGTTGAAATAGACTGAAAGATAATTCTCATACCACTGGGTATTGCTCACTGCAAACATTTGATGTGCCTGTTAGAGGGGGTAAAGATTCATGTGCAAGGGTGGGGTTTAAATACAGTACACATACTGTTCTAGATACAGATTTGAACACGTGAAAGTGGTACATGCCTGCCACTTAAGCTTTAGGTGTTTTTCTATACAAAGCCTGTAAAAAATACATACAAATATTCCTAGAATAAGCACAATATTACTATAGTTCCTGCTAAAACATCGGAATAGACAGGATACAGAATGTGTTACACTTATAAGTTGTTTTCAACATTTGTTTTAAAGTATCATACACAGAAAAGTTATTACAGAGTTGAACGATCATAAGGATAACACATTTCGAGGGATATGTTTTTAACACATTGCACATTAGGAAATGCATCAGACTGCCTGTACACTATATTGTACACAGCAAGTATTTCTGCTTCATTGGCAAATTGTAGATCAAAATAGTTTACATACGTTTGTGGTATATAATCCATTTTATGATTAAGGCAAAACCATAATCCACCGGCCAAAGAGGATTAACCATAAAAACTATGCTGTCACTTTCATACAGTGTAGAAGCTGGGAATTTAACTTCCTGAAGTGGCTCAATATTGGTTACATCTGCTACATACATTGCCCGGTGCTTATACTGTATATACATCATGTTGCCCACCAGGGGAATAAGGTGATAATAAGCTAAGCATAAAAACCCATTTCTCCAAACGGAAAAAATGTGTCCCAGCTCAATCAGAAATCAGCACATGGTTTTGTGTCAGTCTGACTCTAACATTTCCAGTCTCCCCTAATCTCTTGTCATTCAGTGGCTACATGAAACATCAGAGCACATGATTCAACTTTAGCCACGACAGCAGTCCCACTTTTCACCTCTTATTCCGCAGAGCCTGAATTTAAAAACTAAACTTATTCATGAAATTAAACCCAAATTGGTTTCTGCAATAGCCATTCAACTTACATTCAGAAATTATTTCTCTCTATGGTAGTTTTCATTATTAGTGGTAGAGGACATTATTCCTTTGCTGGATTCAATTCAACCTGACTGAAATCTTAAGTATTGCATCTTTAAATGAATGATCATGCAGCTAGTGGATTAGCACATATCTGTATTAATTATATTTTTTTTAAAATTACACTTAGACAAAATAGGCAGAAGAAGCAGCTGCTGTACTTATAAAGCAAAATGTTTGTATGGGGACTTTACTGCAGTTGAGATTACTGCAGTTATATGCAGCTCTCTCTTGACGTTTTGACATCTGAGCAGAAAAGTGGGAGTTGATCATCATGTGTCAAATGTGACCACCATCTCTCATGCATGAGAGCCTTTCTATACTGCATATTCCCTTTAGGATATAACTTAATATCATGTCTTTATACTCTGTCATCTGTGTATTCAGTGGTTGAAAATAACTTCATCATAAAATGGTATTTAAGACGATAAATAACATATAAATACTCTGTAACTATATAAATAAAACCTCTCCGGGCTTCTAGTCTCTAATAACGATTATACACAACAAGTCCATTGGGGAGCACATACTAGAAGGGCACAGCCTACTGTGTCTATTACAAATAATAGTATATGTACATTATGATATAATGTTCCTGTACACTCCATATGAGGGTTTATGGTGGGAGAGAGTGAGAGAGATCCTCTTCATGATGAAGTTTTGGGCTCGATTCTCAGAGATGCATCATACAGGCTCTCCTCGTCCAGTGCGTTACTGCAGTCCAGCAAGTACTTTGCCACCTGAGGCAATAAAGAACACAGACAAAGCAGTTTTTTGAGGGGTTTTTTCAGGCTACCATTTAGAATATATGTTAAATTTCAGCATGTATTGTATATCTGCTGTTGGTTATGTCTAAGTTACACTTTTAAAAGAAAACAGCCTTTATTCACTCTTTTATATAGCTTTGCTTAATTTAATTTTTCCTTTTATAAACACTGTGGTAAGTCTCAAGGCCTGTTGAGCGTACATGATTTGGTTCACAAAGTAATCAAAGTCTGAAGGCTCCTGAAATGTATTAAGTACACAATAAGTACACTACAGACAAAACAATAATCTCACCTTTGGTTGATAATCAATCTTGTATGCAGTTTGCTGAAACTGCCGTATCTCTCTGATAATGTGAGAAATCTGGAGAAAAATGAGAGGAAAATGACATGAATTTCCACCTTGAAGGAGTTATATTCAGGAAAAAAGTCACTTTTCAGTTCTCTTGTTTTAAAGGGAAGCACAACAGGATTGCTGAAACAGAAATGAGAATCTAAATTCAAAACAGAAAACAATGAAAAGTGCATGTCAATGCACTTTTCATGCACCTTGTTGTTGCTCTTTACCATTCTCATCTTGGAGAAGTTGACCAGGTTGTCCTCTGTGTAGTTGGGTGTTCCCTCCTCAATGAAGGCCAGGTCAGTCAGGTACATACCAAGGTAGGGTACGCAGGGAGGGTCACAGCTGAGAACAGGCCACAGGTCAGAAAAAGACAGCAACTGTCCAGATACACAGACACAAACAGGATGTGTGAGCACCTTATGGTAAACTAAAAAACCTTTATAACTTACTTCTTCAGAGCTTCTCTCAGGTTTTTAAATCGTCCCTCTGATGACACCAGCTTCTGTAACTTGTCAATCACCGTCTTAGTCTAAAAAAATGGATCAAAGAAAATATCTTATTGCCAGACTCCAGACATGCAACCATATATTTTTCTGTTTAATATAACTGTTTAATAAAATGAAGGCAATGACGGTAATTATATCTATCTTGCCTTTAAACTTTGGTTACCAGAAAAACTACACTAAAACCTGAAAATGTTATACCTATGTGGAATAACACTTGGCTTAAAGCTACCCTTACCTTTGTTACATTTTTACACATTTTTTTGTTTAGGTTAAAATGCTATTAATAAGGTAATGGCACTCTAAAATGTTAGAGAGATCCACCAGGCATAGAAACTAATCATTATTCCATTCTCATAATATTCTGTGAAAACTCTGACCAATCATATCATTTGGTCCGAATGATATGATTGGAGTGCGGGGGTGGGACATAGGAGTGAGGAGGGGTTGTTGCTGTTGAAGTTTTTTCAAAGTGCTGTGTGAAATGCAAGAAAGGTAAGATTCGCTTTAATTCATGTGAAAATACATAAGAAATAACTGATACTGTACCTGTTTAGAGACTTTGAGCCATGTCTTCTTGAGACGGAAGACGGAGCTGCGATTGAGAGAAGATGTGATCTCTAGCACAGCGTTGTAGTTGTGGAGACACCGGCAGATGTCAGCCACTGCTACCCATTTCTCTATCACACCTACTCGCATGTTGACATCATCCCATTGCAGGATCTCTGTGGCGATCCTGTTACTGATCTAAAAGAAAAAAAGAAAAATGCATGGTGAAATCTATCTATCTATCTATCTATCTATCTATCTATCTATCTATCTATCTATCTATCTATCTATCTATCTATCTATCTATCTATCTATCTATCTATCTATCTATCTATCTATCTATCTATCGATCTACACATACATCGTTGAAGTGCTTGGTTGTTTTCATAATGTATGGAGTTCTCTCATTCTTGTCAGTCTTCATCCAGCCTTGACCAAAGAACTCCCTGTAGAAAAAAAAAAGGTTTTTAAATCAATGATAATGAAAAAATCCAGCAACATTTTCTGTGTGTATTTATGTAGCCTACTTCCCTCTCCTCCCACTCACTCTATCATTTTTATCTTATAGACCAAGAGTGTGTTTTTGTATGTGTGTGTGTGTGTGTGTGTGTGTGTGTGTGTGTGTGTGTGTGTGTGTGTGTGTGTGTGTGTGTGTGTGTGTGTGTTCGTGCATGCAAGTAAACATGTACATGTATTGTATGTACTCACTCGTACGGAATGACCTTGAAGACCAGGTGGTCCAGTAGTGTGAGTTGCTCAGCTATCTCGAGGGCAGAGTGGCTCTCAAATGGTTCGGTCTTACAATCGTCCATCGCCTGACACACACACACACACACACACACACACACGCACACGCACACACGCACACACACACACACACACACACACACACAGAGACATAAACACATACACAGTGAAAAGCATTATCACAACCAAATCATAAATAACCCAGCAATTTAAAGAAGGAAGAGGTTCTTTTCTCTCACCGTCTGTATGATTTCTTCCAGGGTGACTTGGTTGTCTCCAGGGTCCTCCTGGGTCAGAGTCCTGCATGCAAAAAGATAAAAGTAACATTATTACAAGGTTTTGTCCAAAATTGCCATTTGTTCAGTTTGGATCACAGGCCCCAAAGCTTGACAGTGTTTAGCAGAAATACTGCATGCTAACAGCTTGGTTAGATCACACACAACCCTGCACTTTTCATTCCAATTTTGGCATGTTCCAGCTCCATTATCAGACGTAAAATTGTGTTCTGTCTTCCCCCATGGAAACAGAAAACACTTCAGGGATATTCAGGACCAGCTGCCAAGAAGAAAGGGTAAACAGTTTGCTAACTATGTGGCTAGCTGTCCGTCTTCTAACAACTCCAGAGAGCTTGGTTGGGGCTACCAAGGACAGTGCAGATCATCATGTGTGTTTGAAATCATAGATATGGCACAGGTGCTGTTGCACATGGGACTGTTGATCCTGGCCCCTGTCTCACCTTCCCATTCACTTGAAAGAGAAAGTGTGTCAAAAACTTTGGACTGTACTCCACTGTAAGTGTCTATACATTTTGAGCAGGTCAAAAATACTCCTTTTTATTCCCAAGGGTTTCGATATTGGACAGGATCTTGATTGATGCACTGTGTCTTCAGTTCCTGTTTTTACATGACTGACTACAGAAATTCTCTTGCAGAAACTTTTTACAGAATTTTGGTAAACAGATGTGTCTTATATGACTGTGTGCAATCAAGCAATGATAGCGGGAGACCAACCTAATAATGTTAGCAGCTGCCTTCCTTTCCTGTGTCAGGAGTTCCGGGTCATGCATCACCTCCTCCAGGAAGCCAATTACCCGCATTTTCAGGTCTGTATTCAGCTCAAAGTCCTGAGGACCAACACAGGAAGAGCAAGAGTGTCATTACAGAAGTGTTGTTTTTCGGGAGGAAAGAAAGAAAGAAAGAAAGAAAGAAAGAAAGAAAGAAAGAAAGAAAGAAAGAAAGAAAGAAAGAAAGAACGAAAGAAAGAAAGAAAGAAAGAAAGAAAGAAAGAAAGAAAGAGAGAGGTGAATTGTACCTGGGAGTGTTTGGAAACCCAGTGACGCAGCACATTCAGGACTCTGTTTGTGGCAGCTCTTCTGATAACAAATTCTTTGTCCCCATTCCTCTGGTCTGTGGGAAAACCTGGAACAAAGTTACATTTAAACATAATTCTTACCCAACATAGCAATCAGCTGTGTGATATAACATCATTGCTTTTATCAACGTAGTGATTCTTTCCTTTGTGTTTTATTATGCTTTCAGATATAGAGAAAAGCAGTTTATTTGAATATTTAAAGACACTTAATCAGTGTTAACAACTAGTCAAATATTATTCAAGAAGTATAAATGTAACACAGCGTGTTAAGTGTTTAAAGTTTGAAGCCCTAACCTGAATTATATTTGTATAACAATATAACATACAAATAAAGACAAAATAATGATCATTTTGTTTCATTCTTAATAAAAGTGTGATTATAAAAACAATTCAAAAGATAACATTACTGAAAAGGGTGCTTACATTTTGTCAGTGTAACAATTTTGTAATTTTGTAAAACCAATGTAATTTTGTTTTTGAAGCCTCCTGGTGGCCATCCAGCACTATGATGTGCTCATGCACAACTGGACAAATGATGGTTAATCTATGGCGTAATCTAAATGTATTTTCCCCAGAAGTGCGATTAGATCATCTAGTCATCTGATCAATGTATTTTGGGCGTTGATTATCATGGATTTTAGCTATTGTTTTTGTGATGTGATAGATAGTAGACAGTAGATTACAAATATAATTGCCAGAATAGCAATGACGGTAAGGCAGTCCTCAACAAGCCTCTCTAACCATCAACAGCCCATCCCCCATATTTTACTGACCTGTGCTGGCAAGCGACATACGACGGTACTTTTCCTTGGTTGGTGTGCCCTCATTGGCACCAGCGGTGGCAATGGCGAAGGCCGAGGCGGCAGAAAGGGCACTGCGGTTATTATCCAGCTCCCGGCAAGATGACACCACCATGCCATTGTTGAAGGAAAACAGTGAAAACTCTGTTGGGGGGGGGGACATAGAGATTTAAAGTTAAACCCTTCATTATTGTTATGGAACTGTTCAGCTAATTTAAAAACGGTTCATATTTTTTGGCAACTGTCAACACTTTTAGTTTGCAATAGAAATGAAAATTGCTGGTGCCTCACTGGTTATGTGATTATAGATAATTTGATTGTCTGCATAAAGTGCTTTTGAGATATAGCCTATTACTTTATGTGTATTGCCAAACTATATTGTTGACCATTGGAGGGCAACAGAGAGCTAAAACAGACCCAGCATAGTGTGTCCTGCAACTCGTGCCAGTGACGGTGTACACTCCACTGTGTTTGCCTCGCTGCCTCCCTCCTTCATTCCCTCCCTTCCTCCCTGCCTTCCTCCGTTCAGCCGGGGGCGGTATAGAAGAACACGCACATCGTTGCTAAGGTACAAGGTTTCCTTCCACCTACTCACACACGGCACTGGCTTCCCTTCTATCCAGCACCGTGGGAAGAGAACACACTGGGGATGAATTGTGCCTGACTATCTACAGGGTGGATGCTCCCTCTCTGTGCAGTATGGGGAGGGCCAGGAGGCTGTGGGTGGTTTTTATCAAGGCCTTATTTGGCTATACTTACACTTGTCATTTTCTAAATAAAAAGTTTGCTGTATGTCTACTGAGGCTGTAATTCCTTATACTGCTCACATGCACAAATTAACTCTGTTGTACTTTTTTGGATCTTGACTGGATGGTAAAAAGTTACACTGACACTTTATGCAGCATTTGTTATTATTAACATGCAACAAATACTTGGTGTGCTCTGCCTTATGGACATCTTTAAGATCCAAAACCTTGATGGAAAGTTAAATATTTCAAATACATGAAGCTAGATACTTTTGTGAAGCGACAACTGACACTCTTGCCTAACTACGTTATGTAAAGGCCAACTGATGCTGCATTTGCTACAGGTCTTTTTGGTGCAGCTCCATTGGACAGTTGTACTCATTTAATTTCATCTCATTTCAGTTTAATTTTTTCATTTCAAATTCTCTTGGTTTCTGACAACTTTAGTCATGTAATCTGTTAGTTAGAACTATTCAATCCAGTGGTCAAAGAGGAAAAGCAGCCCATGATAAATGTGTTTCATGTTGGTGCTTGTTATTGACAAGATCTATTATCATTTATCTTATATTATTATATTTTCATTCTCCAAAATACTCGGCTGGCAAGTACTGTATGTCACTAGTGATAAACTCTAAGCTACTGTAGTTACATGCTTGCCAACTCTCACAGTTGTGCCAAATTATTTAACATTCCTGCCAGCTCATTTGTTTTTTAACTGGTGGGTTGGGATTTAAAAGTAGATCACAAGATGTTCTAACAAGCCTCTGACATAGAACAGCTTAGAAAATGACGGACAGAGTTGTACCAGAGTTTTTTGACTTGACATTCTTGGGTGTTGATGGTGACTTGGGAGGAGACATTTCTGCTTCTGTCTCGTCACTCTGACTTGGGTCTTCATCACCTTCCTCTCTAACCGACAGATCTGGACAGAAACAGTTTTCATAATCAGGAAATGCAGCAAAGAAGGAGATAAGCAAGAAATTCAAAGACACAATTATTGGGTTGAGGCTAAAACAGCATACATTTTAAAACCATTATGATTGATAACCATGGTCTGCTAAATTTGATAACAAAATTATCACAAAAATACCAATTGGATTTAAGTTTGAAAAATATATGTTTTGCGATTGATTCCATATGTACATCCATATGCCCCATTTGAGACAGCTGCTCTATTGCTGGTCAATCCAAAAGGATACTGTTTAAAGGACATTGTTATTTTTCCCTTTATACTTGTAATATACCCAAAATATACATCAGTACCACTTTACAACTTAAATGGAAAAGACAATTAAAGTTACTCTATATGAATAGAGAATGCTTACAAAATACAAGCATGACAGTGGGCTTATAAAACTGGTACCAACAGTACACTCATTAAAACTGAGCAAAATCCGTCGGACAGTGATTCTGACCTTGCTTGTTGAGGACAGACTCCTCAGCTTTGCCTTCGGCTTTGGGTTCTCCCTCATCTGAGATTTTGCTGGCCATGGTGCTGGACACATAGAGCTTGTTGATGTCAAGGGTGGTCTTACTGAAGGGTGACATGGTGGAATGCATGCTTGCATAGCCATTAGGGGAACAGCTGAGTGCAGCCAAGTCCAGGGCTTTGCCCCCTGTGATGATGGGGATGTTGAGTGAAAGCTTGCGACGACGGTTGGGCGAGGACGTCTTGGTGATGGAAAGAGGAGGAGGGGAGGAGAACTTGCGGCTGGCACGTGGCGACGTGGGTGGCTCGCCATACAGGAATTTGCTGTTCTGGGTACTAGCAAAGAAAAGCTCCAAAGAACTACAGGAAAGGATTTAGTGAAAGAGAGAGAGAGAAAAAGGAAGGAATGATGAAAAAGAAAGCAGGATGAGAATCATCAACAGCATCTTTCAACACTGAAAAAGACACCTTTTGCATTTTGGGTAAAAAGAAATCCTGTAACTTGAATAGGAGTGAGTGGAAAGGGGAGAAGTTGTAATAATGGGGGGTGCATGATACACTTGGTTTCTGTACACAGAAGCAGAAAGGGAACACATTAACCACAGGGCTCTTTGGGAGCTCCTGCCTCTTTTATTTAAGCTACATTGTTTAAGACAGCATCCTCCTTGCACTGAGAGCCACCCCCTCTGAAGGCCTATAAATAGCATGTCAAGTGACAGTGTGGGAGGCACGGGTGCTGCCAACAGCAACCAGCCCAGGGGAGGCCCACAGAGACATGGGGAGAGAGAAACAGAGAGAAAAGGGAAAAGGGGAGCGAGATAGAGACAGAGGGAAAGTGGGAGAAAGAGACAGAGGTGCACTACAAAAAAAACAAAAAAAAGCAGGGGCGAAAACAGTGAGACAGAAAGGAGGGAGCGAGAGAGCACCATAGTGGATATGGATTCCACCACAGCGAAGGCTGCTGGCTTGGAGTGGGCGAATGGGAAGCCTCCAGCCCTGTATGGTGTTATATGCAGCCATGTTGTGTCTCCTTGACTAAATTTGCTAAACAGTAAAAAGAAAGGAGATGATAGGAGCAAACCTGGGGATGAGGGAGAAAAAAGAGGTAGTACAGGGGAGGGATGGTGAGCAGGGGCGAGGAGAGCAGAGGGAGGCAAAAAGAAAATGAAAAAAGGCAAAGGACAAACAGCAAACAGGAGTCAAGAGAGGACACAAGTAAAGCATGAAAGAGGAGAAAGACAAAAGGAGATAATTAAGCAAGAGAGGAGAGGAGAGGAGAGGAGAGGAGAGGAGAGGAGAGGAGAGGAGAGGAGGGTCTGGGTGCAAAACAGCACCATCAATATTTAATACCATAGAGCCGCTGCAGATGATGGGAGAAAGGGAGAGAGAGAGAGAGAGAGAGAGAGAGAGAGAGAGAGAGAGAGAGAGAGAGAGAGAGAGAGAGAGGGACAGAGAGAGAAAGAGAGAGAGAGAGAGAGAGGGAGGGAGAGGGAGGGAGAAGACAAGGAGAGGAGAGGGTGGGGTCCTGCAGCAGAGTGAAGGGTTGCCATGGTGACAGCGCAGCGGAGAGAGGGATGGTCAGACTTGTGGAAAGAAAAATGAAAGAGAGAGGATGGATAAAGGTAAAGATAGGAATGAAAGAGGCAGGGGGGGTGTTAGGGAAAGGTGGGTGGACACAGGACCCAATTATCTGTAATGGTGGAAGACAGAAGACAGAGGAGTGGATATGTTGGTGTGACCTATCACTGCCTTTCCTGTAGTCCCTTCTCACCTGGACAGGATAACCTGGTGGGATATCCTGATAGGCTGCTTTCAGACAGTCCACACAAGAGCAAAGACAAACCCAGACACCTTTTCACTGCACCGTTACAGCACTGTTGCTGCATCCTTAAGAGAAAATATGTGGAAATCTCAAACTTTGTTCCTTCTTCAGTTGTCATAAGCTGCAGGGATTGGCCTTGCAGAGAGGTGCTTGGAGGAATTTAGTGTAACAAACCATTTTAGCTCCGCTGTCTAAAGCTGTTCACTTAAATGCTGAAATGTGCAGACATAGACAAAATTATAGTAATGCTTCAGGAAGAGGACTTACTCTGAAGAAACTTACTGTAATTACAACTGCACCTCTACAAATCTACAGGAGCAACCCGTACACAGGTCCTCTGCAGGTTAGTTCCAGATGAAGATCTGCAGTTTCTGATGGTAGATTGGTACTTTTTCTGTGATGGCTTTTATCTTTACAAATTAAATAATTATACAGTTTCTTTGTTTGATACACATAAAGTTTGATAACATTTGCTTTGGTCTCACAGGAAGGTGCCATCTTCAAACTTTCTCTGTTAGTCAGCAATTTATATTTTTTATTATTATATTTAATATGGCAACTGAAGACAATTTCATACAAGTGAGCTCACAAATTCCAATATTAAAACTCTTGAAATCAATCACTCACCGTGCAGGGATGGCACTGATAGGCTTCTTATAGATGGTGATGAGCTTGTCCAGCACTACGGCCGCGCTGGTGAAGACACGGTAGGAATGAAGGAAGGTGTTCAGGAAATCGATGGAGAGGAAACGCAAGTCGGTCAGCCTCTCCAGTAGGCGCTCCACGCTGGCATAGCGGATCTGCAGCACCTTGCAGGAGTTCATCATCTTACTGAAGCGGATGTCAACATCATCACAGTACAAGCTGGTGTCTGACCTGCATTGGAGGGGGAGAGAAGATGGGAATATTGCCCTACAGAACATACATTCACACAGAAGGAAACAATTTCTTTAGCTATATTCATGTATGATTATATTTGAGGTAGGGGTGATAAGGGTCGGGGTTTGATATGTTCTCATGGTGGTTGAGGTTAGGGGTCAGGGGATGTGTTATGTTATTGAGGGCCTTCACAAGTATGGAAGTAAAAACATGTGCAAGTGTGACTTTGTGCACATTTGTTCATGAATGTATTTGTCTGATGCTAAAGCTAATCTCTGTTTGTGCATGTATAATGCATGTTGTGGTGTCCGACTCTCACTTAATCATCTGTGGCACGGTGACTTTACTGTTTTCCTCGAAGGCGTTCATCATCAGACCATTGCAGCGGATGTTATCAATGCACTGTAGGGCAGACAGACAAACAGAGAAAGGGTTAGGGTTAGGGTAATTATTGATACTGTATGTATTTCCACTCCCACAGTTTTAGCTCAAATTTTAAGTGTAGTCTCTCTCTCTCATAAGTAACATCAGCTCTTCACAGTCCCCCAGGGGTTCATTTGAAGAATATTCAGTCTGAACCTGGCTGATGTCGCTTGTCCACGCAGACTTTTCCTGTCGAGACGAAGCCACCAGGATGACGGTGTAAGGCTGGACATCTTTAGGCTCCACCATTACTTTGAAGTCCAGGTTCTCTGTGTCCTGGCCACTCCGCTCCCCTTTGGCTGTAAGGCACAAATTCAACAACCTTAATTTATTTATTAATTTTTTACTGTATCTGGGTAAAAATATACACAGCAAACTGTATAATAGTTACCCTTAGAAGGAGAAATCATTTTTACCTATTAGTTAGTATAGCACAAAGCTCTGACAAAGCATAATACAATTTTAAATCTAATTCTGTGGCATGTACAGTATAGTTCTCAGGTAATATGGATTTAAACACCCAGGAACATTTAGCACTAAATCAACATGTGTCTCGGTCACAACTGAACTGGAAAAAATTAAATCATTAATTAAATTAATTTGTATTGGAAAAAACCAAGGACTGAAAATGAAGAATCATCCTATCTTACCAGGGTCTTTCCATGGTGAGGTAAAGGGTAGAAAATGATCAAGGAGCTATTTAATATGCAGCCTGGCTGCAGCTTTTAGGATGGCCTTGACAGTACTGAGCCACATTGTAGTCACTCTCCAAAAGAGTGACATACTGAGATCAACATTAAAAATACATGCTCTAAATACTAAGCTAAAGATGACTGTTTATGCCAGTATCTGATACAGGAAACAGCCTTTAAACTGCATAAAAGCCTTCTCATTCAGAGGATTAAATCCCTGCAGTCATCTGAAGGCAGCAGCACAGATATGTGTTTTCAGTCTGCAGCCTCTAATTTGAAAAGTGTGTTGTGAAAGCACAGCACTATTACGCATGATGATCCATTGTGACTCCCTTGATTAAATCATACACAACCAAAACCAGTCAACAAGTCAACAATGACTTTGACTGTGATTGTTTTAGTTAAATTTGATGGTGTTGACTGAGGCAAGCAACAATATCTTTCTAGAAAAAAATCCACTCCGCTCTCTGGATAGTCATGCCAGTTTTTCCATTCCAAAGGTGCGAACAAACGACTTAATTTACCAGAAGAATAATATGAAATGCAACTTAATTGTACTTTCAGTAAATTTATTTTATTTAACCACACACTAAGTAAACCCTAACCCTGCCCCCAACACACCAGTTACTGTGAGAAAAAAGGAAAAAGTTGGTGCCAAAACTAGAATTCAGTTTAATGCCGCCCTGGTAGCTGAGTGGTTACACATATATATGCAACGTTCGAATCTGGCAAGGGACCTATGTTGCATTTTGTACCCACTTCTCTCTCTTCTGCTCTCTTTTCCTGTCTTCCACTAACATCTAAACCCTAAACTAAAAATATATATAACCAGTACATATACAAATATACACATTTTTATTTTGCAAAGTTTGCAGTTATTCAGAGAAGATGTTCTGGAGCTATATTAACAGAAAACTGCATAACTATATGTTTTGACTATATTATATTTTGTTAGGTAACTATAAGTAACTGGTAACTGTTAAACATAAAAGTTACAGTTAAACATTACACTTACATTCATTTTTGAATAAACTGTATGTGGTAACTTACACTCATCATCTGTTCCCTCTGGCTCCTCCATCAGTGTGCAGTCTATGAGAGAGACCACTCCGTTCTGTGAGGGGTTTGAAAGGCAACGAGGATGCATAGAGCAGATTACTCACTAACAAACAATTCAATGTATTTTGTTTCACCAATATTAACAAAATTCTAACAAAACAGTACGGATTTAGTTTACTACATTTAAACAATGCAGTAAAGTACATTATTTTCACCTGTACCATAAGAACATCAAGTCAGTCTTCTTGGGGTCAAATGTTTTGACTTGCAGTTCTTAAATATGGAATAAATTAATGTACAGCTATAACATTTGTGACTAATAAAAATGAAATGACAAAAACTACCTGTATTAAAAATACATTGGTGCTCTTATACACAATGCTATTTGAGATATGTACAAACATTTCTAAAGTCACTGTCCAATTAGTAAAAACCGAGATTACACCAAAGGTCAGTCCATACATCACTGACGTGGTGAAAGTGTTTGCTCACTATTTCAGGATATAAACAGTACATGTTTTATGATGCAAGATACACATTTCTCACACAGCAATGGACTGATTTGCAGAAAGGTTTGGTCTGCTTTATAAGAGCTATAAATACAATTTGACATGGTTGTTATTTTTAAGGACCAGTCTTGATTATATTCCTGCTGTACCTTAGTGATGTGTAGTTTTCCCCCAGAGCCTCGGGTGCAGATTATAAGATGTTTGGAGAAGAGGAAACATTGTCTCTCGCCTTCCTTCTTCAGAGACAGAGAGCCCAATCGGCCTCTTGTGATCTTCCCTTTCTCACTCATTGGCACCTGGATCAGAGAACCTGTGGAGTGTCAGCACACATGTATGTTGTGTGTACAATAAACACATGCATATTTCTCTCCAATTGTAAAAATGGTCTGACTTTGGCCTTGGTCTTTGACAGCTTTGTACAGGATTAATTAACTAACACTCTTTCAGCTCAAACATAAGGTCTACACCTTTATATTAGCATTTTTTTGGTTAAAAGACAAATGCACAAAATGTGAACTTCTACCATATCTGTAAATCTTAAGTTCTGATGTTGTTTGTAGTTTGCAGTTACAAAATAATATTCAGTATAATAGTCATGTGTTTTTGTGTCAGTGATAAATGCTGCAGAGATAGAGGAAGGTGTTAAACATCTGGGTGAGAATACATGTGATGCGTCAAACTGTAAAGGCTGCAAAAGAAATGAGTGAGGATGATATTTAGTAATTTATGATGAAGAATGTAATATATTAGTACACTGATGTGTCAGTGTGACACCTGCTCCTAGGAAACAGTGTTTTGCACATTTAACGATGTACACCGCTACAAGATTAGAGATTTTCAAAAATCAGATTATGATATACACAACACAATATAATACAATACAATATACATTTTCTTTATACAACTCATACAAAAACATTTTTGATAAGGTTACCTTATATTTGGCCTTTTTAACAGTTGGTACCAAGAAATGTGCTGGGCATGACATTTTTCCTAAATAAAATAAATGTGTCACATCTCTGTTGTGGACAAACTATAAAATGGTGACTGTAGTTCAGTTTCTTGTGATTTATCTTATCTTATATTATTGTATTATCATATATTATCCAATATATCTGCAATGAGCTAATATCCTCTGATACTGTATATCAGCCGGGTTCTGTTGTGTAGAATTTAATAAATCTATCACAAGAGCAAAGACTTGGTTACTGCTCTTCAACTTGATGGATTGTAGTACAACATAGTGTATTCCTTGATTACTTCTCAAATTAATTTATTCCAAAAAAAAGTTTTTGCAAACAAATGTGTTGCCTTGAGAAAATTACTGGATTTGAGGTATTCATTTCCTAAAATAAAACATAGAAATGAATGTTTATGAATTCATAATCATTGGGATTTTGTCTTTTCAATGTCAGTGATGCAATCTGACAATGAAACAAACTTACCTTGTCTTACAAATGTCTGGCTGGTGTCCAGCAGCACTTCACAACCCTCGACTATCATCCGCTCAATAGCCAGGTTCTTCCTGATGTTCTCCGTCTCACTCACCTCATCATGCATGATTCTGAAATATAATAAGTACTCATGAGACGTGAAAATGAAAATAAACAATACAGTATTTCTGTATTGCTAATTTTCTTGTGTTTGGACCACCATCCCCTCACTTAATCTGAAAGGACTGACTACAAAATCACTGTATGAATCTGATAAATATCCCTATAGGTTTCTTTAAGTTGTAACAAATACATTTTCAGTTGTTTTTTGACATACTATGTACCTAGAAAGTTCCTCAAGTTTTGACTTGGCGTAATCCAAACTGTTTCTCTCCACGTGCTCATGGGGAGTGTGAGCCAGTAACTCATGAAGGGTCAGTATGTAACGTGGAATCTGAGAGAGAGAGAGAAAAAATATTTATCTTTTCCTGTTG
Organism: Scomber scombrus; assembly: GCF_963691925.1. NCBI lineage: Eukaryota > Metazoa > Chordata > Actinopteri > Scombriformes > Scombridae > Scomber > Scomber scombrus. Next base: position 14,335,347 of record NC_084970.1, read on the forward strand.
AAATGTACACTTTAAGCTCAAAATTCAAACAAGTTAAAGGTTTTGCACATATTGATTCACTTTTTGAAAAAGCAGTGTCAAGCATATTTACTAGCTTTGGACTAGTAATTACTTGGTCCAGTGACATCTGACTGAAAGGCAGAGAGATCATCTTTAAAATAAAAAAAACAAGATCCACTTCTACGTCTTCACTTTAAGCACGGAGAGTATTTGCTTCATTGCCTGCTTGTGATGGCTCTCTGAGAATCTCAGTCCTTATTTAAAGAGTGTTGTATAAGACCTCAGCTATCATTTCCACCTCAAAAGATACTATTATGTTATTACTGAAGTTTAGGAAACACAGACTGGTTACACTATATAAAATATCACAATGGTCTAATCTTTGGTGTTTCCACACTTCAAAACCTAAAAAAATTATCTGATTATTATAAAAACGAAATTTTACAGCTGCTGTCCTGATATGGGAGCCATAATTAACAGTAATAGTCAACATATTTATACTTGATGCCATCTTCTAGAAAGTTTACACCAAATCTGAAGGGCCTCATTTATGATCACACTTTTAATGTATTTTTTTATGAAAACATTGGTGCAATAAGACCTGACATGTGAGTTGTTTTGTGGGAAATAAAAAGCTAATGCTGCTACAGGGTTTTTTGTTTTGTTTTGGAACATGAAACAGTATACTTTGTAATAAAAAAATAAATAGGGGAGTGTGTTGGAGGAGTTGGTATCCCTGCAATCTTACTTGAAACATGGGGTAAGTGAGGAAGGTCTCCAGTGTCCTCTCTTCACAGTCGGGCTTTGCCTCATACTGCTTCAGCAGCTTGTCGAAGTCTCTGTTCTGTTTGCAGTGAGCCAAGATCTGCAGGCTGTACTGATGGTTCCTCACAAATTCCTGGTAGATGTTCAGCATCGGCAGCAAGATGTCAAACAGGTCAGCTGTAAAGAGAGGCAGAAATCTTGATGGATGTGATATGTTCTGTTGAATTCATTAAATTAGGTTAAGGGGTAAGTGGTAAAAATGTTTTTGGTGAACTACTACTTGAACAAATCTTCCAAAAAATAACATAATAATAATATTGAACTGTGTGGGTGACTTAGGGATCATTGTCCTCCTTACCCAGCACCAGTGTTGGCCAGCTGGCTATTCTGGCCTTCAGGCCCTGGTAGAAGATCTGATGGAGGAACATGATGGTCTCACTGATAAAATGAAAAAGCAGAAGGGTGGTCATGAGCTATTGTTTTTTCATAAGGTGTTGGCAGTTCCCACTGTGCCAAGTCACACCACTGTCACAACCAGTCTCACCACCAACCACCTGTTAAGGAAGATGCTGCTGACATCATCATGGGTGATGGGCGGCTTCTTGGAGCTAGCAGCCATGCGGAGCGGCCGCAGGAAGTTGTTTACCAGGATGTGGAGCTGCTGGACATATTCTGCCTCAGCCTCCAGCATACTGAACACCACCTGGTTCCTCTTCCTCATGCTTTCGGCGTGAGGTGAACGAATGTAGTCCTGGATGATGGTTTTCCACTTCCTTCGGCAAATCCAACCTCGCAGGAAACTCTGAACCTGTGATGAAAAGTATTAGCGCTCATGAGTTAAGTTGACCAGTGTGTATGTGTGTGCATGTATTTGTGACAGGATGAGATAGTCCAACAGGTTTTTTGAAGTAGAATGCATTTTACTATACAAAAGACTATGTTGTCCTTCAGCTTATTATAAAATGTACGAGAGATGTGGAGATCTATTTAGAAAATGTCAATCTGTCACACTTCACTGATAAAATGTCACATGATGTGGAACAATGAAAAAGCCCCTGCAAAATGTAGAAAATGGAAGACATACACAAACTCCATTGTTTGTTGGCTGTTATAATTATTATTATTACTATAGAGAAGTGAAAACTCAGTACTGGCACTCATAACTGTGTCAGCCATCTGAGTGCAACTTCCTGGTAGGAAAAAAAGCAACGATCTGCCTGAATATCTCGAAGCTATAGTTGTGTCTGTCAGCCCCAAAAAGATGTGCTTTGGTTCAGAACGTCACATGTTGACAACTGCAGGAAAACGTCTTAATTGATTTTTGGGCCACTTGGGGGATGGTGCAGTGAAATTTAAACACAACACTGACATATTGTTATCTTAGTAAGCTTTTATAGAGAACAGTAAAGTAGAGATATAGTGTTACAGTAGCAAAACAGTTTCCTGCTTATACTTCCAGCAGTTATGAACGAACATTAGCATTCATTTAGAGTCATCTTTCTGCTGACCTGATGCATTTAAGTCCAATCTCCACACTCCCTCTAGTTCTCGGTTGGTCTTTCCCAACTCTTGAGGGAAATATCTAGCTCTTTACTTGTTAAACCTTAAGTTTAGCAGCTAGTGACTAACTTTTTTTGCTGTTTGGTGCTGGGCAAATAGTGTGAAAACAGCTGCCTACCACTGATGGAAACAAGGTCGATAAGAGAGGTCACAGTGAGCCAAAATAGTAAAGGTACAGGGCAGAAAACCAAAACTATGAGCTGAATGACACTAAAATACTGTGTAGACCTGAGATGAACACCAGAGCTAGGAAACGATTATCTTTAAGTTCATCACCACGATGTGCAAAATCTTTCTCATTACACATAATCATTTTTTCCATTCTTAAAAGTCATGATAAGTGCAGTATACGCAGTTTGTTGTAGTGGGTTAAGAGCTCTGTGGCCTAAATGCCAGTTTGAACCTTCCCTGCGTAAAATTAAGGTTAAAAATAAAATGTTCAGATGCCTGGAGATGATGTAGTGTTCTCAGAAAGCATATGTATATCTGCTGGAACACATCAAACTTTTCCGTCCTCCTCACCTTTGCCTTTCCTACATGCACCTCTTTGCACTTCTTTAGTAATTTTCGTTAAAGAAAACTACACAGTGAGTCAAGCATAATCTGAACCTTAAACTACACACCATTAATGCATTCATAGCTCACCTTTTTGATCTTCTTGATCTCTGTGTCATCATCACTGGGAGGTACCTCTGGATTGGACTGGATCTTCTCGTTGTCCTTGAGCAGTCCAGCAATCTAAAATTCAACACAAACCAAACCAATTATTGTGCTGACTCAGGGAACTAAAATGAAAACCTCACACTGTTTAAAATCATGGTCTTTGCTGTGTCATATTGTCTCTCCCTCTCTGTTTTATTATGGTAATGAAAGTTGTATTCAATGTTTTTATTAGCTTTTTTGTTCAAATATGTTACCATCCATTAGCCGGATTCAAAGAGTCTTATATATGAATGACAAATTTTGCCAGCTGCATCAAAATTGCACCTATTTTATCATATTCAATCCTATTTCATTTACTCCCATCACAATGACATAGCCTACAAATAAGAATAGACTCCAGATATCCAGCTTTTAATAAAGGAAATAAATGAAACAAAACAACCCAAAATCCATTACTACTAAACACGTTTTAGCATTAAAAGTGAGACAGTAGATTTTTTGGCACAGACTGCTGTATCGGGTACAATAGAAGCTGATTCATGCATATTGAAAACATTCTGTTCAATTGGTGCTATCCATTAGCACATTAAAGAGAGATGCATTTGATCTAGTTTAGACTGAATAATTAGGATACAAAACACTCAACAGTATTGCAGAGTCTGTAACAAGGCCATGTGGGGGTGCTGCAAGCTACAGCGCTCACCATCAAACTCACAGTATCGTGGTTTAGAATCTGGGTAGTGACCTTTGTCCCATGAACTCTTTTTGCCTTTATTCTCAGTGCTACTCTAACTTCCATCTTTTCCTAGCTTGGTCTCCTCTGTGTACTATCCACTAAGACAGTAAGACACACTCACACAAACAGGTATTACTAGCATAGAATTACAAGGCAAGTTACCTCTGATTTTAGCCGCTCTATCTCGATTTCCCCATCCTCTATCTGTTGTCGAAGTTGCTTGGCAACCGTTTTCTCAGTCTCCACTATTTGGAGTAGATGGAGATACTTCTGCATGAGGGTCTCATGCTCTGTAGCCAGGTTCCTATAACTACACAGACACACACAGACAGACACTGTAAGGACCTCATTAACGCATGTTTCACGGACTCTCCATAGATTTATCAAAGAAACAGCAGACCTCTGATCAGCATATGTTTGAAACACAGACCTTCTGTGCGCACAAAGCAGAGGCACTTACGCAACCAATTCTTCAAATATTTGTGGGCTTAGTAAACCATGTGTAAAAGCTGCTTCTGCATGAGCAGTAATTCCGTACATTACCGACTTCAACACTTTATATGTGCATGCTAAGCAGGGTTTGAAATCAGTACAGCCAACTCCTTCAAGCTAATGTGAATCAGGCCTCCAACTATTTTGATTCTTCCTCGCATGAAAAGATTGTTTGAAAGCGTGAAAATGTGCTGCAATAAATAAATGGTAAAAAGGAGATACAAAGCATTAGAATAGCAGAGACTGCTAAACACAGTGTTATTGTGATATGTAAAAACAGATCTTCATTGCCCTGCTGTGTATTACATGTTTACAGGCTAACTTACTCCTGTACAGTAAGTGCAACTGCCTTGAGTGGGCACTAATCAATGTAATCTTCAATGAGTCCAATCAATTGACCTTTCACTATACAAATGCTGGCTGCTGACATTTAGAGTGATTGCATTGTTGGGCTTTCATGACCGTCTTTCATCTTTTATTTTTAATGGGGAATTTCCCTCATTATACAGTACATCTAAGGACTGCACATAACAAATTAAGAGGCGGTTCCAATAGGATGAATCCTAATGACTTTGATGATCCCTGACATACCCTCTAGGTCAGGTCAGGTCAAAATTTTCACCTTATCTAGGATGTGGATAACTAACAGCAATCCCATCACTTTCAGCTGCACTTAGTTTTTAGTGGTAATCTGTAAATATTAGCATGCTAATGTGCTAAATAAAATTTATATTCCTACTAAACATCTGCATGTTACAATGACAATTGTGAGGATGTTTCAAAGCACCACTGTGCATAAGTACAGTCTCACAGAGTCAGTAGCATGGTTGTCAACTCTTAGTCTTGTAAGAATACAAATCATGGCTTATTACATTTTGTGCCTTGCTTTACAAAATGTAATAAACCATGATTACTACTAATTGACACCTTTGATGTTGTCAAGTCAAAACCTTCCAGTTTTGGTCATTTTAATGCTGTCAAATAAATTGAAGTGAGTTGCTCCTCTGTAGGCTGATGCATTTTTGCAAGCGGCTAAACATGTAATAACTCTTCTCAAAGCCCCTTTCTTAGCTCCTAAAAAGCAAACAGTAAAGAGACAGCTTTCACCCAAAAACCATGATTTGGTGTTGTCTTATGGTGAGCTAGGAGTTTATGCCTATCTTATACTGATTAACACTACATCTACTAAATCTATGACAAAAGATTATTGACTTTCCATAACACATCCTCACTATATCCTTAGCTGAATGTATATGTAGGTGAGTGGTCATGTGTCAGAGGTACCTGGCCTGTGTGATGGCAGCCACCCACTCATCACAGTCCTTGACGTCCTCTGTGCGCAGTTCCAAAGCCTTCTGGTTGTCATGATTGAAAGTGACAGTGAAGTAATACTGGAAAATGACAACATAAGAGAGAGAGTCAAGTATTTGTCGGACTTATAATGAGACAATGGGAATATATAACAGGGTTTCAAAGTGAATGATAATGAATGTTTCCTAGATTAGATTAAAAAAAAGGGAGAACAAGGGTAAATCTCACACGTTGGTCATCATTGACCAGCTTTTAATCTTACATTTGGATGAAACTGCAGTTGTATGTACGCAAATGCTTACCCATGTGTATGAATGAGTGGGAAAGAGAGTGATCCTAAGGGGAAAGTCTTGAGAGATTCATTATAAAGACTCTGTGCATTCTGTCTGTAACCTGGCAACTCACCTCTGAATTGGTGGAAGCCTCTCTGTTGACGCCATGTTTTGTTTTGCTTTGTCCCAATGATTTGGCTGCATTTTAGTAACACAAACACCTCTGGGTCCTCACCCCTTTACACACTCTTACCAATTATCTCCAGTGACCCCACAGCCTTACACGTTCAGTTATGGCAATTATGGCAAATTCATGTCAAATTGTTTTCTAATAGGCTTATCAGATAAACTCCTCAAATCAACAAAGTGGTGGTCATTGCAACAATAGTACAGACAGCCTATTTGTGGTAGAAACACATCAAATTATATAACACTGATGCATTGTAAATAGACCCCTACAAATCCAATATATTGGATTTTTCATCCCTCCGAAATGCCAAGAGCAAATCATTTGTGAAGGGGAGTAATGTTCCATATTTCCTGATGAGCAGCAGAACAGGCCTTTGTCAATAATGTGCTTTCCATCTCCCGCTTCCTGTGAGCTGGTGTGTCAAGCCTTTTAGGCAGCTATATTTAGCTTGACGTCACTACATTTTTTGACACAGAGACATTATCTCTCTGTAAGTGAGACAACATAGCCTGTAGTAAATCCTTGTTTAAAATCTATGTATAAAAACTATTTAATTTCTGAATCTGAATGGGGGAAAAATAGAAAAGATTAGACACATTTACTTATGCAATGATGATAAGAGTGGCTTTCAATTACTAAACAGCAGAGCAATTTTATCTTAAAAAGTGTTTTTGATTTGGTTTTATTCAATAAAATAAAATATAAAAAAATCTAGTAGAGATTAAATTGGCAATTAGCCAGTTATTTCACCGTCATTTTCCCTACTTTTAAAAAACCCTAAAAGCTTTTGTTGGATTTTTTAAAAAGTCATTAAAATATATCTTTCGCTTTTTGAAGATAGTATAATGAATGTAAGTCTATACTTTACAGAATATATCCACACATACTCCCTTTTAACAGGAAATAAGTAGATGACTTATAGTACAGTTTGTTCATGCATGATTTCAACCAAATGCAGTAAATGAAACATGATGCAAGTAAAATCTAAGTTAAAAATGGGTAAAATAACACGCTCAAAGCTAAGCAATGGTTAGCTTAACTTAGCACACCATAACGAACGGAAAGCAATGGAAACAGACAGTCCGGCTCTGACTTAAGTTAAAAAAAAACCTGCCTGTCCGCACCTGTAAAGCTCACAAATAACAATGTATGTCTCAATTGTTTCAAAAATGGCAATTATTATTATTATAATTATGTGCCAGAAAATCTCTGGAAGCAGTTCACTTCATGGAGAGTCCCCGCTGGTTGCCTGACAACTGCTCCAAATCAAGAAAGGGTGGGACAAATAAAATGACAATTTGTCGTTTTACTATTTGGCGTTTGAATAGATTAAATAACTGAGCTATCATGCTAAGCTGCAGCTAGTTGTAGCCTTATATTTAACGCAAAGATATGAGAGTAGTACATCCAACTCTCTGCCAGAAATATTGAAATATTGATAGTATCTGCTGTATGGGCCCCCCTAATTCCTAAAAGATATGTTTTTAATCTTTCAGACATACAGTATTAACGTTATCTTGTCAAGCCAAGGCTACTTCAATATTATAGCCTATAACCTTGAATCCAGAGATATACATGTATGTAATGGCATTACATATATTTCTGGATGCAAAGAGGATTCCTCTTTTCTGGATAGACAGAGGATTCACTGTAGCTTTATAGAAAATACAAACAATTAGGAGTTTCTACAAAAAGGTTAATGAAATGAAGTTCTTCACTTGGCCTAGATGTAGTGTGATGCAGACAGTGAGAAATCATTGGGAATACAGGAGATGATGCTGGAGTGGATCTTTGTTCTGTATCCCATTGTTGCATCATGATCCTTTTCTCTTGTTTTTTAAGCCTATATAAATAGAAATTAAACAAATAAGACAGTAATACCAAAAATACATCATCAATCAAGTATTTCCACTTCGGAATCTCAGGCGGCCCACCTCATAATTCTCATATGCCCATATTTGCTGTACTTGATAAGAGAAGCACAATGCCGAGGCATGTTGTTGCACATTTTGTTGGCCCCTTCAAATGCACTTTTTCAGATGCAAATAGGGGTTGCCATAGTAACTGTGGGCTTAAACGTAGCTCGCCTTCTAAATGGGGAATAAGAACATTTAAAAAGTAGAACACTCCAAAGAATACAATAAGAACAGAGAGATCTAGACGACGAGGGAGGGAGCGAAAGATCTTTGCCTTTTTGAGGAGTGAGGCTATAAAAAGCACTGTAGCCCTGCTAGGTGGCAGTTTGGCTTGGCATCTATTCGCTGCATTGTCCCTCTCCTTATCGCACACAGATAAGATCCAGCACTCGCCCAGCCATTCCCTTTGCAGCTCTGACACACAAACACACACACACACACACACACACACCACTAACCACTAACACGCTCAACAAATATCTGGAATCTGCTATGATCTGCTATGTAACAGGTTGAAGTCAGAAATGTGCAGTAGCATTGCCTCAGATGACCTCTGCAGTCTGCTCATTGCCTTGAGTGTCATTCTTTATTTTTCCAGAGTAGGGAAAGTGAAAAGGAAATCTGTATGCCCTCAGACACCTGGAGCATTGATTACTCTTTCTGTCCTCATTTCACCTTTCCGTGGAGCTGCTCAGTTTTATAGATCGACATCAGCTTAAGCAGGAGGACACAGTGAGACAAATATAGAATTCAAGGTGTGCACACAGTAATACAAGATGTACAGACATGGGCACATAAATACATGTAAACAAGCAATGATTTATTGCACACTACAACGTGTACAATTGTCACACATGAAACTGCACACATCCGAAGTTCACATACATGTTCACATTTAATCCACCAAAATTCAAGCCCCTACACAAATAATGCAAAACTGAGACAATTTTTTCCTGACACTTATTGTATAAAGGGACACGTGCTGAACAGAAGACTGTGTTATGCTAATTGAAGGCTTTCAAATTCATTTAATTCACTGTTGAAATAAATTGACTGGAGCAGCCTGCATGAACAGCTGTCATCGTAGATGTCACTCAGTCCATATCTCTTCCCCAGATTAATGCATGTGTCATGTACTGACATGATTCCTAAGAAACAGGCTTCACAGTCAACAAAGTTAAATAGTCTAGGCCATGCGAGTGACCAACTAGTCCCCATATCATAGAAAGTAGCTTGTTTAGCAGTGTCTCCCAATACAACCCTTTTAATCATATTTGTTTACTATCTGTCACCCCTTTGGTTACAGTCTAGTTTACATTTACTTTAAAATATAGCTATGGAAAGATTATCATTAAAGAAAATGAAAAAAAAAAATCAGGACAGACAGAAACACCTACAATAAGTCATGTTATGATCAAATGATCTGAGTTGTTTTTTCTGCTATCTTGGTTAAAATAATATTGGCATACATATCTTAATTGTTCAAATTCTGCTGGCACATCTGTATAGCACCCTCATAGTGACACTGATACTAATCATGACAGCTCTGCCAACAGAAAGCAGAGGGCAAGTGTCTGAGGAACATGACATGACAGCAAAGTTCAGCACCACAGACAGCGACACCATACCAGCTGATGGACCAGGCAAATCCAGGAACTGAAGACAGTGTAATAGTCACTCATAATGGATTCACCTTTCATGTATACTTTATGTGTCAGTAAACCCTTCCTTAACGGTTACACAGTAAAATACAAATATTGTATTACAGGATTTTTTTAAAACACTGTTCGTAAGCAGATAACTTATAGTATCCAACAGTTTCTCATATAAGAATATTAAAAGCCTGCAGTTACTTTAAACATCTGAAACACAAAACTAGAGAATCTAGGGCACTCAAATGAGTCTTTCCACCAATTATCGTGAGTGAAGTTTCTTGCTAAGTGAAATTTTCTTGCTTATGATTTTGAAGTAATATGGCAGATAATGAAGCAGAAGTGTAACATTTCTGTAAATCCCTAATCGTCCAAATTGCTTTTTACATTTAACAGGAAAATGTGTCTTTGGTGTTTGTGTTTAGGTGGTGGAGGAGGTACTGGCGTCTTTTACTAAAGTTAAACAAGCAATCCCACAATGAAAAAAGTACTCCACCACAAGCGAACGCAAAATGTACCTACATATACATATACTTACATATAGCATAATATAATCAGCATTTTCATGTTGTCAAATTAGAGCTATTTTAATGACTTTTAGGTATTTTATAACTGACTGATTCACTATCAAGCTAGTAACTACTGTATAGCTGTGAAATGAAATGTAATGAAGTAAAACATACAACACTTCCCTCTGAAATGTAGTGGACTTTAATTAAAAAGTAGCATTAAATGGAAATATTCTAGGATAGAACTTTGATTAAATGTATACCACCACTGTGGAGTGAGACATTTATACATACTGTACATTAAAAAGGAGACAGGTTTTCACTGGTACAGTTGCCATGTTTGCGACACTTGGGTAAAAGCCAAGAACAACACAAACAAAGATTGGGATTACTGAACAGATAAAACGACCAATCAGTTTGACTTTTGACTTGTGTTATTTAGTACCTCTGCTGCAGGGAAAGCAGAGGAGACTGCAGCTGGCAGAGCAGATTTCAGAAGGTGACTGCAGTCATAGCCCACAGCAGCTTGACCACTTATCTGGCTTTTATATCTCCTTCTATGCCACAAGGTTCACTTCTTCCAGAAGCAGCCTCCCTTGCCTCTCAAAACAGCCATGCGTTTTCCCGGTATTCTTTCTGACTGTGTCACACTGGCATAAAAACGAAACAGTGGACAATGTTCACCCCTCACGTTAATCCGTGGCACTAAATGCCCGAGGAATTAAAAACGAATGGGGGATGTACTGGGAAACAAATGCATGCCTGGAACATCATTTGGTTTTCATTCATGTCTGTCGTTAACAACCCCATGATAATGAGGGAGCAATCAAATGAACCAAGCCGCTATAAACCGGAGAGACGCAGTTGCCAAGGTAGGATGCTATTAATATCAAGACAAGGAATTAAATCAATACGTCAAAACGACAGGGAAGGGGCAGCGCTCCTCCGCAAGATGGCAACCTGCAAAGTTTGGATGCAGTTTAAGTTTTCTTCTCTCATATGTGCTGCATTCCCTGAACATCTCAGACACCTAAAAAAAGTATCTTAAATATGGATGATGCAACAAATAGATTATCACAAGAAAAGAACAAGAGGAAAGTAAAACAGTTCTTCTGTTTGGAGTTTTTTCTGCATTGTATTTTATCTTATTAAATCAGAGGGTTTTTTTGTTTTGTTTGTTTGTTTCTTTTGTTTTGTTTGTTTGTTTGTTTGTTTGTTTTTATCTAGTGCATTTGATGGGATGCCTTTGGGGTAGGCTGTGAGGCTATTTTAGTGCAGAATCGAGACAATAAATCAGTTAGAATGACGCCATTACGTAACACTGAACGTCAAGTGAACTATAATGCAAAAGCATCTCTGGGAAATTGTTTGCGTGATAAATAGATATTGGGATAAATAAAGACAGAAACTGTGTCGTTTGCATCTTGCTGCATTCTATGAAACGCCCCCTTCTGATTCTTGTTGCTTTAACTCGAAGCCAAATTGCTAAAAGCAAGTTTGTCTCAAAAAGAGAAACACAACAAAGCAGCATTAATGAATGCGTGCGTCCTGATAGTGTGAGTCAGTCAGACTTCTGCGAGCTCTCCGTGTGATCAATATCTCACCTGCTTCTCTAAGCATTCCTTTGCTGAGAGAGATGGCTTTGGTGACGGTGCCCTGTCACAAACACAGCCCTCCAACAGGTACAGTCCGGAGGGGCGTGAGCTGGAGTCGTTTTCGAAATAAAACAGCATATTCTGCAACAAAGCGAACCACTTTGAATGCCATTTTGTGTTGTCTGAGCTTTTCTTACTCAGGCAGCCTCGCCTGGTCCCATCCTTCTTCGCCAAAAGAGCTAGATAGGTGATATGGCCATCATTGAGTCTCATCCCTTTCTGCATTTTGGCTGTGAATCCGAAAGGATCTGGAGGGGGGATGCCTGCGGATTCTTACATGTTCTTCTCCTCAGCACCTCTGAAACACAGTCAGACTTGGTGGGCAGCAGCCCACTCTTGTGTGCCCATCCACATTTGCCACACAAATGTTTGCAACGGCGAAAGAAAAAAAGAAAAAGGATGCACGCAAAGAGTCACAGATACGCATTCAACTGCACGGATTCCATGCTGCGAGCAGACTACAGCAACCGTCTGTAGTCCGTCTTACAGAAAGCCATCCTAGTGAACCGACCGCTCATGATGAGGATTGAAGTGTCCGTGCATAGCCCACACACGCGTGCGCGCATGCTGGCATGCGCACATGCAGGCACGCGCACGCGCACGCATGCACACACACACAAACACAGTATCCCTGTTCTCTCAGAAGGAGGAAGCGCAGTCATGTGTCCTGTCCCCAGAGCAGCGGATTTCAGCACCCGCCCAACAAAACAAACAAACAAAAAAAAACACACACAGACAACACAAACACACACAAGTCTGGAAAGAGTCTGACATTGTCAAACTGGTCGTTGTACCCTTAAAATCACCAGCACTAAATTGTGAAATTGTGTATGGTACGCAATTCACTTACTTACTTATTCTAAATCATTCTAAATTGAGGTATATGATAATATCCCTTGACTATTTCTTCTTTTCTTTTTTTTGAAAAGTCAAAAGCAGACAATTGATATTCACGTATTCCTTTCTGACACAGTGTTGTAAATGTATAAGACAAACTGAAAAAACTACAGTGACAGTGGTGGCGTTGATTAACATCAGTTAACACTATTATACTTTTACTGTCCTTTGAATCTTTTTCCCAGGAAGTTTCACCAGCTCTGGCTTGGGGATAATGTACTTGACTTTCGCTAATGCTTATTTTTGCTATAAAAGTGGTGTCAGAAAATGACTGTGACATGTACAACATGTATCTAAGCATAATATTTAACTGACCCTACATCAGCTCCAAACAGTGGCAGACTATGCCTTGTTGAAATACATCTATAATGACCCCTTTAAAATTGCATAAGAGTCTGATTGCCAGCATCTCCTGAACTTGAAACAGCATATTTTCTTCTTTGTGGTAAGCTATAAAGCTGAAAATCTTTCCATGCTGCCACTGCAAATCTCTCTCTTTTTTTCTTTTCGTCTGTCACCTTTCAAGTAAAGAGGATGAAAGCGTTATAAGACCATACATCCTCTGGCTCTGACCATGTTCACACTTCCGGTGTAATTATTAGGCTGAAAAACAATTCACCACCCATGCTTTCAGGGAGACAGGTACCAATTGATTGTGACTGGTACGGCAATAATCTGGGAACAGACATGTTAAACGGGTGTTGGTCAGTTTGTGTTTTGCAGAGTTGTGTATAACTTGCGCATTCTGTTTATAGTAATCTGCTCTTACTGGAGCCCCACAGGTTTAAGTCGGATTTCACCCTGAGTTTGCACTGATTTATAGGCATCAATACTCATTTACTTGCTTGACCCAGTGAGAATAGACTTTGTTTTATTCCAGCAATGATATAATTTGAAATAATCTTTAGCCACTAAACCTTTGTCCCTGTCTCTCCCCGTCCTGTTCTGTCTCTTTTATAGAACACAGAGAGCACAGAGTTAACAAATGCCTCTCAACGCTGTCCACTGCTGGTGCATTTACATATCTAAGAGGGCGAGAGAGATACTCATTAGGGTTGGCCCATAATTAATCCTGGATTAGCATATTGGGGCGAGGACACACACAATGGTTTATTTCATCACAGGGTGTTTCACAGAGGGATCACAGTGCTTTGTCTGTGTGGGATCATTAAAAGGATAGAGGGAGGTAACAGGGCATAATTGAGTGAGATTCGACTGCTCTCATTGCTAGATTCAAACAGCTTTTATTGAAAAGGAGCGAGGACAATCTGCCTTTTCTCAAGTTTTTCATTTCTTTTTGCTTTTGTTTTTTTAATTTTTGTTACAGGTATGGTGAAAAGTGGCAAGAAAGTGGTGGAAAATAATGCAACAGTGTGGAATGAGCTGTAATTCAACCCCATGCAGCCATTAGCAGACTGAGCCATCAAGATGCCCCAGGCTCAGTTCTGTTGTCGGCCTCCTTCCATCCCATAAGCAGCCCCTCAGACATGGGTGCTAATGAAGTGGTGATTCTCATCTCTGACTGGCACCGACTGTAAAGATTATATTTATGGCTTCCTATTACAGATGGTGTAAAATTGAAAGTGACACAGAAGATTGGAGAGACGTAGTGATTGATTTCAAAAAAGGTCATGAAAGGGATTCAAAACCACAAAACTGTGGCCTAAAAGAAAGCAGCTTTCAGTGGGCCGAGCCCACAGCTGGAGGTGATTTAGTCATATTGTGCAACAGGATTTTGAGGCAACCTTTCTGGGTGTCTGGGTTGCTGTGTATAAAACATCAAGCTATCTATAAATCACTGCTGTGAATTGACAAAGTTAAGATAAAAGGGGGCTAATAGAAGGCTCAGGTTATCACATTAATTAGTGAATCTGCATGTTTTTTTAAACACTTGGGGACAGAGAAACACCTTAACGACATAAAAAGCTAACAGCTACAACATATTATCACCTTATAAAGCTGCTGTAGCATTTTGGATTTCCAAACAGTTTTAATTGTACATACAGCTGACATAGAACATTGGTAACTTGGAGTCATATTTCTGGCCTCCTGACAAATATAAGTGCATTATTCAATCCCCGTGTAGGTCTGCTTTGGTCTCCACCCACACCTGAGAAAAATATTCAACTTTCCTCACCAGCTAGTCACTTTGTTTGATGTTCAGTGTTGGGCAGACATTATGCAGAAGGTTTGTCAGAGCTTTTGCCGTTTAAGAGTTAAAGAGTTGACCTGCTCTTTGTGAAAAGTGCCCTGAGATCATTCCTGTTATGATTTAGCACTATATAAAATTGACTGAATTGATTTGCATGTAGAGCCTGTTATATTTTATATTAGTTATATTAGTTTTTAAAGGTTCTGTGTATCTGTTTCATGTTCGATTGTTGATTGTTAAATTACAGCTCCAAAACTGATTATGTATTGCATGTTCATATGCTGCAGTTTCAGTTCTCAGAATTGATCATTTATATTATTTCATTCAGTCTGCTGTAGCTGATAAAAGTTTACACAAGATTCCAGGACTAGATGTTTTAATGCCTTAAATCATCAGTGTTTTCTAGATGATGATTAACAATGGTCTTTATCTAGCAAAATAATGCTAAATGTTTATTTGATTTATATGTAAACTGACCTATGAATACTGACAGAGGGTGCACATATTTGTTTCTTGTCAAGCTCTTGTAATCTTTCTGAGAGCCCATTTGGAGACTGAACACCAGGAATCTACTCAGGCCTGCATCCATTAAATCACAATGATTATCTGATGTCACATCCAAATGCGGGCCTTGTCAGTTTTTAAGGGTTAATGACTTGTTGACACTGACATGATGACATTTGTCCATATAAAATATAATTTACTATACCAGTGTGTGCTTATTTAGATCAGTACCAGTACAATGTCAGTCAGAAATATCCTGTTTTGTGAAAATGACAGATTATTCAAAGGACTTGGAAGTAAAATTTTTCAGACTTACAATTCGAATCCTTTCACAAAAAATACACAAATTAAAAATCATGATGCCTCATTATGACACATTAAAGGTGTGCTTTTTATATTCCTGTTGAAATGTTTGTATCAGCGACAGTGTCCACAGCTCACTCTCCTGGGTGGCAGATTGGCCAGTGTGGGCAGACTCTGGGATTTGGCCGCTCTACCCACTCTGCTGTGTGCCAGGTACTGCATGCAGGGTCACCACCCGGCTGCAGCATCGTCAGGCTGAGCAACATTATAACTGACCAAAAGCCTGAGTCTAAGACACTACAAACACAACCACAACTCTCGCACCTATTATCTTTCCATCCCAACAAATACAAACTCAATGTGTGGAGTGACAAAGTCAAATTATAACTCAGACCTTGTAAGTGCAACACAACTAAAATGGAGTAAAAGATGTTGTCCTTGATTTTTGTTATCCTTGAGAGTGTCATAATGTTCTGGCACTAAATATTTATTTTGCCAGCCAGGCATCATTTGAGGGAATTTTGCTATGTAGTTCAGCAGCCTTCAGATTAAATACTATCAGCACAATTGCAAATATATCTTTCAGAATGGTGACCAAAAGATCTTATGACATTCTGCAATTTTGAGTTGTAAATATTCCTCTTTAATGACACATCCCCATCTGAGTTTTTATATTATACAATGTAAGCTACTATCAACACAACTTTGACAACATTTTAATATATTTCTTCCAAGTTTTAGATTGAACGAAAAATTATTTTTACACATCCACATCGAACTATTTAATTTCGAAAATGAAAAAAAGTTGGTCAGTCCTACTGCTGTTAGACCATGTTAAGTCAGTTTTATTTGTATAGCCCAATATCAAAATTCACCAATTTGACCCAGTGGGCTTATACTCAAATACAACATCATCTGTCCTTACACCCTTGATTCAAATAAGGAAAAACTGCCTTAAAAAACCCTTTAACAACAAACAACTGAAGAAATCTCAGGGAGAGTAATACGGGAGGGATCCCTCTCCCAGGACAGACAGATGTGCAATAGATGTTGTGTGTACAGAACAGAACACAAACAATTACAGAATACAACATTGAAAAGGGTGAAAAAAATTACAATGGATTAATAATATGTATAAAGAATGAAATGAAGCGGATGCTAAGCAGCTTCCAGGTGCCACTACAATAGGACCTGAGCCATGCAACCTCCACCAACACCCTTCACATACATGGGAGAAGAGACAAGAAAAGACATCATTCACACAGGAGAGAGAGAGAAAGGGATAAAGGCATCATTCAGAGAAAGAGAAATGAGGTGAGCCTGAACTCCTGCAGGGTGGGGAACCAGATCCAAAACCCCAGGAAATGGTGATGACAGCCAGTGGATGTTGCAGTCAGGTGCATATTACACCTGGACACATGGAATAATGCAGGTAAAAACTGTTTTTTCGAACTGTTGAACTCCAGAAAAGATTTTCCTTAGGTTCCTCTATTGAAGAAAACTGCCCCCAAATCATAAAGCTCAAAATATTTTTGGTTATGACTCAGAGACAATAAAAATAGAAATAACAATGAATATATATAGATATTGTTGAAATGCCTTAAAAGTTGTTACCAGCCCAAAGAACTGTCTCCCACTTTCAACCCCTCTACCAAAACCTACACAGACTTCCCCTGCCAGACTGGCATCTGCCTCTCTGTCTAACAGGTGTCATTCCCACAAGCTCTGCTCACTGCGGCAAAAAACTGCTGGCCAAAAGATATATGTTAATGTCATGCAAATGCCATATAACCAATCTGGAGGTGAGGCATGTTAATGAAAGCAAAGCATAATAATCAGCCAGTGAAGTGCACTATCCTTGACAAACAGGCCGCCGCATCTTCAAATGTTACTGAAGGTCAGTGGGTAGCATCACTGGAGACACTGCTGATGCTTTAGGCAACATCTGCTGTGACACGTGGCCACACAGACACACACACGGCGTTGCATGTGCTCATCAACGAGCACACAATCACATAGTTGCCCTTACAGACACTGTCCACTGAAACACGCACACACACAGTCCTAGCTGTGGGATGAAGGAGGCTGACTCATGAAGGCATGTGTTCATTATTATAATATAGTCAGTGTGGAAGCATCTTTAGCTGATCATATTTTGGGTCAGAAAAAAATGTGACTGAGTGGTAGATTCACACTGTCTCACTGTTCCCTAATGTGAAGTGTTGTCCACAAGGTTATCAGTTCCCCAGTACACAAAATACTTCCTGGTGCTTGTTCCTCACTGCCCACAATGTGCCAAACACAGAGTAGGAGCATAGGGTCAACTGCAGGGCAATATAGCCCATTGCAGTGTGAGAGGAACCAAGAGGAAGAAGGTTCTCACCCACTTTGGCACATGTGTCTATTACAGTTAAAATGTCACTAAGTGTCCAGGGGTCATGTATGGTGAAACTGTTTTCCAGCCACACTTTCTGGAAATCTGTAACACTGATTTAAAGCAGAGTGTGGAAAAAAAATTAAGCTTGAAATGTTCAGTTGGGCCCAATTTGACGAAGCGTTATCGCCCACAATCCTCTCAGCTCTAATTACAGTCAGAACTTTATGAGCCACAGTGTGTGGAATCTCAAGGGTCCAAACCTGTAACAATGACGTTTTGTGACACATGATGAGTCTTTGTGGTCCTGCTGAGTGTACATTCCCCATTATTTCATTAAGTGCAAGACTTTTCTTTTATAACTGAGAATATAAAAACTTTTGTAATACTGGTAGAGACCAAAGTACTGACCTTGGATATGTACAAAACCACCCAGTTAGACATCTGCCCTTTATAGTCCTTTTATCAATCAATTATATCAGTTTGAGATCTTTTTGTTATGTGCTCTGTTACTGAATTGATCTTTGCATCTGTTAATGTTGATTTTGGACCCTGTATGGGTGCCAGCCTGGGACACCCTTAAGTTAGATCCATCCATCTGCCAACTTTTAAATTCTCCATTTCTCAGTGGGAAATTACAAATTGAATTATTTGGATGCTGACAGACTTCTGTCTCAAGTTGAATAGTTCAGATATTAGTAAAAACCAAAAGAAAAAAAAAACATTGCCCTTTTGGTACAGTATAAGCAATTTATTTGACCACTAGTTTATAGATTTGCAAATGATCATCACCTGTGAAAATGTGAGAGCTTCTTATAATTTGGATGAAGGCAAAACCAGTGAGTTATTTGTTGTTAGAACTAACACTAATACAGTGGAGCATCAAATAAAAACATGTGTGCAAACTAAGAAAATGTCATCTAAACAAATTTTACAAAGACAAAGCTAGCTTCACAAGTACTGATGATTGCACATTTACTGTAGCTATATATGGAGGTGTGAGCTGGCATGTTAAAACACAGCAACAAACATTCAAAACACACACATTCAGTGGAAAGTATCAAGCATTCAGCCTCGCTTTTTTTCTTGTTCCTTTCATGGAGTATGTTTGGTGAAGAGGCCAAAAATTCGATCATGCGTTTTCTCTTGACTGAAGCCCTCCATATTTAGAGAGTTTATTTGTGGCAGTGTCTCTCCACAGTTGCCTTTGCCATGCCCTGAGGAGAGAGGGGGGACTAATAAACCTCCCAGAGTATACCTCGCTTAGTTTCAAAACTGCAGCAGAACTGGCACTCACCGCCTGCAGTGCACAACAGTGCATGAAGATACTGATAAACTGGAATAGGCACAGTGCTGAGGGTCAACGTAACTGAAGGAATAGATGTCTGATCCGTGTTAAAAAGAACATGCTGTTTCATTCAACTTATATACGAACCCCCTTTTTTGTCAGTCATTGAATTTGAGCCCAAGAAAGAGAAATTACCCAAATCCTAAAAACTCATGTAGAAACCATCCCTGAAAGACACAATATTCTTTTTTAATATAAAGTATGATCTCTGAGCAAAAAGCATGGCTATTAAGAACATTATGATCTCCTGTTTCCCCTATATAATTAATAATATGCTTAAGAGTAGTAGTTTAAATAGTTTTTTAACATTGCATGAGGCAACTCATTTGGATCTATAATTAGATTATTTCTGAGGGCATGTTGAAATTAATCTTTCATATCACTCTTTTCCTTCAGGGTCATTTTTTTCTATTGTCAAGATGAATTTAATATGCTACTGTATATGGAGCAGTGCAATCCATTTTCTTCATTATGCTAAGGAGGGGCATTGTATTTCAGCAGTCACTGGCAAGCAATAACCTTCCTTTGACAGGATATATTATCTTAGCTGGAATACACATCCATGTCAAACAAGTTACACAAGTAAAGACAGCTAGTTGCAGGCAATTCATGTCGCTTCTTTTTTAAACTGACAAATTATGAAGGATCAGCATATAGTCTCATCATATCAACAAGTCACTACAGGTTGATGTAAAGTAACACGAGAGCAGCATGAATCAAAAAATGCCTTCATACCGCTGGTCAGGTGTAGCACAACTATGTCTGGAAAACAACTAGGCTGTTGTCCTGCAGCACTGTGGATAGAGCTGCAGATCAGTGGTAACCTGTGTTGTGATGAACAAGTCAGAAGGCCTTGTTTAAGCTGTAGTTTAATATGCAGCTACTGCGATTTATACTCAATTCAGCAGCATCCTAGAGATTACCCAACTGCCACAAGAGGTCACTGTGTCTGGGGTTCAAGTTAAAACCGCTGAAAAAACGGAGGCTTTAAATGTGTTGGGTAAGGTTAAGTGGACTGAATTTTGTTTACCATGTGTGATATTATGTAGATGTTGCTCACATTAGTGTGACCCAAATGTGTCATCAAATAGAGGACATTTAAAAGTGCCTCAGTCACTCTCAAAGCCAGCAAGAGAGACTCATTAGACTCTTATCCTCAGTTTGTCAGACGGACTGATTCACAATTCATAAATCAGAGGATGCAGAAAGACATGTTGAGTATAGAGGATTTCATTTTGTTTTTTGCTATGATTTTCTCAAACATGAATAAACAACTGTTAGCCCTAATATAAATGAAAAACGTGTTTGCTCTCAAAACGTAACAGTTGTGCTCAGTCTGCATGTGCTTAAGCTATAATTTATTAAAAATTATCAAGCCACAAGTCAATAACTCAAATCAGGTTTGAAATCCACTCCTCTGTGTTGCACCATAGCAATGATGGGACTGCATCAGTCTCTCTGTCTGCAATTTTAATACACAGTAAATCAATCTGTGATCTTTCTAGAATTATTATAGGCCTACTAAATGTATTTTTGTTTTTCAGACATGGTTTTAGACAGAGATGGGAGACAGTGATAGAGAACAAAGACTGTTGGCCAGATTCAAACACTCAACATGGTAAGTGTCTCCTGCTGGGCAACCAGTCTGTCCCTTCATGTTGACTTTTGTTGACCGTCATCTAAAAACCTTTAATTTCTTACACTCTAGGCTTTAAAGAGCTGGATATTACTGATTGAGTTTTTAGTTCCAGTTTTTCATGTATTACTATGTTGTATTGTTTTCTCTGTGTCATATTTTCATGTTTTGACTGTATCGCAGTATCCTCTCTGCCAGTGACACTGACAGTAATAGTAGTGAATGCTGTGCTCGCCCTCTAGTGCTCAGAAGCAGACAGTGACAGTAAAGACGCGTTAGAGCTCAGTTCGCTGAGTTTGCCATTTCAACTGCCAGGTCCTGATGTGTGCTGGCAGCCCTCCATGATCACATTTCACCCTTCAGTGAGCAGCAGGGGTGTAGCACAGCACAACAACAGCAGCAGCTCTGGAAGCTCCACCGTGTTGCTTCTCGTTTGTTCAGGTCCCAGCGAGGTTGATAGGCTTGCTCTCAAAGTCTATCAGTTACAGATTACTTTCTACATGCTTAAAACTAGAGCTTCTAATGTGTTGTTTCTCCCACACAGTAATATAATGATATTACTTGGATTCTTACACAAATTTGTATTACATAAATATAGAGTTGTTATTTCAGAATGAGGAGTGATAATCCGTTATTTGGAGACTTTAATTTTAGATTTAGAAAAAAATGTCAGTTGCACACATTGAAGTAACCTTCATTTAAAAAATATTTATTTACACTCAAACTGTTGAATTCTCAATTCTTAATCTAACATCACTTTTTTACGTGTTTTGAAAGCTTTGTGTATATTCAGTATACACTTAATATGACTAGATCACTTTACACCCCACGAGATCTAAAGAATTCTCAAAGACTGAATGTGACCAGAAAAGGAATATAAGTCAAATATGCAGTACAACCTGCATATTTGTAAATGAACTGATCTCCAATCTCTACTTTTTTTTTTAGTGGAGGCATTTGGGTCACACTTCAACATGACCTCACAGAGAGTACACACAGTATCTCTGCCCAAGATGTTGCATCAGAAAATGCCAGTGGGTTTTGAAGTTCCAACAAACCACCACGCTACATGTCTCAAAAAGGTACACACACAAACAGAAAGCTGTAGTGTGTTATCAAGGACACATAACTCAAACTTCATGTGATCTGTGTGGCCATGGCAACTGAGTGCTCTCTGGTCCATCTAGAAATGACAAGAAAGATATACAGTGACTCTTATACATTTCCTCTAACAATGAAAATCAAACACAACTCCACTTAATATAGTATCTGAAAAGTAACACGGGTATCATTTCTTTAACTCTATCCAGCTACAGGACTGCATGCTCAATTATAGATTTTTTTATTTTATTTTTTACTTGTGATTGATGTATCCACATATTGAGTCAAGTTATTTCATGGCTTCTTATTCAGAAGTGTGTTTGTGCAACTGTGGGTAAGGGTTTGGGTGCTTCACTGTGTTTTTGTATGAATCTAAATCCTAAACAATGTGTAAAAATCTCTGTTCAAAGTTTTGTGAGTTTGTTGAACGTGACATGAGTTTAAACAAACTTATATTATTTGAAAGCAGCATTTAATGGAAGAATGTCAGTAGTCCCAAACGCTTGATTCATATCAGCACGAGTAAGGTAAGAAATTGTACTCAACATTAAAAAATACATGAAAGAAATATCCAGCTTTCTAAGAGATGAAGAGTTCCCTGTGTGTCACTTACATCAATTGCATTTCAACATTTCAAAATGAATACACACACACGCACGCACGCACGCACGCACGCACACACACACACACACAGTGCACATTGGTAAAAGATTTTCTCCTGTATGTCTTGGGTTTTTGTGGCTGCACATAGCTCAGATAAAGGTCAAATAACAGTCTATAGTTTTTGTGATACAGGAGTTTACAAAGTCCTTAGACTGTCCTGTGCTGCAGTGTTTTCAGCCTCTAGCTCCTCTCTCAGTCCATCACAATAGTGAAACCCATTAACTAAATTGCTTGCAGTGTGAAAGCCAGCACTCAGAAACAGGCACAAAGGCTTATACACTTCAACAGCCATTGTACATATTGCATAAAGATGTCCTGTGTGTGAGGCCATCACTCATTTATGAAGGTGTGGTCTGGCAGTTTTGCCCACAGTATTTATCAAAAGTGTTTTTTTTCTTTTATATAGGAGCCATTCAGTGTGCTTTGTGAATTTTCACTTTTGCCACTAGAAGGCATTACACACCTGAAGATAATAGGTATATGTAATATGTAATTCGGTGTGTCACAACTGAGAACATTCCTGCATGTGCTGTTTGACAAGTAGTTTTGCTCAAAACCAGTACTGTAATTACACAGTTCAATTTTCTTTCTTACAGAGTACAATAGCAATAGTTGTGATAATTACACTTTACATATCTACAAATTAACAATGACATCCAAATAAACTGTGTTAATAATTGGGTAAGTAAAAACAAAAACATTTGGCTATATAAGAGTATACAGAGTTCAGTCAGATTGTTTGTCTTACTGGTGGTTAGCAAGAAAAATTCTCATAACAGAGATATAAAATAATGGTAATAGTAATGTCACTGTTGAGTGTTCGAGATTTGTCTGCACTGTTATTAGACCAGCCTCTCTTACTGATATATCATCAATGATTCCATTGACCCTCATTTTATATGAGACATACCCTATGTTCCCCTTTCCCTATTAATTAATTAATGATCCATTTAGATCATATTTTAAAAAAGGAAACTCAGTTTGAATCATGTGTAACAGGTGTGTAGTCACAGATTTTAGAAGGCAATTAAGACATTAATTATCTGATCAGTTGTCTAACTAAAATAGTTTCGTAAGTAGTTAGTAAGTTTAGTAACTCTCTGTCATTAACGTCACGATTGCAAACACCACAGTTGGCCCAGTGTTATGTCTCGTCAAATTTGTCTTGTCTTGTGTCATGTGTTGGTCCTTTATGTTTTAATTTAGTCAAGTCACTCATGTCCCGTCCTGTCATGCACTTCCTGTTTTATTTTGTACTCACCTTTTCCCTCTTGTTTCAGATCCTGACTTCCTCCCTTTGTGTGCCTTCCCTCCGCTGTGATTGTCAACCCCGCCCCTGATTGGTTCCACCTGTGTCCCCTTACCTCATGTTCAAATAGTCCTTGTCTCCCTTGTCTTGTGTCAGTTCGTTTTGTCTTGTCAGCGTCACCGTCATGCAGCCCGAGAAGCCTTGTTTCATTCTGTCCTCCAAGTGAGCGTTTTTTGTTCCCCTTTATCATCCTCCTTGAGAGCGTTTTTTGTTTAATAAATTCCCTTCGAGTTAAGCGTTTGAGTCCTCCTTCCTGTCTGAGGTCGTTACACCCAGATGTTGCACATTGTAAGTATGTAACACTACAGGGTACCTTACATTGCAGTAAGTACCATAATGATGGCAGAACAGACAATATGACACCTCATCTGTTTCCTTTCCTTTAGTGTTTCTATTGTTTGGCTGCACCTAAGATATTGCATTTACAGTAAAAAAATATAGAGCTAAATATCCTCAAAGGGATTGGAAGCTGAAGGCAGAGATGAGATATCATTAAAAGTATTAATCTAAACTCAAATATCGAACCCACATACAAAACCTGGATAGGGGAAACGAACCCTCCTCTTCCCCTCAGTAGCTACAATATGTTGCTGGTAGACATTCAACTCCCAACAGCTTCAGTTAAACTTATGATGACTATCAACAGAAGGCCTTTGTGGTCAATGTACATGCATAGTAACAGCTCTCCTTTTTCATGTACTGCAACCACTTATCACAGTTTTCCATGTGGAGGCTACATTACTGTATCGTATTAAACTGTGTCATTTTGTATTGAGGCATATCATTGTGTATTATTCTGTATTTTAATGTGCAACCAAGCAAGAGAGATGCAGATAGAGAGAAGGAGAACAAAATCCCTGCTGTCATCAATGTTTAAATTTTTGTACAGATCACGTAACCAAAACTATCAAAATCGGATGCAGCCATAAATAATGTCATTAATTCCACTTGTGCTTTTCCTGCTTTGACAAATAAGAATTTCTTCCTTGAAAACGGTCAAGCTATCGGATAACATGTGTACTCAATTAACACTCCATTCTCTAGGTACATAACATGGTTATATGGCAATTAGAATTTCAGGATTAGTAGCTCAACCTCAGTCTGGTGGTAAAAAGGTTCATGACAGGAATCCTGACAAGTGTGAAAAAACCATCTGCAAAACTAGAGGAAGCATGTGGGGACATTCCACTGGAGTCTGTCCAGGGGAGAATTCAACACGCCAGGGGGTACTTCCCCCGCTGCTTGACCAGGGCTAACATTGCGTGTGATGTGAATGTGAATTTTCTGGCCTGGTGAAGTCTGCACCTTTATATTTACATTGTTGTTTATATTACTGTTGTTTTCACCCAACACCAGTTTGGTTTACATTTCAGTTATGGAATAAAACTTGGAATTCAAGTCTTGAGTTAAATGTTTTTTTTTCTTAACTTGAATGCTTATGTAATTTGTACTGAATTGCAGTAAGGTGTTTTTAATATTGTTTTAAACTGAATTTAGTAATGTGTAACTGTTAAGACATGTTGTCAGTGTTTTCTTGGCCTTGACATCTGAAAACATTTCATTTAGATGAAAGAATGTGTACTTGTAGCGTATTTAATGTGACATGTAAGAGGTTTGCAAAGATTAGGAGTTGATTTTGTGTTAATAGTTTTGAGATGGTGCACATAATTTGTGTGTTCGAGTCTACAACTCTGTTATTATAATATCCTTACTTATTTGCAATAACCTACTATGGCTATTCAAAATTTAACAGATTGGCATGTTGATGATCACAAGTCACTATTGTGTTTTGGTTTTGTTTATTCTTTGAAGATGTGCTTACCTACCTGCATGTGTTCATGTGCATGTGTTCATACATACATGTGACCAGCGTGGTGTGAAGCTGAGTGGTGAGAGCCGCAGAGCAGAGGGCCCAGGAATGTGTCTGCTCTAATCCCGGTGAGGGACAGAAGATGTTTTAGCAGATCTCCTCTGCTCCACATGAGTGGCCCTGGTGTCTGATGTCCCCACAAGCTCCGGAACTGGATAAAGAGAGGCTGAAGCCTGTTTGTTTAGTGCCAGACTTTCACACTGACAAGAGGAACTGAACTAAATAATTGACAACAATGCAGACAGAGATGGCTACAGCCCTTCCTCTCCTGATGGTATGCTAAGACATCACAAAATATCAAGAGCAGAGTGTCAAACCACGCGGAATAGGGCAGAGCATTAAAGCTGCTTGGCTCCAAATGGAAGAATACTACAGGTATAAACTATTTATATGATATATTCAATCTTTATTTCAGACCAGTTTGGTCCATAAAAAACACATACAACAAGAAACAACACACAAAGAAACAAAAAACATTAACATTAACATTTGATAATAAGCCAAACTAAAAGAAGTGGCCCAAGATTTAATAAACAAACTAAGTTGATGCTTTTATTTGTCCGATCTTGAAATATGACGCAATATGAGATGCTGATGTTCCACACACTAATGATCTAAGACAAAGCAGTGTTAATTATACTATCACTCCATGGCATTTCAACCAATTTAAGCCTAATTGTAATTGTATTTTCAAAAAGCATTTTGCATTGTGCCTATACAGGCATAGAATATCAAACACTATAATTTATCTTAAGTATTATGATGTAACAAATGAAAAAAAGGGCAGACCTTCACAATAGCCTATATTTAAAAGTACTAGTCTCTCTGTGACAGAAGACGGGCCTTCCTTTTGGGTGTTTTGACCTCAACAGCACAGGTTTGCTGTTAAAAACATTTAACATTTTCAATGTTTAAATCAAACAACACAAACACACTTTAACAGAAATGTGGAGCCGTAACTCCTGACCTGAGGAGCGGGTGGGAACTGTTCAGTGCAGAATCCCGATGCAGCACAGCGTGCGCTAAGCCGGACGGACAGCTGACTCAGCACCTCCCCTGTTGTCTGTGTGCTCACTCGACAATGTCTTTATCCCCGGCGACAGAATACAGCCTCAGGGCCCGAACACCCCTCACAACCATCCGAAAATCCTCCCAGCCCAGGCCCGGGAATTGTTGCAGACACCCCTGATCCTGATCTGCCCACTCTTTCTCTTCCCACAAATGCGACCTGAATCATGACAAAGAGGGTCGGGGTCCACTATAGCAGCTCACAGACCTGTTTCATATATCTACTATAGGATTGTGCAAACTAAATATGTTATAAAAGTGTTGACTACATAGGTAACCTTAAAGGATAAGTTCACTTTTAGTTTTTTAAACTGTCGTTAACAGTCAGGTGCTCAAACGAACATTTGACACGTTTTTCTTGTTCTGTAATCATTCACCCGTTTATATTCCTTTCATAAAGTGTTTACAATGTAAGTGATGGGGGACAAATTCCCTCTTTGCGTTCCCATTCTTCCACTGCAGCTCAACAGGAAATCACTGCTATCAAGACACAAAGGGGGAATTTTATTCTAAAAGACTGTAGCTGTGGAAGATATCCACTTTATTTGATTAACTCAGATGGGTGAAACCTCATATTATCTTCAGACAAACATTTAAATATGTTTTTGCTCAAAAGGATGACTGTGGATTTTGTCCCCCGTCACTTGCGTTGCAAATGCATTTGGAGAGGATCTTCTAAAGGCCAGTATGAACAGGAGGAATAATTACAGCAACCAAAAGCTTGAGACAGACTTCAAAAATTGTAAACCTATCCTTTATTTTCCAATAGTTTTCCTTGTGTTTTATAGCACCACCCATCCCTGTTGTGTCCCACTAGTAACTCCTATTGAAGTCAAAAGCACACATCTAACAAGAAATGTGAGGCTGGCCAAAATAAAAAGAACAAATCACAACGCAATGCACAATTAACCACAAAAATAAAATAGAGATAATTAAACATGTCTTGCACATAGTCTCAATTGAAATGTTTTTCTCTTCCCAAATGTAATGGACTCATTATTGCAGGGCTATTAAACTGTATTACATTACATTATCATGTAAGAAGAATTGTTCATGTTACCAATCAACCCTGCTGCACCTCTAATGGCTGCTGGTCACCTCTTTTTTCTTTCATCTTAAGTAAACTTTTCTTTTATATTTCAAACAGTGTAAGTTATCTGGCCTGTTACTTGCTGTGGATGCAACACGGTGATCCCCTGCTTTCTGGCTTCTGCTTCCTTTTCCTGCTTTCTCTAGACAAGTGACAATGACAACAGTGATGTTAGGTTTAACATATGCACTAAACTAAACTTTTTTTGTATGAATTGTCTTTTTTCTTTTTTTATTATTATTGATTATTTTATAAATTATGGCTCAGGGACATTAAAACCAGATTAATAAGATTAATGAGACACATAATGATACTCTCCTTTATCTGCATACTACCTAACCACTGCTAATAATTTTACATTAAGGATGATGTGTCACTACATAAAACCTGTGTGACTCAAACAGTATAAGAACTAGTAAATGGGTATAGAATAAAATATATATTACAATTACTTTTTTACAGCCCTTTTTCTGAGTGGAGGAATTTGTAGGACTATATTGGTATTTACAAAAACAGTCAACGAGGACTGATGAGAGCCACAGCCATATTGTGACTGATGACACAGAGAAGCTAAGTCATTGTGGCGGCTCTGATTCAGCTCAACACATGCATAGACTCGTCCAAAGGTAATCACGGCATGGGCTGCTCTGATCTGCTCTGCTTTAGGCCCATGAATGCTGCAAACCTGCATTCCCACACCTGCCTGAGGCACACACTGTTCACTTCTGTACTCTGAAAGAGAGACACTGAGAGACGAAGAGAGAGAGAGACAGACAGAGACCCATTGCAAGATGAAGAGACACAGAGGAAGAGGGAAAGAGAGAGATAAAGAGAAAGAAAGAACTTAAAGAAAAAGACTGAAATGGAGAAAGAGAGACAGGGCTGCATACCAGAGGGGCAGATAGCACAATCCTCCACTTCACACACATTCTGGCTGAGGCTTTATGATCTCCAGAGGGAGCAAACAGGCGCAGATGATCTGATGTTCCTTGCTGGGGGGTGAAAGCACATGCCACTGCCTGCACCTGTACGCCAACTGACTTGACATTATCAGGGTGTATAATGAGATACAACTGTGGTAGTCTGTGGATCCTGGAATACTCGCAATTTGTTAACCCCCCCCCCCCCCCCCCAAAAAAAAAAAAAACGAAAAAAACATAGTGCTGCTATTGTTCACCAGACTGTGCTTGCATAGCTTCACAATTTAAAAGTTGCTTTTGAAACAGACTCCCGTGTGTTTACACTCCAAACAGACCTCAGGACACAAAGCATTTTCTGTCCTATATGGTGACGGCCTCACTAGTGGCATACCGTACATGTTGATCATGGGTAAGAAGTTGAACTCTGACCCTTCCTGAGACTTTAAAAGAAGTTGTAGACTTGAGTAAAGAATTGGGACACAATAAATAAGAGCATTGGCATAAAAATTGCTTATTTGTGCGACTGAAACAGGAGCCATTTCCTCCTCCCTCTGCATGGGCCCCAGGAGGAGGAAAGGGGAGAGTGAGTGGTCAACAGGTCTCACTTTCTAGGAGCAGCTGAATACCAGAGGAGCTGACAGGTATGTACATATTGGAATTTTCTTCTCGGCCACACCTGTGGGGAACACACCCGCCAAGCCTGGCCTCTCTCATCCCACTGGCTGATCTCCCTGTGATTGACAAGTGGAATAACTATTTGGCTCCAGTCCACAGGAGCCCGGGGGCAGGTATGGTGAGTTCTGAATACGAACCAATGACAGCCGAGAAATCCCTCTGAGGCAGGCGGGGCTGCAGTGAAATAAAACTCATCAATGGGGTGTGTCTCAAAAGTTTGTCAGCAGTCAAACAGTGAAGGGCTACAGCTGAAGGGAGCCACTTCAACTGGTTAAATCTTAACTGGTTCCTCGCTACGTGAAGGTCTGAGCGGTTTTCAGCCAACAGAGACAGCAGAAAGTGGCAGAGGGACATTTCTCCATGACAAGTTTACTCCAGCTGTGGTTGAATGATGGAAGTGAAACAACAAATCTCATCTGCTCCAACATCGGGAATTCCACTTTTAGGGCCAGGATTTGGAGGAAATGGGATGGCAGCTTCGGGCAGTCCTTGGCTGGGGACTTGAGAACCACTGCACAGCCTTTTAACACTCTTGGGACCCACTTTTCTCCCTAAACAGATCTTTCATCACAGTGTGATAGATATGTCTGGTACTACCATCAAGATGCTGTTTTGGTACTGTGGTCGCTCACATCTCCTTATCACTTTTCCAGCCCAGCTATAGATTCTGTATCCGTTGGACGGAGAACTGATAAGGGCATGTGCATGACATTACCGACAGATACTGGAGAGACAACATCTGAGTCAGAGATTCTTTAGTCCTTCAGCTCATTATTGAAGACCAGGCTGTTATTAGTTTTTGTACTTTAGTTGTTTGCTTTTGCATGACCAAATATTTTAAAGAGATGCTTTAATTTCCTGCTATTTAAAGATATGTGAGTCATCAAGGGCATTTGAAGTTTTAAAATGTTAACAATTTAATTGGCTGATGGGAACTTAAGCATGGAATTCATGCAAAGTCATAACACTTACATTTAGTTTGAACGGTAATCTATCTTTTGAATTGTTTTATAGTCAATCATTAACTGATCTAAAAAAAAATTTCGCCCATGTTGTAGATTACATTTAAGAACTGAAAAGTAGAAAAGTTTGTCTTTGCATTTTTGCTGCACCAACTGAGATGCAGTGGAGGAATATTAATTGAAACATTGAAAATTACCTTCAGGCAGTTCAGGGCGCACCTGGTTTTGAGTCATATTTTTCCATAAATATGACAGAAAGCAGTTATGTGAGTTTTTTGTCAGGTGCAATGTCAGGCAACATGATGTATTTCACTAATAAGAGCAGTGCATAGACCAAGTGTTTGACACAGTCCTCTTTAGCCGTCAGTACTGGCCTTAAAAAATGAAAATACATTTTTTACTAAAAACAGTTACCTTATTGTATATGTGTGGGGGTCTGTGCTGCAGTAGGCTGCATGCAACACTTTTTGTTTGATTGTTTTATTTGGTTCCCTTGAAATAAAATTTGGGTGAATTTGGGACACCAGCATGACTGGTATAACCCATTAAAACTGCTGTTTATGTAAACTGATGGTGATGCAACTGGTGAACTGCAACACAAAATTAGGGTAAGTTCGATATTGTGCATGCCAATATACTGACTCATTTTTCACACACACAAACATGCAGCCTTGCCATTTCTAAACTTTTAATTACAGCTCGGTGTGTAGATGGTCTCAAACAGGAAAAATATGTATCATACTTAACATACTGTGCAAGAATCAGCATTATGACTCAAAGAGATGAAGAAACATCCGCTAAGGATAATGAGGACTGAAAAACAAGAATATGCAAGTTAATGGTAAGTGACTGAAACATATAATAACATCCAGACAAATTTGTTGATTCATAGAAAAAAAAACTTCATAACAATATATTTGACATGTATAACGTGCTGAAAGATGCTATATTGTTTCAAATGCCTGAACTATTTACTTTCCTTTTTATCCAGTTGTTGTTGTTGTTGTTTTGTTTTTTTAGCAGACTTTAATATACAGAGTTCTGGGAAAACTAGATTTAATAACTAAGCTTCCAATGAGGAGCTGGCATCCTATCTTTGGCTGCATACTACACTCATACGCAAAATGGGGTTACGTTCACCCTTTTCAACACAGCAGCATCTTAAAATGTGCTCATAAAAAGCCTAGTTTCACACACTGCTTCTTTGTATGTCTCTGCAAGCAGGGATATGACTCCAAACAGCCCAGTTGTTGTGTATATTTTTATTAATTCATAGCCATCAATCTCACAAACAAATATAATTTATTCTTTTCATAATTGATCTCATTATTTTACAACTTTCAGAAACAATACTGAAAATAAATTCAGTTAGAAATTTATTGTCAAGGTGATCATATTGCTAATAAGGTAACACATTTGACTTTCACCTGATAGAACATAACAAACACACCAAACACACTACAATTACATCCTCTTGATACAACAATCAGCATCCACTAAGTAAAGAAAAACTCACAGAAGAAGGCACTGTGTACTCCGCTGAGCCCTCTAGATCTACTGGGTGCTTCCTAACTGCTTTCTGCCCAAAGGCACCCACTCCCTCTCTACACCTGGTGGAGGATCCTCTCTCCTCTGAGGAACAACAATCATCACCGCCAGCACTTAAGGTCACTTCCCTCCCAACCTTTGTGCTAACAAACTTTACCCTTTTTCAACCTGTACACGAACCTTTAATCTTCCTTCGTGGTATTTACCTGTATATAGATTTTATGACTGCAGTGACTGCAATGATGCAGGATCGTCTGACAAACTGTATAATCATCTTATGTTGAAAACTGCTGTTAGACACCATGAATAAAACCTGCAGTTTGAAAAGTCTTCAAAGTCTCATGGAGTCTGTCACATAAATCACTAGTCGGTTATCATTTCCAGGGTGTCAAAATACTGAAGCTTTCTCACGCCACTTGGCGTCTGATTCCCATGCACAAAGTACCCTTGAGCATCAGTACTGGATGCCCCGGGTTCTCAACTGACTCCAATATAAACCCATTTAGATTATTAAGGAGCCTTCTTATCAAAAAGCTAAAACTCAGCCCAGATAAAAGAGACATCCAAGTATTAGCTCATTTTGCAAAACATACAGCAATATAAGATTATGTGACAATAATAAAATATGCAGAATATACATGGTATAAAGAGAGCAATACTCCTTGTTTCAATATTCAATCAATTCACAGGAGTGTGAGATTAAATAGTGCAAAATTATAATGCTCTTGTGCATATATTATATAATATAACAATTTGCCATGCTTTATTCACCACTGCAAACAGGGCCACTGACTCCTGAAATACTAATGTCTCACAAAAGCAGGAAGCATATTGAGTTTAGGCCAGACCAACCATGGAGGCACTGAGGTCCCACAGCTTCTTGGATGCAGCATCATCCTGGGCCTGCGGTGCAGCCGTTTTGGGGGCGCAGTCACTGTGGAGCAAATAACAAAGGACAACTAAATCAGCCCATACAGTGTGGTCATAATCTTATCTGACATAGCCAGTTAATAATATATCAACAGATGCTTATGCAAGAAACCATTTACAATATCATAAAAAAAGACATAATTACAGTACATTGAAATTCCAATTAATCCACTGAATTATCTTTTCAGTCAATTGAGGTTTACTGCAGATTGGGAGTCTAACTTGTGCTCTAGAGTTATTGTTCCACATGTCAAAATGGATTATTAAGCTATTTTGACAGTAATTGTTTGGGTCACAGAGCATACTCTTCATGCACAGGGTGGATACACATAACGTTACACCCCTATTGCAGATGTACTTACCTGTAGTAGAGGCCGCTGACATTTGCAAGGCTCTCATCCACAGCGCAGTAGATGGTGGTCTGAGCTCCTTCCCAGGGACTTTTGATCAGCATCATGAAGGGCATGAGTATCATTCTCTTCCACAGGGCTAAGGTAGGGAAAAGGTGGCGGCCTAACTCGGTGCGGATAACTCCAGGGTGTAGGCTGTACACTGTTACACCAGTGCCTAATGAGAAGAAGCCATTAAGAGTTATTACCAATACATGAAACACTAAGACAGCATCGCAAGGTATAGAGACGTAAAACAAGAACACAAAGGCAAGAACAAAACTAAGAAGTAAAAAACTGCTAAGAGATTTGCACTGCATTACACTTTCTATGAAAAACATTCAAATGTGACAATGTGAGGTGGTTTCTCCCCCGGCATCTTTTCTCTTAAATTATAACTTTTTTTCATAACAACATAGAACTAAGGGGATGTATTTTGCACTACCTTGCAGTCTTTCAGCCAGTTCTCGGCAGAAGAGCACGTTCGCCAGCTTGCTTTGGCGGTAGCTCTTCTCACGATCATAGTCTTTATCGAGGTTGATGTCGTCAAACTGCATGTGACCTGTCAGACACAACTCAACTTAGTCTCTCTCAATGAAGTCCTGAGGAATGACACTTAACAGGAACAAACATGCAGGTTGGATATAGCATAACTATGACCTTATGTAAACATCTCAGTCTCAATGAATGTTATGTTATGAAAATGCTGTTTCCCCCTACAATGCCAACCGTCAAAATGATTTATAACCTTAGGAGGTAATGCAACAACTGTATCTACCTACCTTACTTGAAATATCTGAAGTATGATTTTCAAAAAAATTATGAGGAAAAAGTAAAATGAAACCTTATCTCACTTTAACTGAAGTAAAACACAAGAGATGCCATGGCTCTGATGAACTCAACTGAAAACACTGCCTTTACCTTTCTCGTGTGCCAAGCTGGAGACGATGACAATGCGACTTGGAGCTGACTTCTTCAGCAGGTCAAGAAGACAGTTGGTGAGGAGAAAATGTCCCAGGTGGTTGACACCAAACTGCATTTCAAACCCATCCTCAGTCTTCCACTTGGGACACATCATGATACCTGAAATTCAACACCAAAAAAAAGACAATGAGACAATTGACCTCATGCAAGAACAGTTTTGTATTTTTATCCTAAAACTGTCTTATTTTTTCTGTGAAGTTTGCTTATATGAACAGGCATGTGAAAAGGTAGACCTAAAAGGGGAGTTGAACACCTGCCTGTTTGGCCTCCTAGAGAAAGTGCCCATTTTCTTGGGTCTGTTTTTTTTTTTTAATAAATACATAACTTCCTGTTATTCCTGCATCATCCAGCATGACACCACAATATAGTGGGTAAATCATTTTGTTTAAGAGTGTAGATGACAGAGAGTTTACATTAGTATATATTAGTGTTAAGTGGTGCAGAACTAAATTTCAGGGGGGCTGTTATTGTCATCACATATCTCATGCAAAGCAAGCTAGTTCAATTAATCATTATTTCTAGCTTCAAATTAATCTGCATTAACTATAGTCAGCAAGGATGTTGTCATTGTGTTTGTTATAAATGTCAGACATTGAAGTTATACTTAATATACTATTATGTTTACACTGAGCAAACATTTCTTTCTTTTTATTTTGTGTTATATTTGCTCAACAGGTGAATATGTGTATCAGGACAGTGAATGCAGGTACATTTAAATGAATAGTATAGTATAGTATATAGTATAGTATAGTATAGTGTTAACTGTTAACTAAATGTAACTATATATTGAGGCAAATAGTTAAGTTCAAGAATTTTTTCCAGTATTTTTGGAGGGAGGGAGGGATGGGATGAAGGAATGCTCCACATGATGAATTTGCTTCACCAAAATATAGCACTAATCATTAATTATTTTTAAAATGTAAAACGTTTCAGTAAATTGGCAGCCATGATGATGATAACATGCTTAACAGAATATTAATTTTGCATTAAGTTTGTTTAACTATATATATTTAAACTACAAATTATTTCAGATTAGGACATTATAACTGTACGTCAAACAATTGTTACTCCCCTGAGAAGGCAGAGATGATCTATTATTGACACATATAACAATATACTGAGACAATAGCCCCACAATTAGTTCAAAATTGAGGTAATTTTTTTGGCCTATAAATGTAGAGAAGATAACCTTTTTTTTCTTCACCATGTGAAATATATAGGATGTCTGTTTGTTAAACTGAATTTTAATTGCTAGAAATGTTTATGTGCCTGTGCACGCAAACAGAAAGAATATTGTTCCAGCAGAGGAGACAAACTGTTATTGTTGCTGAAGAGCCGCTGCAAAAATACCTGCATTGTTGATGAGGATGTCCAAGCGTTTCTCGTTCTCCTGGACATCTTTGGCCAGATCTCTGACAGACTGCAGCGAGGCGAGGTCCAGTTTCTTTACCACCACGTTGCCATTCCCACTCTTCTGCCGGATCTCATCAGCTGCCAAGCGGGCTCTGGTCATGTCCCTGCAGGCTAGGATCACTCTGGCCCCTAGACAAAAATAAGAACGAGTGTTAATATAATTTACAACAGTCACAAAGGAAATGAAGTAGCACAGTCAAGATCAATTCAAAGACACTCTACTAATTAATAACATTGTGCTACACCTCAGATCTTTACACTGCCTTCCTGTCTGTCAAAGAACTGACTTTAAAATACTGCTGTTGGTGTATAAAGCATTGAATTTCTGATCTGCTGCTACATTTTGAACCAACCAGATCTTTCAGGTTGTCTGGGACAGGTCTGCTTTCCAGACTCAAAACTAAGCATGGAAAAGCAGCGTTCAGTTTTTATGCTCCACATATCTGGAACAAATTCCTAAAACAATTGCAGGTCTGGTGCAACTCTTAGTTCTTCTACATCAAGACTTTGCTGTTTGCCACTAACTTTTATTAAACCAAATAATTCTTTATTTATTTTTTAGCTCTTTAATGACTGCTTTTAATTATATTCAAATATCCTTTAATGGTGTATTTCTTTTGCACTTGTTTCAGTACTTTTGATGTTTTATGTAAAGCACCTTGAATTGCCTTTATATAAAGTGGCCTTGCATTGCACCAAAAAACAACAACAACTAACATCATTCACTGAGGGTGGATAAATAACTGTGAGGTCGAGAATCAGGAGAAACCCTATGGCATGTTTTGCATCTGTCACAACAGCAGCAGAAACCTCCCTCTCCTCTCACCTCGATGGGCCATATCCAGGGCCGTCTCCTTCCCAATGCCGGTGTTGGCTCCAGTAATCAGGACTGTTTTCCCATCCAGCCTGACCTTGCTCCGACACTCTCCCCCAGCCAGCCACCTACGCAAGACCAGCACTCCTGCCCCTGACAGAAAAAGAAAATTAACACTTGTAACAAAATATTACCAGTAACATCAAATCGAGCATAATATGACTTGTATCTTATATTTTGACCTTTTCATGTATTTATTTAGTATGTGTGTGTGTGTGTGTGTGTGTGTGTGTGTGTGTGTACACAATTATTATTACTATAATTACTATGTGACATTAAAAACCGAATATTAATTGAACCTCTACCTCAGTAAGTTATGGTTTGAGCTGAAAATGCATATTAAAAATTGTGCAAAGTTTAAGTATAAATAAAGCCTGTATTTGTTATTAAATATATATGTATTATTATTTTATTTCTTAACACTAACAGTAACTATTCAAGTAGCTAGTACACACTGACAAACTAAGCAGTAACACTGAATGCCTGTCATCCATATTTATCTGACTTACAAGCTTCAGAATGACAGATATGGGGGGGGGGGGGGGGGGGGGGGGTGTCAAACTTTACTATACTTTACCCAGTACAGTATCGAGTTCACTTCACTCACACTGGCACTCAACATAGGAAAATGTGGGAACAAACAAAATATTGCTCAAAAAATGTTAACTGTATAAAAAGAACCAATTTACCTGCAAGAAAGGCAACTGTGAGGCTGGTGGAGTGCGTCTCTACAAAGTCCCTTATAGCCTCTGCGTAGTTTTGCATGCTTTAGGCTGTTAGCTTCTTATGTTTTAAGTTCTTAGCTACCGATTAGCCAACTTAAATTAGTGCACACGCAATTAGAAATATTATCAAAGTTCAAAATCAGTCCAAGGATGTTTCTGTGCCAGGGGGAAAATACGTTGTCTGTGAAGGGGTTGATACTACATTGGATAACTAACCTTAACATAGACCTCAGACTCGCAAGAGTTTGATCCAACCTGGCACGAAAGGGAATGTTTTGCTGTTTGGTGATGACGTTTGTGTCTGAGCGGAAGTAGGGGCGTCGGATACAGTAGCAGAGATTTTCAGAATGAAACTCCTTTACAAAATTTTGTCGCATTTAAGAATTACTTTTTCTTTCAATCCTCAAAAAAACAAAAAAATAAAAAACAAAAAACGGAAGATAGAAGTGGTTTAAGACAGAGCCGCTCTGCCTTAAGACACTGAACTACTTACGTTATATATTGATTTACACCCCCCGCGCACTTTTCTGATCACACGTCTTTTGCTGCATTTCCACATACACTCACTTCCGTTATACTCCTTCAAAATAAAATCACATCTTCACTGTGTCAATGCTCAACCGGAATAAACATAAACTAACTCTAACCATGTGTTTGTTATCTTAGCCCAGAATCACCATATCATCTTAAGCATCCGGACTTTGAAAAGACATTGCAAGAAACTGGGTCTGTTCCGGAGAAAAACCCATACAACGTCAGAGAATATACGAGTTTATTTCTCATAAATTTGAAGGATGATACTGCATATCTGGACTGGGCAAAGAGCTGGTTCCAGATGAAAGGCCAGGAGGCAGCAGCAACTGACAGGAGACTTCCTAAGGCCATGACTTAATGCATGGACAGTGATAGGTGTGAGGCGTCCATTTGTAACTGTAAAGAAGTTATTGTGGATATCAAGAAATTTCACGAAATACAGCAGGGCTTTTTCAGTGAGACCTGTTTGAAATACAATAGTACTTCTGATGTCCAACATGGACTAACATCTAATGATTTCTTAAAAAACAACGAAAATATGTTGTTGTTTTACTTTGAAAGAACATATTAATTACTCTTAATATGATTAGGCTATATTAATTATGATTACTCCTATTATTATTACTATAATTTATTATTATTTATGTTTTATTATATTATTTTTATGTGTGTTAAAATGACTCACACATTGATTGTGTTAAGTTTAAAACAATGTGTAGTCCCTGAGCGCACTTGCCACGTGTTAAAATTCTACACGTGTCATTTTTAACACATCTCTTTTTGCAGTGTATAAAAAAAAATGAAAAATCTGTATTTGGGAAAATAAATTTGATATGAACTTTTGGGCATTAATTTCCTCGTAGAGGTTTCCTGTAAGGATAATTGTCTATAATTCACCTGATTAATGACCGTAAAGCAACTATTTTGAATTAATTTTTTTTTTTAAATTAGCCAAAAGTTAATTTGTCACTCGAGTTTGCTCAGTTTATTAAATCAAAATCATAATAACCATATACAATAAACAAATCACAATATTTACACATTAATATGTCCAGAACAGTTTATATAAGTACTTAAAACAAGAAAACCACAGATAAAACATTCATTCCAAATCTCTAAATCAAGATGATAACAACCACCAAGAGGAACATGTGGCATTAAAGCAAATATATAGGTTCATACTATCTTATTTACGGGTTTATATCATTACTTTAAACAATATAAGTAATTTATGTATGCAGATGATCTCAAGGTTGCAGGAGCCGGATCCAGCACTTTCCCAGGAAACAGCATGGCTTGTTCATTGTCCTGCACTTCTTCCTCCTCCAGGGGGACACAGAATGCTAATATGGTTAATTATTGTTCTGAAATATTTAAATATCCTGTTACATTTCAATGTCAAAAAGTAAAAAAATAAAAAGTTGTTTATGTTATTTGCCTATTATCATTATGTTCTTATCTGTTTTGGCTGTGGGTTTTGATCATTTATTTTAAAAAAGAAAGAAATTCAAAATATGGAGTAATTAGCTTGGCTCAGTACGATTCTGACGTTTGAGGACTTAGAATTTTTACGATCAGCCATTAGACTCCACAATGCCACAATACCCTGTGACCCCCTCCTGACTGAGAATCAAAACCATACACCACTCACAGACTGACAAACATATTAAACATATATGCAGATATAATCATTGATATTGCAAATGTAAATGCAGCCTCTTTAACATTTCCCATGTGTTGGTGATGGTTGATGTGTCCTGACCAACTGCAGCAGTAGAAACTGCAGCTATAGTGTTTGTGTAAGATAAATAACATTGTTTGACACTTTCACGCAAATAAAGCCCATTGAACTGAAATGAATTGAATACTTTTGAATTCGTCCACCTGCTCTTTAAGTTTCTGGCACTTTTCAAAACTGTGGATAAGGCAAAGAAAAGCTCAAACTAGGTACAGTTTGAATATCTTTTTTGTTGTTTTGCTTACTTAATTACTAGTTAATACTTGTGGTTGAATACGGTTAAAACTATGACTTTTTCAGTGAGCTTTATATTTTAGTGCACTTATATTGTTTGAGCAAAAAATGTACATGGAGACATGAGGACTGTATGAAGATAAATTCTTTTTTTTTTTAAGAAAAATTTAGTAGAAAACCATAACTTTGCTCCCACTAAATTAATAATGAGGATGCATTTGCTCAACGTGCACCATTGCTCAGGCACCTGGCCTGTGAGTGCGTGTGCGTGTGTGCGTGTGTGTGTGTGTGTGTGTGTGTGTGTGTGTGTGTGTGTCTGTGTGTGTGTGTGTGTGTGTGTGTGTGTGTGTGTGTGTGTGTGTGTGTATTTATATTATATTATTTATATTATATTATGTCACTAGCCTACTTGTCAAAGTGTCTCCCCACCTTGTCTGATTGTCTGATGCATTTGGACCAGACTGTACTTTATGTGCCATGATACACAAAGAATCAATGTTCTAAATGCTTCCTATTGCTGTACCATCATTGTCATAGCTCGCATCACTGTGCCAGTGAGATGGAAAACAGCTGGAATTGCACCAGGCTTTATAGTTCCAAAGCCAACAAGGTGCCCAGTCCCTTAAATACTCTCCAATGTAATTCTTTGCCCTTTGGTACTTGTTGGCAGCAGATTCCTCAGGCTGACCCACTGTTCTGAATCTACTGTGTGTGTGTGTGTGTGTGTGTGTGTGTGTGTGTGTGTGTGTGTGTGTGTGTGTGTGTGTGTGTGTGTGTGTGTGTGTGTGTGTGTGTGTGTGTGTGTGTGTGTGTGTGTGTGTGTGTGTGTGTGTGTGTGTGTGTGTGCATACATGTGTATTGACGTTGGGTGTGAATGTGGCAATGAGTGTGTACAGTGTGATGCCAAAGAGCTAAGAATAGCAGCCTCTAAATATCACGATTACAATGTTCTGGATGTGTGAGTAAACGAGAGAGCGAGATGTAACGTGTAAAAATGGAACTGGGACAAGACGTAAACAGCTGGAACTTTGGACTGCATGTGTAGAAGGCGCAGGGCTGGTATGTAGTCAGCTGGGTACAGTGGAAATCAGACCCGTGACTTTGGAGTACTGGACATGATGACCACTTGCTCAGGGCTTAAAGTCAGAAAGGCAATTGAAATCCATTAATTAAAAGCTTGCAGAATTTAATTTTAAATATATATTTATGCATGTGTATGGATGTAAAAGAAATGATAAGAGAAACATTTACAGCAGTCAGTTTCCTTGTTTTTAGTAGCACTAGCAATACGGTTCTAAGGATGGCAATGTCTGTCAGTCCACCACTTGGTCCTCTGGAAACAAAGTAAGCGGTAAAGAAATTAATGAGATGCAATTGTACAAAATAAGTTACATTACTCTGTGGTGTGTTCTTGCATGGCTTCTGCTGCTGCTGTTGAATCCACTGTGTGAGCGTGTTTCTGGCTTGTGTGGCTGTGTGTCCAACTGGCATGTCAATTTGACATGCATGCAGCTGACCAGGGCACTGCAGTCGTTTTGATATTTGGTGTGTGTGCTAGCCAGAGAATTCTGGTATCAGTTGCTCCAA
Organism: Scomber scombrus; assembly: GCF_963691925.1. Lineage (NCBI taxonomy): Eukaryota > Metazoa > Chordata > Actinopteri > Scombriformes > Scombridae > Scomber > Scomber scombrus. Next base: position 14,376,896 of record NC_084970.1, read on the forward strand.
TAATAAAAATAGTAAATATAACCACAGGGGACAGTTTGGTCATTTCAGCCTTGCTGGATTTTAAATCTACAAGCTACTGCTTATTTATGGCTGCATAATACAATGACTATACTGACAAAACCAAAATCATTATGGTGGACATAAAGGGTCCAAGAGGCAAATTAGAATATCAACAAGCAAATACAGCAAATATATATCTAGTAACTGAGTTTGCTGTTAAACCATACATGATAATGTGTTGCATGATTATAAAATGATTTATTTTCAGGAAAGTTTGCAGAGTTTTAATTCTCTGTAAACTGATCCCTGCAAGAAATGCTTGTTCATCAAAACTGAGTTGCCACAAATGAACCAGATCATGAGGACGGTAACAAAGCAAGGCTAGCAAAAGCAAAGCAAGTACGCATTAACGTGTTCAGACAAAAGCTGTACAAGACTCAAAGATGTATGCTAATAAGAAATTGAAGTCCAAAACTAGTTCTGTGAGCTGCCCAGTGTGACTAGTGTGCTTATATTTAAGTGTTGAGAGACTGAACATTTTGAAGGCTAGAGAAAGGCCCTGGGATCATTAAAATCTGAAAGTCTTCTTCTCTCAAGAACAAGAAAGTGATTACAAATGCAACATTTTAGCCTGAAAGTAGACCAATTAACTCACGAAGTATCCAAAATTTAAAGGCTCATACAACTTCATGGCAATATGCCAAAAGGATATTAGAGACATCACCAGAACCCATGTATTTTTTTCTGGAGACTTTGACCATCCTGTTTTATGGTAATTAGCCCAGTGGGTACAAATGGAAATAAACAAACACTTTTTAGTTTGAGCCTTACTACAAGATTGATTTTTCATGTTTTGTCTATTTTAGAATGATAATGTTTTGTGACTTACTGTCCCCCTTTTGCAAAGAAAGTCATAAAGTAGAACTGATTGTAAATTGGCCAGTTTGGAGTTGCCCTTAGCCATAGATATTTTACAAAGACATCACCAGGATGTAATGTCAAAAGTTGCAGCTGTGTGTGTGTGTGTGTGTGTGTGTGTGTGTGTGTGTGTGTGTGTGTGTGTGTGTGTGTGTGTGTGTGTGTGTGTGTGTGTGTGTGTGTGTGTGTGTGTGTGTGTGTGTGTGTGTGTACGTAAGCTATGTCATCAGGCGCCCAGTGAATGGAAACACTCAAAGCCTCTGTGCCCATATGTGTGCAGTGTTGACATAACTGAGTGCAGCTGATTCTTTTAATTTAATTTGATTATTTATTCATGAATGTGTTTAATTATTTTACTCAGCATTGTTTCTGGCCTCTTGGTTCCACATACACACAAATATTGAAATCACTGAAGTACACAGAAAAACTTTGTTGGGCATCTACAACTATATATGGACAGTATTAACCATAACAGTGATAGTAATCTATTCCATTCTAAACATCACAGTTGAATATAACAATATGAATATGATGGTGTGTACTGCTGTAGTATTTCCATTGCACGGTTGCCAGGGAAAATGTCCTACTGCCCTGTGAACTGCAAGAGGTGTGACTGTACGTAACATTATAGTGCTGCAGAGATTAAGAGGCGTGACAAGCACATGGTGTGGAAGGGTGGAGAAATGTCTTAGTATGGGGTTGTCAACAAAGCGTCAGCTGGGAGGCGGTGCACAGTCCTGACACTGGAGAAGTTTCCCCTTGTAGAATCAAAGCAGATAGAAATGGTCTGGTGGTGATTTCTTCTTCATTGCATCCAAATGGATTGTGTGTAACAAAAATAATGCATTATGGATGAACAAGTTGACAAGTTAAAGGTAATTAATGCAATGATGACAGAATCAGTTTAACAGACATGTGCTCCTACAGTATTTTAAGTGTAGGTTCAGGAGTTGACTAGTGCCTTATGATTCCCATGCTGTAGGGAAAAAAAAAATTGACAATAAAAATGGAATCAACTGTAAAATCCAGGCTATTATGGAATATGCCAAAATGTGGATGCACTTTATAAAAATCAGTTTTCCTCAACATTATAAGACTAAGAAATGAAGAGAACAGAAAAGTTATGCTGAGAGTCTCGACTGTGTTTTGGTGTCATTTACAGGTAAAAATTTAAAATGGATTTCATAGGGCCCCAGTTGATCCTGATTCATCCTTAATTTCCACAATTCAAACTCTGTAAATGCAGTAAATAAAAGTGTCTTTGGGCAAGATGCAGTATCTCTGCCAGACTTTTGCATCTGATCATGACCTCTGACCTCCCTGCAGGAGAAAACATAAAGGGAAATTATTTTATTATAGGTATGAACGAAATGCTCTTTCCTGCATCTCTTTCATGAAAAAAAAAGGAAATCATAAAAAAGATTTCCCTTCTACCATCTTCTTTTGATGTGAATATAAATTTTGGTTCTATTTGCTACAGTTCTGTGGTCTTGTGATCTTGGGACACTGTGGGCTGGTCTCACTTCCCCTCCATAACAGGACATGGAGATTTTGACGTTAGACGCCAGCACTCCCTATAAGCACCTGTCCTTCCGCGTCACACCAAGCTTCCACTATGAAAAGCGTGTGATTGTTTTCCGAATGAGACAGTGTGCGTAGATAGTAGATTGGGACTATATATTCTCCATGAAGGCTATTTTCTCCATTCAACTGCAAGACCTGTTAGGACGGTGCACACCGAGACTTTTACAGGACAGTGAGAGATTGTTACTCGTCTTCTATTATAACATGGAGGTAAGAAATACTCAGTACTACCTGATATATGTATATGTTCAAACAGTCTGTACTACTGTAAGGATTATATGGATATTATAACTTTATTTTCACTTAGTTAAATTAATAAGTAATAGTTTGCTCATATTAGCTGACTGTAAACATGTACTAACAAAAATTAATGTTGATGGTATGCATTGGTTTTCATGTTGATCGAGTTAAGAATGTATCTACTTAATTAAAAATTTTGTAGCATAAAATCGAGGACTGGTTGTGCACTCATAGATGTAATTGAAAGAATGTAAAGCAATGCGTATGCCATACTCAGTTGGCATAATTATGGAAATCATTTTTAAACCAGTAGTTATATACAGCACAGGCCACAAAATTAGTGCTGGTAAAATACGCAAGTGGCCAGTATACGTCATTCCCCAGCCTAAAAAACACAATGGTAATCTATTGAGTAGCTGGTAAAATTTGAACATTCACTAGCCATTTGACTGATGATTAACTGAAAGTTAATTTTGCACCCTGATACAGTACATTGCCCTGAAAAGTCTAAACATATGTTAACGCTATGAGTGAGAACCCATGTTCCTTGACTGTAAAACCATCACAGGACCCACCCTCATCTGCTTATTTGATCTTTTTTTCAGTGCCATCCTATGTTTAATTCTGATATTCAAGCAGATATTATTACTAGTGACTGTACTCTGTACCCTACAGGTGGCCTTCTGTACCAAGGAAGTTAGCAGCCATGCAACCTCACTGTTGGCAAGTCTGAGCCTCCAAAGAGAACAAGCTCAGTTCTGTGACTGTGTGGTCAGACAAAGACAGAATCCAGGTCAGCTCTACCCTGCGCACAGGTGAGCAACATTAGCTGGTTTTATCATTTGCATGCACTAAGTGTGTGTGCTGCCACTACAAACTAGTTTTTAAAAGTAATTTATTCCCTGTTTTCTATTTAGGTACAGTTAGGTCCATAAATATTTGGACAGTGACACAGTTTTCGTAATTTTTGCTCTGTAGACCACCACAATGGATTTGAAATGAAACAATCAAGATGTGACTGAAGTGGGGACTTTCAGCTTTAAATCAAGGGGTTGGACAAAAATATGGTTTAAAAGTTTTTAAACACAGTCCACTTATTTCAGGGGCTCAAAAGTAATTGGACAGACTAAATAATCATAAATAAAATGTTCATTTTTAAAACTTCTAAGAATCCTTTGTAGGCAATGACTGCCTTAGGTCTGGTACCCATGAACATCACCAAACACTGGGTTTCCTTCTTTGTGATGCCAGGCCTTTACTGCAGCTGTCTTCAGTTGTTGTTTGTTTGTGGGTCTCTCTGCCTTAGTTTCTGTCTTCAGCAAGTTAAATACATGCTGGATCGGGTTAAGATCAGGTGATTGACTTGTCCATTGCGTGCGTGCGTGCGTGCGTGCGTGCGTGCGTGCGTGCGTGCGTGCGTGCGTGCGTGCGTGCGTGCATGCAGCCTGTAAGGTTTTAACCTACTGTCCCTACACTGAATATCCCTACCCTATAATTCATAGATTAAACACTACATATTTTCATATGTTAATTATTCATTAATTATTAATTATTAATTATTATTTCCTGTTTTTATGGTTTCAGTTTGAAAATATCAGAAGCTATGTCTTACATGATGATCATGGTTTTATACATCATCATATACCGTTCACATGTCCACTTCTGCTCTTTGCTCCCCTAGGTGTATCCTGGCAGCTTCCAGTCCAGTGTTGGCATCTATCTTGTCCTCCACTGGTGCTCTGGTGGAACTGCAGGCTCCATGTCTGTCCAACTCTATACTGGAACTTCTTTTGGACTACATTTACACAGGGGTTTTGCCATACACTTGTAACCCGCAAAAATATTCCAATCTGCTCACTGTCGCCTGTTACCTGCAGATGGATGAACTGCAGGAGGCTCTGGAGGCTTGTCAGCCAACTGAGGTGAATGATGCAGATGAAACAAAAGCTTCCCCTGGAGCTGAGGAGGGAGCATCAACATGCAACATGCATTGTGCAAACCACTGTAGTAGAGAAGATGCAAGCGCTTTAAGCAATGCAACTGTCTGTTGTAGAATATCTGACAGCACTGTTAATACAGTTAATTGCATATCTAGAGTGGATAAAGAGGGGCAAAAGGATATGTTTCACTCAGCTAGCACCATAGAAATACAACCTTGGCAGAAGAGCAAAGGAAGGGAGCTTGTGGAGGACAGGGAAAGCTTGTATTTACCTCCCACTGATGAGGTGCAAGAGGAAGAGAGGACCAGAGTGGAGAATGTGCAGCAACTGTGTCCGACAGTGAGAAGTAAAGCAGAGGAGGAGAAAACTAACAGAAAAGAGGAAGACAAAACTCAAAACAACCACTCAACCTCCCTCCCTCATGCCTTTACATCCCGAAAGGACAGTGGTTCTCCCTCACAATGCTCCCCCTCGTCCTTATCATCATCCTATCTGTGCTGCGGGGCAGTGCCTGTCATTCGTCACAGCAGTAGAGCAGCTATGCTCCAGCTGGCAGAAGTGTCTACAATGCCTCCTTACCACCCAGTATACCAGGCCTCAGCCAGCTCCTGCAGCAGGGACCCTGTCTCACGATCAGCAAGCACAGACAATGACAGCATTGTTGAAGGTATTACTACTAAACACAAAAATCACTATGGGACAGAGAATTTGGATTACAGAAACAATAAAGACCACTTTGCACCACAAAGTTTGGATTTCAAGGACAGTTCAGATCAATGTACAATACAGGATTTATGCAAATCCAGCACAGGTCGATCTGATGTGCTGAAAGAGGATTACAACTGCAGCAATGCAGATCATTTTATTAAACAAAATGATGAACATATGGGCAATGGATTATCCCATGTTACAGATCGTAATGATCACCATGTCCAGAGTGATAATAACAAAAGGCATCATAGGGATGACTCAGTGCTACGTAGTTGTGATGATTTCCCCTCCAAACACCAGCAACTGGAATGTACTTATAGCCATGATGTCTCATTGGTGACTGTAGGAAAGGAGCGGCCCATTCACTCTCAAAATCCGAGAACTTTAGTTCCACTACCTGGAGAGGACTCAAACACAGGAAATGGCCCTCTTTTTGAGGATTTCTCTCCCAAGGGAGAAGCAAAAGAGGAACAAAGTTACTCTAGCTGGTGTACAGATGAAATAGATGGACAGGACAGCAACTGTAAGCAACATGAAAAGGACTCAGACAACAGAGACATGGCTATGACAGATAAAAGAAGCATTGCAGATGTGTGTCTGCCTGCCTCTGCCTCACCAGTATCAAGTTGGGATAATGCCTCAGAACGCCGCACTTCCCGGGCATTGGAAAATAATTCAGACACTGAGATTGCAGAGCCAGGCATAGTTTTTTCAAAGCCTACAGACAGCAATAGGTTTGACCCCACATATAGTGCTGTGGGGCAGTCATACCATGGACATCTTCATTATCACTTCCTGTCTCAGGAGGACACATATATCAAACACAGAGCCTCTGATAACAACCACTCCAACCCCAGTCACCCTGTCCATTTCAGTCGTGATCATTCAGAACAGTCCAGTGATGAGGGTGAGGGTGGTACCTTTTCCAGTCCAGGTCACAGTCCTCTGAGGAAGCACTTTGCCACAGGGGATCCAGACCAGGTTTTACTGCTGGACATTAGCACCAAATCTGCAGAGTTGCTAGTGTCCTACAAACGCAGACTTGAGGAAGGAGAGAAAGTGGTTGGCAAACAAGACACATATGGGGCTGAGATTGTAAACAATGATGTAGAGCAACGGAGTGAAAAAACATTTGTAGCAGGGGTTGAAAAGGGAGAAATTGGAGTTCAATTTCAGGCTGACACCTTTGATGAGCCTAAGACAAAATTATGGGTAAGAGAGATAAATGATAAGGAAAACAAATCGTTTGGTAAAGACCAAAGCAGGCCAGGAGTTGAGCTTATATATAAAGTTGGCTCTTTGGATGTGGAGCAGGTATCCAGGTCTAAAGAGGGTGAAAAAACAAGTACCTTGACAGTCTGCACACCTCCTAGTGTGCCAGACCCTGTGCAAGCCTCGATGTCATCTACCTTGTCCATCTGCATACCTTCTACTCTTTCAGTCAGCACACCAACAAATATATCAGCTCATCTGTCAACTCCTGTTCACCACCCTTTCCAGTGCTCTCTGTGCGAGCGTTCCTTCAGCCAGCGAGGCTCTCTGAATAGACATGTGCGGAGCCATCTTGGCGTACGGCCCTTCCCCTGCCCCCGCTGCCCTATGACCTTTTCACGGCAGTACCGTGTCACAGAGCACATGCGTGTTCATGAGCGGTGTGCTCCTGGGAATGACTTTCAAAAGCACCCTGCCTCTTGAATTTAAGACAATGCAGGGAGGCCACACAAGTTACATTTACTGTCCTATCATTAAAGGATGGTATCAGCTCAGATAAAAACAAATATGTTCCATATTGTGAAAATATATGGAATTCATTTTTGAGATAAAGTTCTGAAATTAATTTCAGAATTCATGGCTGTCTGCTCCCTCCAGAGGCCAACAGTGGGAGCTAGCCCTGATAACACTGCAGGGCAATGAAAATGAGTTATTAAAAATATGGAGTTAGAGGATAAAGAAACACAACTCTAAATGAATGCTAATGTTGCACCTTATCTGCTGGATGTGTAAATAATGAACTGTTGGTAAGTTTGTCATATATGAATGAGGCATTATGAATCACATGCCAGTTTTTGACCAACACATTTTTTTAAATGTTATGACCAGAAACACCAAAATTCCCTTCAGCATATGTGATGATGCACAGAAATGATGACTGATGGTGTAATAGGACAGACAGTTGTAGGATAGAATAGATATGTTCTCATTGTATTCAGTGTGGTTTTAAACATTGCAATTACACAAATATAACTCAGCTGTGTGTGCATTTCTCTTGCCTGTTTTGGTTGTAAAAAGTTTTTTCATACTTTTGCATTTTGACACAATGCTGGTTGGCTCATTACATTCATTAGACTACAGATAATCTACTCATTAGGCACTACATTGTAATTAAGCATGGGGTTTCATTTGAAAGACAGTCAACATGCTACAGTATAATTTCATTGGCAGCTGGTGCTTGGAAATTAGAGCACCTGTAGTTTCAAGCAGAAATACATAACTTTCTAAATGTTTCAAATACAGCAAAGATGACAGAGTATCAACTGTGACATTTTCTAAGGTTGTTATTTATGCTATCAAAATGTCACCAATAATGTGAAGTGTTATAGCATTATATATGTACAGCTTCCAAGGTTATATTGCTTACTTATGTGTAGGATGTCAAACTTGTCATAATGTGTAATTAATGACAAATGCTATAATCAAGTGATAAAAACATTATTCATTGCAATTTTCATTCCTTCCTTTATGAATGTCAGTGTTTCCTAAAGAGATTTAAATTAGAGAATAATAACAGCTGCTCATTTTATGACAGTAACAAAGAAACGTGGCTTGTCTTTTTGTCTCATGCACAATGTTTATGTGAGATGCTAGTTGTTTAGATGTTTATATAAGACTCCAGTTTTGTTGTTTTCTTGTTAAAGCTGAATAATCTCAAACCCAGTTAAACAGAATTTGAAAAAGGTGTTTGCTATAATTAAGAAAACCTGGCTATATTTTGTTTACAACAAACAATCTGAACCTACAGCAGCATATAACGCTTACTGTGTTCAACTGGAAATGTAGAATATTGACTTTTTCTGATGTTATGACAGTTTAAATAAAAGCCAGCAGTACCTAGAATTGTTCTTTCCTAATGTGCCAGATAAGTTGTTACATAGAACCATTGATGAGTTGTCCTTGAAAAATGTGGGCAGGTATTTAAAAAAAATACTTTACTAATACTACTACTAATATTTGTAAAGTAATCTGTTCGTCACCAGCTTACCTAGCGATGGAGCTGGATCACAAGATTATGAGAGAATCCTTATAGGAAACTCGCTGATTGGTCAGAACCGCTGGTAGTGAGAAGGGTGTGGTTGAATCCAAATATGGACTTGCGAACTGGAAAAGGGTCACCCACTGTACTACATGACGTTTGACTTTACTACACAACCGCCACCACCACTCTCATGTTTCATAGTAATGGCAGGCCTTGGCATGGCATGACATGAACCCTAACTCTAACCATCCCACTCCTTATTCCTAAACCTAACCAAGTGGGTGTCTCATGTAGTAAAGTGGGTGTGTGGTGTAGATACTGTGCATCTGCAGATAGACCTATTTGACATACTGCACCTTTGCAGACTTCAGTCACACATACTGTAACGTGTTCACCATCATCATGTCAAGTCTGTGAGGACATCAGACGGAAAGGCTATAAAAGCCACTGATAGGCAGGCCTTAAGTCTGCTTCACTTGTTGCTGTGGAAAATTTAAGTGACAGCTATGTACACAGTAATCACTGCAGCAATTGCCTATGATCCACTCATACAGGCGGTTACTCTCCAAGGAGGACAGGTGAGATTGGCAGTGGTTGTGAAAAGTTAACTCGATTACTTTTGTGTTAGCCCAAAACAATTGCTGAGGTGATGATGATGATGATGATGATGATGATGATGATGATGATGATGATGATGATGATGATGAAACTTCCTATCATCTAGTCATTCTGGTATTTATTTTCTCTTGTTGCAGACAAGGGCTCCATACACCAAACTGTACACAAACATACCAGTGTTGAAAACCTATCTTGATCAAAATGAAAACCTCAAATGACTCTTTGAATCTCTGGAGCAGCTTTCAACACCTCTCTCTACCCGCACAGAGACAACAACTGGGTATACCATTTATAGCTTCTGATTTTTCTATACTGGTTTGCTACTGGAGTATCCTTTAAGGTCACAATTCAAGTAATGGATGTTCCAAAATCCACTGTACATGTTATCATACACAGACAAGAATTGACATCAGAAAGGGTTAGGGTTACCTAAAAGTACAAGGGCTTTTCAAAACTGGTACAAAATTATATTTAGCTAAATGAAGATTTAGCAAAGCTGTGGGAGCCACAGATGGATGTCACATTAGAATCAAACCACCAAAATCCAACTGCATCAATTATTTCAGCTACAAACAATATTCCTAAATTCAAATGCTCCTTATGGCTACACCATCAACGTATGAATGTATGTGTGAATGAGTAAATGTGACTTGTAGTGTAAAAGCGTTTTGAGTGGTTGGAAGATTAGAAAAGTGCTATATAAGTACAGTCCATTTACCAATGGTCCTGCAGAACCACAAGAGCACATGGACTTCAGGGATACAAGTGGTGTCTACATCAGGGAAAGACTAATTGCCCAGCTTTCAGCACCGGTTCAGCTGCCAATCATGCTGAGACTTCATGGTTATGCAGCCATCTGATCTTTTTTTGTTTTTGTTCTGGTGGATTTTATTTCTTTGTTTTACCCCTTTCATTGTGTAATGTAAGGTAAATCAAAAAGGAACAAGATTTGTTTTCATGCCATGGTATTTTTTATTTGTCGATGTATATATTCTTTATGTTTCAGCAAGATAATTGAGGTAATCTTTTTTTCAACAATGGTGATAAACAATCATGATCAAAATGAAGATTGTAGGACACCTCTGTATTGAAAATGAAATAAATGACATGGCCTACAAAAACAAAAAACTGAGTAAATTATTTTTTTCAACAATTTTGCCAAATGATATTAATTTATCCTGCTGCACTTGTCATTTCTGTTCTCTCCTCTCTTCCTAGTCCTCCAGCTGCCTTTGCCATCGGGTGCAGATGGTGATACCAGTTATTCTAGTGGAGCTCTGGCAGTTCAGCTGTGGACGGCTCTGGACTGCAGTGTCCTTGATCAGAAGGACTTTCCATACATTCTAAGGTATATCCCTTCACTCTGGCTATGACTTTTATTTGTTGTCTGCTATGTTTGTTTCCCATGGCACTGTGCATGGCAGGAAAGAGTTTACAACCAGCTGTTGCTTCTCCACCCTGTTACCATGCCAGTTTTTGGAAGAATTAATTCCTGTTAGCACTGACAAAATGGAGGTAAGAAGAAATAAGGAGCCTACTAATGAAACACCTTTTTAACACCAGTGACATTCAGCAACCGCCTCAATTGATTTTTAAGTGTAAAAGGGCGGTCACCAAGCATACATCGAACAGGATATCAATATATAGCTATCTGCTCTTTAACCTGTATCTCCTTTTAAGGTTTTCCCATTTATTTTTGGCTTACTCACTAGACCCAAGACCATTTTGCTTCATTTCATTGAGAATTTTTCTAGAAAAGATCCACTAAATTGCACAAAAATACGCGATGTAATTCTAGAGAAATTGCTCTTGAATTTTCATGTGAATGCATAATGAAACGTGCCACTAAGTTGTTTTTTTGCATAATCCATCGTTATCATATTCACATAATGCCCTCAACAGAGGAATGCCTCACACCTATGAAAAGGTGGTCATATTCCTCACAGTGTTGTGAGTGAACAATATGATATCCATACATTTCTACACAACCATATAGGCTACACTAGTGATGTGTCGTTCGTGAACGAGCCGGCTCTAAGAGCCGATGCTTTGTAGTGAACGAGAAGAGCCGATGCCCGTCGGAGAGAGCCGAATCTTCAGCCTCCTGCTCGGCAGTCCGTTTGGCTGAGAATCCATGCAGGCAGGGGCCTGCCATATACCATTATGTAAAGAAGGAAGGAGGGCAGACGCTCCAAAGACAGTGAGTGTAGTGGTACAGGCCAGATACACACAGCAGAGACAGAGACAGAGGAGGATTTGAGTGCAAGCATGTCGATGTGTTCAGTTGTTCTGTGTTCAGTTCAAGGTTTTTCAGGTGTTTAAAAGTTTGATTCAAATGTTAAACAAAAGTAACTGTATTTTTTTTGTAATTACAAAAATGCATACAAATAAGACTTTTATGAAAACACTGAATGAAAACTTGCTTACCAATACACAAACCATTCATAATTGCTAAATCAGGCAAAAATAGAACGCTCAGAGTGATACTAAATGAAGAGCCGTTTGGGAGCCGTAAGAGCTGGCTCTTCTAAGGGAGCCGAGCCAAAAGAGCCGAATCTTTGAAAAGAGCCGGATTGCCCATCACTAGGCTACACACATTCAAATACATAAGTGTTTGTGAAAAAAGGGCCGGACTAAGACTAAATAAATTGGTTATTACAAGACCTTCTTTTATTGTTTGTCAGCCTATATTGGCATTAAACTGCACAGCGTTAATGGGGTAGGGTACAATAATAGAATGCATTTCGATTACCTTATAGCCAACTTCTACATATTTCTGTATCATGATCTGAATATTATTCCAGACCTTCATAATTCAAGTAACATTTGAATACAGTCTGTGTTTTACACATTTATAAAGAGTTTGTTTTTGTTTGTTTTTTTGTCTGAAATTGGGAAAAACTATGAAAAAGGTCACATTCCTATTGCAATGAATTGTGGGTAATTAAATCAGTGCCTGTCTGGTGAAGTCCAAGCAGGTCTGTCTGTGGATTTGCAGTACCTACATGACACACCTACTTGGTTAGGTTTAGGCATGAGTAGTGAGATGGTTAGGATTGGGGGTCAGGTGTGTGTGTTAGGGTTACAAAACATAGCATTGTCATTGTGGGCATGTTGTCATACGAAAGTACTGCTGTACTCAGTTACATCTTCACAGAGCTGCTTGCATGGCTATACATTGTAATGGTCTTGTTTCTGAGAAGAACTGTGGTTTTAACCAGACCTTTCTCTTGTCAACAGCAGACACTGCAGATTAAGTAGCAGAAAGTGCGATGCCACCATCCTGTTGAGTTATGTTGCAAACATCCAAAATAGGGAAGTACAGTGCTCACATAGTGTTGGAACATGTAACAGATCACAGAAACACCACATTGCAATACATATTATACATAGATACCTATAGTTGTATCTGTATTGCATTGTATACAGTCACCACAACATGCTGGTAAAAATGTATATTTAGAAATCCTGTTGTGCCCTGAAAGAGAAATATTTTGGTGTCTTTGTCTGCGTGTCACACTTCAACCCTTCTTCTTGTGGTTATAATTCAGCAGGCGTTTCAGTCGGTGTAGTAGACATCATTAGAATGACCTAAAGGGAAGAAAAAGAAAAACATATTAATGATTGACGTCCAAAGTCATGTTGCAACTTTGTTGAAGCTTAGCAAACAAAGTTCTCTTTTCAACCCCCACAATTATCATGCAATGAGTCCACAGTCCATTTGAAGAACAGTAATACACCCTGATGAAGATTTGACATTTTTAATGTGGGACTTGCTCAGCTCTCAGCACTGTCCGAAATATGTTTGGAAGTGTTTTTTCTGTCCTCTACCTGGCTCTTAGTGGAACGCAGGGCAGCCCCAGCCAGAATTGACATTACAATGAAAATAATTGCACCAACAAAACTGTAGAACACAAAGATGGCTTCCAGAGTTATTCCCATGTCCTGGAAAAACACACATAGATACATATTTTCAAAATACATGACAAACATGTAGAAAACACACAATAGATTTTCATGAAATTTACTATCACTTACTATCAGCCTATGGCCAAACTGAAATGCATTACAACTATAGATGATTATATTTTTTTAGCCATAATTTACAATATGTAGACCCAGTGTTTGAAATTAGATAAATAACTAAACATAAGAAGTCATGTTAATAACAAGCAAAATCTTTGGCAGCTTGTATCCACAATCTCACTCTTTCAGTGGGCAGTTCAGAGCAGAGCGGATGCTCCTTCGCATCGAAAGGAGCCAGCTGAGGTGGTTTGGGCACCTGGTTAGGATGCCTCCTGGATGCAACCCTCTAGAGGTACCCCAGGGCAGACCCAGAACACACTGGAGTGATTACATATCTCTTCTGGCCTGGGAATGCCTTGGGATCCCCCAGCACCTGGAGGGTGTTGCCAGAATAAAGGGTGTCTGGGTCTCCTTACTCAGTCTGCCATCGCAACCCAATCTCAAGTAAATGGCGAAAAAATGGATGGATGGAATGGATAACTGGCAAAATACAAAACTTACTGCAACTACTGAAATAATTCATTACATTTATTAAACTCACCTAAAATGTATGAAATGTTTTCTGTTTTAAATGTATTTTATTTTATGTCACAAAGTCAATTTTCATAATGGGCCATTTCATTTCATAATGCCACTTTTCATCACAAACTCTATTACAGTTAATAAAGAGACAAACAATGAACTCTTTAAAGGAACTCTTTAGGTCTTAATAATATTGCAAATTAATAAATAATTGTGATAGAGATGTGATCTATATTTATGAGGTATGTTTTACAAAGTAAAGAGAATAAAATTGGGGTAACATTAAGTTGATCTATTTTTTGATTTGTGATCAAAACTAGGAGAGACATGGCCACCAACAAAAGTAACAATTAATAGTAAAAAATAATAATGACCTCATAATCTGAGACCCATGCTGCTTCCTCAGTTTCTGTTGAATTGCCTTCCAGGTACTCATAGTGCCTGTAGAAGTGGCTGTGCACTATATATGGCAGTCTGGTCAATATAATCCAAAATGCCCCTAGTATAGTGACAATACTCAAAGCCAAGGACATGGTCACCTACATGTAGAAACCAACAGAGAATGATAAAGTAGAAACAAACTGTAATACAGTCCAGACACATAAATTTACAGAAGTTCATACATTAAATGGACAACATGGAGAGCAATGAAAATGGCCACGCAATGTGTCCAATGCAATGTTTTATGACCAAATAGCTGCAAAACGGATAACATTTCCAACCATCCTCAGCTGAACAGAAATGTTAGCTACTTTGTAATTATTTACTACTTACTACTTTGTAATTATGAACAAATGTTAGCATGCTAACATACTTAACTAAGATGGTGAATATGTTGGAATTGTCATTGTGAATATTCTGATATAAGGTTTTGGTCAAAGCACCACTGATAGTATAGCCCCCTCAGAACCACAGCCAGGCTGTAGACTCCAGTTGCACATTAATTTATTTAAACTCAAAGTCAGATTTCTAATGAGGTCCTCTATAATAATAGGTATTGGAAAACTTACCAGTATTGCTTAGAAATGTTACAATATGGCTTACTTTTTTTTTGGTTGGGTTGTGCTCTGTCAGAATGTATAGAATCCCACACAAGATGTACTACAAGAGGAAGAAAAGAAAAGGTGTTTTATTAAGTATACCTTAAATGTTTCATTTTTCAAAGACAAAACATATTGTTGAAGTGATCCAAATAATGTTAAAATTACAATCACCCTTCAACCAAATCCTATAAGAACATTTATTGTTGTTATTATTCCTACTATTAATAATAATAATAATAATAATAATAATAATAATAATAATAATAATAATAATAATAATAATAATAATAATAATAATAATAATAATAACAACATTAATAATAATAACAATAATATTAATATTATTGCTGTTTATACTGATGGGTAATTCTGTTTTTGTGCTACCAACCAGTGTTCCCAGCAGGTTTCCAGGTGGGAAGATTGATGATATATGTCCAATAGTGTCTGCTTGCAATGCAGCGGATATAATGATGAAAGATACGCCCAAGACCAGCACAACGATCTGAAAGAAAATTTAAAAAACAACTTCTTGCATGATCTCTTTGACTGGAAGCATCATAATTGTTGTGACTTAAAGTGGGTTTCAAATCTGTCTCACGCCAATAATCTTGGGTTCACCCTTAATGAAGCGGTGTAAAGGCTTGCTGCCCCCCACCGTGGTGCTTTGAAGACTTGCGTTATTCCCACCTGGGCCACTCTCAAAGTAGATTTCAGATGTCATCTTCTAAAGACACAAGAATACATGGAAATTTAATTGTATGTGCTGCACCCATGTTACACAGTTGTGATTCTGCTACTCAGTTTAGTTTTTCACTGAATTCATTTAAGATTAGCAGCAAATGAAAAAAAACATTGAACATACCTACCTTTAGTTTCAGCAGATTTACGCTGGCAAGAACACTATTTGGTGTTTCATGGCTCGTTAAAATAAGGAAACAATTTTTACACTTGTTTTTACATGTATTTGATTTCTTAGCATGAGTTGATTGGTTGTCTTTAGAACATTATGACTGTGACTGACTTTTAAAAACTCCCAGTACTTAATGCACTCAGTACCCTGATATCATGCTTGAGGAAATGCTTCTTCATGCCAGAAGTACATACTCCCTTACATTAAACAATGGTTGTGACTGTCTTTTGTAAAGCTTTAGCACACTGACAGTGTACATTGACATGTGAAACCATATGTGTGAAATGCAAAATGTAGAGCTAAGTGCAGCAAGTCCAGAATTTGGTACAGGAAAGACATTTTAGGACTTGTTATGTAGAATTTAAAAGCATATTTTAAAAATAATTATGTTCATCATTATCAAATTAGTTCATTTGAATTGAGTTTTTGTGTGTGTGTGTGTGTGTGTGTGTGTGTGTGTGTGTGTGTGTGTGTGTGTGTGTGTGTGTGTGTGTGCGTGTGTGTTTGTGTACACTGTAAGACACTGTACTCTTGCCCCTACAAGGACTTTTTAGTGTAATACCTTTTGAACAACCCCAATGTCAACATCACAAAAGTACTCACAGCTCACACGTCTTTAATTTAAAAAAGAACGTACAACTACAGCTCTCATGACTTTCTGACCAGATGTTAATGGCTCATGGGATAAGTTGTTGTAGACTTCTAATAAAACATTTGTCATTTTAAACTTTAAAATCGTTTAAAATTGATGTATTGAAATGTAACTGTCCAATACAGCAGCAAATACAAAGCATGCTTAGAGCATTAACAAGCCCCCACAAACATGCTTAAACTTTTAATTTACAAGCGCTAGTAATAAAATAAGTTGGAACTTGAAGGTCTGTCTGTAACTGTAACATTAACATGTTGGAGGTAGCTCAATGTTAACATGTTGAAGAAATCATGAAGTTGACATCAAGAAAAACTGATAGTTATGTACTGAGGAAATGCAAAACATATGTCTCAAAGAGGGAAAAACGTTCCCTGCACTCTGCTTAAGTTGCAGAGATTCAAGTCATTTGGTGTAATTTATCTGCTAGATGTTATGTTTCAGGCTACAATGTGGAACTGACCATTATTACATATTAATATAAAGTGGAAAACTATTGTTGTAATAGTGCCAAAATAAATTGTCAAATAAAACAGACCTTGTGCAGTTATGCGGTGCCTGCTGTAGTTTGGTGTTAGCTCGTCTTGTAATGACTCATTACGTTCCCATCTGCAGCAGAGTCACACTCACATCTGGAGCAGAGTAACAGTGATGTTTTGTGAACGATCAGTTAATTGTGAACATATCCAGAGCTCTGTAATGTTTGCTCGTTGTAGCTCGTGATTTAGAGCCATTGAAAGATTAGATTGATTTTTGTGGAGGCTTCTAGAGTCCTCTTGTTTGTTATTAAATCATGCAACAGTAAATACAAAGAACAACAGGACAAATCTTTGTTGTTGTTTTCTCATGTTATAATACTACATTTCATACGCATGATCTACCTGATTCCTCGGATGTGGTGGAAATGTATTGCACAACAGAGAATTAAAGTTCCAGGTTTGCTGATGATTCCAAAGTATCTGAACTTTTAGTCATAAAGGAGCTTTATCTTGAAATATTAGGGAGTCTTTCAAAGTGATGCTGCCCTTTTCTGTAGCTGTCATTAAAGTGGACCAATTGCATTGAAAAAGTTGTGTATTTCTTTTACTTTTGCCTATGACCTAATGTGCTAACTAACAGTAAGTAGCACTGTATGTAGGATGGGCATTACAACAAGAAATGTTGACTATTTTGTATTAATTATTGCTTAACAGTATCTGGTAAATGTGTATGAGCTTGAGTCATTAGAATGATAGGAGGAAGTGGTGGGACAGGATCCTGAAACAACTAAATGGACAACAAAAAACCAACAACAGCAATTTTTTGTTTCAATAGTTCAAAAAGTTCGACTCCTAAAAGAAAGACAAACTTCCCTTTACTCTAGAAAATACATAGGGGGAGGATGTGAGATGAGCCCTATGTGTGTGTGTGTGTGTGTGTGTGTGTGTGTGTGTGTGTGTGTGTGTGTGTGTGTGTGTGTGTGTGTGTGTGTGTGTGTGTGTGTGTGTGTGTGTGTGTGTGTAGCACCACTTGGGGTTACAAGTCACAGGCTGAACTGGACGAAAATCCAGAGAAGGAATGTGATGAAATAGTTTGGGGGAGAGAGGAAAGGAACATGAAACAATTTCCTGTTTTTCCTTTGACCCAGCTGGGCCTTCTTCCCTCCTAAAAGCTGGACTAGGGAGGACATTAGGACAGGAATTGATCAATTAAAGATATTTCCAATAGCAAGGGTTATTCTTGTTGAGCAAAGTATATTATCTGGTTGTGACTGATATGTGTTTGCTAAAACAGTGGCACTGTTGGTCCAGTGATGGATGAACATCGCCACATAAATGACAGAAAGAAAGAATGCAAACAAACAATTAAACAAGGAGGAAAGACAATGTAACACATAGTAGCAATTACATTTGGGTTTATTGACAAATGTGTTCATTGTACAGCTTAATTCAAACTACATTGTTAATAATGGCTTGCACTGCACACTGTTGGTTAGGCTGCTGCTTAGTGCTCAAAACATTTTACATGTGGACTGCAAACTTGGATCAACATCCACGTCAACAAACAGACAGACTGAATAACTAGTCAAGACTTTTAATACATCTTTCACAGAAAGAATTAAGTGATAATCATCAAAAAGATGATTTAATCAAAACATTTGAGAAGTGCATTGCTGTATTATCTCGTGTTTGACTTCCATATATCATAAATAAGATCTTATAATTAGTAAATATTTAAACCATAATGACCACCAATAAGTGACATCTGATGTCAAAGCCTCAAACTGTCATTATAACAGTTTTATCCCATTATCATGGGACCTTTTTCTCACAATTATGAGATACAGGAGCCATAAATCTTCTTTTTTCTATAGCAATGTACTTTCCTACAAATATGAGGTGACAAGACAGTGATCATTACATCAACAGACTGTAAATATGCATTTTAACATTACAACAGCAACAGCATGCTTCCCACTCTTTTCCTCTCCAACAAATTACACTGAATCCCCGAAACGCATATGAACATCAACAGTTACAGATTAAATAAGATGTTAATTCCTGATTAGTTCTCCTTTAGGCGAAGTCAATCACAGTACAGCATCAGACAGTGCTATCCTATATACATACAGTATATGACAGTATGAAAAACTCAGTCACAATCAGTCAGAGGGCTTGTTAACAATATTCTGAGATATTGATTTCACTTTTTTCCCAAATATAGGACACATTAATATCAGCGTACAAATATCATTATTCAGTTCTAACCAAAATACAATGAAATGTCTAAGCTGCTTTCAGCTATACTGATTTGGTTTAACATGAACAGTGGATGGTTTTTTGTAGCTTGACGATGCTCTAGTTTATTCTGAAACAAAGGTACCACTATTTTCAAAATTACTGTAATTTGAACTCATTACAGTACTGCTACTAGCTGTCTTGTTGCCTATGATAAACCAAAGACACCAAAAGAAACAAAAGTACTTCAGATTGATAGATGACATTGCATAAATAAAATACTATATGTCCATCTATTGCTTTAGTGGTCACATGTGAAACTGCCACCTTTTTTTTGCAAGTGCATTTGAATGAGCACCACAAAAGAAGTATTTTAGACAATGAGTTAGCTCTCAAAACATTTACAGATGAGTTTTCTTTTAAAAGGTTCATTTCATAATGATCACAAAAAATAATGACGATATTCAGTATTTACAGTGGTCTTCCCCGTTTTTAAATGTTATACATGAGATACAAATAAACAGACAGGCTTCCATTGCCCATAAATGCAGTGCAGTAGAAGTTATTTGATCAATGAAAGATGTACATTTGATAACCAATGAAAATAATACATACAAAGAACAAAAAAGTAGATGTGTTTGTGAAGAGAAAACCTTACAGCATCTTAACATATCATAGAGTAGTGCTGTATAGAAAAGTATTTGCAGTAACAACATTACACAATTGAAAATATATGATCATAGCCCTGTTCAAACTTAAAATTGCATTGATGAGCATTAGAGTAACATACACTGTGAGTAATTTACACTACATTCTAGCATATCATTGGAATTAATGTATTTGCACATATAAAAACAGACAGAGGAAAGAAGTTAATTGCATTGTGCTGCATTTTTCTTGATTATGGTCACTGAACACTAATTAGAAGATGTGCCAGAGCCACATCTTTCACAGTAGCACAGTCAAATGACCACACACATTTAGCTTTAGGACCTGCAAAGTAGTTTGACACAGAAGATGCCTGGATTCACTATCAGTGTTGTTTTTGCATTTTCTGGACAGTTTTACTGTATTGTAATGTGGTGTAAAGTGTACTTGAGGTCAGAAAATATTATTACAACCCTCCTTACCTACTATAGGCTTTGTCACTACCTAGTAAAGGCTAAACCAAGATTTCCGATTCTCTGCTTGCAATGAATATGTTGCATATGAAGGGTAAAAAAGCTAGCTTTGAAGGCTGAACTGTATATGTAATTTATATTTTCATGGTCAATTGTAGAGGCCAGTTCTTTAGGCAACCTGGCAGAGCTGCATGTGTGGAGCAGTAGGATCAAAAGTTGTTTCTTATATAATTTACATAGATGGGCCCTTACATTTCAGTCAACTTTTCCCAATGACCAGGGCAACTGAGGATAGTATTTTAAGATAGCTGCATATTTCAGGGCAGAATTCAATGTGAAACTATTTATCTGGTGATACTAGTAGGGATATATAAGTCGCATTGATACCAGCCTATGTAAGCCATATTGGTACATTCATCCCCCCCAAAAAACAGTATGTTCTCTGTGTGGCAGCTTTTCCAACCACCAATTTAAATGTAAAGTAGTGTGGGAAGGAGCAAATAGTTACCTGCCGTCAGCTAAATCACATACAATGAGGGACATTTAATTCACATTATGTTCTGCAGGGCTATGCATTGTATAAGAAAAATAACATTGCAAATTTTACTTGTGTGTGTGTGAGTGAGTACACTTGTAAATGTGTGATTTACAAGTCTTTGATTCTGTGTTGGCCCCTCTTTAGGCAGTACAATCTCACTCACCAAGTTTGTTTTTTATCCTCTTAAACACCCCAGTAGAATAAATATGGTTTCCTACCTTGGAGAATTATAGTGTGTTCTTGCTGTTCAATAATGGCACAGTGATTTGGGTGTGTGGGATAACTGAAAATACATTCATCCACTTTGGATCAGTAGTCATAGATATTTATCTTAAGTCTCTGAGCTTTAAAGGACATGCGGAGCATGTATCATGTCTAGTGTTTTAGCTGTTTCCCCACAGATTTCCTGGATGAGCTCAGTTGATAAAATGCAACATCTTCACTCCTAATCTGGGCTGCAGGGATCACAATGAATCACAAAACCACTGACCACAATGTGGTGTCTGACCGCGGTGTGGAGACCAGCTGGATTTAGTGGGGTTTTCTCAGCTTGTCTCAAGGTGCTGTAGGTCTTCTTCTTCCTGGCTGGTGCCATCAGGAAGTTGTTTGCTCCAGTAGTTGCACTGGTTAAAGGTGTCAGTACGGGGGAAGTCTGCTCCATCATCTCGGAGTAGGACTGGGAAGACATGGTCTACTACCTCACACAGACGCCCAAAGCTGAGAGAGACATTTACAATTTTTACTGCACCAAACCAAGAATACAAAAAAATCTATGTACATGTGTCCAGAGTCAGATTACATGGATGTAAATCAAGAGAAACACAGAACATATAGCTTACGAGGAAATGTTGGTTTTGGCATGTTCCTGTACCAGCTCCCCCTTTGGATTGACAGTGAAAATCCTGTTCAGAGGAACACCCACCTCCTTGTAGGAATACACATCCTGGAATCACACACACAAAACCAGTCAGCATTGCCATTAACAAGAATAAGAGTTATGTGATGAAAATATAACTAATAACTTGATTTCATGTAATACATAGTCATCATTATCAGCATATTTGCATTTTAGAAACAACATGCCACAAAACTGACATTAAGAGCCATAATGATTTCAATAAAGTCGTTAAATTCACTTTTATAATATTGTTTAAAATCTGTTTGTGTGTGTGTGCAGTAGCCTCACCGTAGCTCTGTTGCCAAAAGCAGCGTAGAAAGGCTCAGTGTTTGGATAGAAAAGGTGTTTGATGTCTGAAAGACACTCAATCTTAAACCTCTCTGGTTTCTTCTCTATCACCTCCCTAAACAACACAGAATGTCAAACACATTTTAAAAACTACAAAATGCAAAGCTTTCATCATCATTTTTCTTTAGCTTTTATGTAATATATATCTGTCTATTTAGAGTTTTGAAAGGGCACAGCTTAGCAATGCAGGTTTATTTCAGCCCTTAGGGAATCATGTCAATATTAAAGGGGGAATTAAAACATTAAAATCACTGAACTGGAGATGCAATATTTTATATCTTTTGAAAAATGCTACTGTTTTTCAGTTTGGTTTCATGGCTTCAAGTCAATATGAATTCTAATACCTGTGCAAGGCAGAAAAAAGACTGCTGGGGCTGAGCAGCACCGGACCCACTGGCAGCATGGTTCCTCTCTCGTTGACCCAGTGCAGGTAGCCTCGTGTCATATCAGCCATGCCAATGGCCCTTGCAGAGCAGTACATGAATTTATATCCATTCCTGTGACAGAGAAAGGGAGCTTGCACTTAGATGCACATTGTGATTTTAAAAAGAAAATAAAGCATAGTGACTAGCCATTTGGGAGAAAGAAAGACAAATATAGAACATTACCAATATATTTCAGTTAAGGTGAAATAAAGGAATGACTAAATAAATAATTATGGCAGTGCTCCTTAGCTTTAGGGCTGTTCTCTTTAACTGCTTGAGGTAGAACTCACTGGTTGACTTTGTGGTAGAGTCGTGCAATACCCTGGTGGGTCCAGTCTTTCCCCAGTGTAGGGAGGATGTGACCCAGGGTGTCTGACCTAAAACACGAAAAAGACAACACATCAACAATGAAAATGTACTTCAGAACTAACTTCACACATGATGATTGATTTCCAACATACTGCATTTAGTGCATGTATAGGAGTCAAAACAGATCTGTGTGAAGCCTGACATCTACTGGTGAAAAGCTAAAACTGGACTGGCTGGTTTGTGTTGCAGGTGATGTCACCACTAATATATAGACTAATCTCAGAGATAGCAACAGTAACTTTATGCTCTTACCTGGTGATGGTTCCATCTATATCTGAGATAACTATCTTGTCATCCCAGCTCCAAAGGTAGATTGTGCCATGGCAGCGACAGGTACCTTGATACTGTGTTGTTACGCTGAACACCACATCGTTAGGACCCTCCTTCAGTTGCAGGCTAGCCTGTTAACACACACGCACACACACGCACACACACAAACACACACACACACAAACACACACACACAAACACACGGTGCACAGGCACAAACAGATGAATAGAAATGCCAAATGTATAATCCCAAGGAAAAAGGAATTTACTATTTCATACAATGTCCCGATGCACTAATAACTGTGAAATACATTTATTTATTTAAAAAACTGTTTTGTGAAGTTATAAAGCTACATGTTTCCATTCTTGGTGACCATTTTAAAATATGTAGCTTTGAATGCACCCTTTCTTCCCTCAGGCAGATTAGAGATTGATAACCTGAGACTTTTTCCAGACCATGTGGCCATGTTTGTTATGTAAGCAGAGATACTGCTTTGCCCACAGTCTTCCATTATCATATAGTACACTGTGCAATATGTAATTGCTCACCATCAGAGACTCAAAGCTGCCAAAACATATTCATTTGTTCTATCTGTAGGAATTATTCCCATAAAATTCTATAAATACCAGTTGCTCTGATGTGAGGCGAAGAGTCTTCTTATAATAAACGCTGGCAGAACTCATGAACGCCTCTGACTGGCAGGATCCAGACACCTGATTGGGTGATCTGTGGTCCTCATCACTAGAAGATGACTCATCCTTCATCCTGAAGAATCAAAGACAACCAATTTCAAGAATGTGACAAAACTCTTAAAACTGATAAGAGAAAACTAAAGAAAAAGACTGTCTGAAGTCACCTGCTCACTGGGTCCATGGTAAGTGAGGTCTCACCCTGGTCTTCTGCCTCTGTCACTGATTCCTGAAGTGCACAAAGGCCATATGTCACAACTGTCTTAACTGACTGAAGCTAAATGTGATGTTGAGGAACAAATATGGCTCCCAGTCTTTATTACAATGAAGAAGTAAAGACTAATCCATGATGTGCACTTACTGATTTGGAGTCGCTGTTCCTGCTTCTCCATGAGAACCACCAGCGCCCTCCTTTTTTTGGCATCTTCTCCTTCATGATGTTCTCCACTGAGGCCTGGACACAATCATGCACATACAACTCAAAACTGACTGAAAATGTAACTCAAAACTGACAGAAAATTCCAAACAAACAGCAAACCATAAAACATATAATCCCATAAACAAATACAAAAAAAAAAAAAGGAAACCACAAATACAAAAAGCAACATAAAATGTAACAAATGGCACATTTTACACCACGCTTAACTCCAGCTAACTGACCAAAATAAAGGCAGTTGAAGGTACAATGGCATGCAAACAAAGAGCAAAGAATGCAATATAAAACCTAAAGTGTTGAGTAACCTCTGAAGAATGTGATTGGATGGAACAGAGAAAAATGCAAGGAGACACAAGACACAGACAGACAAAGACATGCACTGATGACCAACACCCAAGCAAAGCCAGAAAACATCCTACAGGCTGCGAGGGACTGGAGCCAAACAGTCCAGGGAGGCAGTATGAGAAAAGGGCGAAGGCAGAAAAAACGTAACTCAAACACCAACACTTAGCACACAGAAACATTGGATGGATGGTGGAAGCAAGAAAATATTTAAATAAGGGGAAACGTAAGAAGGGGGATAAAGACATTATTAAAGTGTTAGGAGAACAGTTAGATTTACATGAAGCAATATTTCACTGTGGTATACGATTGGCAGCGCGGATCTGTGCTTCCACATGTGTGTTCCTAAGCAGTTTCAGTTGCCAACACATCTGCGTATCAAATAATGCTTTTTTTTTCACCTTGGTCAATGTAAGAAAAATCACATATGATGCAATAACTGAAGTTGATGTTACTTTGTTTGGAAATATTTATGATGGGAGCCAGAAACAAATGTGAACATACATCATCTGGAAGCATTTGGTTGAATTGTCATGAAGCAGTGAGAGGGTGTTGGCAAACGACAAACCAAATTGAAACATTAGATTATGAAGATTAACTGCAAAATGCTGGGAGTGAACAGGAGTAAGTGATGCGCAAGGTTGCAAAACACTATAATACACCAAACAGCCACCTTACCAAAATGTAATAATACAGTCAATTTAAAATAATTCAACAATATAAGTTAAGCCACTAATTCTGTGCTGTGTATCATTACTCAAAAGGACAACTGTGCTGTAGCTCCATGTTCGTCACTTAAACTGCACATTAAAAATAAATTGTTTCTGACCAAATACATTTTAAAATCCCTTTATTTTCAGTAATGAGCAGAGCTCATGCATGCATAGTTGAAGCTGCAAGCAATAACAGTGGATAATAACAATATTAATAACATAAATCATAAAACAGGATATATGTCGGTGTATCACAGTGGTGGTCTTACCTGCGGCAAAGGTTTCTGGTACACCTGCATGGCCAACATGACAGGAGCTGCTGTGCTCCAGTTGTAGTACCTACACCAGATGACAGAGAGCGCTATAAGCCATTTCTTCACCCCAGATATTCATCTGCAAAACACAGCTGACCTTTTTTTTTTTTAAGGGAGGAATTACAATTGCTTTACTGCCGATATTATACGGCTCAGTTTGTCAACAGCAATGATTTAGTTGAAATAAACAGTATTTAACTTATTATATCTATGTAAATATATTACATTATGAGAAAGGTGCCTTTTACATGTTTTTTGATACAATGAAAACAGAAACAAAGTATGTATGTGTATTACAGTATTGTGTTTACACATTTCAGCTGAATGTCATACTTCATACATTCAGCTGAAATGTGTGACACACTATGGTACTGAATAAAGCAGTTCATACTTGTTTCCTATCTTGACCACCAGGTTTGGATCATCAATGAGAGAAGGGTTTTCAGAGAACTGCTGGAAGGAAACTGCCCTCTCCTGGAACTGCTCTGTTGCATAAAAAAAACACAGCACAACGAGTTTAAACTATTAAAGATGGATGGTTTAAGAAAAATAGTCTTTTGACATACATTTTTTGTATAAAAAGAATAAGATGTTTGTTTGTTTGTACAATTAAAGGCACTCTAAAGTGCTTTGCTACTATGACATATTCCTTATTTTACCTCTTGTGATCTCCGTGTTGTCAGTGAGTCCTCCGCACAAAGAGATGGCAACATGAGGCAGGTCCCCCATTTGGTCAGACAAACTGTCCACACCACTGTCCATCCCACTGCTGCTCACTGACTGTGGGGACTGATTGGCGCTCCGCACACCCATCATCATCATCTCTGAGTCCCCCTTCATTGAGCTACTGCCTCCATCACTGAGGAGAGATAGAAACAAGTACTTTCAGACATTCAGCATAAACGTAGGGTCGCTTTTGTGCTAAATACACAACAGATAAAGTCTATGACCACCATTGCAATTTTTTAACTATATAATGAATTACTGTTAGTATTTAAATAAGGAAGGGATTGATTGTTATAACCATAAATCCCCAAATCAGTCAAAAAGAGTCAGAGGTAATTGATTACTATTAAAAGGACACAAATAAATATAATAAAATAAAATAATAAACTTCAACTCAACTTTTTTGAGGTTTAGGTAGGTTTAGGAGTATGCATAAGGGCACTGCTGTTCATGTATATGTTTTGTTAGTGTACCTTTTAGGGAAGTAGAGAGCAGCTACTTCAGGCTCCAGCTCTGTAATATCATCCAGGTATATACCATCAGCACCCAGGTGTTGGCTTCTCTTTTCTAATAAGAGACACATAATTAGTAAGAAAAATGAAAGGTTAAATTGAGGCATACGGATACAGAATTGTTTGAGATGGGAGTGGTCATACCTTTCTTCTTAGATGGTGAATCAGTTCTTCTGATGGGACTTCCTCTACTCCCACCTTCATCCAAATGATCAGTGATAATCCTGGGTGTCACTGAGCAGGCTGTTAAACCCTCCATCTCTGCACATGACGCCCCAACACTTTCTACCTCTCTGACTATTGGAAAAAGAAAAAAGGGAAAAAAAGGTTATATTTAGGTTATTTCACCATCTGCAATTCAACAATCAGCGAATGTACAACTTAAAACTGGCTTTCCCATGGATTTAAGGTCTATCCTTTCAAAAAAACAAAAACAAAACGTCACATCTGAGTCATGCAGAACCCATAAGCCTGACAGGGCGATGTTGACGTCTCCTCAGCTGTTTACAACTTGCCAACAACTTCATCTGTGACTCAGAGGGCATAATCCTACAATAACTCCCATCTTTAGCTGGTATTTGTCAACAGCAGTATAAATGATTGAGCAGTCACTTCTGTAGAAATGACAAAAAGTTTGGAATTTCTCCTGAAAGCATTGCTTGACATTTTTTTTAATGTTTTCACAAATATGACACACATTTTGCGTTATTGTTGAGTTATTTGTAGCTGATGATTTTCCAGAAGGCCAAGATGGAAATTTATCTGAGACAGCGAGATGTGTTCTGTGCTATAACTCCTTTCAGAAGAGATAGATCTGCTCAAAACACATTTTATATATTGGATGTCAGACATGTTGTTGAGACCTATGTAGTGTCTACATCTCACAATAGAAGAATACAACCCTTAACAACCATTTACAGTAAGCTCCAAAAAATTACATTGCTCTCCTCCAGCCCTGTCCGTAGTCTTAGTAGTTAGTTCAACCCTGGCTCCATTCTGGCTCTCTTCAGCATCCTTGCCCTCGCTGTGAGCAGCAGTCTCTTCTGGCTGGGATATGTAGAGAGTGAGGGAGGGGGGTCCAGCGTCATTGATGGCTCTGAAGTGAGTGCTGGATGACACTGGGATGGAGACTGCTGTGGCAGGGTCCTGCTTCTGGTGGGAGGTCAGGAAAGATGGCTGCAAGAAAGACAGAGAAACAATGTTAAATCTTACTCCCCTTCCCTCAAACTTTGCTTCCTTCACTCCCTCCTTCTCAACATTTGTATTTTCTGACTTTTGTTAACTTGAAGACTGATTTCATGTTGGGATGGTGCCGTATTCCTGAGGTATTTTCTGCAGGGCATTCGTGTGTGTGTGTGTGTGTGTGTCTGTGTGTGTGTGTGTGTGTGTGTGTGTGTGTGTGTGTGTGTGTGTGTGTGTGTGTGTGTGTGTGTGTGTGTGTGTGTGTGTGTGTGTGTGTGTTTAAATACCTGGGCAGCCTGTGGAAGCTCCCCCCATGTCCACAGCATCTCAGGGTTGTTTTTACTCTGATTGGCTAGCTCAGAGTCACTCTTCGGTGTCGATGACCGTGAATCATCAGGGCTGCTGGGAAAGTAACACACTTATTTAAATTAATTTGTATATTTTACGTACAGTATTTAATAAACTTAAAAATATTGGAATACAATAAAGCAGAAAATCCAAATAATATTTCTTTGCTGTAAACTTTGTTCTTTTCCTTTATCAGTGCATTATTTCTACCAGCATTCAGAGAGAATACAATTGAAGGTGATACCTAACATGGGAAGAGAAGTGAGAGGTCTGCTGAGGACAAGAGATGGACAGACCACAGGACGGGAGGATGGAGAGAGTCTCCTTAATCACATTACTACAGGAACATAAGAAGACACAGAAAGACAGAAAAACAGTACAGGGAGACAGAGACAGAGAATCATGATTATTTTCTTCTCCTTCCGAGGAAAGAATTTCGTTTCGTACAATATGAACAGAATAATAAAGAACTGAATAGATACAGACAGGAATTAGTTTATCATTGTGTGTGTGTGTGTGTGTGTGTGTGTGTGTGTGTGTGTGTGTGTGTGTGTGTGTGTGTGTGTGTGTGTGTGTGTGTGTGTGTGTGTGTGTGTGTGTGTGTGTGTGTATATGTATGTTTTGCGGACAAACGATACCTCTGTGAACGGGTCCAATCAGTGCTGGGGTGTGTGTTGGCTGTAGACCCCTGATCACTGTACGCAGGTCTGATACTAACACACACAGGTATGAGACATGTCAGTCATACACACACACACACACATTTATTTGACAATCTGTGCACACAACATACCTTAGAGATTCACAGCTAATAATGTAAAACTAGTGTAAGTCACTGTTTTCTCTCATCCTTACTTTGAATTATAAAAAAACTGCAGCTGTAAATTTGTACACAATCTATTATGAGAGCTTTGCAGCCTGCCTAACCACATATCATTCAGGAATTTTCCCATCCCACCATGTGGTAAACTTTCTAAAAAAGCCTGGATTCCCTGCAGTAAGGACGGCACTGTGAGCCATTTTTTCAAAGAGACAGAGTACGCTGTGGGAACAGGACAAGTCCCTGGAACTCGTCCAATAAACAGAGTTGGTTTTCAAAGGGCTCCACACACATAAACACAAAAACACACACACACATCTGCAGATTTGCACACTAATTCTGTTTAAAGCATTTCATTTGATCAGTTAAAATGATTTTACTAAAAACTTGTTACATAAATTGATTAAAATGACACTAATAGTGATGTAATTCAAGTTTAACACTTACCTCTTAATTCTAGTTACAAAACAAATCCTAAAAATGGACATTTTCCGATGTGAGGATAAACAGAATGTCCTCACTTTCAAAGGATTTTTTATATTCCACTTATTCACATGGTGCCCTTTTTAAACAGCTGGAACAGCCACTTACACACTCACTAATTCATGAAAAACAAATGCAGTCTCTCCCCTTAACACAATTAGAGTTATTGGCAGTAGGTCCTCACTCACAGAAAACATTGTGACTGCTGATGAAGGTTGTTTACCACAGTAAAAGAACAGACAGACTTGCTTTTAATAATCTTTCTCTTTCTCACTCATTCTCAATCTATTCATCTATAACACACATACACACACACACACACCAATAAAATGACATGTAAAGAGGGTCTCTTCTGTTACACTAGCTGACAGCAAAGAGGAACTTTTGCTATTTTCTGTCATTTCTGAAAGTGTGAACTGTTCAAACTGAAACACACACATTTCTTATGTACACACTCACACACCTGCCAACGTCCCCCTCTTTCTCCTCATCCGAACTCAAGTCGATGGTAAACATGTCCTCATCCTCTGAAAACTCCTCCCCGCTTTCCTCTCTCCTCCCTCCTCCTCCTCCTCCCTCTGGCCGTGCCTTCCTTCTCCTTTTCCTCCTCTTCTTGGTTACCCCTACATCACTTTGCTGCAGCCCAACAGGAAGTGAGGCACAGGGGATGGTGTCTACACAAGAGAGTAGCATGAAGGCAGGTGAAAAACAATGCACACATTTTCAGGCAAAAATGTCTTTTTTCAACAGGGCTTACCATGATGACGAGAACTGCCCCTGCCCAGCTGGGACTCCATTAACTCCTTCCCCATGGACATGATGGGTGATGTCGCCAGGTAGGATGGAACCACTTCCTGTCAGAAGAGGGAGTGACATGACCATATGAGGTTATGTTCAGAAGACCTCATGATGTCATAATAAATTTTTCATTTCATTTTGATTTCTGATAAGAAAGTAGAAGTAATCCATCTTAATTCTGGACACAGAACAAAACCATCAGTCATATGGGAAAAATAATGTAAGGGTGCTGAGGTGTGGCATCCTCTCATCTAACTCATCAAAACTAAGTCTTCATGAAGTTGTAATCCTAAAGTTCTTGTTTGCTCACATAAAACAAGAGTCCACAGTCATGCTTAGCAGCTCTGTGAGACTGCACAGTACTTACTGCTTTGAGCTAAATGCTAATCTTGGCATGCTAACGTGTTCCCATTTACAATGCTCTAAGCATATATGGTCCTTTTATTGTTTTACAAAGCTTTAAATTGCCTAGGTCCAACATGTTTAACCAAACTTTTAAATCCATATATTCCTGCACAAACCCTTAGTTCCTTAAATACCCAGTTGCTCTGCACTGCACACTTATAAAAATATTGGAGATGTAGCCTTTTCCATCTGTGCCCCTAAACTATGCAACAGCCAACCAGCAGACATCAAACAGGCAACCCCAGTCATGTCCTTTAAAAAACAGCTTAAGACATATCTCTTTTAATGAATGCATCTGTTTTCAGCTTTTTAATTGTTTTTTTTAAATTAATAATAACGTGTTTAGCTTGTTTTTATTATTATGACATTCTGTATTGTTTTGTTTAATTTTTATGTTTTTATGTAAAGCACTTGTAATTACACTAAAACTGTATGAATTGTGCCATACACATTTTTAATGATCTGTATGATCTTGACAGTGTTGCAGCTATTTTATAATAAGCAATGAACTTTATAATCAAAGTTCATTGGATCTGAAATCCTTGATAAATATTATTGGCGCTAGATGAAAAGTTATGGGATCACCAAAGACGGTGGGACTCTGAGATATTTCAGTATGGACCAGATGGTTGACCAACCAACCAAAAGATAATGCCACCCTAAGGGTCACGTTGCAAATGTGGCCAAAAACATGATATGCACAATACATGTAATACCTCATTGACCATTGCGTACAGACCACTGCACTGTAACTGTGAATTACTGATTGATGAGGCAGAGATGTTTTTAGTTTTTTTTATGCAGTTCTACATAATCTGGTGGGAATATAGGTTTGAGCTCAGATTAACAAAATCACACAGATTTGCTCACCAGTCTCTCATCAGTGACTATGCCAGAAAGAGATACAGAGAGACACACTGGGAAGAACATAGAGAGAGAGACACAGAGAGAGAGAGAGAGAGAGAGAGAGAGAGAGAGAGAGAGAGAGAGAGAGAGAGAGAGAGAGAGAGAGAGAGAGAGAGAGACAGAGAGAGAGAGAGAGAGAGTCCGATAAAGATTATCCAAACAGTACAGACTGACACATGCCTTGCAGAGCACATGTCATAACACAGTCCAACACAGCCTGATTGATTCTGATGGGAGAGAAATAGTGACAGTGCTCAGGATGTGAGTGATGCCAGGACACAGTTCATCTATTTACAGCTCTAGATTTACTGGGAAAATCCACCTAAAAACACTTTAAAACGCTCATTTAAAATATTTTGGATGCCTCATTGTAAATCTGTAAACATAACTGTATCCCAAAAAGCTAGAGGTGA
Organism: Scomber scombrus; assembly: GCF_963691925.1. Lineage (NCBI taxonomy): Eukaryota > Metazoa > Chordata > Actinopteri > Scombriformes > Scombridae > Scomber > Scomber scombrus. The sequence goes on from NC_084970.1 coordinate 14,409,084, forward strand.
TCTGCTTCAGAAAAAAATAACATTCTCTGCAAAAAACTGAATCTATATTTGACATATGGGAATTCTGTTTTCACACAGACTATCTTTTAAAACCAATCATTTCCACCCACACAACAGACCAGCAATACAGGATTTGTTTAGGGTATATACTGCAAAAACTTGGCATGATATAATGACTGAGATTATTGCAAAACATTTCACACAGTATTTGTAGTCTCCCAGATTGGTTGCACTGAAAGGAAAGAATGAGATAAAACATGAAACAACGACACATATTTTTAGGATTTCATCTGCGAGGCACTTTAAGATAACCACATCAAGATAAACACTACATGGTATGTTTCACCTAAGGTATTCACAAGTTCCAGATGTTCTAGCATGAAGATTAGGTTAATAGTTCACGTGCGGAATCTATTTGCAGACACCAAGTCCCAACAAATCTTCAAATTCAGCTTTACACCCTGATGAACAGAGAGGGAGGGAATAAGAGGGGGTTGGGTTGGCTGGGTATACTGTTGTTGATCATTTTAAATTCAGTTGGGTAAGACCATACATTAAAACTATATAAAACCATCCAGAAACACATGGAAGATTTGAAATTGAAATTGAAACAACGCATAGATTTTCAATCTTTTGTCAGTCTACAGTATGTGTTGCTTGCATTTCTGGTAGCCAGTAAATTTGTGTCATATTTGTCCTCTGTCTCTTTCACTGTCTGTGTGTTTGTCTGACCGGCTCATCTGTCTTCCAGTCTGTTTAGACAGAACACAGATGAGTATCAGCCACTGACACGTGTGCAACCGTTTTAAAGAGAAGGTGAATACGGTAGACCTATAAATAGCCCTAGTGGTTTTCCACTCTGCAGAAGGAGAGTTATGTTAAGACGAGGATTTGGCACACGGCCCAAACTATTTTATAGACATAGTCAAGCAGAATTCCAAATTATTAAGTGTTTGTTTGAATTATAAAATTCTTGCATGACTGATTTTAAAAAACATCAATTGTGCCAACTGATTGACTGACTGAGAAGAGTTTGTAATCTTCAATAGAAATGGTAAATTATAAAAGCAGAATTAGACCAATAATCCTTCAGATTAGGAATTAGATCATTACAGATTATGACATGATTTATTCCTGAATGGGAAACACAGCCAGCTCTTATCAAACACACCATTTATCCTTGTTTCCTACAGAGGAGTGCTCTTTCTATCCCTCTCCCTCACCTCTCAACTCCACTCCTCTAGTTTCCAAGAAAGACTTGCCTATCACTTCACAGAATCAGTTGGGAAAACAACAGGAAACATTCCTATGACAGCTTGATTTCTGAAAAGTGTGCATTTTTGCAGCATTTCACCATAAAAAGATCTAGAAGGGCTATGAAAATCTACTGTATTAACACAAAACGTTGGTATGGTGTTGAACAGTGACTTAAATTCCATATAATAAAAGTCTGACAGACAACAGCTCAGCAGGCAGGAGTGTGGCCAAATGCTATAAAATGGATTGGATGTTTGCTATGTAGTTGTTTTCAATCCTGTCTGATAAGACACAATTAGCACACTATATACATTCTCAATGTCATCACATGGTCATGTGATTTCAATATGGAACACGGCAATGATTTCTAACAGTTATGTTGGGAGCTTTACACTGCACTCTCTGCTCACTTTCTGCTCAGCAGTCTACAGGCATCATATCTCATGGTATATACAGTAACAACCACGAAGGATGCTTTTATGGTGCTGTAAGTGCAGATATTTTTAGTTAGTGCAGCCCCTATTGAAGATTGAAACCTGGACTCCAGTGCTGTTATTCCGACATGATGACACCAGTACTGCAGGTCACATGCACATGAATAAAAAAGGAGATGAGAACAGTTGCATTGCTTTAGAAAACATAGCCAACCTGCTACTGAACTATAATTGGAAATGCATATGGTGAAAACATGTAACAAAATACAGCTCAGTGTTATAAACTGTTCCAGGAAACTAAACTTGTGCAGGCCAACAGGATGCCACAAGAGGACAGAAGCTCTTGTTCCTGTTTGTTGTCCAGATTATATTTCAGCTGACATGCTAATCTTTTACTGCTTTTGTACAGCGTCTCATATCAGAAGATTATTTTGTCATTTCGGATTTGATTTGTTCATATGTAACCTTCCGGATGCCCTGATCTCTTTCCCCCTATTCTCACACACTTTTATCTCTGTTAACGTATTCATTGCTGTGTGATTGTAGTTCTCTGTTTATTTGTTTCTGTTCTTTTACCATATAAAATAACTTTTATGTATGCTGTACTCTCTGCCTGGAATCATCTACAACTAGACATAAAATGTTGGTGTATTTTTTGGTGCTCTTTGGATTGGTCTTAGTTATTGTTGTTGTTATAAACAGCTGGGTTGTTTGTAAGTGGCCATTTATATTGTTTTTATGAGGTAAGTCTTTTAAATGACTTTTAGTGTTTGCCTGTAAGTCAGTGTTAATGCTGCCTCTTTTATCCAGGACACTGTTTGAAAAGAGATTTCTAATTTCAATTAGGATTTTCTGATCAAATAAAGGTTGCATAAGATTTTCAAAATATATATTTTAAACTTGGTGTTGACAGGCTGTTTTTGAGGGTGGGAGCGAGACATTCTTCCAGTAGCAGCTGTCCAACAGAACACAGTCTCATGTTGCATTTCAGACTAAAGGAGAGACGGGCACAATTCTGCCTTATTCTGAGCTTGTTTGTGCAGGAAAACAAGCAATCTGAGCCTAATAACTAAAATAACAAAGAACTGCGGAACCGGTTGGACGTAGCAGAATACTGGGGGGGAGAGATGTATATGTGTTGAGCCTGGCTGTGTGTCCTTCATGCCACTAGGTTATGTTCTGTCCATTAGTATGTGTTTACTAACTCAGTGTCAGTCATTACTCACCAGTGTGTTCTCCGTCTCTTTGACAAAGAAGGCCTCCCCATTCTCTCCCAGTTTCATGTGCAAGCTCACTGGCTCTCCATTGATCTCTATGTCCACCTGCAGGACAGAATTTAATATTTGTTAAACCTCACAAACACTAAACAACCTCCAATGTGGGATTTTGTAGTAGCAGCGGAGGTGTGATCTGTCTACTTTAACATATTGACAGGATACTCAAAGCAAGAACTTGTCTCACCACTTTCTCACGGGACCGCAGTACGCCCATCTTGCCGAAGCGGACGTGGAAGGGGGAGCACTTCAGGGAGCCATCGGGCTGCCGGACCACGATGACATCTATGCATCCAGACAGCGTTGCAGGGTTGAGGCCCCTGTAAAGCTCCTTGACCTGCACAAAAACCTGTCCCGCCAACTGACCCACATAGTTCATGGTCTGTAACTGGAGACAGACAGGGAAGGAGAGACAGAGAAGGAGACAGTTTTCATTGATTTCTTTTCTTCTTTGTCCTTTAAATAAAGGTTTCAATTATATTTCAAGCCTGCAGTGGCAGACCAGATGACTGTTAATGGACCTATTAACTGTCACTGGGATCAAACTCTGCCACATTATATAATATACATTATTGATGTGCTGATTCCAATTACTGCCCACACACACCAGACAACCACACAATTGCATATGTTAGGCAGGTTGCTAACACAAAACCGAAACAAAGAGATGTCCATATCCTATTGTTAATTCTTGGATGGATGTGAAAACATACAGTTTTTCCTTTTTTTCCTCTGTTGAAAACACAAATCACGACAGAAAATCAAAATTGCCTTTTCCTCTTTGTAATGCAAATATGCTCCATTAGGGAGGAGATTAATCATGTGGTGCTGTGCCAGTCTCTCTGACCCACACAGACTCTAATGCTCTCTGTCTCGAATGCCAAACATGGCCCTGGAGAGAGATGCTGACAGGGAAATGCATTCACTGGACTGAGAGATGGTGGCTGTTGAGTCGGGGGGCAGAAAGCGAGACAGACAGAGAATCAAGAAAATACATCCAGCATCAAGGAGAAATGAACACTGCTTGTACTTTGTGGATAAGTTGATATTTCATGCTTTTCAACAAATACAATACGAGAATTTACAAACTCTGCTTTTGGTTTCTGAATCGTACTGGTGCCTTATTCATCAGGGGAACAACCTCAGGTACGACATAAGTGAGAGTTTGGAGAGTTATGGAGATTGCCGTGAATTGTTTAAAGCTAAAATGGTTGTGCAATGCAGCAGAATCAGTCATCTGCCAGATCATGCCAAGACAATAAAGTTATTATTCATTCAGCAAATTATGTGCCTGGATGTTTTTTTGGCTTCTCTGGCTCTAACCCTAACCCGGGAGAGAGAGAAAGATGAGGAGATTAAGGTGGATAGAGAAAGGATGAGAAAAAGAGAGAAATAAAGTTGGGAAGAAAGGCAAAGGGATGAAAGGAATACAGGGAGAAGATTAGAGAAAGAGTAAACATTACATTACAGGAAAGGAAGAGGAAAAGTAAGAAAATATAAAATGTGAAGTTGAGAATGGGAGATATTTGAAAAACAGTATAGTGGAATGAGAAGTTGATAAAATGATAAAAGAAGAGTAGAAAGCAGAGTGGCTTTTAAAAGAGGGGAAAGAAAATGAAGCATACGTATACAAAGTATGTGATATCATGATCTTATCTCTATAAAAAACTGTCCCCTAGACTCTCCACCTGCCACCTGCCTGTGCTGACTCAGATACTGGCATCTCTCTGTCTCCCTTACACAAGCACACATGATTACAGCGTGCAGATGGCTCCATATTTTGGCAGGCGATGTGTGGACATTCTTATGACGAGGAAGATTTGTTAAAACCCATCAATTACTGATGAGCACTGATTGCGGCTCTTCTGCTCTAATGACCCAGCATTCGATTATATTGTTGTACACAAGACCCACCTGAGACGAGACTCTCATCACAGGCTTATTCTGAGCAGCTGGCCACAACTACACAACACACTACCTAACAATGTTATTAAGCCATGAATGCACCCTGTCTGAATGATTGACAAAATCAGAGACAGGAGCAGAGGTGCACCTCTGGGTAACTGTGGTGTAATAATATATAAATAAAAACACAAAAACGTACACACACAAACAGATGGGACCATTCACACACACACACAAACACACACACACACACACACACACACACACACACATACATACACACACACACAAAAACCAAAGTCTTGCCCACTCCTCCAGGACATCTCCGTTTTACAACCAATCACAGCGCATCCCCATTATGTAATCACCAATCACGAGACAACTCATAGGGTCATTCAGTGTCATTCTTTCCACTTGTTTAGTGGTTTTACCCCAGGAAGAAACAACAAAAACACTGAAAGCACCAACTGACTGCTGTTATTCTGAAGCAAGTGGGCAACAACACTCAGCCTGTGCTACATCCACAGTAGCCTATGTAAAATAAAAACCCAGAGAGCCACTTTATTATAAGTTACTGAATATGACTTCAGTTTAGTGCTAACACTCACCATAGCAGTGACAAAGAGGAAAAAACAACAGAGAGGTGACACAGAGGTTGAGGGATTTACAGACAGATGATGATGTATTAAGGATTATCCAATTAAATCAATTTAATGTGACTTGAGCAGCAGGCTGACACGCCAGGCTTTCACTTTTACAACTAAAAAGCAATTTAAAAAACAGACAGAAATCATTAGCCTATATTTTTTATATTGCACACAATTTTGTAAGAATTTAGAAGATATGAAACAGGATGCAGTTGAAAAACAGTCCAAATAAATAAAACAGGCTTCGTAAACACGAGGTTCATAATTGTATCGTGTGGTATAATGTCATGTGTGGCCTGTGAGGCGACATGTAAACATCTGCACACGGGGTGAGGCTCTGCAGTCGGCAGCGCAGCACTGCCTCATTCAAACAGCGGCGCCTTGCAACACGCAAACACCACATTATAAAGCATTTGGTAAAACATATGCAAGCTATATTGATATTTCAGAATTTCAGTATTTCTGTAAAGCAGGCTACTATGCAGTCAAGAAAATACTACTTACGTTATATTATTATTGGCGTCGCTTCTTGCTCTGAGATCTTTCCGCCATCCAAGTTTCCACTAAACGTCCTACAGCTGCTGTTCTATTCCGTTTATGTGTCTCAGATCAAACATTGTCGGTAATCTCTTCACTCTCTCCTTGCATCTGATCTTGGCTTTCGCTGCTCAAGGCTGCTTCTGCTATTTAAACCACAGTTAAATTATTCCTCCCACCTCCACTGGCCTGAAAGTACAGAGCCACCCGGTAGGCTGAGCCGGGGCTGACGTCACACACACGCACACGCACACACACGCACGCGCGCTCGCGCTTCCCTCTTTCACTCAGGACCAGTTTAAGACTTGGGCTATGGGGCTCGAAGCAGAATTTTATTTGGGGGACCTTCACCGTCTCAGCACAGCCCATACTATTGATTTTTGTCAAAGCTTGATCACTCTCACACCTTGTGTAAATCTAACACACCCATTATCAATTTTAGGCTACTAGTTGTAGATATGTTGCTTACATCATACCAATGCCAGCCTGGCCTCACAACAGTGGTCTGGTGTTAATTTGCACTTTAATTTTTTAAGTGATGCAGTAGTAACTGGCATACTGAACGTGGTGTACTGAAAGGTAACAAAATAAATCAGCGGATAATACATTTACTGTAAACAAGTTAACCAAAAGACAATGCAGTGTGCAAAAGTCCAGTACCACAATCAACAATTAAAATCAAAAAACTTACATAAACAGTACATCCCTCTGAAAAGTTTCCATCTCATATAAAAAATTCATATTTTTGAAAACTTTGTGCACACAACTTCAGAGAAAATGAGAGAAATTAAACAACAAAACAAACACCTTTAAGGCCCCAATCAGAAAGAATTAAATCTAAAAAAACACATACAGATTTTAGAATAACATTACTTCCTGTGTACAAGAGAGAGAAAAGCAACAGTAAACAGATTGCTGTTCTTCTTCTAAAGAAGTAGAGGTCTAATATGTGGAGCAGAGGAGACAAGAATAGTGTTGGCATTCAGGCTGCTCAGAGGCATCTGTACTTGTGCACCCTGTGTGTACCCATGTGTACCCTGTGAGTGTCTCAGTTGTCAAAATTCAAATTTGCACACCTCCCCTGAAACATTGGGGCCGGACCATTACATTTTTGGCGTGTCAATTATTCTTAGTTTGTTTTCATTCCAGAATGGTGTGATGTGCCTCACTAAAAGATTGTAGTGCTTTGTTTGAAATAAAATGTAACATAAAGTTCTGCAAGTGGCAGACTTATTGAACTGTTGTCATGCATAAACCTACGGACTGTATATCAAGAACCCAACAACTGCTAGGTGTGTATATATTCATGGAATAATGTTTCTTCCAGATGTTTCCAGGTCATCTACAACAATATGAGGGCATGTTTCAAAACTTGACTAAGAATCAAGGTTTAATTTTTTTTGCCTACAATAATGTGAAATGTTAATATATCAAACATTTTACTTGACATATGTTACCAGTCACTGATAAAACTTTATACAAATTGTGATGTATGTACATATATATCCTGAATATTTTTTTCATTACACTCAGTTAGGAGTGCAGTTGCTTCATTGTGCTGACAGGAGAGTAATTAATTGTGACAGTGGAAAGCCTTAGGGAAAGGTACAGTCTCTTCTAACAGGCAAGTATATATATGACACATGTAAATACATGTCCGTTATTGTCCATTTAGGTACAGTAACAACTAGAGTACTCATGGCATGACTTAGTATGTTTATTTGCCCTTTAAAGAAGAAGAAGGGGGCTGTACACCGACGGAGTAACAGGTAGTGCAAGTGAAAAACCAAAGACAGATAATGAAATTATGTGTGGGTAAGAGAGGGTGACAAAGTAACCAATGGCATCAATTCCATGTCAACAAGAGGGAAACCCTTCAAGTCACATCTAGATCAGCTCATCTGAACATGCAAATGCACACGCACATATTATAACTATAGTCTGTACTGAATTTTAACTTGTGTGAGTGTTGCTGGGTATGACCATAAACAAGCTTACTGTGTGCCTGACAGAACTTAACTTCAAAACTGTATCTGTCTGAGAATTGTTGCTTTTAAGTTTCTTAAAATGACTGTTCATGTTTATTGTCAACAGTGCATTCCTGGGATTTATATCATTAACGCATGACTGCAAATTAACTTCAATTTCTTTTTGTGATAATAATATAGTGAAAGTTATAAACTTCACTGCTGCACTAACAAGAACAGCAGTAGTATTTCTTCTGGACTTTTGCAGAAAACAATTTTTGCTGTGCTACCATTTAAGTATCTGCAGAAATAATATTAATACTTAGAAAGTTCTTTGTCACAAATAAGGAGTATGTTATTTACCATAAGAAGTCATGAATGTACTATTAAACTTTCATGACTTCTGTAATCAGATTATGTTGAATTTATGTAAGGTGTTATTCCCTGACCCGAGAATTGATCCTGGACACAGAGTCCCAACACACACAAAAGTGTGTCCCCCCACCAAGTCTCTCCTGGCTGGGTCTCATAGGTTTTTTTTTGGTTTTTTTCATTGCGCAATGATTCTAAGAAGTCGTCCTGGAGTAGCACTCACATCTGACTGGTCCCACCTCTGTTTGTCATGCTGGACCCTTTTTTAGAGAGTGGTAATAAAACACATTTACACACAGGGACTTTCTCAACATGTGAGCTCTGCCAGAGTTATAGATGGAACATATTTCTCTAGGAATGAGGGACAAAAGTAAACCATCACAGTAGGTTATTGAGTTTTTGGTGTGTATGTAACTCTAATCTCAATATGTGTTTGTAGTTCATGACACTGTGGATCGTTTTCTGCTGCCAATCAATGTACACATACTTTGCATAACTGTTGTACATGTGACCGATCGCAGTCAATGATAGACAAACACACACACACACACACACACACACACACACACACACACACACACACACACTATTAACACCGCGCAACCGGAGAGGGAACAAGGAAACACGTGTAGAGTTTTCTAAGAACTAAGCCATTCACCACGAGGGAGGAACCCGAAGCCAAGCAGGGAGGGGGAGAGAGTCACAGAGAGGCAATGTGCAGAGAGGAGGGAGTAGGCTAGAGTGGGACATTAGCAGAATGTTTATGTTTGTGTGGAGGTGTGACTGAGGGGAAGAACTGGTTCTTTTACCCCAGTGTGCAGGATGAGCTTTGGGTCAGGTGGATAAACTGTGACTTCATGGTGCAAAAATGTCTAAAATGTGACTTCATGGTGCAAAAATGTCTAAAATGTCATGTATAGCTAAATAATTTGATTTTTGAATAACATTTATTCATCATGATACAGGTTGATGGTCTACCTGCTGGGCATTGCTGCCTGACGCACCTCCTCCGGTGCCTTTTATGCAGGTCTGCTCCTAAGAACACCTCTGAGGGCCTAAGCGGATCATCAGCTGGGGACCACCAGTCATGGATGTTTCGCTCCTTTAACCCCAGTACATCTCCTGGTGGCGGAGCGATGGCAGGGATCTCTCCCTGCCACCCCCTGCTGATGCCCTAGGTGTTGTTCGGCTCCCAACTCCTATGCTTCCTCCTTAGCCACAGCCAGAAGCTGCCTTTCTCCGCCTCCTCAGCCAGTTATTTGATGGCTTTCCAATGCCCCCTCCTGTGCATCCCATGTCATGGAGTAGGTGAGCAGTTGAAAAGCCGACAAATCCCTGACACCCCACTTCGACGGGGCACGTAATGGCCTCCCAGCTTGCCTCCCTGCATTCCGCCACCAGGTCTGCATACTTGGCCCGCTTCCATTCGTTGGCAGCCTCTATACCTTCCTCCCACGGGACAGTGAGCTCCACCAGCAGGACCGAACTGTGAGCCTCTGACCACATGACTAGGTCGGCCGGAGCGATGTTTCAACAATCTCACTGGGGAACTGGAGCTGTTTCCCCAGGTCGACCCTCATGGTCCACTCACTGCCGGGTGAGAGGAGTTTTGCTGTATTTCTCTGCCGGGGGGGGTTGATGTTCTCTCCAGCCCTTGCGAACAGGATGGGATGTCTCACTGGAGTGGAAGGTCTGCTGTTTGCCTCCTGTCTGCACGACTCTGCCACCTCTGCCATTTTCCTCGGCACAAGATCGTGTCGCCACCTGTATCTGCCTTGGGACAACGCTTTCTTGCAGCCCGACAGGATGTGCTGGAAGCTAGCATTGATCTTGTTGCACAGGGGACAGGTCTCTTCAGCACCGAACCATTGGTGGAGGTTTCGGGGGCAAAGGTAGGGTGTCGTATGTGGATCTGATCAGGAAACTGAGCCTCGCTTGGGGGATCTTCCACAGGTCAGACCAAGACATGGGCCTGTCTGTGACTCCTTCCCATGACGTCCAACCTCCTTGCCAGCTCTGAGACACCGCATTGATGTTGAGGCGTTCCTGCTCAGTCCTCGCCACTTCTGCCACCACCATGGCTTTCCGCTCTTCCTTGGAGGCCTTCGACCAGAACAAGGGGGTCTCGCCCCTTCCAAGGCCTGCTCGACCCTCCTGGACTCTGCCGACTACCTCAAGGTGCACAATGAACGAGTTTGCCAGCCTGTCCATCTTGCTTGCCACTGAGGATGTCGCTCATCTTCAGAGGCCACATCACTCTTGGGTACAGTATGAACTGGTAACTCCATACTTTATACTTGCTGGGGAGCTGGCTCTGGTTGATCTTAGCCAGGCTGTCTGCGATTTGCTTCCTCACCGTCTCCCCCATTTGCCTGTCAGAGAGCTCTGCTGTATAGGTTCGGCCCAGGCTATGGACGGGTTTACTCGCCAACAACGGGATCTCCTCACGGCCTGAGACAAAGATGGTGTGATCGCTTCTGACCCCTTTCCTGAGGGACAGACTGCACGATTTGGAGGGTTTGATCTTCATCCTTGCCCAACCCACAAGCTTGTCAATCCTCTTCAGCAGTCTTGATGTGCATGCTGCTGTCTGGAGAATGGTGGTGATGTTCGCCATGTAGCCTCTCTCTGGTGGTAGCCTTTGACCTGATAGCAGTTTCACTCCTCCGACCATCTCCGTTGCCCCAATGAGGATGATCTCGAAGGCTGCAATGAACAGGATGGGAGAGATCCCATGGCGATGCCCACTTCCAGCTGTTACCAGCCTTTGGTGAAGTCCTGATGGGTGCAGCACATCCGGAGGTGTTTGAAGTACTTGGCTACCAGGGCTCTGATGCAGACAGGGACGTGGAAGAAGTCCAAGGCAAACTCGATGAGTTGGTGGGGGACAGACCCGTATGCGTTGGCAAGGTCCAGCCACACAACGTGCAAGTCACCTCTCTCTCTCTTTGCACTCTGGATTTGCTCCCATATCACCGCTGAGTGCTCCACGCACCCTGGGAAGCTGGGCACGCCTGCCTTCTGGCAGCTGGTGTCAATGTACACATTGCTTGTGAGGTAGCTGGTCAGCCTCTTGGCCAGGATGGAGAAAAAGATCTTCCCCTCAACGTTCAGGAGAGTGATGCTCCTTAACTGGCTGATGGAACTGGAGTTCGGCTCCTTCGGGATGAAAACTGTGACATGTCTTTGCCATTCTGATGGGATGACTTGGTTCTTTCAAGCCACTCTCAGGAGGTTCCAAAGGTGCTTCAGGACCCCTGGACAGTACTTGTACAGTTTGTATGGAATCCCGTTGGGGCCTGGGGCTGAGGCTGCTCTCGCCTTTCGGACTACGCCTGCTACCTCGCTGAGTTTGGGAAGAGCAGCGTAGAAAGGGGAGGCTGGTGGAGCTGGGCGGGGAACATAGCCAAGCGATCCCAGCGGAGTTGACTTCGCCGGGTCACTGTACTGCTCCCTAATGTGAATCTCCAGCTCTGATCTTGAGATCTCCAGCTTCCCACTTCTCTTGTTCTCCAGCAGTTGTCTTGCATGCTTGAAAGGATTTTTGAAGAAGTTACTCCTCTCTTTCTCCTTCCACCTTCTGCACTTGCGAATGCGCTCTGCCCTCCGCAGGCTGGCAAGGCTCTTCTTCACTTCCTCCCACAGTGGCTTCAGGCCCTCCCTCTCCTCTTCGCTTGCCTTCCTCCATTGCTTTCGGAGCTGTCGCTGCCTCTTCACCAGCTGTTCGATCTCTCTCTCCCTCCTCCCATTCTGCTTTGGGCCAGAACTCTGCGTCTCAGCCTTTACTCCAAACCTGCATCTGCACTCCTTGTACAGGATGTCTCCTATGGCGTTCAGCTTGGTTTCCACCTGACCACACAGTGAATGCTCCAGGATGACACTGAGGTCCTTGTCCAGCTGCTGCCAAACTGCGATCTCATTTGCTTTTGGCCATTTGACTGGCTGCCTCCGCCCAGGTTCTTTCCTCTCTGTTCTCTGGCCTGGCTCCTGGTTGATGGCGTTTGTTGGTGTTCTGGGTGTGTTTTTCTCGGTGCCACTCTCAGAGGCATAGGTGTCCGCTGAGGGCCCTCCTGTGTCCTCCACCTGCCTTCCCTCAGCAACGTTGGATCCCTCGGGTACTGTGGTTTGCACCTGGCTTTGGGTTCCTTTTGTCTGACCTGCAGTTGCAGTGCAATGTTGTTGCTGGCTTTCAACTCCACACCTCTTCCTTCCCTGGTGGATCCTTAATCCTCTGAAAGTGGTCACCTTCTCCCACCCACACCTGCATCTTCTCATGAAGGAGTAGTTAAATATTTTCAGAAATTCACTTTCTTGCCCAAAGTTAGATGAAAAGAATGATACCACTATCATACATGTCCTTTAAGTATGAAGCTACAGCCAGCAGCTGGTCAGCATAGCTTAGCCTTGCTAGCCTTGTTCTGTTCAACAGTAACAATATCCTCATTAACCAAAAATTAATCTGTTCATTTAATCTGTACTAACATTAAAGTGTAAAAATGACAATTTAACATCATTATAGGTGGTTATGTGTCAGCTTTTTCTTGGTTGGGACTAGTAACCTTCCTGGAGTCCAAGCTGGTAGTCTACTAGAAACTGGTTGTGGCCAAAAAACTGTCCTTTTTACCCAGCGAGTAAACAAATTAGATATAGAGTGTTAATTTGTGAACTTTGGAGGTGCTGTTAGGTGGACTAGTGTTGAATTCTTGGCAAGAAACTGAATGTCCAATTCTTCTTTTAAGACTATAGTAAAGGATCGGATTACTTCTTTCACCACTAACAGTAATACAGTGTGTTACACTAAACATTTTTAAAACCCACAAATATAATCATAACTGGAACAGTTAAGATTAAAGCAGACTTGACTTTTGAACAGTCTTAGAGGAATTAATTAATTGCAACACTTGTGGTCAGGTCCTTTGCTTGGTTATGTGGGTGGTTTAATATTTTCTCTTTGTATGCATGAACTGTGTGTGTCTATGTGTATGTGTGGGTTTGTTTACAGTCAGTGTGCATGTTTTTGGTGGATATGTATGCTCCAGCCACCTCTCTGCGGCAGGATTACCTCATGTCAGACACGTGAGGCTGAGACACAGCAGGGGTAGCCTGATTGCTCTCAGGAACAGTGGGGTCAAGAATGCATTCATTTCATCACCACGGAGACGGGGGTGTTGTAAGGGGGATGGGCTGCCTGAGCCAACCAGAGGGCTGCTTGAGTCACATATGACAACTGAACTGTTGAACCCGCCCCCAAGATGGAGTCCTACCAGACATGCTCCACGGCTTTAGTAAAATCTGATTAGTGTGGTTTTCAGGACTAGACATGGTTTACAAAGCTTTCTTATCACTGCGCCTCTTCTGTTTTGACCTAAACAACAATGTCTATCATGTGTTGGAACAAATATCTTGCTATTTATTAATTAGTAGTGATTTATTGGGCTAATAGAACAAACAGGACTGTCTATCATTCTGTGTTAAAAACAGATCTAGAAACTCTGCACCACAGTCGTATCCCACTCTGCCTCTGGTGTGGCCTCGGACTGCCACTGGCTAAAGTAAAGGGCAGACAATGTGGAACAGTTGTCAGATTCCATGATTTTTTACCTGCATAAATGAGTCATCATTTCATGTATACTGTATAGAGATTTAGTAATATATAATAGGCTGTCATGATGTTTTTTATATGACCAAACAACCAGATGCGTCGAACAGTAAAGTTTTACAAATTGTATATGTATGCATCATTTCAAGCACATCCATCATCATATATCAAATATACAAACATTTTTGCATCTGTGTGTGTAAATACATAATGTAAACAGAAATGTTTTCCCCCACTGGAAGTGAAGATATCTTTCACTCTCTGTTAATTGATTAGGCTTGTAATGAAACTCCTGATAGCATAAATGCCTACATAACAAGTAGACTGAGGTTTCATGAGGTTTGTTTGTGTTTGCATTGATCATAAAAATGTAGCAAAATGGACATAAAGGAACCTAAATTAAATGTTACTCTCAGCAAACACATCCACTTTGTACAATGACAATAAAGACTTTCTATTCTATAAAGTATTTCAGTTCAAGAAAACACTGCTGTTACTACTTATGCAAAAGTGGAACCACCATAAGAACAACAAACATATTAATATTTTAAATTATTAAGATATTACCATATCTTGACAGAAAGCAAATATAAACAGAAGAACAAAAGACTGGCAACAATCAACCTCAGTTAAAGTTTTACTTTGGGCAAATATAATCTTAAAGAGGTGGAGGAGGAAATGAGGAGGTGTTGCCTGAGCCCACAGAGCCACTCACAGCCCCCGGCATGGTGGTGCTGTTATGTAATAGTCTTACTCTGGTGTAATGTGCCATAAGTTCCTATGTGGGCTTGAGGTCATGCGGAGAGATATGAGCTGTTGATGTAGCACATGGTCATACTGCACACACAGACAAATACTTTATATGTGCAGAGCCAGCATACACAGTGAGAAGTGAATGTATAAGGCACACACTGAATCTCACAAATGCAAACACAAACAGTATGGGCATGTTATTTGACCGCAATGTTCTTAATGATACTGTCAGGTTTTTTGAGAAAGCAACTAAAGACCCTTTGACTAGGGAGATGGTTCATCCCTGAAAATCTCCTTCTCCACACTTGCCTTCATATCAAAGTTTGTCCACCACCATTATTCTCAGTAAGATTTAAGCACTTTTTACATTTTTTTTTTTACCAGGGACCAGCTGTCATTGGGGCTGCCATCCTCACTGTGAATGCTGAAGCCTTGATCTTGCTCTTCCATGTGTATCATGAGTCCATGCCACACTATTCACAATCCAAAGCTGCTGTACGCACTCTTCTGTGAATTATGTTGTCAGATCATGGCAGGAAATCTGATTGGTCCAAGCAACAGTCCACCACTGTCAGAGGAGACCAGTCAGAATATCTTCCGAAAAAAAGGCATATGTTAAGCTGGAAAGAAAAGCTAAAAAGCTCTGAGACATATCTGTTTGTGATAGTTGTTCAACTTTTTCCTGGTCCACTTTCTTTAAAATATTTGATGACTTTGAGACAACTACTTCTTGATATGCAGAGGACTGCTGTTTAGACTGTACTAACTCTGAAAATGTTTTCAAGAAGATGCAAACCCTCGAGGCCCAGTGTCCCAGGACTTTAAAAATCTGTGGGACAGTTTTCGTACTAAGTAACTGGTGCTTCATCAACATGCATTGCGTGTTTTAGACTAAAATTACCAAGTGGTTCTGGGAAAGGCGAACTAGGACGAAATCTGAGAGGATCCAGAGTGACCCCTCTGCTGCTTCAGGTGCCTGTCTGGTGCCTCCATGTCCCCACCCTTTTGCTGTTGCCACACGTGGCCCAGCAAACACTTACACATGATTAACCTTCATTAAATTCCTGGGGACTTAACTAACTTTAACCATAAGCACTACATGTCTAACCTTACCCTAACCCTAACCTTAACCAAACTGTAAACCTAAAATGTAATGAGTTACATTATGGTGCCCTGCTTATCTGCATGCAGCCTTTCTACACACGTTTGTTTGTGTTGTATGTGATCAGCAAGTCCTTAAGTCACATCGCATCACAAACACCAACAGAGCTTCCATGTGAGGACAGAGGGAGCATCTGAGGGCAGCAATGAGGCTCAGAGGGGTCAAATTTGCCACTCGACTCCCTTACCTTGTGATACTTAAGCTAACAGCCATTTGGACTGTTTAGGTTCTGTATCCACTTTGCAGTCTCATCTCCAGAACACTCAGCTGCTACAGGCAGATTTATCACAGTGGAGAACAGAGCTCCCCTCGAACAGGGCAATACTCGCAATACTTACTGTAGACTTAATACTGTTTCAGCCAGGCTACCTCATACATTATAGACCCAAGCTATTGTGTTATGTTGCACTTGTAAGTCACAAAAGAAAACATGTATGCTTGGCAGTCCACGTTAGATGGTTATGTTTGAGCTACATGATTGGTGTTAACAGCCATAAAATATGATTTTGATTTTTTTTAAAAATAGTAAATGTCAAATCCACTCTTGAATTTAGTTTGCTAACAGCCAGGGTTCTGTTGAGTTCCATATAAACACAAACACACATTGAGAATGTCTGTACATTTATACAAATAAAAGCATTTAAAACTGTACATTGTGAAATGCAGACAAAAAACAGTGGATTTGTATTTCTGCAACAGCTACAAATAACATCATCATACAGTACATAGCATAAAACATTAATAACATCTTTACCAACAAAATGTTCGACATCACAACAGAGAAACAGCTCCGGGATTCTTTTTCTTGTAAATGCAGTAGATAAGTACTTTTTACATAATACAAATCTGACAAAATATATTCAAAATATGTAAAAACATACATGCAAAACAAACCTCTACAAAAACTGCCCTATAAAAATGTCTGTTGCATACCATTGCACACAAATGATTGTGTCTACTCTTAACAAAGCTCATATTGTGTGTACCTGCAAGTAGGTTTACAGAACACTGAAATATTGCAACAAGAAATTACACACAGCTAAACCGGCACACACATATCAATACAAATACAAATGCAGCACCTCCAATACAATGACTTTCTTCAAAGGATATAAATGTTTTTTTGATTCCATTTCCATTTTGCTTACAAATGCCCATCTCAAATATACAGTAAATTGAGATACTGCTTCAGGCCCTTTTTTGACAAATGAATTCTTCAAACTTTTTGACATCGCACTACTTTAGAACTAGATAATGAGTGTTTTTAATTTCACACAATTCTAACACATTAGCTATTGGAACCACCCTCTGATAAAGTTAGTGTTGAATGAATTAGTATACAAATCACGGCAAATGTAAACAAAACTCTTCTGAAACATCCTTAACGTTTCATTGACAATCTTTTGTGAACTTACAGGAGAATCATGACTAAATACATAAAATAAACATTTAGCTAAATGATTTCCTGCTGTTTCCTTGGCATTTTCATAGATCGTGACCTTTTCAAGATAAATGTGTCCATCTTGATTTTGGCAGCCTAAACCTAGAGACCTCCGCTCCAAATCATATTTGTGAGTGTGTGTGTGTTAAAGTAATGGTCTAGGTTTCATAATCTCTTCACAACGTTTCCTTTGGATATCACGGGGGTCGGTAATATGCACATTATAGCAACCTACTGTCTTTTGTATATCATGCATTGTCCATTCAAAATCCATTATAGTGTGTACTGTCATATACACCACAAGACATCTTCTTGTACATTTCTTTGGCAGTAAAGTGATTTCAATCCTGGCCGTGAAACATTGTAGCTCACTGTATACATGTGTTCCAGTCATATATGTTTCCCTGTCAGGAAGAAGAGCGGTCTGTCTTCCTTGGCATTGGCAGTCTGGAATTCGTCACTAAGTCTGAATCTCCACTCCTCCTCCAGCTCCAGCCTGCCCACCGTCTGCCTCAAGGAGCTACGATCTGCACTAATCACACACAGAGTCGCACCTACAGGGAGATAGAGAGGAGGCAGGGGGATAGAGACTTTAACTATGACAAATAAAAATGACTTTAAAATGCAATAATCACCATAAACAAAAGATCAGGGTTCACTGTTAGTGTTTTTTCCAGAGTTTCTCAAAATTAAGATAACATATTGCATGTACTTTTCCTCATACTCCAGTCCCACAAATTATCGATCTTCAGTTTTCATCAAACTATTTGTACTTCACCCATTGTATTCATCTACAAAGGTGAGACACATTGAAAGCCTTTATTCCTGTGTTGTGCCATTATGCCATTTCCTCCCTGTAGAGACATGTAGCACTTTCAGGCATTCAGACTCAGACTTAAGAATGGCTGCACACAGTATCACCTCCTAAGTGTCACCTACAACATACATACAACATTTTTATTGTCTGTATTTTTTCCTGCCTTCGTACCTTTGAGGAAAGTGAACTTCTTGAGGAACCCAGGAGTCACAAAGGAGTCGGCAAAACAGAGGAGAAGGCCACTGAACAGCAGCCCTGTGTTGCTGATGTTGACAGAGTGAGGTCTTGAACTCACAAAACACACCGTAACCTGCAGGGCAGAGGCAGGATGAGTGTGACATGCTGTATACGCTGTTTGTTGGCATATAAGGGAGAGGGTGCATCACGGTACACCTGATGCATGTGCACATACAGCAAAATTACAGTAGCTTTCCTGCATTTGAAGCTCAACTCAAAACAAATTGTTAAATAACTGTCAATGATGTGTTTTAACATGACAACAAAATTAATTTAAGATTTCAAGTTTAATTAAGTTTTTGTCGATGTCAGCCTGTGTAAGGAGGTGGATAATCTACCAATAAAGAGGCTGTGGTTTTGTGACCATCTGTTTTCTTTGTATTTATGCCCATATCAAGGTCAAGTTTGTGTGTGTGTGCATGCATGTATCTACCTCAGGTCCCAGGTTGAGGAAACAGTCCACAGACAACACAGGGTGTGTGTAGTTTTTGGTGCTTAGTGGAAACAGCTTCTGGCTGGTGTGTTGGAGGTATTTTTCCAGGAGGAGCTGGGCTGGCGTAGCCAAGAAAAGGTGCTTGCTGTCTGGGGCACAAATGTACTGCGAGGGCCCCACTGAGGTGGGAACATCTGTCATCTGGAGAAATTTAATGTTTTGTTTAATGTGGGGGAAGCACACAGTTAATTATTGGCTGATACTGTCATTCACATCCATAATGAAAGATGAAATGGTAGAACAAATGAGACACCCACCATCTAGTCAGAGTAAAAAATGTAAATATTTGTATTTAAATTACTTGCAATGACAATAAAGATTTGTAAATCCCAATAAAATGTCTGTTGTGGTCGATGATTAGGTTAAATACATTTTCCATGTGGCTAAAAAGCATAAAATTGTAACCTATTTTGAAGTCTGAAGCCACAACAACTATTACCTCTTGTTTTACTCACACTTTTATTGGTACCAAAAAATTTATTTTCTTGAGCAACAATTGATTATTTGTTATAATATCATGGATCAATTATAAGAAGCATGTATAATCTGCATCTATTCTATTTTTTTACGTGAAATTTAGACTAATTCAGAAAGAAGATTTTTTTATACCTACAGTATTTAGCTGCTGAGGTGGTTATAAGTTATCCTTTTTTTCTTTATTCTGCTCCATAACAAGCACTGTGAGTGATATATGGTTCTATTTCAATATTTCTTCAGCCTCTACCTTTGTCTTGATGATAAATGTTCTGTATCCTCCTATGGCAATCTGCTTCTTCATGACACTGAAGTTGTTAAACCGGCATACGAGCAGTCCAGCACTGTGTAGTCTCAGGGTGAAGTCAACATCGTGACAGGTGAAGCGGTTCTGGTCATACTGGACGTTCTGACTCCGGTCGACATTGAGGAGGAGGAAATCATGAAGGTGACCTCTGGAGAAAGGCTCCTTTTGTTTATTACCTGGATGAAAGAAAAAAAATAGACTTTATTTCAAAACAAAATGTTTAAATAATTTTTTCAAGATGCATAAAGTAGCAAACTATCGAAAATCGAAGTCAAAATTATTTTAAAATCTTTTTAAAGGTTACATTTTCCTCTTTCATGTCATTCTGTCAGCCTAAGCTTATTCCAAAGTTGATAGATGCAAAATGAAAAGCTATGCTATCCCTTATCTTGAAGCTCTACATTACTGGTTATCTAAGGCACTGCTCATGGTGGTTGAAAGATCTGAGATATAGCTTCGAGCCTGAACTTGTAAAATTAAAAAAAAAATCTTTACACTCTAAAGGGTAAACATGTAACCTCTAAGATGAAGACATAACAAGCTGTGTTTACAGCTGGGGCATCTACTACATCTGGAGTATGAAAACACATCAAAATTTGCCTGACCTGCGAGACCACGACTGCTCCACTTCCTGATTCCACAAAGTCCGTAGTGTGCCAGGTCTGGACAGGCCTCCATGTGCTGTAAAACCTGCTTCAGTGAAACAGCGTGCTCCACTGGACTACTAACAAGAGCAAAGAGTAGCAATGTTAAAACCAACTCATAAAGTGGCATATCACATATTGTTACTTCTGATATAAGCAACAGCTATTTTGTCGTTCACTATGATTCATATACTGTAAATAATTGGCATGTATGTACTTGCGTGCGTCGAGGTCCACTGCATTCCACATCACACACGAGTCATCAGCCAGGATGATGAAGGGCCAGACATCACCTGCTGGGCCCCCTCCCTCCAACCGTCGACTGCGCTCCAGCTCCAAGTTGTGATACGACAGTTCTTTAATCAGGAAGTGAGCTGCACCTGCAAGAGGACCAGTTATTAAGGTGATGGACTATGAAAAAACTGTGGATATTATAATTTGAGTATATGTGATGCAACAACAGTAGCGTAAAAAGACCTATTCCAGCTCCATTGAAGACTGTAGGCAGCACCAGCATGATGTGGTTGGGCCAGTACTTCTTGTAGACGGCCATTTCATACTCTTTGACCACCAGGATATGTAGATGTGAGGCTCCATCCATTGCATGGTACAGGTTAAACAGACCATGCTCATGACGGCCGGTGGTTGGGGTGAAGATTGGACTCTTGATACTGTCTGGACTCTGGGAAAGTGGAAAATAAATAAATTAACCATAATAATTCATAGTGTAACTGCTTAGAACATTTACTATATTCATCACAATGACCCATTGTTAGCAGTGGCAAAACTCCAACTTTTAGAGAACTACAGCTAAACCATCAATGAAGTTTGAATTTTTCATGAATGATTAATTTTTATCAAGACTTAAGACTATTAATCTTTGTCATAGCTTGCAGGCTGGTTTCTTAAATGATGTCTGGGGCTACTAGGCCAGAGTAATCCATTTTTTCCATAGGGATCATTTGAGGCATAATCTATCATGTAGCCCCACCTAGTGGTGCAAAAGAGTGCTGCACTGTGGTCATGCAGTTTGCAAATCACTGCTTTAATGCAATAGTCATGTGTTGAGATATATATAGTATGTGCCTGCAATTTTTAATTAAATTTAGATGTCTGTATAAAACAAAAGACTTACCCAATCCGAAGTGAGGGGCAGCCGCATGCTCTCCAGTTGGCCTCCAGGTTGGCTGAAGCTGAAGTAGTGCTCTTTAGACTTTGGGATGATGAAATAGAGCTGGATCTCTTCTCCAAGCAGCAGATGAGTGAATGTGAAGGCATGCAGTGTTGACTCATACATCTAAGTTGTGATTAAAGAAGACAGGATTGCCTTTAACATTTACATTTCAAAAGCAGCTTAAGAGTAATTTATCACATCGTGGGTTTGTGTGTTGTTGACCTGGTATCTGGGGTTGAAGCCCAAGTACTGGTGACACTGTTCACAGTGGTGATAGGTGTTGTATGCTGCATATTTAGACAGCTTGATCCTAGATGTCCGCCTACGTAGGTATACATCCTCCTGCCGCACAGGGTTTCCTGGTGATGACAACACAATTTAGGACAACAGCACAATATACTTGTATTTCTAAGGAAACAACTGATATTTGGTCGAAATTAGTAAGTGCACATGGTTGTGAATTGTGTGTTAGTATATTGGCTTGTGTGTCACTGTCTGTATTTGACTGACCGTGCCTACCGTCAGCACCAGGTTTATATCCAGGACAGTAGACTGTGCTGATGTCATCATATTTGGGGTCATGGATCGTGTAGTCAAAGGGCATTGTCCTTATAATGTCCGGGTTTGGCCAGGAGGCATTGGGTGGGTTGTATTGCACCCCCTCTGCCTGGGTACCTAAATACACAACACATGTACAAGCAGATGCCTTACACATGACGTGACAGCACTGTGAAGACTGAAGATTCAAATCTGGTTTATACGCAGCCTTAACGAAATCCTGCGAAATACGATCAAATGATCCTGACAGCAATAGATTTTGAGACCATTGTTACTCTTATTTACATGGTGTACATGAGAAGTGGTGGGTACTGCTGCTAATATACTAACTGAAGTTTATGTCCTCTTCATCATAGATATCCACCTCCATCAGCCTGATCAGCATCCGAGACAAAATACCCAGGAAGTGCAGGTACGCTCCTGTCTTACCCACCTGACAAGGACATTAGATCAAAAGGAAAAGAATATAAATGTATAGCACCAGCAAGGCAAAGAAGTTAGGTTTTAGTACAAGAAAAAGAGAAAGTCATAAAGTACCTGTGGGGGTCCACTGAGCAGCAGTCTACGAGGGTGAAAATTGTCACTTCGTCCCTCAGTGCGATTGCTGCTATCCATGTGGAAAGAGCGGGGGACTGTCCACTGGCGATAATACAGTGACTGTTCTGTACATGTCATCATCTTACTCAGCAAGGGCCTACACATAAGAGATATTGTTTATGGTTAGATTTCTCCTAACAAGACTTTCGTCATGAGATTTTTTAAAGAAACATTGAGTGAAAAGATGAGAACAGAATAATGGATCGCTTTACTAAAACAGACAGGATGAACTTAAAGGTTAAAAGTTATCATACTAACTGAACTCTAACACCCTAGTTTTTCTGTTCATAACATTACTAGTCAGTGATATATTTCTGCTTTAGTAAATAACAATGCCACGAGGACTTGAACAATGAGATGAACCCTCTGCTTACATTAAAACAAAATGTTCATTAGACTCATATGAACAATTTGAATGTACAGTTCTCAAACATTCATCACAATGTTGAATTGTACAGCTAAAGGCACAACCTTTCATTGGTACTAGTCATTGCAGTTTTACAAAGTGTTAGCATCTTCTGGGCAGAACCATGACTTTTAACTGGTTAATCATCAGCTTTTTATTTGTCATATATTATATATGTGATATGAGATATAGGCCTACTGGAGTATAACAATATGTGGTCTACCTGAAGCTGCTTGCCCATGTGACAGACATGTGTGGCAGGAATGAGGTACATCGTGGAAGCCCGCTGCTGTCACTGGCTGTGATAATGTCATAGAGAGCGCGAGGAAGGAGAACAGAAGGCGGGCGACTCACTCCCCGTGCCCAGGAACAGCTTAGATGAGGAGAAGAGGCTCGGGGGGACAAGGAGCCAGAGGAGGTGGATTTGGAGGGTTGACGACGAGAATGGGCAGGTGGCAGCGGTTGAGTATGAGGGTGTGATATTTGCATCTGTGAGAGGGACTGGTGTTGGGAGAGTGTTTGCAAGTGAGGTTGGGAATTTGTTTGAGATGATGGCTGATTTTGACTTTGGGGCTGGGAAACTGGTGGGGCTTGGGTATAACTTTGCATTTGAGTCTGGGTTTGGTGGTGAAGTGGGGGTTGAGGATATGAAAAAGACTGAGATGAAGGCTGGGGCTGAAGTTGAGTCTGGGTCTGTGAAGGAGACTGGATGGTGTCCATTGTGTTTTTCTGGACATTTGGAGAGGTGTTACTCTGGGCAGGGAAGGGATCTAACACTCCATTGTCTGGGCATGACTGATGCGGCTGGCTGGATGAAAGAGGGGAGTCCCCTGGAAACAAAAGAAATAGACAGAAATAAGAAAAAGACTTACTACATCAATACATTTGCTATTTTTGTTTAATAAATTACAAACCAAATCACTTGAGACCTCCCTTCAAACTGAAACGATTAATTATTCCTTAAAACATTGACTAATCACTGTTGTTATCATTATTATCTCACCATTCTCCTGCCCCTCCTCCTCCTCATTGTCAGTGCTGCTGAGTTTTTCTGCGTCACTCTCCAGCAGGTCACTTCCTGGCCCCTGGTTGTGTGGGGGTCGTGACTCTGCCCTCACCAGGTAAGCAGCTAGTCCTAGCTCTTGTTCAAGTGTGGTACGATGAAGATAGGAGCAGCTTATCACACGAAGGTCACAGTACTTCAGTGACCTGAGGGTAGAATTCATTTCATAGGATAAATTTAAGATGACCTTAATTACCTCTTAAGTAATTTGTCTTGAAAGATAAAAAAAGTGTTTAAAGTGGAAAATGGAAACTGATGACGGTCCCATAATTCCTGTTTTAACTAGAAGATTTTGTGTTTAAGTCATTTTTGTTCTTAGTGTGCCTACCTGGGCAATGATTCTCCTAGCGGTTCAGCTCCCGACAGGATCAGGATGCAGGGAAGAGCTTCCAGCTCCAGGTAGGTATGAGGAACCCAGTCAGCATCTTGGATTTTTAGCCATGTCTGCATGACACATACAAGCACATAAAGCCTACATTTTACACAAAGGCTCTGTAGATTAAACACAAAGGTAAAATGGATAGGAAGTTTTTGTTAATAAGTTTAACTGCTCCCCCACCTTGATCTGATCAGTAAAGCTTTGTCCAATATTCAGAGCTTGGCTGGGGTTCCCCAGTATGATTTCAAAATTTTCTTCCAGACCCAGCTGCCTCCTCACTCTGGACAGCCGTCTGTGGGCCCAAGCTGCCAGAGCCAAAGAGGGGATCCGCAGCAGGACCATGTGACCGTGGTGGGCGGGGCATTGCTGGGCAGCAGTGAGTAGTGATTGTACAATCTCCAGGGTCTCCACAGAGGTGTGTTTGTGGAGATTGTGGGAGCCGCTGATTTTGCCAGATGCAGCCATCAGAGCTACGCAGTAGTGTTGGATCAGAACTGTAGTCCGGATCACAGCACTGTGCAGCTTAGGGAACCTTCAAGAGACAGAAAGAGAGATCGTAAGGGTCTCTTGCTGCACTTTTTGTGAAAGCCTGCAAGTAATTTAAATTCAATTATAATGTGTTGTGTGTTTCTATAGAATGTGTTTGTGTGTGCATACCTCTCTTCCAAGGCAGATACCATGCTTTCAAAAGAGGAATCATAACGCATAAGAGGCAGGCTGCTTCCTGAACGGGTCGAATCTAAAAGCTCTGACACACCAAAGTACCGCGTTCTCTCGTGATACAGGTCCACATCCTACACACAAACAAACACACAATGTTGTAGATGCGCACAAACTCAAGTAATTCAAGTGCCAACTCTCAGAGTGTGTATCTCACACAGACTTCTGTCTTACATTACTGAATGCAGAAGGCCAGTGGATCTCATTGTAAGGGCTGATGCGGGTGTACTGCGTCTGCAGAGCGAAGGGGAAGGATGTGACGTGGAGAATCAGGATGTTCGGAGCATCTCTGACCTGTCTGGAGTTTAAAAGCTGGTCTACCAGACCCAAACCACCGTCTGAGCTACTGTAGGATGCACTGAGTGACAGAAAGAAACAGAGACAGGCAGATTGCTTTATAATGCAACGTGTATTGATCAAAGTCAATAGTAAAAAGTCAAAACATCACTTCTACTCTGTTTCACTTTTTCCCTTTCACACACACCTGCTAATGTCCCAGTGAGCATGGTCATGGACCAGGATGTAAAGAGTATAAGAGTTGCTGTGTGCTTCCTCAATGAGGCTGTCAATGCGCGCCTGTGCGCTCTGATCCATCTTGACCACATAACGCACAGCGTCCCGCTGAGACACACACTCCTGGTCTAAACCCCCAAGCTCCTGAAGGACACCTTAAATACACAAAGAGAGAGAGGGTAGTACAGAACAACATTCAAACACATCCTGTTTATAAGCAAATACACATTCAAGAACTATTGCTTTTATGTATTTTGCTAGCCTTTCAAAAAGAGAGACAGCAGGAATTCAAAAAAAGAAGATGCTGAGAAAAAAAGGAGTCATTTTACTAACCAGAGCTCCAGAGGTGGAGAACAGTTTGTTGAAATGTGACCTCGGAGGGTGGGACGAGGATGAGGAAGCTGACCCTGTCAAAGGAGCCAAGGTCCAAGTTCTGTGTGCTTGAGTCTGCTATGGCACAAACATGGGACAGCAGCTTTCTGGCTACGGCAAGCTGGATTGGTCGAACTTCACGCCACTCAACGGAGTATTCTACATTCACAAATATACAATATAATAAGACATAAATTAACATTATTGTCTGATCCCAGCTGTGCACGTTTGCTAACAAATGATAGAACAATCATCTAGGCAGAAAATACATGCAGAGTAATCTAAGGCTGGACATGTTTACAGCAAGAGAAAAAGAATATATATAATAACTCTACCCAGGAAGAGTGTAGCTGTAAGATCAAATAAACACAGAACATAAGTAAGATCAAATCAAATAGAGGTTTGAAAACTGAAAATTTGAAACCCTGAATCATCATAGCTTGAAATGTGTAGCTCAAATGTATAAAAAGTATGGATTATAACTGTATTTCATGACATCTTAAATAACAAAGGAACAACACGGAAATGACAATGACAGAGGCAATTTTTAGCAACTCTGTTGTGTGAGGATACAGAGAATGCTCAAACATGAAAATATTTTGATATTAATCTTGTCCAGGCAGTTAACATTCAAAGGGTATTTTGCCAATGTTGTAAGCAAAATAATTACATTCCATATACTGTAAACACTTTAACCTGTGTCAGTCTGTGTCTCACCTGAACAGGAGTCTTTCGGACTTGGTGCTTCTTTAGGACTGGGTGAGTCTTTTGAACACTGTGTATGTGAATCCTTTGGACTATGTGTGTTTTTGAGACTCCTCTCTTCAGCTGATTCTTGACTGCTGGATAAAGGAGATGGCTGGTTGCTGTCAACAGTGGCGCTATCCAGGAGGGAATCCATATCCCCATCTGAGAAACAGAAGTCACACAACATGTTGAACTATTACGTCAAACAGACATTAATATACCTACACTACACATGTAAATTATAACTCAAGACCCATAAATCAAAAAGCAGACAGTCAGACACACCTTGTCCGAGGGAATTGCAGTAGTGGATGAGTTCCTGGGCAACACCAGTAGAGAGCTGGTGGTTGATTTCTCTCAGACCCTCACTGGGAGAGTACATACTCTCTGCCAAGGCACGACACTGGTGTTTACCTGTAGCACAAATACACACAAATACACTGAATTAAAATATGGTTTACCATTCTAGCTAAATTCTAAACATCTTTAATTACACTATCACATTAAAACATAATTCTATGGAAAAAAGAGCCCCTACCTGTGACTACCACACAGGATTGTGTTTCCTTTCCTGGTGCAGTTACAATGATGACTACGTAGCTGGTGTTTTCAAGCCGTCCTTCCATTAACCTGCTCAACGTTTGTTGAAGGCCTTGAGCCAAAGATGTGATCTGCTCCCCTAATACCACCACACCCTCTCCACAGGACGATGCAGCCAGCTGGGCGAGCCAAGGGAGCTGGCTAGGGGTCAGTGGTTGCTGGCTCTGGGGAGGTAAGGAGAGATGCTGGGGCAGCCCAGGCACGGTGGAGGGGGTCTGGAGACAAAGAGGATAAGATATTTGTTCATTTATTAAGTCTTAACCTGTCTTGTCATCAATATTTTTTCCTATATGTTGCAGTAACAGGGCAGATATGACTGTGTAGACATAATGGAGTAATGCTTTCTTTGGTGCTATAAGGTGGGAGTTGGGAAATAGCACATAAATCAATGCTTCTAAATTACAGGAATATACATTTTACTTGGTAATGTGTTTGCTTATATTAATTTTAATTTTACATCTATTTTTCTCAAACTCACCTCTAAGCCATAGTGCCTCCCTTGGGAGACTGGTGTTTGAGGCTGTTGATACTGTCTGATTTCACTGAGGTGGGACTCCCTCCATGACCTCATGAATATCTGCTCCAAGTCTTCAATCAGGGGCACTTGGTCAGGACCTTTAAAAAATGATTTGTTCATTGACTGATTAATTACTGTTTACTCTGTCTGCTCCCTAGTGGCCATTATGAGGTACAGCAAGGATACCAGTAAGGATCGACTACTTTACCCATACAATCCTGCTGAACTACGTACTTAACTAAAGATTTAAACTGACCCAGCTGAACAAGGTAGTAGACAGTAAGTAGAATCTGCATCTCAGTCGACAGTGGCTGAATGGGTGATGGTCCATAGTGCTGGTAGACTCTGGGGAGTGTCTGGGAGCTCAGGTAACAACTCTGGAGAAGAGAACTGACGAGCACTTCACTGACATTGCCAGTCAGCTGAGGAAGAAGGCCATGACCTGTGTAAGTGAAAGGCAGTGAGATAAAGAATGAACACATAGAGGTGGTCATTCCAGATGTCAAGTGTCCTTGAACAAGACACTGAAACTCAAATAACTCACAATGTATTTGTATGGGGAAAATATAGGTAAGAAAATGAAATGTGGGTGGCTGATGGTGAGATGGAAACACACAATTACACTGGACAGACAGTTTGATCAGACTGTGGTGTAAATTAAAAAATCAAACACAAAAAATAATGCAGACATCTTTGTCTGAGTCATTAAGGCTGTAACCTGTTGTCTTTATGATAGGTAAAAATGTATTTAATGAATAATGGATATGAATATATTTAATCATGACCTACGATACATTTTATTTGGCTGTTCACAGGTGTATTGTATTTGTTTTAATTACTGCACCAGAGTCTTACGCTGCAACAAACCAAAATAGAGACCAATTGTTGTGCAGGATCAGGTGGTGGGAAACTGCAGTGCTGATTATTCCCAATGAAGAGAGGGATAATAGAAGGGATAGGAAAATGTGATCGGAGGCACAAAGAGCTGCCAGAGAGGAGGAAAAGACAGGAAATGACTAGATGTGTTGCTGGTGAAGTGAAGGGCAGATACATGATGAATAAGAAGGGGAAACAGAGAAAGAAGCTAAAGTTAAAAGTACATACTCTTATTACAAGAAGTGCTTGAGGGCATAGAGGATGGAAAGGGAAAGGTGGATGAGTTGACAGGTTATACAAAGAGGTGAAAAGGTTGGAGGGAAGGGGATGAGGAGGGTGGAGAAGCCAAGAAACAGCCTCAGGAGCTGGCTGACCTCTAACCTGTGAGGAGAGCCAAGTTAAAATGGCTATCTGTTTGACGGGTTACTGAATACCTCGCCTGTTCACCTGTTCAACCCTGTCAGCGGGAAGAAAATGATCGCCATAACCAGCTTGTCTATAATAACTACCACTGATTAGTTGGTCAGCTCCCACACAGGTGTAGTCTACAATGTGCTGTAGGGTGGTGGTGCAGTCACTATATGTGTGTGTGAGTGTGCATTGTGCCATCATATATATGCCATCACATATGCGATTACTATAATTGGTTGCCTGACCTTTGAAGATGACAGGTTGCAGTCCGCAGGTGTGTAGCAGCTGATTGGGTACTGTTACAGACAGCCCTGGGGGAGAGAGTGGTGTTAAGGACCCCTGCGAGGAACTCAGTGGAACTGCAGTCTCTGGATGGGTGAGAAAGCACAAAATATTTTTAAATTTACACATACACACATGCAAACATATCAAGCAGCACATAACTGTCTTATTGATACATTAATATTACCCACATCTGTAACATTTTAATTTAAGTACTCTTATATAGCATTAAAGCAGTATAAATAGTTAATAATTGGTTTATAACACACTGCAAAGTAGTTGTTAATAGATGTAAGTGTTTATTAAAGTATTTGTTAACAACTATAACCACTCCTGTGAGCAGACATAAATGGTCGCTGGTGTATAAATAGGTACCAAATGACAATATAACACAGTTGTAATATATAAAATATGTCTTCATAGGAAAAGTTATAATTGTTGACAAATACTGTACTTAACTGAATGCTTAAAATGTTATATTCGTACAACTATGTTATAGTGTGTTATAAATCACTTATTACATGTTTGTATACTGCTTAAAAATGCTGAACAGGGGGACTTAAAATAAGGTGATACCAATAAATACCACCACATATTTCATATGTTTCCCCTTTTATCATTTATCTCCCCTTTCTACCTGATCTGGATCCATTTGTGGCAGCAGAGGACACAGATAATGTAGGTAAGGCTGATGAAGATGGTAGTGTCTTTACAGTGCTCTCTGGCAGACTGTTGGCAGATGACTCCGGTGACCAACCCTTGTGCCTCTTTTTGGGGGGTCCAGCATTTGTATGGGGGCCTGGAAAAGAAGACCACATTGCTTATTTACTTAAACTTTGGCATTCATAGTTTTAATGTTTACAATGTGGGGAAATGAAGAAATAAAATCATTTTTATACATTATCATGAAAGTATTCACATTTGTTTTTTTCTTTGTTAAGCGATGTTGCTGTCCCTTCTTTAATATTGAAATTGCAATTTCATCTGTTGAGTAGACTTTTCCACAAACCAGTTTGCTTTAGGAACAGTTTTACCTTGCAGAAGAGTTTTTAAAAAATTGTAATAACCCACAAATCAGCAAAAAATAGACTACATACTTGATTAGAATCAATTTCTGTTAATACAGTAATGCAAAACAGTTGTATTGTAGTCATGCATTAACCCTGTCTCTTCCTCTTCCTCTCAACTGTCTGTTGAAATGCAGTAATGACGACTGGAGACACATAAAAGGTCCACTAGTTAAAGGAGCCATGAAAAAAACCCCAACATCAACAGGAAGGAAGCTTTTCATTCAGCGGGAAAGTAGGAAAAGAGACGAGACAGAGAATTTTTACAACCCTGGTTTATAGAGGTGACAGACTGAGGGAGAAGGACACAGAAGAGAGAAAGGGAGGGAGAACTTTAGTGCCCCAAGTGTTGGCAAATGAAAGCAGGAGAAACAAAAGAATACCCCCAACAAACAATGCAGCTGCCTGGCTCCTGTATGGCAAGGGTGTTATAACACACACACACACACACACACACACACACACACACACACACACACACACACACACACACACACACACACACACACACACACACACACACACACACACACACACACACACACACACACACACACACACACACACACACACACACACACACACACACACACACACACACACACACACACACACACACACACACACACACAAACACACACACTTTAGGCTGCTGTTAGTGGGACCTCTCCCTTTCAGAGGTGTGAAGAAACCCAGGGGAGGAGCTTAATGACAACAGACACACCACGTTTACATGCACAGAAGAAGCCAAATCATAGAGCAAAATCAGGTTAAAGCAGAGATGTAATGACTCTGCAACATATTAGTTTAGCTGCAACACATCACAAAAACTGCATACGTCTGATAACTTTAAATACCCTAGTTTACATGCAGTTAGCCATATTTTTGAAGAACAATGGTCAATTTCATGAATGATGTAAGTTAAAATTGAGAACATATTTTGTGGTATTTAGAACTGTTGTTTCATGGTTTATAAAACTGAGCTCATGTCCCTTTGTGTAAAAAATGAAAGAGTAAAATGTATGACAGTGTTGTCTAGAGAAGGTGGAACAAAATGCATGCTTAATATAAAGCCATGCAGATTATAATATTATTATTATAACAAGAATGTTTCTAGGCCTAAGCTTGCCAGTGCAACTTTTATGGAAAACTGAGAAAGGACCAATTTCAAAACATTTCATATGTAAATTTGGTTGTTACTAAAACTAGAAGTTCACTGCCATAATTGAAAAAAGGTTTCAGTTTTTCAGATTACCCACATATCCTTCTGGAGATGAAGTCATCAGTGTGCGCACACAGTACCTGTAGCTGAGGGTCTCCCAGGCCCTGATTGATTTAAAGGCGGCTGGGCAATGGAGGGAACGGCATGGTTGCCATTTATCAGTGAGTGGGGGACATCAGCGATTTGCGGCAGACCAATTGGGTCTACATGTGATGATGCTGCATACGAAGATAGACAAAAATGTATGAATAACATTACCTACTGGGACTTTTTTGTTGCACACTGTTACACATGAGTGTATGGTGTGTGTTACCTGTGTAGCTGCCAGGTGTGTGTGATGGGTGAGTTAAAGCCAGGTTTGGTGGCTGTTCATCTGATGTCACATGACCTTCTGAGGGGTTGGACCCTATCTGTCTCATTCTGCCATCTGAAACATACACAGAGACACACAAAGCAATTTAATATCCAGAGAGACAGACACTTGTCTTCCTAGTAGCTAACTTATTTCATTGTTTCTTGTGTGTGTGCATACATAGATAGAGGCCATTCCAAAAAGCAAGTTTACAAACTGGTTAACTCTGCTGAGTAAAGCAAGAAGACCAAAGTCATACACTCATAACTCAGAAAAGCTGCTTCTTGAAACAGGCTTCAAGGCTGTTCTAAGTAATACTAGGAAACTCCTGAGTTTTATAAACAGTAATAGTAATAACTCAAGAGCTGACCTGGAACAGAGGAGAAACACTGCTTGCCTGGAAAGTAAGGAATTCATATTATATTACATGTGAACACTAAATTAATGGAAACTTTCTCTTTTCAGGCCAATATACGCTTCTCAGACAAAAATAAGGGCCCATAAGTTATTCTGTTTTTGGAAATGAGTCAAAGCGAGTTATCCAATCTGCAAAACATTACTATCTGGAACCCACATTTCAGCTGTGTTTGACTTTGGCCTCACACTGCTTTGCTTGGGTATTAAAAGGTGAACACAGGTTTCTATAACAACGAATATTGACCTCATGGTAGTATGCACTTTGTACTCACAGAGTTAGCAAAGCATAAGCCCTTGTCGCATGGCAACATACTTTTTTGCCAGGAAGAAAATGCTTAATTTTTGAGCATACTGTGTATTTCAGACTTCTTAATATCAAAACTTTGACAGGCTTGGAAAAAGAGGGTCTTAAGAGATGTCTTACAAGATAGTATTCTTTACATTTATGACAACCAAGCTCTGACCTCTTACATACTATACACTAAGACTTGACCCTTACCCTTCCAAACAATGGGAGTAAAAAATTAAGAATTAAGCAGAAACATTAAGAGGATACAATATCTAAAAGGTTAGTATCCTTTCACCAGTGGTGTCCTTTCACATGAGCATGATTTAATGGGTTAGCTGCAGGCTGTGGCCTCTGTGTAAACTCACTAATCTCAACTTTCACCTGTCCTTAAGACTTTACTACCTGTCCATCTGGTCAGACATGATACATATTTGGAGATAGAGGCCTTAATCCTAAAACACGCACTAAACTTGTGAATTCTTCCTCTCAACTTAAAACTTTTTGTGCATATTTTTGCTTTTCTGCTCCACATTGATTATACAACAGGAACATGCCTGCATTCATTTCTCAGAGACAAAAATGTTTTATTATTATTTACTTACTGGAAATAATGCCACAATGTGTATGATCAACACCTGATTTTCACCACCATCTCTCAGCAATAACAGCATACTGTACCTGCCAGCCTTTTAGTTAAATAACTCCTCCATAGAGTCAATATTTTTCATTTGCAATATCTAATTTGAATTGAATGAAGCATAGTGTTAAAGAGTGATAACATAACACACTGGCTAGTAGTGGTACCACAGCATGTGAAAAAGGAGCACTTAATTTTCTGTTCCCAGTAATTAATTTTCTCTGTTGGTCCACCAGAATTTCATATAGGCTCACCACATTTTCATTCAAGCAAAAATCCAAAACAACATCTGTGTTTGAAAAACATCTAGAATCAGAAAATCACATCAGTTGCTAGGTACAACACATGTATCCATCCCTGCCACTCTTACCATGTCCCCTCCAGCAGATGGGAGCTCCTTTGACCAACACGCCCTGGTTGTTTCGGTACAGATGGTACTTTAAGTGCTTCTGTTTCTTGGGCTGGGTGCTGAGCTTCAGGTTAATGTGGTTTGAGAACTCTGTGAAATAGCGGAACCCTTTCTCTCCACAGCCCATACAATTCCCTGAGAAACCTGAAGGGAGCACACATATAAAAATGTATCATCACAATTGCATGATTGATGATGTAACCCTATAGTAACTGAAAAATGAAACAAGGATGTTTTTTCAGCCCTGAAAGTTGTGTAAGTCTTCTGCCTCACCCAGCAGAGCGTTGCGACCCCGTTCATCCGGCAGGAAGCGGCGGTCCACAGCGCACACCAGCAGGGTTTCAGGGAGGGAGGGGGACTTTACCCCAACTAGCATAAACCCAGGGGGAACATCTAGGGAATCTGATGCCAGCGACGACAGACGCAGGTCCCTGCCTGCCTGACAGAAGCCTGTGGGGAGAATAAGACAAGAATGAAACAGTTACAGAATTTTCACAAAATGATCTGGTAGTAATGTCCTATATGGTGCTTTTCTTTGACATTTACAGTAGCCCTTGGTTAAGCATAAAGAAGAAGAGCGCTACTATGAACTTTTCTGCTGCTCGTTCACCCTTTGTTGTCATTGGGATTTCTTGTATAGGTTAATTACATTTTATGTTCCCAACTAAAACCTTCCTTTAGTGCACCTGGCACGACCCTAAAGAACAAATCTGTACACATTCTGCTAAACCAGGAGAATGTACAATCAACCACACTTCTCCGTCATTCGGATGATGCACATGCATAAAGGAGGTGACTGATTACATGCATAATGTGCCATTTATCACTGGGAAACTGCACATCCAGGTTAGCAAGTATGCTTGAAGATGCAAATCCCTTGGTACCAATTATGACTGAAATGAGGTGTAAAATATGAGCAAATCTGGCCCTGTACATATGTGTACAAACCGTCAGTGGTGCAGCATCCCTCAGGTGGAGGTTTCATCTGATAGGGTATTGGAGGGCTGTTAGATTCTGAGCCA
Organism: Scomber scombrus; assembly: GCF_963691925.1. Classification (NCBI taxonomy): domain Eukaryota; kingdom Metazoa; phylum Chordata; class Actinopteri; order Scombriformes; family Scombridae; genus Scomber; species Scomber scombrus. The sequence goes on from NC_084970.1 coordinate 14,444,034, forward strand.
TCTTCATCATCCTCATCATCATTTTCTGTTCGGCCTGTTGGAGATATACCAGAAAAAACATTGTAAAGAAAAAATTGTTTAAAAAACAATTGTTTCGTTGTCCTGATATTTTGGTTAATTCAAAAGCAATCTGAGACACAGAGTTTACAGGACATATTTTCAGGAAAATTAATAACTCTTGTTGAAACCATTAACTATGGTACTTCTATGCAACCCACCATCATGTGCCAATGACTGCTCACTCTCCAGATACAGCTGAGAGAAGACAGGCCGTGGCACTATGGTGTTGGACCTCAGTGATGCCTCAATGGAGTTATGAAGGACCTCCTCAAAGCGTGTAGTCCGCAGCTGGCCTGCATAGGAGTTCCCCATTGCTGTTCTGAAAAACACAGTGAATTTGTATTAAATACTTGTGTTAGATAGTTAAAGTGACAGCAATTTGTTTTTGTTTAAATTAACCATATACCAAGTACTCATTGTGTTTTAGAGTCCAATTTATCTTTTAGTTCAGTCAAAGCCAGATTTACCAATCTTTCCATTTTACAAACATTTAGTTTTTAAGCTAGTGTTGATTTTAGTTTTGAAGCAACAAGCACAAACTGAACCTATCCCAGCAATATATGATCATTAATATGAAGCAAAGCAGGTAATGATAGAAGAAAATACAAAACACTAAAAAAGATTATGTATTCAATGAAAAACAGTCTGCTGTTTATATCTGTTGAATCCTTCTGAGAATGAAAATACATGCACTGGTTCATATTGTTGGGCCAAAAGCACACACATACAGGCACATGGACACATGCACACTCATGCACAGATGAACAGTGAAATCCAGAGACACACTTAGACTCTACCCACACTGAAAAAACACATACACAGTCCCGCCACACACACATAAACAGTGGTTACTATTGGATGGCATCTGTCCAGACAGCATGCCATAAAATCAGCTGCACTGACAAAGTCAGGGCACCCTGACCTAGACACTATTCCCTCTGTTTTTCTACTTTCTCTCTCGCTTTCTCTTTCTCTGGCTTGCTGTGGACTGAATACTGTTTTTGTAGCTGTTAAAGTTATTACCACAAATGCAAATGCACTGATTTATTTTAAACTGTTTATTGATTATATTAAAGGGCATAAAAAGTGAAACAATAATGTCTAATCTGTTTTCCACAAAAAAAAAATATATTTACCACTTTCAATTGTAGGAATAAAAGCAATGTGAGTGAAAGAGGACTTTAATTATTGTCCTGAAAGAGTGCTGAATCATTAGTTTGTCCATGAGTCATATAATTCAGATTTTTACAAATTGTGCTGGCACAAATTTGTAAACCCAAGGATGTTTTGTATGACAAACAATCTGGGTCAGTGCAAAGGGAAATAAGGTTGGATTGTAAGCACAACTTAATCCCCCTTCTCTAAACCTTTGACTGCCCATATGCTGGCTAGCACACACACACACACACACACACACACACACACACACACACACACACACACACACACACACACACACACACACACACACACACACACACACACAGACACACACAGACA